>NC_053389.1:675154525-675779525 GCF_905171765.1 Bufo bufo
GACCGAACCTCACAGTATATCCAATCAGCATCTAAAATGAAGTTCTCGACCACGCCCCCTAGTGAGGCCCCTAGCAACCACGTCACAAACGAAGCTTTTATAAGCTAGCCGCGAGGAGGACACGCTCACACTCTGCCCTAACCCCTGAAGATGCCGTGATACGGCGAAACATGTCGGGGGGCAGCGTGTAGCTCTAAGTTTTATGGCAGTAAATCACTGAGGCCTAGTGTTATAAGGGAAATGAATTGCACAGTGCATATCTAATACACAGGCAGCGCGCAGCCTGGTGGCATAAGTGTGCATCAACCTTATTAACCTAGTCAGGTGAAAGTCCTGACAAGGTGGTCTATGTGACATATAAAGGCCAGTGATCACTAAAATTTTTAACCCAATTAGTTATTTACACCAGTAATATTAAACAATAGGAATTAAAAGTTAAGTCTTAGTTAAGTAGGTAGGTGCAGGAAAATTGGTGGTATTTAGTCCAAGTGTGCATCCATGGAGACTTAAAGGACTATCCCACCGCCCTGGTGTCTCTATCCACGGTGGCCGGAAGTTGGACTTATGAGGTTGCCGTCGCCACAAAGTTACATTATGAACTAATAATTGGGAGAGACTTCCCTAGTTTACCATCACTGTGGCCTGAGGTGAGAGCCACTGATACCCATGGGGCAGGAGCAACCCCAATAAAATGGCCTTGCTCAGGGGGAAAAACCGGAACCCTGGGAACCGGAGAACGAAGGGCCAGCAGTAGTGGTAAGCGCCACTGCAGGGGAAGGGGGTAGCCAACCCCACTGAATGTAATGGTGGGAGACGTGGAGGATTTGCAGGCGGGTCCGGAATTGGCAGACCTTAACGTCTCTGGAGATAATTTTGGTACAGCACAGCACCAGGACCCGACTCTATCTCGGGCCTGGGAAAATGTGGTAGTAGTTGAGGGTAAGCCGCAACAAACGGGGACCGAGTCTATGTTCCCCCGTTTTATGGTTCAACAGGAGATGCTGTACCAGGTAAATCAACTACGAGGTGAGCATATTGAACAGTTGGTGGTGCACAAGGCGTATGGCAAGCTCGTGTTGGAGTTAGCCCACCAACATGTTCTTGGGGGACACCTGGGCCAGCATAAATCGCAGGACCGAATTCTACAGCGGTTTTACTGGCCCAGTGTGTTCAGAGAGGTGGAAGAGTATTGCAAGTCTTGCCCAACCTGCCAGATAACTAGCCCCCAGCCACATTTCCGTAGTCCCCTGGTCCCTCTCCCGATTATTGAGGTTCCATTCAAACAGATCACTATAGTTCTCATAGGCCCAGTACCGAAGTCCGCTATGCCACTTGGCTCCCGGAGGCGGTGCCGCTGCGACGTACCTCGGCCAAACTCATAGCCAAAGAGTTAGTGGAGATGTTTTCCCGAGTGGGCCCTTTTATGTCAAAAGTCATGAGGGAACTCAGTAAACTACTACAGATCAAACAGTTACGGACGGACGTCTATCACACGCAAACGGGCGTCCTGGTAGAAAGGCTTAATCAAACCTTGCAAAACATGTTAAACCAGGTGGTGTCTAAGGAAGAGAGGGATTGGGATCTTCTACTGCCCTATCTCATGTTCGCAGTGCGAGAGGTACCCCAGGCCTCTACTGGGTTCTCGCCCTTCGAACTGCTGTATGGCCGACATCCGTGTGGTTTGTTGGACATAGCCAAAGAGGTGTGGGAACAGCAACCCACACCACATAAAAGTGTGATTGAGTCACTTGGATGCAAGAGCAGATGGAGACAGTATTGCCGCTGGTCAAGGAACATATGGAGGCAGCCCAGCGAGCCCAGAGTAGGGTCTATAATCGCCAGGTTCGGGTTTGGAATTTTAACCCAGGAGATCAGGTTTTGGTTCTGGTGCCGACGGTGGACAGTAAGTTCCTGGCTAGGTGGCAGGGTCCCTACGAAGTGCACAAAAAAGTTGGGGAGGTAACCTACAAGGTACTCCAGCCCGGGTGGAGAAATCTGGAGCAGGTGTACCATGCAGGGCTGGGACAAGGCCATTTGGTGCCCAGGGCGAAGATCGCAATAGAACAAAGGACTGTGGGACTTTGAAAGTATTCATTTTAAAACACGTGTGTAAACACGAATATGAACTTTGCCCCACGATAGCTCTTTTGTAGAACCCCCATAAAAACTTACAGTTACTTGACTTGGCCCTTGGGGATCTCGGACGCCACTTCAACACTTGGCCGGGGGCTCGGCGGAGCTGATGTTGTGCTTTATCCTAATGAGAAAGATTTCATAATAAGGATTTGGAGAAGGGGCAGAGGAATAGCAGAGCAGGGAGAGGCTGGTGCTGCTACTAGGGGGTCATACCATGGGGGAGTAATAAAGCCCACCATAATGCCCCCCCCAGTAGTAATAATTCTCCTTATAATATGCAAAACATACCCCTTTGTAATGCCCCCAGTTGAGCTAATGTTCCCATAATGTGCCAACATAAAATACCCCTTCTCAGTGCCCCCGTAGATGACCCCCATAGTGCTCCCCCCTTCCCCATAGTACCCACCATAATGTGTCCCAGTATAAAATGCCCCTATACAGAGCCCCCCATATAAAATATCTTCTTTTTAGCCTCAGTAGATGCCCCTAAATAATCTGCAGTAAGATGTGCCCCCATAGATGCCCCCATATCATGTGCCAGTAGCCAGAGCCCCCCCCCATATCATGTGCCAGTAGCCAGAGTGCCCCCATATCATGTGCCAGTAGCCAGAGTGCCCCCATATCATGTGCCAGTAGCCAGAGCCCCCCCCTATATCATGTGCCAGTAGCCAGAGTGCCCCCATATCATGTGCCAGTAGCCAGAGTGCCCCCATATCATGTGCCAGTAGCCCCCCATATCATGTGCCAGTAGCCCCCCATATCATGTGCCAGTAGCCCCCTTATGGGCCAGTAGCCCCCCTTATGTGCCAATAGCCCCCCTTATGTGCCAGTAGCCCCCTTATGGGCCAGTAGCCCCCCTTATCATGTGCCAGTAGCCCCCCTTATCATGTGCCAGTAGCCCCCCTTATCATGTGCCAGTAGCCCCCCTTATCATGTGCCAGTAGCCCCCCTTATCATGTGCCAGCCCAGTAGTCCCCCCTTATCATGTGCCAGCCCAGTAGCCCCCCTTATGTGCCAGCCCAGCCCAGTAGTCCCCCCTTATCATGTGCCAGCCCAGTAGCCCCCCTTATCATGTGCCAGCCCAGCCCAGTAGTCCCCCCTTATCATGTGCCAGCCCAGTAGTCCCCCCTTATGTGCCAGCCCAGCCCAGTATTGTACCTATATAAATAAAAAAAATAATAAAAAAAACTTATACTTACCTCCAGCAATGTGATGCGATGCAGGCCGCCTCTTCCGTCTGTGTCCCTCGCTATACGGCAGTCAGGCGACGCGATGACGTCATCGCGCCGCCTGCACCGGCCTCTGATAGGCTGCCAGCACTAGGCCGGCAGCCTATCAGAGGAACAGGAGGGGACACACCTCTCCCTCCTCTGCCGCAGCGCAGGCATCTGTATTGCCGTCCTGAGGACGGCAATACAGATGACTATGGAGATGAGCGCTTCCGCAATGGAAGCGCTCATCTCCTGCTCTGCCCTGCCGCCGGCCGCGGCCGCCCCCACTTGTCACCAGGGCCGCGGCCTTGCGGCACTCAGGCTTGCCGGCCCACCGGGAAATTTCCCGGTATCCCGGCAGGCCAGTCCGGCCCTGCTGCGCCCCCCTCCTTGTAGCGCCCAGGGCACCCGCTCCTTCGGCCCCTGCCTTGTACCGGCCCTGGTACCATGTAAACTTACTGAAACCGTGGAAAGATAGGGTGACCAGTACGGACAACAGCCCCCGGCCGGGTTTTCTGGGGGTAGAGTTTCCAGTCCCACGGCCTGATACGAAGGAAGCAGTTGCCATAGTAAAGATCGCTGACAACCTTTCCTCTAAACAGACTCAGGAGGCCAAGGAGTTCGTCAGCAGGAACACGGATGTGTTTTCGGACCTCACTGGACGCACTTCTATCATCTGACATGACATTGTCACTGAGTCTCAGGCCAGAATCCGGTTGAAACTATACCGGGTACCTGAGTCGCTGCGACAAGCCATCTCGGAAGAAGTGCAGCTGATGTTACAGCTGGGTGTCATCGAGGAGTCAAAAAGTTAATGGGCCAGTCCGATAGTCTTAATACCCAAGCCGGACGGGACGTTACTATTCTGTAATGACTTCCGCAAGTTCGACGCATATCCCATGCCTTGAGTGGATGAGCTTATTGAGAAGTTAGGCCAAGCCCGGTATTTTTCTGTTTTGGACCTCACCAAAGGGTACTGTCAGGTACCCTTGATGGAGGCTGCCAAGGAGAAAACGGCTTTCATCACACCAGAAGGGCTGTATCAGTACAAGGTATTACTCTTTGGTCTACATGGCGCTCCCGCCACGTTTTAAAGGCTAATGGACATTGTACTCCGTCCACATCATCGGTACGCTTTGGCATACTTGGATGATATCGTTATCCACAGTACCGACTGGGAAAGTCACCTACCTAAAGTACAGGCTGTAGTGGACTCCCTTAGGGAGGCTGGCTTAACCGCTAACCCAAAAAAGTGCGCGATAGGGTTAGAAGAGACCAAGTACCTCGGGTATGTAATTGGGCGTGGAGTTATCAAACTTCAGGTGAACAAAATTGAGGCAATTCGGAATTGGCCCCGACCTGTCACTACTCGGCAAGTAAAGTCGTTCCTGGGAATTGTGGGATACTATATGAGGTTTGTCCCCCACTTTGCCACAATGGCCGCACCATTTACGGGCCTTTTGAAGGGACACAAGTCAGTGATGGTCCACTGGAATGAGCAGGCGGAAAAGGCTTTTTCCGCTTTGAAGTTGGCCCTGTGTGGGTCCCTGGTTTTGGTGATGCCCGACTTCAAAAGGGCGTTTATAGTACAGACCGATGCCTCCGAGGTGGTTCTCAGTGCTGTACTGTCTCAGGAAGTCAACGGGGAGGAGCATCCCATTGTCTTCCTCAGCCAGAAGCTTACCTCAGCCGAGATCAGGTATAGTATAGTGGAGAGAGAGTGCCTGGCTATCAAGTGGGCACTCGAGTCTCTCTGCTATTATTTGTTGGGAAGAAAGTTTTGTCTGGTGACCGACCACTCCCCTCTCAAATGGATGAGCCAGGCCAAGGACAGAAATGCCCGGGTCACCCGGTGGTTTCTGTCTTTGCAAAATTTCTAATTTTCGGTGGAACACAGGGCAAGCCGGTTACTGGGAAACGCGGTTGCCCTGTCCCGGGTACACTGTTTAATGTGTGTCCACCCCCTCAGGGTTGAACAAAGGGGGGAGGTATGTAGGAAGGAACAAGGAGCCATCATTGATGGTCGGTAAGTGTCACCGAGGTTCCTGGCCTCGGTGAGGTAAGAGCCATTTTTTTTTCCCCTGAAGTGTCATTATTGCAGATTGCAGTCTGACACTTCAGCTGTTTAGTATGGCTGTAAAGCTTATCCTAGATGGCTCTTACTGGGAGTAGCCAAAGTGCTGGGTGGGTGGCTACTCCCCACATTCCAGGCCGGGTCTCGGCAGGCTTATAAAAGCAGTCAGCACTATCAGGTGGTGTGGATTTTCCTCTATCTGACAGTGAAGCTGTGGAGTTCTCTAGGCTGAAGACTGCAAACAGGCATGCAGGCCCCCTAGAAGCTTGCCAGTTAACTATTCTGTGGCTGAGCATTCAGCCAGGTGTGAACCAACACATAGGAACATTGTTTTGTTTTTGCTGTGTGTGAACAAGCACCAAGACTGTTATGTGTTGCTGAGTGTGAATAAAACACTGAAGTTTGATTTACAACCTGGTTCCTTGCCTCTATACTGCGTCCGCTAACCTGTCTACCAGAACAAATCCCCACAATATATTTAATATAAGCCACATGGGTAGGTTGCCATGGTAAAGGACTTGGTCCACTCCATTAGTTTTAAAGAGTGGGCAGAGCTACAGGAAGGACGTGTGTGTGAGTTTCTGCAGATCAGGCCAAGTCGCCGCCATCTAGCTTCATCTGCTCCTCATGCACCTCTACTGTCACTTGGGCAGATATACCACCTAGTTATGTATAAAATTCCTGGGCATTTATGTCCTCGTTCTCATCCTCCTCCTGTACCAGTTCAGCTTCCACAGGGCACAGGAGGCCATGAGATATAGGCGCCACGTCTTATGCCCCCTCACCAATCAGATTTATCAGCATCCCCTCCAGGGTGTGAAGGAGTGAAATGACAGCATTCATCCCGTAGTCCTGGCGACTGACAAAAAAGTGACCTCCTCAAAGAGGTCACCGCCTTAGCAAACTGCAGGTGTCACGCATGAGCTGCCACTGATGTTGAATTTACACTGAGGAGTAGTTCTGCCCGCCTGCATCATGAAGAAATCGGTCACGGGTTTCCTCTGCTCATACAGTCGGTCGAACATGTGGAGCATGGAGTTCCAACGTTTTGAAATGTTGCATATGAGGCGATGTAAAGGAACACCATTCTGCCTTTGCAGGTCAAGGAGGGTGTGTTTTGCACAGTAAGAGTGGCTGAAGTTCATGCACACTTTCATTGACATTTTCAAGATGTCTTGCAGTTGGGTGGAATACTTCAGGAACCAAGGGAAAACCACATAGAAAACGCGCGCCATGCAGGGCACATGGGTCAGCCCTCCCTGATGCAGCACAGACAGAATGTTCTTCCTGTTATCGGTGACCATGGTTCCTATCTCCAGTTGGTGAGGAGACAGCCAGGATTCGATTTTTTGGTTGAAGACACAAAGCAGTTCCACCCAGTGTGATTCTGTTAGTCTAGGCTGGCCAGGTGCAGAAATGTGGGACAACGTTATGCTTTGCATAGGTGGTATGCTGGAGGACCACTATGGACTGTGCCTACAGTAGAGGCTAAGGACAAGGTGGAGGATGAGGAGGCAGTAGAGGACATTGGCACATAAATCCCACAATTACAATGCAGCATTGACAAGGCGGCATTGACATTAACTGGCCAAGTTGCTGGTGTGCCTGTGCCTGAACCACATTTACCCCATGGGCTGTGAAGGACATATTGTCATGGTCCTGCCAGTGACAGAGGTTAGAAGATCTGAGAGACTGGCTGCACATTAGGTTATCTGACAGCCTCTCTGTTTTCACTTGTTGCAGTGTTGTTGTTGGTAATGACCACACCTCTTGTCTCAGGTGTAGCTTGTGGTCATTACTGCTCCTCTATTTAGTCTGGACTCACATTTCTTACCATGCGGTTGATATTATCTGCCTGGAGTTAGAAGAGCTGGTGTGTGGTCCTCATCTGAATTCCAGCGCAACCATTGTCTATTGAAGATAAGTTTACTTCTCTTAGTACTTTGGTTGTTCCGTTTTGCTCATTGTTTACTAGGCCTCAGGGAGACGCTGGTTCATTTATCTGGGAAGGAACCAGTAGTCTCAATCCCTGTCACTACTCCTAGGGATTTTCAGGGTTACTAGGGCCTAGGTTTTCGGTGTATGAATATTCCCACCTTCAGGGTCTATTCATACTGATAGGAGTCAGGGCTAGGTTTAGGGTTTCCTAGGTGGTTACCATTTGCCTTTCCCTAGCCTTGAGGCCTAGTTCCTGGTCATTTTCCTTCTGTTGTCATTCTGGTGTTCCTCCCCTCCCCCTTACATCGTGACACATATATTGTCCTTGACTATAGTTACAGCTCTACACATAAGCGCTGGCATGAACTGTACCAAACGCCGTCAGGCTCAAGGACTGGCCCACCTTTTGCTCAACATACGTGTGTAGGGCTGGTACAGCTTTTTTAGAGAAGTAATGATGGCTTGGGGCCCTACACCTTGGCTGAGCACAAGCCATCAGTTCTCTGAAATGTTCAGAGTCCATGATATGGAAAGAGAGGGACTGTAGTACCAGCCACTTGACCAGGTGCACGTTCAGCTTCTGCACCATTGGATGATTGCATGCATACTGTTGTGTCTTTGCAATCAACTCAGTGATTAATTGCTGACGAAACATGTGATGAGGAGGAGGAACATCAGGAGCTATAGACGATGGGAAGGAACAACAGCTTCCTTCTGATGAGGTTGAGTAGCCCTGACTGATGCAGAAGGGATGCAGGCTGCTGGGAGATGCAGCGGTTGCTGTGTCAGGCTGTGCCACTTGTGGGAAATCCCTCTGGTAGTTAGGATTAGCAGATGCAATATAGAGGCAAAGTACACAGTTCTTGAATAAAACAGCTGTGTTTATTCACACATTGGTGTATAACAAAATGCAGATAAGGTGTATCACAAAACGCAGGTGGCTTGGTGTTTGTTCACACACAAGGAAAGTCCATAAACAATAAAAGTCACCTTTTCTCCTGGGTGTTAATTCACACCCTGTTAGCAGTTCAGCCTCATCAAGTCCATAGGCGGCCTGTTCGCCTTTAGAGGGGCCTGAGTCCTCCAGCCCGACTCAAACCTCAAATCCCAGCACAGCCCTCAGTTCACAGTACACAGACTCCTGAGCTCCACTGACAGAGGGAGGTAAATCCACACACCTGGCAGTGCTGGCTGTTTTTTATGCCTGGCAAACCCCGGCCTGGAAGATGGGGAGTAGTCACCCACCCTGCACTTTGGCTACTCCCAGTAAGAGCTGTCTTGGATCAGCTATGACAGCCATGCTATCTCTCAAGGTGTTAATTAGCAATAGCTGCTGTTGACAAATAAAATACCGGCTCTTACTTCACTGAGGCCAGGAACCTCAGTAACACATACCTTCCATCCACGATGATTCCAGGTACCTTCTTACACACTATATTAGTGCCACAGTTTTCCTAGGCCACTTTATGGTGACGCTCAATGTTGCCGTGGTGCCAACATTAGCACTCTGGCCAAACTTCACATTCTACCCACTGTGTAATTGAATCACTAATTGAAAGGGGCATGTTCAAAATAATAGCAGTGTGAAGTTCAATGAGTGAGGTCATTCATTCTTTGAAAAACAGGTGGCAATTATTGCCCTTATTTAAGGAAGGAGGGCAGCAAATGTTGTACATGTTGGTTACAGTGCATTTCTCTCTGAAATTCTGAGGAGAATGGGTCCTTCCAGACATTTTTCAGAAGAACAGCGTACCTTGATTAAAAAGTTGATTGGAGAGGGGAAAACATATAAAGTAGTGCAGAAAATGATAGGCTGCTCAGCTAAAATGATCGCAAATGCTTTTAAATGGCAAAACCTGAAAGACGTGGAAGAAATCGAAAAACTACCATTCGAATGGATAGAAGAATGGCCAAAATGGCAAGGACTCAGCCCACAATCAGCTCCAGGAAGATCAAAGAAGGTATAAAGTTACCTGTGAGTACCGTTACAATTAGTAGACGCCTATGTGAAGCCAAGCTATCTGCAAGAAGCCCCCGCAATGTCCCACTGTTGAAAAAAAGACATGTGCTGAAGAGGTTACAATTTGCCAAAGAGCACATTGACTGGCCTAAAGAGACATTTTATAGACTGATGAAAGAAAGATTGTTCTTTTTGGGTCTAGTGGCCGGAGACAGTTTGTCAGACGACCCCCAAACACTGAATTCAAGCCACAGTACACTGTGAAGACAGTGAAGCATGGTGGCGCAAGCATCATGATATGGGGATGTTTCTCATACTAAGGTGTTGGGCCTATTTATCACATACCAGGGATCATGGATCAGTTTGAATACATCAGAATACTTGAAGAGGTCATGCTGCCTTATGCTGAAGAGGAAATGCCCTTGAAATGGGTGTTCCAACAAGACAACGACCCCAAACACACCAGTAAACGTGCAACATCTTGGTTCCAGACCAACAAGATTGACGTTATGGAGTGGTCAGCCCAATCCCCAAATCTTAATCCAATAGAAAACTTGTGGGGTGACATCAAAAATGAAGTTTCTGAGGCAAAACCAATAAATTGAGAATAACTGTGGAATGTAGTCCAATCATCCTGGGCTGGAATACCTGTTCACAGGTGCCAGAAGTTGGTTGACTCCATGCAACAGAGATGTACAGTACAGCAGTTCTCAGAAACAGTGGTTATACAACTAAATATTAGTGATTCAAAGGAAAGCAAAATCTTCAAACATTTTTCAGTTTATATAGTGAATGTTTGAGTTTGTAAAGAATACAAACACTGCTATTCAAATTTTTTTAGAGGAACAACATAAATTTGATATGTTTTTCTTTATGTTTTGATTTGGAATAGAATGTGTAGTGTTCCCAATGCATTTGTGTGTATGGAAATGAAAGCTATTAGAAGGATTTTGAGCTTTATTCACTTTTTTAAACACACTGCTATTATTTTGAACACAACTGTATATATACAGTGCTGCCCATAATTATTCATACCACTGGCAAATTTTGACTTAAAGTTACTTTTATTCAACCAGCAAGTAATTTTTTTACCTTTGCAAAAGCTCATCTGGACAGAGAAGACAAAGAAGAAGACTTCTGGTCTTCTGTGTTATGGTCAGATGAAACAAAAATTGTATTGTTTGGTCACAATGATGTTTCCTTCATTTGGCGTAAAAAAGGAGAAGCCATTAACCCAAAGAACACCATCCCCATTGTCAAACATGGTGGTGGGAACCAAATGCTTTGGGCGGGTTTTTCAGCCAATGGACTAGGGAATCTAATCACAGTAAACGGCACCATGAGAAAAGAGCAATACATGAGGATTCTCAACGACAACATCAGGCAGTCTGCAGAGAAACTTGGCCTTGGGCACCAGTGAACATTTCAGCATGACAATGACCCAAAACACACAGCAAAAGTGGTGAAGAAATGGTTAGCAGACAACAACATTAACGTTTTGGAGTGGCCCAGCCAGAGTCCAGACTTGAATCCAATTGATTATATGTGGAGGGAGCTAAAGATCAGGGTGATGGCAAGAAGACCCTCCAACCTGAAAGATTTGGAGCTCATTGCTAAAGATGAATGGGCAAAAATACCTGTGGAGACATGCAAAAAGCTGGTCTGCAATTAGAGAAAGCATTTGATTGCTGTAATAGCCAATAAAGGCTTTTCTATTGATTATTGAGAAGGGTATAAATAATTTTGGACTGGACACTTTTTTGCTCAAATGTAAATAAAAGCTAAGAAATGTTTTTTTTTCCACAATAATGCCTCTTGTACATCGTCTTATTATCTTTTGGGAGACACCTATGTCATTTCCCGTCAAAAAATTACTTGCTGGTTGAATAAAAGTAACTTTAAGTAAAAATTTGCCAGGGGTATGAATAATTATGGGCAGCACTGTATATATTGTAGGAAGGAACAAGGGGCCATCATTGATGGTCGGTACGTGTCACCGAGGTTCCTGGCCTCGGTGAGGTAAGAGCCGTTTTTTTTCCCCTGAAGTGTCATTATTGCAGAATGCAGTCTAACACTTCAACTGTTTAGTATTGCTGTACAGCTGATCTGGGACGGCTCTTACTGGGAGTAGCCAAAGTGCTGGGTGGGTGGCTACTCCCCACGTTCCAGGCAGGGTCTTGGCAGGCTTATAAAAGCAGTCAGCACTATCAGGTGGGGTGGATTTTCCTCCATATGACAGTGAAGCTGTGGAGTCCTCTAGGCTGAAGACTGCAAACAGGCATGCATGCCGCCTGGAAGCCTGCCAGTGAACTATTCTGTGGCTGAGCATTGAGCCAGGTGTGAACCGACACCTTGGATGCCAGGTGAACATTCCAGTGTGCTTCCTGGACCCCAAAAACAGCATTCTAGTCTAAGTGACTGTTCAGACCATACCTGTGGTTTCGGTGCATTTTTAGTGTGTTTTATGTTATTCGGAACTCCCGGTTCTTGCATCAGAGTCCCTGACTCCAGTGGGTAAGCTGACAACTATACTGGGACTATCCTAAGAGGTAGCTGTCTGCTTGCTCCCCTACAGCAAAGTATAGATCCCTGCACAGGGGTTAAAGGGGAATACCAGGGAAGCGTCACTATAACAACCTTAGGGTTTAGCCCAAAGCAAAACCAGTTAGTTGGCACAATGGGTCCACAATCACTGATCTGTAACAGTACTATCACACTTTGATGTGGGAGGGAAACACCACACCAAGCATAGGAGGGAAGGGGGAAACAGGGAATCAGGCCTGAGAACTAGGGAAGGAAGATGGACACCTCCTAGTGAAAACCCTAACAAAAATCCTGATGGACTACCAGTATGAACAGACCCCAAAGGTAGATGAGTTCATATGCAGGAATACCTAGAGTCCTATTAAGCCCTATAAGACCCTGGTACTAATATCAGGGACGAGACTACCTGTTCCTCCAAAAGGAAGGACGAACAGGAGTCTACTGCAGGCCTAATACAAACAATAGCAACACACAGAACCCAAACAAAATACAAAAGGGAAAGGAAAGACTTAACTTCAAAGAGGCTATGGAAGCACCAGGAACTCAGCTGAGAACCAACCACAAATTATCCACAGGTACTGAAGCTATAAACCGCACAGCATAGTGGGAAAAGCAACTATAAATAAGGAAGGTTAAATGACCACATAAGCAACAAGGAGGAGGCAAGGGGTGTGGCCATACCAGAAACAACACAGACACCTATTGATCCACAAGGAAAATCTGTCAGATCAAACCACGTGTTGCCAGTCTCACAGATTTCCTGCCACTCACTGTTGCCGGGATGTCTGTATGTCTCGGTACGCCAGTGACAAGTACACTCAGGCCATGGACCCTGCTGGCTCAGCCAAATAGACCTGCCAAAGATGCACCAAGAGATTGATGTGCAAATCAGAGTCAAATGTTATCATATCATGTTATTATATCTTCAAAATGTGTCTGCTCTTCTGGATTCTCTATTACCACAGTGGCGTAGCAACCAACTGTCACAACTATAGTCATGGCTTCTAGTCAACAAATCGTCTCTGCTGGAGGAACCAGCCATAGATTGTCACTGCCTCCTTGTTTCGATGATGATCCAAAGTCTTTTCATAGCTACATAATCTTATGAATCATACATTTTGAATTATCAATGCACCAATTTCAGATAGAACGGCCAAAGCAGCCTGGGCTGAGAGGCACAGCATGGCCAAACTCTTTGTGCGAAAGAAATGGACCTATTACAAGTAATTTGCAACTGTTCCTGGAGTTATTTTTAACGATCCTGGATGTGCTTCCTCTGCGGCCTCTCTGCGGCTGCCTTCACCAAAACTCCCTTACCGTAGGCCAATATGCTATAGAGTTTTAAACCTTGGAGCTAGCCTGGAATAATAAAAAGTTGGTTGCAGTCTTGGGTCAAAAATAATCCACACACAAAACGCCAATTCAGTGGTAATGGCGTCACTCGGAAGACCTCTCTCCAACTTCCCACAGGTAATCATAAAGATGCATGGCGCGCCACAGGATACTTGAATATTTTTCTTTATCTCATCGTACAAAAGCTTACAGCAAATAAATGTATGCAAACATTAATAATGAAAAGTTAATATCTGCAAATAGGACAAGACTAACAGAGACAGAACAAAGCGCTGACTGTGCTACCACAAAACTTCTTTTCATCAGGCATGTGTAGGACGTCGGGGGAAACTATAAGGGGCAGTATACTCAATAAAACGTTACTTTTAATAATATATAGGAGATAAAAAGGCCCCTACAGACAGACAACAAGTAAGACGTGCGTACCCTCAGTGTGGTATAGCAAGAGAGCACTGACGGTTACAAAACAAACTTAAATATTGATAGTGGGCTGGACAAATATAGACGTAGAAGGTCAGGCGAGAGGGTGTTGGTGTGTACTACCCACTGGCCCTAGTGCCTCCCTACTTGTCCTAGTCCACCCTAAAACGTGCGTCCAAGAGACGGGGTCCAAAAAGCCCCGCAAGGGGTGGCCCAGACTGGAACTCTGCTCCTGTGTTGGAAGCCCTAATGAGGCCCTAACAAAAAAAGAATTCCATACATTGGAACAACACACATGCAGATGATAAGAGATTTTACCCCCAAAAAAACCCCCAAAAAAGGGATTAAACGGGGGAATACTCAAGTGTCCCGACGTGTTTCTTCGATAGATGCCCCAGGATTCTTCAGGGGACACGGGGCATAAACGAGGGTTATCCCTGCCGGGTCGTGGCCCAATAGTTAGGGAATAACCTGTACTCTCGCTGCAGTCAATATGTGGCTGAGCTTTTTGGTGGCTGCGGTCAGCGTATGGCTGTAGACCCACATCTAAGCAAGACCCAGGGTGGTGGTGTCTGCAGGGGTGGAGTAACCGGCCACATATTGGCCACATATTGACTGCAGCGAGTGTACAGGTTATTCCCTAACTATTGGGCCACGAGCCGGCAGGGATAACCCTCGTTTATGCCCTGTGTCCCCTGAAGAATCCTGGGGCATCTATCGAAGAAACGCGTCTGGGACACTTGAGTATTCCCCCGTCTAATACCTTTTTTTTTGTTTTTTTGTGGGGTAAAATCTCTTATCATCTGCATGTGTGTTGTTCAAATGTATGGAATTCTTTTTTTGTTAGGGCCTCATTAGGGCTTCCAACACAAGATCAGAGTTCCAGTCTGGGCCACCCCTTGCGGAGCTTTTTGGACCCCGTCTCTTGGACACACGTTTTAGGGTGGACTAGGACAAGTAGGGAGGCACTAGGGCCAGTGGGTAGTACACACCAACACCCTCTCGCCTGACCTTCTACGTCTATATTTGTCCAGCCCACTATCAATATTTATGTTTGTTTTGTAACCGTCAATGCTCTCTTGCTATACCACACTGAGGGTACGCACGTCTTACTTGTTGTCTGTCTGTAGGGGCCTTTTTATCTCCTATATATTATTAAAAGTAAAGTTTTATTGAGTATACTGCCCCTTATAGTTTTCCCTGTTGCAATTTTTGAGCAGTGTTCAGGGGGGTTTTACTGCCTTTCCTGACCGACCATCTTTATTTGATGTGTAGGACGTCTCCAAGTGTGAAAATACAGTATGTCTCTTGCATAGAGTGCACATTATTGGAAAAAATATAGATTATATATAAATAATAAAAAATTAAAATAATACAAATTAATTGATGAAAATATTGTATATATATGTATATATATACAGTACAGACCAAAAGTTTGGACACACCTTCTCATTCAAAGAGTTTTCATTTTCATGACTATGAAGGCATCAAAACTATGAATTAACACATGTGGAATTATATACATAACAAACAAGTGTGAAACAACTGAAAATATGTCATATTCAAGGTTCTTCAAAGTAGCCACCTTTTGCTTTGATTACTGCTTTGCACACTCTTGGCATTCTCTTGATGAGCTTCAAGAGGTAGTCCCCTGAAATGGTCTTCCAACAGTCTTGAAGGAGTTCCCAGAGATGCTTAGCACTTGTTGGCCCTTTTGCCTTCACTCTGCGGTCCAACTCACCCCAAACCATCTCGATTAGGTTCAGGTCCGGTGACTGTGGAGGCCAGGTCATCTGGCGCAGCACCCCATCACTCTCCTTCATGGTCAAATAGCCCTTACTTTCAAAGTTTTCCCAATTTTTCGGCTGACTGACTGACCTTCATTTCTTAAAGTAATGATGGCCACTCGTTTTTCTTTACTTAGCTGCTTTTTTCTTGCCATAATACAAATTCTAACAGTCTATTCAGTAGGACTATCAGCTGTGTATCCACCTGACTTCTCCTCAACGCCACTGAAGGTCCCAACCCCATTTATAAGGCAAGAAATCCGACTTATTAAACCTGACAGGGCACACCTGTGAAGTGAAAACCATTTCAGGGGACTACCTCTTGAAGCTCATCAAGAGAATGCCAAGAGTGTGCAAAGCAGTAATCAAAGCAAAAGGTGGCTACTTTGAAGAACCTAGAATATGACATATTTTCAGTTGTTTCACACTTGTTTGTTATGTATATAATTCCACATGTGTTAATTCATAGTTTTGATGCCTTCAGTGTGAATCTACAATTTTCATAGTCATGAAAATAAAGAAAACTCTTTGAATGAGAAGGTGTGTCCAAACTTTTGGTCTGTACTGTATATATATATATATATATATATATATATATATATATATATCATGAATTCTAGGTTCACAGCTTGAATTAAAGGAATACATTAAAGCTATAGTTCTCATCTAACCTGTTAGGGCTGATAGTATCAAGTGTTAAAATCCAATAAACTTCCTTTTAAAGTAGCCTTTTTCACACCTTGACCTCCTCCAATACCAACCATTTCAGTACAAACACCTTGTGTCTCATTTCAACAAAATGTTTCAGCACTCCTGTCTCATAAGTGGATTTTTTTTACAGCCTCCTTAGAGTCACTTTTTATTGACCCTTCATTTCAATCCTACAAGGCTCTCCTAATAATTGATCTATGCTCATTAATTCTTATTTTGACAGGACACATGTCTGTCCAACATATGCCCTGCCACATGGGCATTTTAAGATATAGATTGCACAGGATGTATTGCAAGTAAAATACCCTTTAATCAGAAGGTGGTTGCAGCCCTCTGGAAGGGGCACTCTGGCAGAATTAAAGGGGTTTGTCTCCAGCCAATGGCATTTATCATGTAGAGAAAGCTAATACAAAGCACTTACTAATGCATTGTGATTGTCCATATTGTCTCCTTTGCTGGCTAGACTCATTTTACAGCACATTATACCCTTCTCCTTTCCATGGCTATGACCATCCTGGTCGTATTTGCACACTATAGGAAAAATCTCCAGCCTACAGGTATGTGCACTGCAACGGTTCTGGCCACCAGAGAGGCCAGCTCGTTTCCCTATATTGTGCAAGCACGGCCACCGATGCTGGATTACAGGATGGTCATAGCCATAGAAACGAGAAGTGTATAATGTGCTGGGAAAATGGATCAAGACAGCAAAGGAAGCAATATGGACAATCACAATACATTAGTAAGTGCTTTGTATTCACTTTGTCTACATAATGAATGCCATTTGCTAAAGTGAGACTACTCCTTTAAGGATGAGTTGTCTGGCTGGGACATACCTACCTGGATGCCCTGGTAACTCTGGCTACATGGATTGATATGTAGTTTCATGAGTATGCCAAGGAGATTGGTAAAGAAAGAAGAACTTTTCGACTGGCACCTAAATTTCAAAGACCAATCTCTTCTTCTCCATCATCGTCTATGTCATTACCTGAACCTATGCAGGTGGATAGAGTAAGACTCTCTGAGGATGAACGTAACCACAGACTTACAGTACTTAGCGACTGTATCTGTATTGTAGAGACAATGGTAATTTTGTCCGCACCTTTACCTTAAAGAAAGGAAACTACAGAGTCTAGACTCTGTTGGAGAGGCAGCCCTAAGTTAAGATCATTCCTCTCCACACCTGTCCTTGCATGTGACTCTGTCTTCTGTGTCAGCCCTCTTGATTCTGGTTTGGCAGGTAACTTTCTGTAACAGTCCATGGTGGATCAGTACCAGATACCAATTCAGCACCTCAAAGACTGTTGTTGGTGATGTCTGTCGATGGGAGAACTTTGTCTGAGTCCGTGCAGTTAGTCCCTGAACCCTTGGATCTGCAATTTGGAGTATTTCATTCTGAGAAGATATCTCTTCTGGTACTTCCTAAACAGACAACTCTTGGGACTGCCAGAGCTCCATATGCATTATCCAGTTCTCTGGACCTTTGCTGTAACGGTCGCGTACACACACACACAGGGGGAAGGGAAGTGACCACTGCGCTCCACCCTTACCCCTGGCCCTGCCTACTTGCATCGCGAGTCCTAATGACAGGGGACAACTGGACGGCAATCCCTAACTTGGAGTAAGTGCAGGGATGACAGACAGACAAACAACAGGACGTGAACGGACCGAGTCAATACCAGGAAAGCTGCAAAGTACAAATGGAGCAAGCAGAGAATTGTCAGGAGAAGCCGGGGTCATAAATACCAGGAGAGCAGAGAAGTACAAGAGGAGTCCTAAGAGAGTAGTCAGGTGGGAGCCGAGGTCACAATACCAGGACGGATGCGCAGTACAGGAGGATCAGGCAAAAGGATGGTCAAGGAACAGGATCAGGTAAGTATTCAGCACTCCAACAAATACCAGGAACCTAGAAATTAACAGGCAACCTGTAGCCAGCAGGCTGCCTGTATTTATAGTGGGGAGTGAGGGTCATGTGACGTGGCCAGCGTCACATGACCGACAGACCAACCAGTCGAGCACCGAGTGATCAGCTCGGCGCTCAAGGCAGACTTAGGAGCAAGGAGCCACCCAGCTAGTAAAGCCGCCCTGGGAATGAGGTCAAACACAGAACCTCATTCCAAAAGCTAAGCAACAGTTCTGCGGGCAATGGGGGACCGAGTGCACCTTCGGAACCCCGTGACAGTACCCCCCTTTTACGAGGGGCCACCGGACCCAAGACTTCAGGCGATGGCTTTTCAGGGTGTTCTAAATGAAATTTACGAACAAGTCTAGGAGCATGAACCTCCCTGGCAGGTACCCAAGATCTCTCTTCAGGTCCATACCCCTTCCAGTGAATCAGGTACTGCAAGGAATTACGCACCCTCCTGACATCCACTATTTTAGACACCACATACTCGACACCATCATTAACAAGAACTGGCGGAGGCGAGGCTTTTGATGGTACTACCGGTTCAAAATATTTTTTAAGCAGAGATTTATGGAACACATTATGAATGTGGAATGACTCAGGCAGCTCCAACCTAAAAGATACCGGGTTAATCACTTCCGTGATCTCATATGGTCCAATAAAACGAGAAGCAAATTTTTTAGAAGTTACCTTGAGAGATAGATTCTTGGAGGACAACCATACTTTATCCCCAACCTGAAAGTTTACCCCCCTTGAACGTCTCCTATCGGCCTTGAGTTTTTGAGAACATTGAGCCTTTTCTAGGTTCGATTGAACCCGGGCCCAAACTGTGCACAGTTCGGAGGAGAGTTTATCAGCTTCAGGGTTAGAGGAGGAGACGGACGACCCAGAATGAAAACGGGGATGAAAACCATGGTTACAAAAGAAAGGGGAGACCCCAGCAGAAGAATTGACACGGTTATTCAGAGCAAATTCAGCCAATGGAAGGAATTTGACCCATAATTGCTGGTCATCAGCAACATACAACCTCAGGAATTGTTCCACAGACTGATTAAGGCGTTCAGTCTGCCCATTACTCTCAGGATGGTAGGCGGAAGAAAAAGACAACAAAATTTTACATCTTTGACAGAAGGCTCTCCAGAATTTGGACACAAACTGCACACCCCTGTCCGAAACAATATTTTCCGGGATACCATGCAATCGAACAATTTCTTTCACAAAAATAGACGCCAGGGTTTTGGCATTCGGGAGTTTAGACAGGGGAATGAAATGGACCATCTTGCTAAACCTATCCACCACTACCCACACTACAGTCTTACCCTCCGCCAGCGGTAGGTCAGTTATAAAGTCCATCGAGATATGGGACCAGGGTCTACTGGGAATGGGTAGGGGTCGTAGGTTACCAGCAGGGCGAGTCCTAGGTGTCTTGGACCTGGCACAAACCTCACAGGCTGACACATAGGACTTGACATCCCTAGTTAGAGTGGGCCACCAATAAGATCTAGAAACCAGATCCTTAGTGCCCTCAACACCCGGATGTCCACAAAAGGCAGAATCGTGACACTCACCCAACAGCTGGAGACGAAATTGTACGGGAACAAACAACTTATCTGTTGGGGTGGATACCGGTGCCAGATGTTGTTCCGACCTAATGCGAGCCGAGATATCCTGGGTAAGAGCTGCTAAGAAGATTTTTGCTGGTAGGATGGATTCAGGTGGTACCTCAGTAGGTTGAAAAGCCTGGAAGCTCCGAGATAATGCGTCCGCCTTCACATTTTTACTTCCCGGCCTGAACGTGATGGAAAAATCAAAACGAGTAAAAAACAGAGCCCATCTGGCTTGACGGGGATTCAACCTCTTAGCAGACTCGAGAAACATAAGGTTTTTATGGTCAGTGACAACAGTTACACAATGCCTTGCCCCCTCCAGAAAATGCCTCCACTCCTCAAATGCCCATTTAATGGCCAGCAGCTCCCTATTCCCTATGTCGTAGTTTCTCTCCGTGGGAGAGAATTTCCTGGAGAAGAAGGCACATGGTCTCAGATTAGTGAGGCTGGCAGGACCTTGTGAAAGGACTGCTCCTGCGCCGTCCTCGGACGCATCCACCTCCACAATAAAAGGTTTCTCCTGATCAGGCTGGATCAGAATGGGAGCGCTACTGAATGCCTTTTTTAATTTTTCAAATGAAGAAATGGCCTCAGTAGACCAATTATCCAAATCCGCCCCTTTCTTAGTAAGGTCGGTCAACGGTTTAGCAATTACGGAAAAATTCATAATAAATTTACGATAGTAATTGGCGAAACCTAAGAACCGTTGTAAGGCCTTTAAGGATGAAGGTCTTACCCATTCCTTAATTGCTAGTACCTTACCAGGATCCATCTTGAAGGCGTGAGGAGTCAGAACATGCCCTAGAAACAGAATCTCCTGCACACCAAAGACACATTTCTCTTGTTTAGCGGATAGCTGATTCTCCCTCAACACCTCTAATACTTGTCTAACATGAGACACATGGGATTCGAAGTCAGGAGAGAATATCAAAATGTCGTCAAGATAGACAATAACAAATTTACCTAAGAATTCCCTAAGAATGTCATTCATGAAGTTTTGGAACACAGCTGGGGCATTGCTGAGTCCAAAAGGCATCACCTGATATTCAAAGTGTCCTACCGGAGTATTGAATGCCGTCTTCCATTTCCCTCCTTGATTCGGATTAGATTGTATGCCCCTTTCAGGTCAATTTTGGAAAACCAGGTTGCCCCCAGGACCTGGTTAAATAAATCCGGAATCAATGGGAGGGAGTATCTATTCTGGACAGTGATTTTATTTAATCTCCGGTAATCGATACATGGCCTAAGACCACCATCTTTTTTCTTAACGAAGAAAAACCCCGCCCCCATAGGAGAGACAGAAGGTCTAATATGCCCTTTACCAAGGCTCTCCTTAATATAATCTTCCATGGCCTTGCGTTCGGGAATAGAAAGATTATAAATTCGTCCTTTAGGAAACTTGGCCCCCTCTACTAGCTCTATGGTACAATCATAAGGTCTATGGGGGGGTAGAACCTCTGGGGTTGGTGATGAGAATACATCAGAATATTCTCTAACAACAGAGGGTAAAGTATCAGACTTTACTGAGACCCCAGCCTGTACCACGGACAGGCACGAGTCACACTTAGGCCCCCATCTCACCAACTGCCCATTGGACCAATCTATAGTGGGATTATGTAGTCGGAGCCAAGGCAACCCTAGTACCACCTCAGCAGGTAGGTTCTCCAGGACTAGAAGCGAACATCTCTCTGAGTGGCACACACCCACGGTTAGAGAAATCTCCGAGGTACATAAGCTCACCGTACCACCAATAAGAGGAGTAGCATCAATAGCCATGACATGGATAGGAGTTGGTAAGGCAAACATAGGAATACCCAATCTAACAGCATACTCAGAGTCAATAAAGCTAGCCACTGAGCCAGAATCAATAAAGGCCTTACCCGCCCATTTATCTACTCCCAGAGAAATCGTAATGGGTACCGAAAGCTTACATTTAGAAAATTCAGGGTGTACCTGGTCTTTAGGTTGCCTTGCCTTAGGAGACTTGACAGAGAGGACCTTCTTAGGACACTGGTTGATCCAATGGTCAGAATCTCCACAGTAAAAGCATTCTCCACGTCTGCGGCGAAGATTCCCTCGGGTCATGCCAACCTGCATGGGTTCCTCGGTGGAGACCTCAGCATTGTCTCTGGGATAGGCCTCTGGCTGGACCACCATCTGGGAAGAGAACTGTTGTTCCTGTCGTCTCTCTCTAACCCGTCGGTCAAGTCGGACAACAAGGGTCATCATCTCCTCTAAGGTCTCTGGAAGTTGATAACTGACCAGAAGATCCTTTAATTTATCAGACAGACCTGACCTGAACTGACTCTTCAGGGCTGGTTCGTTCCATCCTGAGGGGACACACCACCTTCTGAATTGGGTGCAATAATCCTCCGCTGGTAAATTGCCCTGAACCAATGCCTTTAGAGCCGTCTCGGCTACTAGAGCCCTGTCTGGTTCATCATAGAGGGTACCTAGGGCCTGAAAGAACCCCTCCACAGAATATAAACAACTGGCGCCAGCAGGTAAAGAGAACGCCCAGTCCTGGGGATCACCCTGTAATCGGGAAATGATAATGCCCACGCGTTGACTCTCGGGGCCAGAGGACACGGGGCGCAAACGGAAGTAAAGTTTACAACTCTCCTTAAAAGAGAGAAACTTCTTCCGGTCTCCAGAAAAGGTTTCTGGGAGCTTAATCTGGGGCTCAAAATGCAGACTGGAGGCCTGAGGAGTGGAAGAGCCTTGCCCTAACTCAAAAGAGCTGAGTTTTTCCCCTAACTCCTGCACCATCTGCGTCAGATTAGAGACATAGTCAGTCAGGGTCACCAGAGGATTCATAATACAGTGGTTATTGGGCCTGTTAATCTGTAACGGTCGCGTACACACACACACAGGGGGAAGGGAAGTGACCACTGCGCTCCACCCTTACCCCTGGCCCTGCCTACTTGCCTCGCGAGTCCTAATGACAGGGGACAACTGGACGGCAATCCCTAACTTGGAGTAAGTGCAGGGATGACAGACAGACAAACAAACAACAGGACGTGAACGGACCGAGTCAATACCAGGAAAGCTGCAAAGTACAAATGGAGCAAGCAGAGAATTGTCAGGAGAAGCCGGGGTCATAAATACCAGGAGAGCAGAGAAGTACAAGAGGAGTCCTAAGAGAGTAGTCAGGTGGGAGCCGAGGTCACAATACCAGGACGGATGCGCAGTACAGGAGGATCAGGCAAAAGGATGGTCAAGGAACAGGATCAGGTAAGTATTCAGCAGTCCAACAAATACCAGGAACCTAGAAATTAACAGGCAACCTGTAGCCAGCAGGCTGCCTGTATTTATAGTGGGGAGTGAGGGTCATGTGACGTGGCCAGCGTCACATGACCGACAGACCAACCAGTCGAGCACCGAGTGATCAGCTCGGCGCTCAAGGCAGACTTAGGAGCAAGGAGCCACCCAGCTAGTAAAGCCGCCCTGGGAATGAGGTCAAACACAGAACCTCATTCCAAAAGCTAAGCAACAGTTCTGCGGGCAATGGGGGACCGAGTGCACCTTCGGAACCCCGTGACATTTGCATTTGGAAGGTCTGGCAACTGTCTGCTGCCAGTTTGCTTATGTATTTGACAATCAGGAGGCAGAGGACTTGCCAACCCACCATCCATATGATTGCCCAATAAACTTGCTTCCTGGGTCCAGACCCCCTTGTGACCCTGTTTATCTCCTCTGGTAACAAAAGCTATGTATATAAAGGAAAATTCAGATAAGGGGTTTACCTGAAAATCATCTTCTTCAGCTGGTGCCAGATATTTCTTTGTAAACAAAAAAAGATGACTCATTTCATCCATACATTGACTACAGATGTCTGTACGATCAAGAATGAGTATCCACTGCCACTAATCTCAGAACTTTTTGATCGTCTGCATGGGGCTAAATTTTTCTCAAAACTGGATTTACATGGGGCCTACAATTTGATCCAAATCTACCAAGGCGATGAGTTGAAAACTGCTTTCAATACCCATGAGGGGCAATACCAGTACTTGGTTATGCGCTTTGGTTTAAGTAAAGCACCTGCTGTATTTCAGGAATTTGTCAATGATATATTAAGATACCTCCTGTACAAAAGCATTGTTTACCTTGATGATATTCTGATCTTTTCCCATGACCTTGTATCTCACCACAAGCATGCCTGTATGGTACTTCAGAGACCTTGGAAGAATTGACTCTACACAAAATTTGAAAAACGTATTTTTGAAAAATCTTCTTTGTTGTTCCTTGGATATACAGTTTCAGATAAAGGTGTGGAAAAAGATCCTGAAAAATTTACTGCTGTTCTGAATTGGCCTCACCCATCTGGTCTACACGTTACTCAAGGCTTCGCAAACTACTATAGACGATTTATTAGTAGATTATTTCTCTACTAGAGCAGAGGCAGTGTTGACTAAAAAGTTCTCCCCTGGCAAGATGGTGACATGTAAGTTTCTTTCCTAAGCTTTCACTGATGCTGAATGCAACAACTCTATAAGAGACAGAGAACTATTAGCTGTCAAAATGACTGTAGAAGAATGGTGTTATCTTCTGGAAGAAGCAAGTCATGCAGCTGTGATTTACATAGATCCTAAAAATTTTAATTGTCTTCAAACCAAGATGTAACCCCCGCCAACCAGATGGTCCTTGTTTTTTGCTCAATTACATTTTTTTCTTCATTTCTGTGCAGCAGACAAAAACATTACAGGCAATTTCTCATAAAGATCCTTCAATCCTTCTGATCAAGAGAAAAAACATAATATATAATTGATCCTGTAAAAAGTGTGATGGCTCCTGTCAGTGTGAAAAACATTCCTCCTGGTAAAACTTTTGCGTCTGAAACCAAAAGGGAACTGGTCTTGAACTGGGGATGGTGTTTCAAGGTAGCTGGACATCCAGGGCAGCATTAAACCTTCAAGTTAATTTTCTACTACTACTGGTGGCCATCCATGCTCAGGGATATATTAAGAATTTGGTCTCTGCCTATTCTACATATGCTAAAAATAAAACACCCAAGCAAAATCCTACTGGTCTTTTTCTCTCTCTTCCAGTTCCAGAAGCTTCCTGGCAACATATCTCAATGGATTTTATTACTGACTTGCCACCCTCCTCTGAGTAGGCAGTTATCTGGAAGGTGGATCTTTTTTTTTTTTTATATGATGCACTTTATACCATCATCTGGTCTCCATTCTTCCAGCCAGCTGGATGGTTTTCCTTGTATATCTTCTGTCTCTATGATCTCTCATATTGTGTCTGTCAGATGTGTCCAATTCACTCCAAACTTCTGGAAAACTGTGTGTAAACTCTTGGATGTATGATTGGACTCCTCATTGGCTTACCACCCCTAGTCTAATGGGAAGACAGAACTTGTCAATCAAATTGTTACCAGATTTTTTACGCAATTTCACTTATGTTTATCAGGACAACTGGGTTGACTTATTGCCTTGGGCAGAGTTTTCATAAAAATTGTGCCAGTGAATCCACAGGAAAATGTCGATTTCTCATTGTGTATGGTCACTAACCCTATATTCCACTACCTGTAGCCTTAACCTCTGGAGTACCAGCAGCTGATGTGTCAATAGTGAATTTTTCAGAAATCTGTCCAGAATCTAAGACTGCATTGGAAAAAAAACTCTCAAATGAAATTGTTTACAGATTGGAAACATAACGTTCCTCTTTAGTTTTCTCCAGATGACAAAGTATGGCTTTCCTCAAAGTACATTAAGCTCAAAGTACCATTATTCAAATTGGCTCCTCGCTTCATTGGACCATTTGAAGTCATCAAGAAAATAAATCCTGTGCCTTCCTGCATCATTTCATGATTCCTTTATTTTTCTCTTCTAAAGCCAGTAGTCTTCAATTAGTATTCTAGAGGTTGTACCCAAACCTCTTCTCCAGTCAGTTCAGAGAATACCTATGAAATCCAAAACATTCTTGGAGTGAGTCAGGAGCAAAAAAAATTTCTGGGGGACTGGAAAGTCTATGGTCCAGAAGAAAGATCTTGGGAGCCTAAGGAGAATATCAAGGATACATTTTTGCAAAGGTCCAGCCTGAAGAAAAGAGGGCATAAGGGGGAAAGTGCTATTAGGACCATGGTTCGTGCTGTACCCCTTGCCACCCAGAAACCTGGCCCCTGGCATTCTCTGTAAGTTTGCACCTCCATGTTGCTATCCAAAAAAAAGGTTTGTTCCACCACTGATAAAAAGTCTAAAATTGTATTATCACACCAGGTAAAACATCAAATGTTTAGCCAAAATATGCTCACATGTTTCAAACAGTAAAGTGCATGTTCTTAGTTATTCCATCTTCTCAAATAAACTACATTTTAATAGCCTTCATGTTGCTGTCCAGTGCTCCAGTCACCTTAGGGCACACATGTGCTCACCTCTGGCCAGAGCTAGCACTTGCTAATCCTTCCCCAGCCAGTGGCTAGGTGTCCCTGGGTATTTTTATCTACCCACCCCAGGCACAGGGTGTCTGAGCTTCATGGTTCCTTCATGACCAGCAATGGTGTATTGAAGTCTAGTACTTCAGTGATTCTTCTGTGTTTTGTATGCAATTTTCCTGTGTATCAAGTCTGTTTCCAGGCCTGATCCACCCTGCATGTGTTATTCTGCACTTTTCATTTCAGTTCTGTTTGTAATTTGAGTTAACCCAGTTCATCAGCCACTTCTATATGCCTGCCCTGCCTGTCTCTGCACTACTACCCTGCCTGTAAATCTGTCTACACCACCGTTCCAGTGTGCTTCCTGGATCTCAACAAAACAGCATTCTGGTCTAAGTGACTGTTCAGAGCATACATGCAGTTTTGGTGCATTTTCTGTTATTCTGACCACTCAGTGCTTGTACAAGAGTCCCTGGCCACAGTGAGATAGCTGAAAACTATAGTGGGACTATCCCAAGAGGCACCCGTAGCATTCTGGTTGGTCTCCTGCAGAAAAGTCCAGATCCCTGTACAGGGGTTAGAGGGTGAATACCAGGAGAGAGTTTTAATAACGCCCATAGC
The DNA here is from genome assembly GCF_905171765.1 of Bufo bufo. Lineage (NCBI taxonomy): Eukaryota > Metazoa > Chordata > Amphibia > Anura > Bufonidae > Bufo > Bufo bufo. The sequence continues at coordinate 675,181,173 of NC_053389.1, forward strand.
GTTTAGCCCAAAGCCAAACCAGTTAGCTGTCACAGTGGGTCCACACTCACTGGTCCGTGACCTCTTTCATTCTTGGCCTGAATGCCCCAGACCAACAAACTGCAGAAACTGCGGGTGATGTCGGGTGTGGCAGCACCTTTATACAATTATAACTGCTCTGAGTCCTTGTGAGAAAAGCGCATTATAAATGTTTGTCACTGTAATTGTAAATACACAGGGTAATTATCAAGATTGAGCATTCCTAGGAACTCTCCTTCCGTATAATTGCCCTGATTGTTGCCTGTGTAAAATCTTCTACAATATTTATGTATTGGTATACCCTCCATACATTATTGTCTTTGAGTCAAGGCCATTGACCACTTTTACTGCTATACTTATTTTAAATGGACAAGCAAATTAAGTTGTACAATTTACATTAGTTGTGATTTGGTTTACTTTTGCTGAAGCCATTAATAATAAATGTAAGTTAATTGTCCAAGCAATATTAAAGAACATTGGTTCCCTGTTAATTATGTGAAGAACCTCTTCCGAGGATTGTAGAGGAATGCCTCCAGTGATATCTTACTAGGGATCCTACTATAACTACAAAAACAACAAAATAAAGATACATGTTTATTAACATGTCTCATGATAGCCTTTCTCCTGATTCTTGTAGTGAGTTGTGTTTCTGTGTAGAGTAGCCTCACTGAACTAGTACTGGTTCCCCTTGTGTAGATCTAATAAAAAGTAGCGAGAACTAACCTTAGAAAAGTATGCAAAATAGATATCCTCCAGAAAGAAGAAAATAGTCTCTATTTAGCTACAACCCTTAAAGAGAACCTGGTAAGAGATGTCTATTAAAAGTACAGCTGGCACTAGACTAATAACATGCTACGATACTTTATGCTATTTACCTAGTGCTGTTCTAATAGTTCAAGTACTTGGAAGTGTGTTATGGTTGTACTGTTAACAATTGCTACATCTGTATTTGGATTCCACATACAATAAAATGACAATCCTGTGGTGTCTTTTCGTAGAATACTGTGTTGTTCATTGTTTTTCCTTTTCAGAGAGGCATGTCCCTATACGCTGTGATACCAGCAGCACAGATTAGAAAGTATCAGAATCTGTAAGGACACCCCCTTTTCACAACAGCAAAAGTAAGGGGAATTTTACTTGGGAACGAACAACGCTTGAACCTGAATATTGTCTGATGTAAACATGCCACCATTCATCTGACAATTAAGCAAATACAGATTTATTGGGTGATCACATATTTTATGCAGCACCAAAATTCATTATCTACTGTCAGCACCTTGCCCATGTAAAAAAAAAAAGGGAAATGCTGTCAACAAATGAAAACTAAAGGTAGTTGCTGCATGTAAATGTGGTTAATGAGCGCCAATCGTCATGCCTTTTATCACCAATCAGAACTCATTATCATGCAGAACATCTGTCCGTATAAAAGGACCCTGATACTCTGTTGTCAATTTTTTATACATTACCAGAAGGAATAACAGAGAAAAGACATGACAACATTAAGTTTTAAAATGAGTGAAATAAAATAAAAGCTCAGTATGGGATGTAAATTGGAAAGTGCAGTCAACAGAGTTTGTCTACATTAACATCTTTGGCATGAAAGCTGGTAGTCTGTCCCAACATATCCAGACACTGCCACATAGCACCGGACACTGCCGCAGCGGTGTTTGTCCAGCAGAAAGCTGGCATTTATGCAGGAAATTTGTTGGATCCTATTACAATCAATGGAGATCCGGTGGAGTGTGGTGGTGTCTGGCTGTGCTGGATATGGTACGTCCGGTGGTTTGTTCCTCTAGAGGAAGAGACTACTGGATTTATGTGTCCCGGAGATATGAACCAAGCATGAGAGAATCGATTATAAACAAATCAGATTAGTTACGAATTTCATGAAAATTTGGTCGCAAAACAAATCCAAAGATGTTTGAATAGTATAAGACGAATTGTGTAAAAACGATGCCAGTGCCATTTTACTGGTAATTTTGACAGTGAAAAACCACAAGGGAGGAAGAAGATATAGGATCACATTGGGAGGAAGGCTTGTTCTGAGAGACAGCTTGGATCAGCCAATCCGGGGGCAGTAGGCAGGGAGATGCCTATGCTGGACCTGCAGAAGCACCATATTGTGTTCAGCTTCTGACTAGAAAGGAGTGTGTCTGAAGTTTTGGCCAAAAAACAATTTCACAGTACAGTATATTGAGCCTCAAGGGCCTATTGTAGTGTGATTAGGGACAATATAGGGAAACCACAGGATAAGAATATAATATAATTGTGTAGATATTAGGTAATTGGACGAGAGAAACTGAGCCAAAGCTTTGAGTTAGTCACATGAGCTGATCACTGTGCTTAAAGCTGCTTGCTGTTTGCTGCTGCAGTTTAGCCTAGTAGTTCTACAAACCGGATTCCAAAAAAGTTGGGACACTAAACAAATTGTGAATAAAAACTGAATGCAATGATGTGGAGATGGCAAATGTCAATATTTTATTTGTAATAGAACGTAGATGACAGATCAAACGCTTAATCCGAGTAAATGTATCATTTTAAAGGAAAAATACGTTGATTCAAAATTTCACGGTGTCAACAAATCCCAAAAAAGTTGGGACAAGTAGCAATAAGAGGCTGGAAAAAGTAAATTTGAGCATAACGAAGAGCTGGAAGACCAATTAACACTAATTAGGTCAATTGGCAACATGATTGGGTATAAAAAGAGCTTCTCAGAGTGGCAGTGTCTCTCAGAAGCCAAGATGGGTAGAGGATCACCAATTCCCACAATGTTGCGCAGAAAGATAGTGGAGCAATATCAGAAAGGTGTTACCCAGCGAAAAATTGCAAAGACTTTGCATCTATCATCATCAACTGTGCATAACATCATCCGAAGATTCAGAGAATCTGGAACAATCTCTGTGCGTAAGGGTCAAGGCCGTAAAACCATACTGGATGCCCGTGATCTCCGGGCCCTTAAACTACACTGCACCACAAACAGGAATGCTACTGTAAAGGAAATCACAGAATGCGCTCAGGAATACTTCCAGAAACCATTGTCAGTGAACACAATCCACCGTGCCATCCGCCGTTGCCAGCTGAAACTCTACAGTGCAAAGAAGAAGCCATTTCTAAGCAAGATCCACAAGCTCAGGCATTTTCACTGGGCCAGGGATCATTTAAAATGGAGTGTGGCAAAATGGAAGACTGTTCTGTGGTCAGACGAGTCACGATTCGAAGTTCTTTTTGGAAATCTGGGACGCCATGTCATCCGGACCAAAGAGGACAAGGACAACCCAAGTTGTTATCAACGCTCAGTTCAGAAGCCTGCATCTCTGATGGTATGGGGTTGCATGAGTGCGTGTGGCATGGGCAGCTTGCATGTCTGGAAAGGCACCATCAATGCAGAAAAATATATTCAGGTTCTAGAACAACATATGCTCCCATCCAGACGTCATCTCTTTCAGGGAAGACCCTGCATTTTTTCAACAAGATAATGCCAGACCACATTCTGCATCAATCACAACATCATGGCTGCGTAGGAGAAGGATCCGGGTACTGAAATGGCCAGTCTGCAGTCCAGATCTTCCACCTATAGAGAACATTTGGCGCATCATAAAGAGGAAGGTGCAACAAAGAAGGCCCAAGACGATTGAACAGTTAAAGGCCTGTATTAGACAAGAATGGGAGAGCATTCCTATTTCTAAACTTGAGAAACTGGTCTCCTCGGTCCCCAGACATCTGTTGAGTGTTGTAAGAAGAAGGGGAGATGCCACACAGTGGTGAAAATGGCCTTGTCCCAACTTTTTTGGGATTTGTTGACACCATGAAATTCTGATTCAACATATTTTTCCCTTAAAATGGTACATTTTCTCAGTTTAAACTTTTGTTCCATGATTTATGTTCTATTCTGAATAAAATATTAGAAGTTGGCACCTCCACATCATTGCATTCAGTTTTTATTCTTGATTTGTATAGTGTCCCAACTTTTTTGGAATCCGGTTTGTACATTACAGCAGTGTGGAGAATAGTGAATTTAAAGTGCACAGGGAAATATGCACTTTAGGGTGGAATATCTCTAGTAAAAATGCAAAATGAATAAAATACATTAGAAAAATTATCATTAGGACATTTGGGACATTAAAAGTTTAGTTACTCTTTAAACACAAACATATTTCATGGAAATTTCAACGCCAACACTACATTGTTATATTGGTGGTAAGCAGACACATTATTGCTTTACACATGTTTTAAAGTACAAAAATGTCATTTTTGAAACTTGATATTAAACACAAATTACATAGTTCAAAGAAATTTCACCGCCAACACAGCATCGTTATATTGGTGGTAGGCGGATGCATTATTGCACCATACCATGTGTTTTATAGTACACAAATTTTATTTTTGGACCCGTGTTATTAAACACATACATATTCCATAGAAATGTCATTGCCAACATTGCATCATTATATTTGTGGTAGGGTAGATGCATTTTTGCATTGCACCATGTGTTTTATAGTACAAGAATTTCATTTTTGAACCAGTGTTATTAAATGCATACTTAGTTCAAATAAATTTCAGTGCCAACAATGGATCATTCTCAAAGTCAATCAATAGCAGTGTGCAGTGTGTTTGTAGAAGAGGAGGGACATTTAATTGTGCTTCTGTTTTTAAATGAAATAAAATACACTTGCAATTTTGCTAGTACCATGCAATAATCAGTGTGTACCAAACCCGTGACTTTTCATTTAGGAAACCCATAACTTTCCATTTATAAGAAACCTGTATATTTTAATAAAATATCTGGAAAACAGAAGATTTCAAAGCGAAATACCCAGGCGTCATCAACCGATAGTTACAATGTGGGTATAGGAGCAGTAGCAACTCCAGCAATTTGACCAGTATTAGTAGTAGTAGCAGTTTTGGCACTTAGAGACACAGTGGTGGTGGTAGGGGCAGTGGTAGGCAACAGTGGCAAACAGGGGCAGTGGTATCAACAGGGGCATATATAGAGCAGGGAATTGGGAGGAGGCCATGGAACCCCAGAGGACATATCACAGTCTGATAATAGTGTGAGGACTATGATGATGATTGAGTGTTGGACAGAACCTTGGAGCTGGATTGAGGTGTTGAGGAGAAGGTAACATCAGATGAGGAGGGTGGTGGCTGCAGTGGCAATAAACAGCAGAGGCAATGTATAGCTCAAAACATAAAAAAAAACTGACAGGGTCAGATCTGCTTCTCTTGGGGTCTACTCGGGAACTGATAATGCTTGGTTGCTTATGAAATGACAGGTGTATCATTCAAATGAAGCAGTCTGTTAATTACTGGATAGCCATGCTTGCTATCAAAGCAAAATGCGGGAATGTATTCCTCCAGCCAAAAGGGAGGCCAAATTACTTTATTACCGGGAAACAATGTGTACGGAGCTGCCACATATTTTGTCGAGCAAGTGTCTGCTGCACACGTGTCTGAGGCCCCTCTCTGCCCCCCGCAGTATCACTAACCTCCTGCCATCTCCTCTACCACAAACAGCAGAAGCCACAGCAGCAGCCAGTTCCGTGTCATCAACATTATAGAGTAATTCTTTCATGTGCCATGCCAGGAAACCTACTGCTTTAACACTTAGGTTCAGTCCTACCTGGACTCTGACCTTTCTCTGGGGCATACCATATTCTCTGACCCCTTGGACTTCTGGGCAGGCAGACTGGAACAGTGGCCTGAACGGGCTCAGTATGCTCTTTCTTGCCTAGCCTCCAGTGTCAGGCTCAGAGACGGTTTTCTGGGCAGAGGGCATTGTGACAGACTAAGATGTCATTTGCCAGGGTACAAAACATAACTTTTGTCAAAGTGAATGAGGCATGGATCCATGAGGATTTTCACAGATCTGGCTGAGGTTGATGAATAGATCGGCCATTGCTGATGGTGCCCCACCATGCCACTGCCACTTTCAGCCTACCTACCATCATTTTCTGTACCATATGGCTGCTTTCTCCATCATGCCACTGCCACTGTCTACCTGCCTACCATCATGTTCTGTACTGTATGGCTGCAGACGCTTTTTCCAGGCTTATTCAGAACAAGCCACTCTTTCTTCTGACAATTAACACTTATACGTGAATAAATACAAGCAGGCATTCTGCCCTCATTAAAGCATAATTTTTGGACCCTTGTGTGGAACAAGCCACTCTTTCTTCTGACATTAACATTAATGTGTATATACAGGGGTAGGGATCTGGACCTCTTAAGGCATAATTTTGGAACATTTGGTCCCAACAAGTCACAGTTTTTTTTTCCATTTTACAGTGTGTGTTTACACACCATATGTCCCCAGTAAGGGAACATTTTTGGAAGCTTTCTAATATGAAAAAGCATAACACCAATGCACAATACAAAAAGAGATACATTTGTTTCATAAATAAAATGTGAGTCCTCTGAGTCTAGAGGGTGTTATATACCAATTTTCTGGGCAATGGGAGCAACTTTAATATACATTGAATCAATTCGGACACAAACCATTTTATTTTTCAAATTCAACGACATGAACCGAATTGCAGGAAAGTTGCCTATCTCTAAAGTGAAATCATCTGAACCACAGCTGCATCTGAACCACAGACAAGTTATGAAATGATGTTGTATTCCATAACACAAATTGAAATGCTAGTTCAGAAAGGTTGTCATATGTCTTGCCCTCACAACTCCCTCTCTACTACAACAACCTAGATTGGTAGGCATTTCTCATAGTATCCATAAGCATTGTTACTGTTAAGAAATGAACCTGATAACAAATCCATTGCAAATGCTGCTCTTTCACAGTAGTCATCATGAAGAATATTGATTGTGTTCTATGAACCTCATTGGAGGGTTGAGAAGTATCAGTGACTAAGCAACGAATCACACTTAGGTTCTGTTTCCAGAATCTGCTTGAGCTCACAGAGCGGGAGGGGCAGTAAGAATTTAAAAGCACCATGTCAGGGGCACTGGAGTCATCACCTAATAGACTCAAGGACAGGAAGAAGCAGAGCTAAACTTTCAGCACCATGAACAGTTCCTCAATACTCTTCAGGCTCCTCTGTGCCAGCATTCTCCTCTCCTGCCTCTGTCATGCCCAGTCTTCCAGGGAAACCTCTGTAGAAGATTTCACTGTAAAGAAAAATCCTTCTTCTTCTGAGAAAGAACTGGTCAGTCCTTCTTGATTGCTTGCTCTTGCGTTTATGATTTTTCATTATTGTATTATTGTTCATAGTGCCTCTGCTTGAATTGACTCTTTAAGCGTTTCAACGATTTCTTATTAGCATAATGTATCTTTTGTTTGCTATTATGTCAGCGTATTATTATTATTATTGTACGTATATATATATATGTTTCTTCAGGTAGAGGCAATGGAAGAATTATTGGAGAAATTTCAGGACAGGTATCCTGTTTACCAAAAGCGAGCACAGATTCCTTTGGTGAGAACATTCATCCGTAATTATTTATTGTACTAATTTGTGTTCTATTACTGTATATTAGTATATAATATAGTGAAATAAGCTGTTCTGCTGAGATTTATATGTAAATCCAACAATTCTGTAGTTTTATGAAAGTCTGAAAGACACACATTGTATTTTAGTACAATGCTATAATTATTAGGCTGGGTGCACATACATCAGTTGTGTCTGGCCATATGTCTATATGCACTTAGTGCGCAGATTCTGCATCTATAGACTGATAGCGCCAGACTGTGAAATGTAGAGTGCAGCATTTTTCTGTACAGCGCTGTTTAATATCCAGCATTAGAACTGATATATGTCTATATGCACTTAGTGCACAGATCCTGCATCTATAGACTGATAATGCCAGACTGTGAAATATAGAGTGCAACGTTTTTCTGTCCATTTAATATCTGATATTAACAATCTCATAGAAAACTGTGGGCTCAGTTTTAGCTTCAGTTTCCCTCCAGCATTTCTGCATCGCCCTGGAGGGAAACTGAAGCTGATTTCCAGACATATATGCAGGAGCCCTTAATTAGTAGATATAACATAGTTAAATTAATCATTTATGTACAGTATAAGTAAAATCATTTAAAACACTATTGAATCTGCAGAATAAACTTTTGGTTTATTAGTGATTAATGGATGTGTAAAACTTTGCCAGTAGCTCTGCTGTTATTAAGATGTTATTGCTGACTTAAAAGAATCAGTTAGCTAGAAACACATTAGGAGATCACTGCTGGTTATATCATAATAAAGTAGGCTTTATGCTGTGTCTTTATCCCCCTGCTCAGTGTGATATTGGCGAGAGATGTGCAGTGAAGCAAGGTCCCAGAATTGGCAAGCTGTGTGATTGCTCCCGTGGATCATCTTGTAACTCTTTCCTCTTGAAGTGCATATGAAGAAGACAAGTATCCAGTGCAGCCCATTTATTCCCTGACAAAATACCAAGTAGCAGTGGTCCTCAACAGATCAGCAGTAGCAGCTTCATTGCTTGTCTGCAAAGAACAACTCATTTTGTTTTAAAGGAAGCACACATCTTTTTTTGTACGGCAGAGATCTGATTGTCGAAAAGTTTCCTAGAGATTACTAAAATCCTTTCATTTATCTCATTTTATTTTTGTTGATCAATAAATGTTTCATCGCAATTTTGGCTGTAAATGTTACTTGTCAACTTATTTTAAATATTAGTAAATATTATTTGAACATATTTTATGTATTCCTATTAAAATGTACAATGAAACACACATTAAAATGTATCTGCCATTATGGTGTTATACACAATCTAAGAAAACTGAGAACATCTCTTCTTCCTATTTAGATCTCTATATTGAGAAGGTGTTGTACCTGCCAAACAATATGTATCCTATTAAGTTCAGTACTTATTATTACCATTTCCAGAACACCCTGTTTAGATGGAATGTATAAGTAACTTGCAGTTGAACATGGCACAGATTTGAATCTATTTCCTGTGGCTGAGACAATACATAATAGTAATAGTTGAATAATAAGTCAAAATACTGTTAGAATATTATGATGTTTTATCATTACAATATATGACTTATCATTGTGATCTATGAAAACATAAAGTACAATTGCTAAGTGCATTCACTTACTTTTTCTTGAATAATATATGATGAGATTTTATGTTCCTTTTAAGCTTTTGCTGTGCAGGACTTTATGTTTTTACTATGTTCTTCACATTCTCTATTCTCTGTAATTTTCAGACACCAACTGCATAGTCCATTTTTATGTAAAAAAATTATACTTTTTAGTCAGTATTGCTGACAAGGTCATGTTCCATTTAGCTTATTTAAACAATTTCAATTGCAATGAACATTACATGTAGCAAATTAAATATTGAGAGACACACAATTGTATTATTTTATAAAAGGAATACTGGTATTATATAAGTCATTTGGCTTTGTCTTTTAGTACACATGTAGATGACATTAGCTGTGACCAGGCACACACACTGATACACACACCTGTCTCTATACACTTCTAATAATGTAATATCTAAAATATTTTGGGAACAATTGAAATAATAATGAATTACATTCATTTAAGAGAAATGATCTTTAAAATACTACAGGTAAAGGAAAGACAGGACCAAATTTCCTACTAGGTTAGTCATATATATTGCACCCTGTTGAAAAATTTATTGGTCTCAGTACTTTGTATAATCTACATAATTATTTTCCTCTCCTCGTTCAGTATGTTAAGACATACACAAAATGTGTTGTACCACAAACATATAATTTTCTAATAACATCTTTGCCCCTTTAGTAGTAAAGCTAGGTGAATGTCAATTACAAATTGGAAGAGATGTTTCTATTAGTTATGGTAACATATGAGTATCACAGAGAGTGTTCCAGCTCTGAGGACCCAGGTTCCTTTTCAAATCAATGTTGAATTCCCTCCATTATTGCAAGGTTAGGAGAGAAAAATTACAGTGAAAGCAACTTTATTATTATTTACATTAAGAAAATAAATATTCACAGACTGCACATTCACATATTATACTTGTTTTTCTTAACAGACTTGAGTTCAATAAAACCTTTAATTTTAATGCTACCCAGTGCGTAAATTAGATTTCTTGCTCTGGTTTTATTTAAAAAATGGCATCTGGGAATCAAACAAAGTAGGGGCTCCTGCTCACTGTTTTTACTCTCATAAATGTTAAGCTGTGCATATCTCGCTCTATATTACTGCCATATAGGTCCAGCATAATACTCCAATTCAGATCTCAAGTAATACCATCATAAACCACCATATAGTACTGGATGGTCAGGTAGTAAATTATAATACAGTGTGGTAAAGGGTGAAGGGCAACAATACCTGGTTGTCTGGGGAGGCTAAGTTACAGTATATATGGGGTTAATGGACACATCACGGTAAGAGCAGTGAGACTATGGAACTCTCTGCCTGAGGAGGTGGTGATGGTGAGTACAATAAAGGAATTCAAGAGGGGCCTGGATGTATTTCTGGAGTGTAATAATATTACAGGATATAGCTACTAGAGAGGGGTCGTTGATCCAGGGAGTTATTCTGATTGCCTGATTGGAGTTGGGAAGGAATTTTTTATTCCCCTAAATTGGGGAAAATTGGCTTCTACCTCACAGTTTTTTTTTTTGCCTCCCTCTGGATCAACTTGCAGGATGACAGGCCGAACTGGATGGACAGATGTCTTTTTTCGGCCTTATGTACTATGTTACTATGTTACTATCACTGTTGATCTATGGCAGTGAACAGTAATATGAATGATCTAGTGTAGTCAGTTGCCCAGGATGAGAACATAGATGTTTTCACCCAGAGACCGGACCATGTCCATGGGATGTGTGTAATATTGCAGCTAAGCTCCATTGACATGCATAGGACTGATCTGCAATACCATACACATGCTGAGATATGGCATTTTTTGTAGATGAAAGTGTAGCCTGGCAGGGGAACAAGGAAGCAAAACATGGATTGGGTAGGGAGACCAATGACCAGGCCGTTTTAATTATAATAAAATAAAGTCTTTACCTTACTGAATAGATAGTGATGTTCACAGTACAATTCCAAGCAGTACAAACAGTTCTCAAGTTTTTCAAAGAATAGGCTTTCCCCTACAGTTTGCATATTACCCTGGCATTGGGGTGAACAACGCCATCATCCACCTTCTTCACCAAGTTCTTTCTCACCTAGAAAAACCAGGGAACACTGTGAGAATAGTGTTCTTTGATTTCTCCAGTGCTTTCAACACCATATCATACCACCACCTCTCCAATTGGATCGTAGACCACCTGACAAACTGATCTCAGTATGTGAGAGTCCAGAACTGTGTGTCAGACACAGTGATCTATAGTACAGGGGCACCTCAGGGTACAGTTCTTGCTCCTTTCCTCTTCACACTGTACATCGTAGACTTCAGGTACAACTCATCTAGTTGCTACTTACAGAAGTAGTAGGCCTCATCACAGATGAGGATGACATGGAATACAGACAACTGACCTGGGAATTTGTGGATTGATGCCAGCAGAACCACCTTAGGATCCATGCTGGAAAAACGAAGGAGATGGTTGTAGACTTCCGCAAGTACATACATCCTCCTTAACCAGTGGACATCCGAGGGATGGACATTGAGATAGTCAACACTTATAAGTACCTGGGTGTACTCCTCAATAATAAGCTAGATTGGGCAATTAACATGGACGCACTATAAAGAAAGGGCCACGGCAAACTTTACTTGCTTAGGTGGCTGAGAGCTTTTAGAGTGCAGATGGCACATCTTTTTCAACTCTGTGTTGGCACCAGCCATCTTCTTCAGAGTGGCCTGCTGGGGTAGCAGCATCTCAACCAGGGAGAGGAAGAGACTTGACAAACTGATTAGAAGGGCCAGCTCAGTCCTGGGGAGCTCTCTAGAACCAGTGCAGGTGATAGGTGAGAGAATGATACTATCCACGTTGATCTCCATTCTGGAGATTAACTCCCATCCCATGCATGAGATAGTGATAGCATTGAGCAGTACCATCAGTGACCAACTGCTTCACCTCAAGTGTGGGAAGGAGCGCTATCGGAAGTTATTCCTCCCTGATGCTGTTAGGCTGTACAACCAACACTGACCCAAGCGGAGATAGACTGCATTCACTGCATACAGGTTCCTGTGGATATCATTCCATCCAGAGACTGAATTCTATGAGCTGTGATATCTATATCTCTTATTTAAATATTTTTTTTTATCTGTACCCTGTACTGTAATGCCTTTATTTTTTGTAGTCTCTGTGCTGCTGTAACACTGTGAATTTCCCCGTGGTGGGACTATAATCTCTCTTTATAGATGCTTGCAATCTTTCCAATTGACCCAAGGCATGAAATTCCTCAAAGTTTCTCTGCAAGGTCCAACTGCAGGCTGCAGTCTTAGAGCAAATGAACAGTCTGTCTCCGTAGTGTGGCAGGCACCAGAAGTAATATAACTAGGCTGGAGTGAATCGAGCTTTGGATCATAGATCATAGTCTATTAGTTGAAACACTTCATTTTATGCTGTCCAGCGATGTGCTTCCGCACAGCATTTAAAAATATTGTCTCCATGTAGGCAAAATTCGTTTCACCCTAACATTTTAAAATAGCAATCCGAAGTTGGGTTTAGTACTGAGGTACCAGCCGGTACAAAACTCAACTTCAGATTGCTAATTTTAAATGTTTCTAAAGATGCAGAAATGAGTACCAAATTCATTCACAGAAGTTTCACGCGACTAAAATGAATTGAAATAATTATATTTTAGTTTCAAAGTGTTTTATTTATTCACAATGGTAGAGATCATGAATACATTACTGCATACATAAATGACACAGAAGCAGTAAGCTTCATACAAATCAATTTGCACATTTGGAGTGAATATCATTATATCCATAGGGTGTATGATAGAACATAAACAATGAACAGAAAAGAATAAAATTAAATTAAATTAACATGCGGAGATCATGTCAAGAAACTAAAGTTAGCAGATTTAGTGCCTACAATATTTTTTAATATACACACTATGACCCTCAATTAAGTACTTTCAAGCAACGTACCCCAAGATTCGTAACCTCTAAAGCGTCAAACCACGTTGTACATTCAATGAATATGAAGAGGACATCCAGGGCTCCCACAGCTTCTCAAAGGTCTCATAAGTGTCTTGGCAGATAGCTGTAAGTCTCTCGTAAAGCAATATTTTGTTAATTCTATACACTACTGCTTGAAAGCTAAGTTCCGCCGTTCTCCATTTGAAAGCAATATGGATCCTGGCAGCTAATAGCATATGCTGAGACAATTTAAATTTAGAATATGATAACCCTGAAGATTTGTCACCAAAAAGGCATAAGGTAGGTGACAGCGGGAAGCCACAGCCCAGCACAGAAGAGATCAAGTCACAAATCCTACTCCAAAATCTCTGTACTACTGGACAGGACCACCAAATGTGATAGACCGTGCCGTCCACCTCACATCCCCTAAAACATAAGGGAGAGACTTCTGGATATATGCGGTGGAGTCTATATGGAACTAAGTATGCCCTGTGAAGAACCTTGATTGAGGTTTCTGCTAGAGTAATTTGCCAAGAAGTCTTAGTCAAGGTCTGAGAACATTGATGCCATTTAGCTATAGAGAGTTCTTCCTGGATGTCCCCCTCCCACTCCAACATGTATGGCAGCTTAACCCCCTCTGGTATGGTATTCAATAACCCATAGATTCTGGAAAGTAACCCCTGCTTATACAATGAGTAAGTAGTAAATCTCTCAAAGGGGGTAAAATCCAATGTCATATTACTAATCTTCAGGGAGTGGAGGCATGAAAAGATTCGAATAGCATTAAATGACTCGCTATCCGGGAGGGCATATTTATCCTTAAAGTCAGCTAGGGACAGAAGTTTCCCTCTAATCAGAAACCTGTAAAGGATAGTAAATTTTTTGGAGATCCACCACTGAAATGCCCCTATATGAAGACCAGGGGGGAACACTGGGTTACCAAATAAATGAAAAAGCGGTGAATGTTTGGATTGGAGGCCTGCTTTGAATCTAACAGACCGTCACAGAAACAGTGAGTGATGTGACAATGGTGAGGCTGCTCGAATGGCTGATGGCAGGGGAGTAGTGTTCCAGAGCAAGGCTCTCCAAGTCCAGGGTGCACATAGAGTTTGTGTTAAAGAATCACCTTTTTTTCTAAAATGGCTGTTGCTCATGTTTCAAAGTGAAAGTAAGAAGCGCAGGAAGGAGGGAGCACCCACAATGCCATGCAGACAGCCAATCAGCAGATAGCCAGCTCCTTTGATGACAGCCCTATAAAAAGCCTCCTCATGCCCAGTCTCTGACATTTTCCAGTGAACTTAGAGAGACGTTGCGGGCACTAGGGACAGTGTTTAGGAAAGAGTTTAAACTATTGAGCAGTTCAGGGAAAGATTATTCATAGTGTAGGGAAATATTAGGGAGTCATTATCCATACTGTAGAGAGAGAACAGGGACCAATAGTAGAGTGTAAAGCCTGGGTAATAGGAGCTATTCTATTACACCTTGCTGCACTAATTGGAGACCCAAAGTGCTCTAATACTACAGATTTTAGGTTGTTTGCATTCCTTAAAGCAGTAATTGCTGTAGTCCTAGTATCTGTTATTGGGTTGAAAGTGCTGTCTGATACAACCAGTTTTGGAGTGTATTTAGTTGATATACTGTACAACTACTTCATTCACCCTTGCTGCTGTACTAAAAGTGTGGTCTGGTTCAACCAGTTTTGGGGTGTATTTAGTTGATATATAACTACTTCCATTTACTCTTGCTTCTGGTTTGAAATTGCTGTCTGGTACAACCAGTTTTAGGGTGTATTTATGTCATATATATATAAGTACTTCCATTCACCCCGGGGTGGCTTTGCAGTCTGATACAACTAATTATGTTATATGTTGATATGTATTTATTTTAAATATTATAAGGGATTGCTCTCTCAAGCAGGGCGGTGGTGATAGATTATCTTGCAGTCCACAGGGTTAAAGTCCAAATTATGCTTTATTTTTCATTACACTCCGGCAATACGAGCAAACCCCAGTTATAGCTCACTGGGTAAGGTGAAGGTCCAGCACCAAAAAAAACATAAACCAAACCAAAATAAACACCTGCCCGTCTGGGCTCTGGCTGATACAGTGAAGATCCTAGCTCACTTATTGAACACAGGCCACACAGAGAAATCGGCTTCTCTAGCCCGCAGGGCAGCCAGTTTCCTAGACTTTACCCAAGCATCACTTTCCCCAGACTGACAGCCGGGACTGTGTTTTATTTCCCCTTAACGATCCCAGCAGGCTTCAGCTGTGGATCCCTCTGGCTAGGGGAAACCTGCCCCGGAATGGGGTGGACTGGAGAGGTCCCTCTACCAAGCCTACCTTCCCCAGTCCAATAAAATCCAGCCCATAAACGTAACAAAACTGTCTCAGCAACCTACACATTGCTGAGACCATTTTAACTTTCTGGATTTCATTTACCTCACCCAGTTGAGGAACCTGGGTGGGATATACACCCCTTCCAGGACTTTACCATACACATTTCTGTTCACCTTACTACAATATATAAAAGAACCTCTATTCATCCTTGCTTCTGGGGTGCAAGCAGTTTTGGGGTGTAGTTATTTCATATATATAAGTACTTACATTCACCCTTGCTTCTGGGGTGAGTTTGCAGCCTGATACAACCAGTTTTGGGCAGTGGCGTCGCCAAGGGGGGGCCAGAGGGGGCCATGGCCCCCCTACATCACGCTGTGCCCCCCAATGTGCCCCCCAAACTAAAATGCCCCCCCAACTGAGCGGCTGCAGCCGGGCACAGGGAGATGAGCGCTTCCATTGCGCTCATCTCCATAGTCATCTGCCTGTGCTGCGGCGGGGCAGGGGAGGGAGAGGCGTGTCCCTTCCCCTTCCTCTGATCGCATCGCGCCGCCTGAGCCATACAGCGCGGGACACAGGCCAGAAGAGGCCTGCATCGCATCGCTGACATGGAGGTAAGTATAAGTGTTTGTTTTTTTACAATAGATATACAGGCACATTAGGGGGGGGCTCTTGTTTCTGGCACATTGGGGAGGCTTATTACTGGCACATGATGGGGGGGCTTATTACTGGCACATGATGGGGGGCTTATTACTGGCACATGATGGGGGGCTTATTACTGGCACATGATGGGGGGCTTATTACTGGCACATGATGGGGGGCTTATTATTGGCACATGATGGGGGGCTTATTACTGGCACATGATGGGGGGCTTATTACTGGCACGTGATGGAGGGCTGGGCTCTTATTACTGGCACATTGGGGGGCTCTTGTTACTGGCACGTGATGGGGCTCTTGTTACTGGCACGTGATTGGGGGCACTTATTACTGGCACGTTATTGGGGGCTCTTATTACTGGCACATTATTGGAGGCACTTATTACTGGCACGTTATTGGGGGCACTTATTACTGGCATGTTATTGGGGGAACTTATTACTGGCACATTATTGGTGGGCACTATAGGGGCATCTACTGAGGCCACAAAGAAGGGGTATTTTATATGGGGGGCTCTGTACAGTAGCATTTTATACTGGGACACATTATGGTGGGTACTATGGGGAAGGGGGGAGAGGAGTACTATGGAGTCATCTACGGGGGGCTCTAAGAAGGGGTATTTTATACTTGCAATTTATGGGGGACACTGAGGGCATCTACTGGGGCACGATATATGGGGTATTTTATACTGGTACATTATGGGGGCACTAGGAGGAAGGGGGAAGAGGAGCACTATGGAGGCATTTACTGGGGGCACTATATAGGGGTATTTTATACTGGCACATTATGGGGGCACTATGGGGACATTAGCTCAACTGGAGGCATTACAAGGGGGTATTTTTTTGCACTGTCACATTATAAGGAGAATTATTTCTACTGGGGGGGGGGCATTATGGTGGGCTTTATTACTCCCCCATGGTATGACCCCCTAGTAGCAGCACCAGCCTCTCCCTGCTCTGCTATCCCTCTGCCCCTTCTCCAAATCCTTATTATGAAATCTTTCTCATTAGGATAAAACACAACATCAGCTCCGCCAAGCCCCCAGCCAAAGTGTGGAAGTGGCGTCCGAGATTCCCAAGGGCCAAGTCAAGTAATTGTAAGTTTTCATGTGTAATATGCTTATGTTATACACATATAGCATACACTGGGCCACACAATATACAGTATACCTCTACACTGTGTAGTCTGTTCTATAAGCACCCTTGTTCTGTGGCGGCAGACAGAAAATAATCTGGAAGTGCCCCTCCCGAGACCAGGCTCTGGATCCACCACTGGACCGCTCACAGGAGTGCACATATCTTCTAAACTGTAATCCGTATCCTCTGACCTGCATAAATCAGCGCTCGCTGGGTAACAACTAACAGGCAGTGCCTGTAGGCTGTAGCCTGGCCCTGTTACCGAAGCTAGCCGAGTGGTGTAAGGTTAAGGTACTAGTAGAGATGAGCGGCCGCTTAATCCTGATTTTAAAGTTAAAGTTACTGCAGGATTACAGTTTAGAAATGTCAAATGTACACTCCTGTGAGAGGCGGGGAAGGAGATCTGTGGATGACACTGTTATAGGGAGGGGGATCTGTGGATGACACTGTTATAGGGAGGGGGATCTGTGGATGACACTGTTATGGAGGGGGAAATGGGGATGACACTGTCATGGGGTGGATCTGTGGATGACACATATAGCATAAGATGCTATATACGGTATGTGTCATCCACAAATCCCCCCCATAGCAGTGTCATCCACAGATCCCCCTCCCTATAAAAGTGTCATCCACAGGCAACTAGGACATGTTGAAATCTGAGTGATTGTTTTTTTTTTTTAAAACCACAGACAGCAGGACTTTTCTTCCCTGTTGCGGTTTTAGGTATTGGGTAAAGCATCGCAGCATTTCTAAGCATACTTGTGTAAATGTATCATTGTTAAAGCTGCCCCCCCCTACTTTTGTCCTGGCCCCCAGTGTGCCCCCCCACAATTTGAAAGCTAGAGACGCCACTGGGTTTGGGGTGTATTTATTTTAAATATATAAAAGTACTTCCATTCATCCTTGCTTCCGTGGTGAATTTGTAACCCAATGCAAACTACATTTTTTTTGGGTTTTAGGAATACAGATAGATTACTGAGCAAATGCTGACCGTGTGAAGGGGGATGCTCAAAAGATAGGATTCGTTTTTTTGGGGTTGTTCTTATGAAGGATGAGAAGATGGGCAAAATAAACAGTGACGTCAACACACACTTACTGCTGACACTCTCTCCACTCTGTCAGGAGGACACTACTTGTCTCAGAGTGTAACAGAACACGTTCTGTAGAAATCTAAGTGGAATCAGCAGATGACGGTGTAAAAGGCGTGCGCTCTTTCACGCTATAGCAGGATCTTGGGCTTCTGCACGGTTCTTTATACCTGGCGCTAACATCGACCTGTAAGGCTGAGTTCATACTTGAGTTATTTGGTCAGTTTTGGCCCCGTAACTGACCAAATAAGGGAAGTATGCTGTGATTCTAAGAGCGACGCCTGTCATCTGCGTGTCATACTGACTCACAGTATTATTTCACTACCACAGTAGACTCCCTATGCATGTTTCTGCAAGGCACAGTGTTCTACACCACTATACAGCCAGGAAATAACTGCTTTTTAATGTGATTCATCACAAATAAATTCGGATTGAATAAAATATTTTTGGGAAATTTGGTGAACTGTCCGAATCAAATTTTTGAGAAATTTCTAATAATCACTACCACATTTCATTTAATTTCTCCTGAACTCAGCTTTTGTAATATAAACAAAAACATAGGGCCAGATTTATCATTAGCTCAAGTCAGAATAATGGAGTGAAAAAGTCGCCAATTTTTGCGCAATCGCTTAAACTGCGCAAAAATTTGCAACTTTTATTAGCTCTGCGCTATGCTCGCCAGTTTTCTGAAAGTGGGCGTTTTCTTATGTAAATGAATCTCTAGACAGATTTACTATTGCGACAATTTAAAAAGTCGCAAAAAAGTCACACAAAATGTGCAAAATGACTCCAGTGCGGACCATGCTTACCTTATGCGACTTTTTAAAAGAACATGCTACTTTTTGTAAAGACATGCGACTTTTGTAAAGCCTCTTACTGACGGATAAACTGCTACCGTCAAACCACATTTATCACAGTCTTAAAGGGCCGATCATAAATCTGACTTGGCTAAAACTGACTTTAGCCATATGTGAAAGTGGAGTGAGCTGTCAGAGTAATGATAAATCTGGCCCATAGTATTTTAGACTTTTAGTGTATATTAGAATATATGCTTTTCATCTTAGAGCTTTGTTTCAATAAAAGAGAACAAATTAACAAGTGTCAACCCTAATGATTAAGCCTATTATATTTTTTAATAACATTTTGCTTCTGGTTACTGAAATGGTGAAAACTGTACAATATCAATGCTGTCACAGTCTATCTCCTATTAGGGGAAGTTTGGGAACTTAAAGTAGCACTGGAAAAAAGTGGCCCCATGTCATAGTTGAGTCCAAATTGGCAGAAGGCAGGGTTGACCCAAGTAGCTAGGGTCAGCAAACCATTAGGCATGATAAAATAGTTAGTAGGTCGGGCCAGTGGCGTAGCTAGAAATGACTGGGCCCCACAGCAAATTTTTAAAAGGGGCCCCTCCAACCCCAGCAACTTCTTCACAACCCCCTCTTCTTGTACAACTCCCACTCCTGTGGCTAGTCAAGATCGCTCTCTCAGACGAGACACAACAGCCGCTCCGTCCATTTCCTATAGTGTCTCTGTAAATAATGTAATTTTATAATACTGTTGAGGGGGTCCTGACAATAAAATATTTTAGTCCTCCTCCTGGATGGGCCCCTTATGAGTTCAGGCCCCAAAGCAGCCACTTCCCCGGCTTCCTTTGCTTCCCCTATAGCTACGCCCCTGGGTTGGGTCAAGGAAAACATAATGGTAGGCAGTAGGTCAGTCTACATGCTGCAGGATTCACTATATGCATAGCAAATGGTGAAATCCACAGTAGAAATTCTGCATCATAAATTGATATGCTGTGAGTTTAAAAGGTCTATAACAGTATTAATAATTTAATAGTTACTTAAAGGGGTTGTCCGGGTCCGGAGCTGCACCCGGACATCCCTCTATCTTTACCCAGGCAGCCCCCCTGACTTGAGCATCGGAGCAGTTCATGCTCCGATGCTCTCCTTTGCCCTGTGCTAAATCGCGCAGGGCAAAGGCATTTTTTGGAGATCCAGTGATGTACCAGGGCTCTCCATGGGGCTGCCAGGAAGCCCAGTGACATCATCGGCACTGATGGGCAGGATTTAGCGCTGCCCTAGACAGTAAAATGGCTAGAGCAGCGCTAAAGCCCTCCCATCAGAGCCGGTGACGTCACCTAACACACTGCCGGGCGGAAGTGCAGGGCAAGGGAGCGCATCGGAGCATGAGATGCTCCAATGCTAGGCTCAGAGGGGCTGCCTGCTTGGGTGAAAATAAGGGTATGTCCGGGTTCAGCTCTGAACCAGGACAATCCCTTTAAGTGGACATTTAGGGGGGAATTTATTAAGACTGGCATTGTGTACATCACTCTTAAAGTAATTTGTACTGTGCTGGTATGAGGTGCCCCAGAAGTATTAAGAGACGCACATCTCTTAATAATTGTACAGCATGTTGGACTGCTCGTGAGACAGAGATGAAATCTACTCCATCCACAAGCTGGAGTAGACTCTGATGTAATATGTACCAGTTTTCTGGCGCACGTGTTAAATGAGTTGGGCAGTAGAGGTCCAGCCTGCAGCCCAACTCTTCCCACCCAATTTTCGAAAAAATGGTGAGGGTGTTGGAAAAAAAGCTAAGTCTTATGACAAAATTTGTGACTTTTCTACACCAGAAGACTGGCGAAGAGCCATAATAAATTTCCCCCTAGTGCTAAATATTTACTTGAATCACTTGTATAATTTGTCAGTCAGATGCAGGCATTGCGTTGGTTAAGACAGAACGTATAAATGTAAGAAATGAAATCATTTTCTTTTACTTGAAATGACCATAGAAACACTTATTATATAACCCGAGCGGCATACTTGAAAGAAGTGTGTATTCCCTGTAGAGTTTGCCTGCATCTAATTAACACATTTTAATGAGATATCAGATTGGTCTCCTAACAATACCCAGCCGGGCAGTATATCAAAGTGTCTAATCTTTCTGTATGTCCATTACTAGACATAATTAAATGAGACCACGTATGTCACACAGAGGGTAGGGTGACACAGATATATATTGGCTATTCTGTTTTGCTGTTTTCATTGGCAGTTTGGGTATCAAAGGTTACTCTCCTCTCTATCCTTGTCAAACTGGCTCCAAGCTGTAGCAAATCCAAGAACTGCGAGCATGTCATCTAAGACTCACAGTGGTAGAGACAGGCGGTGGGCGCAGACAGACAGGCACCTTGCATTGCTTCCCTAATTGAACTGTGTTCAGTTCATTTGAGATTCATCAGGTTTAGATGACCTCATCGATAAATGAAAGTCTGAAATTCTGAGGAAATATCTCATGGGAATGTAGTTTCAGAAAATATGGAATATCATTGAAATCAAGTTATTTACTATAAATATTTGCACCATAACTGCTGATTCTTTTTAATATCCGTATATCTATTAAAAATAAAAATAAATCTATTCTTCACATTAGCCACTATTAAAGCCAGCAATGGGCTGAGGAGCTTCCCCAACCATTCCTACTGTGTGGGGACATCAGCAGCAGTAATGGTCAGTTCGCAGTGTTCGCCAGCGAACACAGGCGGGCTGCCATCTTGACTCACCCGTCCAGCGATGCACAGGTAAGCCCTTACCTGTGTCGGGAGCTGGTCTGAAATCAAATGCGGTCACCGGGAGCAGGCAGTTTCAAGCACAGCCACCGGGGGCCTTCATCGGGGTGTTCTCGGAACTGCCTGCTCCCGGTGACCGCATTTGATTTCAGACCAGCTCCCGGCACAGGCACAGGTAAGGGCTTACCTGTGCATCGCCGGACAGGTGAGTCAAGATGGCAGCCCAGCCCGCATGTGTTCGCTGGCGAACACTGCGAACTGACCATCACTGATCAGCAGGAATGGTGTGCAGTGGGAACCGGGCGACAGATCAGCGGGGTATTTTTTTTATTTTATTGGATAACAGGATAGCAACAGTACACGAACATATAAGGCTCTGGATGCTGCTCCGTTGCCACTCCCTCTCCTTTGTGGAATTAAAGGGGTTTTCTCCCTTCAGCAAATGACATTTATCATGTAGAGAAAGTTAATACAAAGCACTTACTAATGTACAGTACAGACCAAAAGTTTGGACACACCTTCTCATTCAAAGAGTTTTCTTTATTTTCATGACTATTAAGGCATCAAAACTATGAATTAACACATGTGGAATTATATACATAACAAACAAGTGTGAAACAACTGAAAATATGTCATATTCTAGGTTCTTCAAAGTAGCCACCTTTTGCTTTGATTACTGCTTTGCACACTCTTGGCATTCTCTTGATGAGCTTCAAGAGGTAGTCCCCTGAAATGGTCTTCCAACAGTCTTGAAAGAGTTCCCAGAGATGCTTAGCACTTGTTGGCCCTTTTGCCTTCACTCTGCGGTCCAGCTCACCCCAAACCATCTCGATTGGGTTCAGGTCCGGTGACTGTGGAGGCCAGGTCATCTGGCGCAGCACCCCAGCACTCGCCTTCTTGGTCAAATAGCCCTTACTTTCAAAGTTTTCCCAATTTTTCGGCTGACTGACTGACCTTCATTTCTTAAAGTAATGATGGCCACTAATTTTTCTTTACTTAGCTGCTTTTTTCTTGCCATAATACAAATTCTAACAGTCTATTCAGTAGGACTATCAGCTGTGTATCCACCTGACTTCTCCTCAACGCAACTGAAGGTCCCAACCCCATTTATAAGGCAAGGAATCCCACCTATTAAACCTGACAGGGCACACCTGTGAAGTGAAAACCATTTGAGGGGACTACCTCTTGAAGCTCATCAAGAGAATGCCAAGAGTGTGCAAAGCAGTAATAAAAGCAAAAGGTGGCTACTTTGAAGAACCTAGAATATGACATATTTTCAGTTGTTTCACACTTGTTTGCTATGTATATAATTCCACATGTGTTAATTCATAGTTTTGATGCCTTCAGTGTGAATCTACAATTTTCATAGTCATGAAAATAAAGAAAACTCTTTGAATGAGAAGGTGTGTCCAAACTTTTGGTCTGTACTGTATTTGATTATCCATATTGCCTCCTTTGCTGGCTTGATTCATTTTTCCATCACATTATTCACTGCTTGTATCCATGGTTACAACCACCCTACAATCCAGCAGCAGTGGTCACGCTTGTACACTATAGGAAAAAGTGCATGCGATGCAGTTCCCGTCTTGGCCACCTTGTATCTGCTCTGCATTGCTGGTCATAACCCCTGGATACACGCAGTGTAAAATGTGATGGAAAAATGAATCCAGCCAACAAAGGAGGCAAAGCCTGCTTCCCTGTCCTCATAGAGGCTATCTCTGTGCATGTTGTCAGCATTTACACAGCTTTTTTATGTGACAACCTAGCAAATGGAAGCCTAACTATACATTTGTTATAAAGTGTTATTTCTGAAGTGTTTTCTGCTAAAGATAACAATATGGCAAAAATGCAAAAAAAACACAGAAGAAATCTACAAAATTCTGGTATTTTTCAAAGTTGTTTTTTTTTTGGGCCCCAAACAAATGCCAGGACAAAACTGTGTGTGAATGAGCCCTAACTGTTTTTCAGTGTTGCCATTGATCTTGTTTGTTCTCATTAGAGACATATAGTAGCAAATTGTACTAAAATATAGACATTTATTATTTGGGAAAATGGACTCATGAATCATATTTGCAAACCTTATAATAAGCCGTATCAACCAATCAGACACTTGCTTACATTGTTTGTCCTGCAATGGATCAATAACGCTTATTGCTGCAGGGTTGCTGTAGGTTACTATGATTATGAAGATCTCTATGGGACGACGTATCTTTGTATGAAGACTCAGTGGAGTCTTATAGAGTCTTCATGATGTAAGAAAATACAGAAATTGTTTCATGTTCTCAATCTTTGACCAAAGTCATGACAGCAAATGCTTACTCTGGTAATATTTTCAGCTCTCTGGTTTCTTCTTTTAACTTCCCACTCTTTCACCCGGTGGACATTGTCAGGAATATGGCAGATTCAGGTTATTTAATGTGGGAGGAAGTGAATATGAAGACATTTTTCTTTTCTTCGTGCATCATTTGCAGTATGGAGTTAATGTTCTGCAAGATAGATACCAGGAATAATTGGAAAAGAAGTGGATGTTACATAAAAGAGAAATTTAGGAAGGATTCTGTAGAGGCAAGAAAGAACTGTAAAAACCTGGGGAACTGACCAGAATGTACTAAAGGAAAGAAGCCTGAATTGACTCATTTTTTCTGCTATACAATGGCAATAAATTTGTAAATAGGTATTAAAAGGGGATGTAAGCCGGAAATGGGCAGAGCATTACCAAGCCTTGTTAACTTTAATGGGATATGGCTCGTTTCCGGTGTTATTGCCGGGCCAGTGTTTGCATCTGTTTTTGTCCGCCACTCATGCATTCTTAATACCATAGCAAAATGTCTCTGTGAACGCATAGCTTACCCTACTTGCATTCTTTTTTGTTTCTGGTGGAGAAAGTGATTGGCTGGAGTGGTCACATGCTGTATCCTGGCATGCCAAGGCTTCTGTTTGTAGACAGTAACAGGAGAACCAGACCAGTGCGGCATAGACTGCGCTAGAGAACGGGGTGAGTATACCATGCTTTTTATTTTTTTATTGTAGACCATTTTAGGGCTTGTAAGAGATTTTTTATTATCTCAACCCCTTTAATTTGGTGTGACGTACAGTATGTCTGTGCTTGTAAATTCAGACTAATGTTGGTCCATGCGCTGTCATGCTTCGGTGTGGGAGGGAAACACCACATCGAGTATAGGAGGGAAGGGGGGTAACAGGGAATCAGGCCTAAGAACTAGGAAAGTAAGATGGACACCTCCTAGTGAAAACCCTAACCAAAATCCTGGCTGACTACCAGTATGAACAGACGCCAAAGGTAGGTGAGTTCAAACGCAGGAATATCTAGAGTCCTATCTAGCCCTATAGGACCCTGGTACTAATGGCATGGACGAGACTACCTGTTCCTCCAAAATGAAGGACGAACAGGGGTCTACTTCAGGCCTAATACAAACAATAGGGAAATGCAACACACAGAACCCAAACAAAATACAAAAGGGAAAGGAAAGACTTAACTTCAAATTGGCTATGGAAGCACCAGGAACTCAGCCGAGATCCAACCACAAACAATCCACAGGCACAGAAGCTATAAACCGCACAGCATAGTGGGAGAAGCAACTATGAATAAGGAAGGTTAAATGACCACATAGGCAACACCTGAAGGCAAGGGGTGTGCCCATTACCATAAACAACACAGACACTTATTGATCCACAAGAAAAACGTGTTGCCAGTCTCACAGATCTCCTGCCACTCACTGTCGCCGGGACGTCCGTATGTCTCTGTACGTCCGAGACATACACATTATATTAGTTCTTTCAGCCAACAGCTATATCTTGTGATTAATGGATGCCCAGGTCAGCTGACAATGCATTTTTACTTTCGATAGGGATCGGGGTACAAGCTGCTGCTGCACTACTTTGAACTAGATTTTCTGGAGTGGATTGTAATACCGCCACAGATTATGGTGACACAAGCTGAAAGGTCAGCTAGCAAACAGCTACCAGACTCTGATAAGGTGCTAATCTCTGGTTTATTGGTATACTGTATGAACAATTTCACATTTCGGTGGTGTGTGGCAGGAATTGCAAAGTATCATGTTAGCCAGAAAAAAACAATATGATGTTGAATATTTTTGTGTTAATAAATACAAAAGTATTAAGGGAGTGATATCTCTATAGGCTGACCAGAAAAAGCCTTTCAGGGCACAAAGGCTCCTTCTTCAGGCAAGATTACAGATCATTTTGAGTGGAAAATGTCTTCAACTGGGCATGATGTTTCTTACAATATTTTGATCGGTAGTACCATCCTAAAATATTTATATGCTGCGGACCCAGTTACATAGTTACATAGTTAATACGGTTGAAAAAAGACATAAGTCCATCAAGTTCAACCAAGCGATAGGTGGGGATGCGAATCCCATAAGGAAGTGAGACTCAGATTTCTACACGTTTTCATAAGCATTAATGTTATTTACTTTTAAGAATTAATCTAAACCCTTTTTAAAACTGCCCACTGTTCCTTCTGTGACCACGTCCTGAGGAAGTCTATTCCACAGATTCACAGTTCTTACAGTAAAGAAGCTTTGACGCCTCCGGAGACTGAACTTTTTCGTCTCCAATCGGAGGCAGTTCCCCCTTGTCTTTTGAGCGCATTTTACATGGAAAAGTTTTTCACCGTATTTTTTGTATGGCCCATTTATATACAGTACAGACCAAAAGTTTGGACACACCTTCTCATTCAAAGAGTTTACTTTATTTTCATGACTATGAAGGCATCAAAACTATGAATTAACACATGTGGAATTATATACATAACAAACAAGTGTGAAACAACTGAAAATATGTAATATTCTATTCTATACAAGGACACCCAAATCCTTCTGTATAAGTGACTCTCCCAGTGTTACATCACCTAGGACATATAAAGCACAGAGATTACTACTAGCAAGATGCATAACTTTACATTTGTCCACATTGAACCTCATTTAACAAGTTGATGCCCAATCACTCAAAGTTTTCAAGTCAGATTGTAGTATATGGACATCTTCCATAGACTGCACAGTACTACACAGCTTGGTGTCATCTGCAAAAATTAGATATGGTGCTATTAATCCCGTCCTCAATATCATTAACACATAAATTAAATAATAAAGGGCCCAGCACTGAACTTTGGGGTACACCACTTATAACCCGGGACCATTCTGAATAGGAATCATTGACCACAACTCTCTGGACACGGTCCTTCAGACAGTTTTCAATCCAATTACAAACTATACTTTCCAAGCCTATAGACCTTACTTTACCTATTAAACATTCTATGAGGGACAGTATCAAAAGCCTTTGCAAAATCCAGAAACACTACATCCACAGCCGCCCCCTGTCCAGGCTATTACTCACCTCCTCATAAAAACAAATCAGGTTAATCTGACAATGTCTGTCCTTAGTAAACCCATGTTGGTTATCACTTATAATTAACAGAAGTTAAACTAACTGGTCTATAATTACCTGTGAAGGACCTTGATCCTTTTTTTAATATGGGCACCACTCTTGCCTTGCGCCAATCACTTGGCACTGTACCAGTACCTAGAGAATCTTTAAAAATTCTAAACAGGGGCACAGCAATAAGTGAACTGAGTTCTTTAAGAACTCTTGGGTGTAAACCATCTGGACCCAGAGTCTTGTTCACATTTACCCTATTTAACTTGTCTTGGACCATATCTACAGTTAGCCAATTGAGTATATTACTGGATGTACTAACAGCCCCAGCACCACAGATATCAGCTCCTTCTCTTCTTTTGTATATACAGAGCTAAAAAAACATTTAGAAACTCTGCCTTTTCCTTATCTTCAGTGACCCCCCCCCCCCCCTCATTACCATTATTTAGTGGACCTACCTGCTCAGACCTAGGTTTTTTAGCATTTATATACTTAAATAATTTTTTGGGATTTGTTTTGCTCTCTTTTGCTACCTGCTGTTCATTTTGTATTTTTGCTAATTTTATCTCCTTTTTACAGATTTTATTAAGCCCTTTGTATTCTTCAAACGCTATAGCTGACCCCTTAGATTTGTATTTTTTAAATGTCCTCTTTTTGTCTTTTATTGTCCTTTTTACAGTAGCGGTTTAATTTTAGCCGTTTATACTTGTTACCTAAAGGAATAAAAAAAATGGTGCAATTACTCAATATTGATTTAAAGCTCTCCCATTTATCCTCAATACTATTATGTGACAGTAGCTTCTCCTAGTCTATGCATTGAAATGTTGCCCTCAACCCAGGGAAATTAGCCTTAGAGTTTGCTTTTTATAGTTTAGGGGTGAATATAATTATATTGTGGTAACTATTACCTAGTGTTTCTCGAACAGTAACATTTCCAACAAGCTCTGTATCATTAGAAATAACCAGAACCAACAGAGCATAGCCCCTAAAGTGGTCCTGCAGCAAGTTGATGAATTTTCTCCCCTTTGCGGTTGAGGCAGAATCATGACCCCAGTCAATATCTGGGAAGTTAAAAACTCCCATTATGACCACTGTACCAGCTTGTGAAGCCCGCTCTACTTGGTTATGCAGTTGCGTTTCTATCTCCTCTGTGATGTTAGGGGGTCTATAGATTACACCAAGTATTATTTTTTCTGTGTTTTTATCCCTTGAACTTCCATCCATAAGGGTTCCACATCCTCACCATCCTCACCCACAATTGCCTCTTTCTCACTTGTCTTCAGCTCACTCCTCACATACAGACACACACCACCTCCTTTTCTATTGACCCTATCTCTCCTAAATAATGTAAAACCCTCAATATTTACAGCCCAGTCATGCGAAGAGTCCAACCATGTCTCAGCCACACCAACTATATCTATGTGTTCTTCTAGTACCAAAGCCTCCCCCATTTTGCTAGCTAGACTTCTGGCATTTGTGAAAATACATTTTAAATTACTATTACCTGTACAGTGAATATCCTGGATTTTTGGATTACCTTGGTTGATGTTTGTATGTAACAGGTTCTTGATACCAGCAGTTCTATTTTTAATAAGTGTATAGTTATGCCCAGTCTTCTCCCTAGCTTCCTTGCTAACCCCAGGCCCCACTAAATCCCCACTGCCCCTTTCTATATCCCACTCTCTATCTACACTATCTACCCCCTTATTAGTATGACCCCCCACCCACCCTCCAGCCGTCTAACCATTTTTTCCCCCAGGGCAGTTGCACCCACCCTCCCCATTAAGGTGCAGCCCATCCCTACTGTAGAGCCTGTGACCGACAGAGAAGTTGGCCCAGTTCTCCATGAACCCAAACCCTTCCTTCCTGCACCAGCTTCTGAGCCACTTATTTAACTCCCTAAGCTCCCGTTGTCTCTCTAGTGACGCTCGTGGCACTGGTAGTATTTCTGAAAAAAACACTACCTTGGAGGTCCTGGACTTGAGCTTCTTTCCTAGTTCCCTAAAATTATTTTTAAGGACATTCCATTTCCCCCTGACTTTGTCATTGCTGCCAATGTGTACCATGACCACCGGGTCTTCCCCAGCCACACCCAGCAATCTGTCAATCCGATCTGCAATATGCCGAACCCGAGCACCCGTCAGACAACACACTGTTCGACATTTACGGTCTCGGCGACAGATGCCCCTGTCTGTCCTCCTAATAATGGAGTTTGGTCAGTGGTTCTCTGATTTTATGCAAATAAGATTATTCAAGTGACAAAAGCAGATTGAACAGAAATTCTATGAATTAAAAAACAGGTTTCTATTAAATAAAGATGAACAATAATGAATGGAAATAAACAGTGAAACCATAAATACAGAGAGACAAGAAGAGACAAAAACACACGCAGGATATTATTAATTCTTAAAGGGTTTCTACCACTTCGTTTTCACATAATTAGCTTTCAGACACTAGCGATCCGCTAGTGTCTGCTCTACCAAACAATCCTAATATAATAGCATCTCCTCCGGAATGCGATCCTCCCTGTGAGCTAGCGGACGAATTCTCGCGCATGCGCCGTGCGCGTCTGTATTCGGCGCATGCGCAGTGAATGTCTGACCGCTTCCCTGCTCAGACATCTCCACTGCGCCTGCGCCGATGACGTCATAGTGCTCGGAGGAACAGGCGCAGTGGAGATGTCTGTGCAGAAAACGGTCAGACATTCACTGCGCATGCGCCGAATACAGACGCGAATTCGTCCGCTGGCTCACAGGGAGGATCGCATTCCGGAGGAGATGGGCGGGCTGGAGGGACGCGCTGGGCGGCGGCATTTTGTGAAGGTAGACCGAGCCTCTAGGTGCTAATGACGCCCCCATAGCACCTAGAGGCTCATTAGCATATCAATATAAGTTCTTTTTTTAGCGAAACGGCTGCACCAAAAGCTATTATATTAGGATTGTTTGGTAGAGCAGACACTAGCGGATCGCTAGTGTCTGAAAGCTAATTATGTGAAAACGAAGTGGTAGAAACCCTTTAAGGTCATTAAAGGGGATATCCAGCCTTAACCCCTTAGGGACCCATGACGTATCGGTACGTCATGTGTTGTTCCGATCACCGCAGCCCGGCGGGCGGTGATCAGAACAAGGTGCCTGCTCAAATCATTGAGAAGGCACCTCGGCTAAATGCGCGGGGGGGTCCCGTGACCCCCCCCGTGTCGGAAATCGCAACAAACCGCAGGTCAATTCAGACCTGCGGTTTGCGGCTTTTCTAAGTTGCGGTGGTGCCATCGGGTCCCCATGGGGCTGTGGGGGGGACCCGATGGCATGGAAGGCAGCGCGATGTCTAAGGAAAGCATCGCGCTGCCTTCCAGTGACGAGCCTGTGAGATCCAGCCCCCTGGATCTCACAGGCCGGAAGCTGTATGAGTAAGGCCTCCTGCACACGACCGTTGTGTGCATCCATGGCCGTTGTGCCGTTTTCCGTTTTTTTTCGCGGACCCATTGACTTTCAATGGGTCCGTGGAAAAATTGGAAAATGCACCGTTGTTCATCCGCGGCCGTGATCCGTGTTTCCTGTCCATCAAAAAAATAGGACCTGTCCTATTTTTTTGACAGACAACGGTTCACGGACCCATTCAAGTCAATGGGTCCGTGAAAAAACACGGATGCACACAAGATTGGCATCCGCGTCCGTGATCCGTGGTCGTTGGCAACTTTCACACAGACGGATCGCAGATCCGTCTGCATAAAAGCTTTTTCAGATATGAGTTTTCACTTCGTGAAAACTCATATCCGACAGTATATTCTAACACAGAGGCGATCCCATAGTGATGGGGACGCTTCAAGTTAGAATACACTGAGAACTGTGTACATGACTGCCCCCTGCTGCCTGGCAGCACCCGATCTTTTACAGGGGGCTGTGATCCGCACAATTAACCCCTCAGGTGCCGTATCTAAAGGGTTAATTGTGCGTATCATAGCCCCCTGTAAGAGATCAGTTGCTGCCAGGCAGGAGGGGGCAGACCCCCTCCCTCCCCAATATTATATTTATTGGTGGCCAGTGCGGCCTCCCCTCTCCCCCCCCCAGTTAAAATCACGTTTCAAATCATTGGTGGTCAGTGCGGCCTCACCTCTCCCCGGCCCCTTGTTAAAATCACGTTCCGAATCCCCCATCATTGGTGGCCAGTGCGGCCTCACATCCCCCCCCCCCTAGTTAAAATCACATTCCGAATCCCCCATCATTGGTGGAGAGTTCCGATCGGAGTCCCAGTTTAATCGCTGGGGCTCCGATTGGTAACCATGGCAACCAGGACGCTACTGCAGTCCTGGTTGACATGGTTACTTAGCAATTTTTAGAAGCATTATACTTACCTGCGAGCTGCGATGTCTGTGACCAGCCGGCCGCTCCTCCTACTGGTAAGTGACAGGTGTGTGCTATAGGCAATGCGCCGCACAGACCTTTCACTTACCAGTAGGAGAAGCGCCCGGCCGGTCACAGACATCGCAGTTCGCAGGTAAGTATAATGCATCTAAAAATTGCTAAGTAACCATGGCAACCAGGACTGTAGTAGCATCCTGGTTGCCATGGTTACCGATCGGAGCCCCAGCGATTAAACTGGGACTCCGATCGGAACTCTCCACTGCCACCAATGATGGAGGAACGTGATTTTAACTAGGAGGGGGAGGGAGGGGAGATGTGAGGCCGCACTGGCCACCAATGATGGGGGATTCGGAACGTGATTTTAACAAGGGGGGGAAGAGGTGAGGCCGCACTGGCCACCAATGATGGGGGATTCGGAACATGATTTTAACAAGGGGGGGGAGAGGTGAGGCCGCACTGGTCACCAATGATGGGGGATTCGGAACGTGATTTTAACAAGGGGGGGGAGATGTGAGGCTGCACTGGCCACCAATGATGGGGGATTCGGAACATGATTTTAACAAGGGGGGGAGATGTGAGGCCGCACTGGCCACCAATGATGGGGGATTCGGAACATGATTTTAACAAGGGGGGGAGATGTGAGGCCGCACTGGCCACCAATGATGGGGGATTCGGAACATGATTTTAACAAGGGGGGGAGATGTGAGGCCTCACTGGCCACCAATGATGGGGGATTCGGAACATGATTTTAACAAGGGGGGGGAGATGTGAGGCCGCACTGGCCACCAATGATAGGGGATTCGAAACGTGATTTTAACTGGGGGGGGGGGAGAGGGGAGGCCGCACTGGCCACTAATAAGTATAATATTGGGGAGGGAGGGGGTCTGCCCCCTCCTGCCTGGCAGCACCTGATCTCTTACAGGGGGCTATGATAGGCACAATTAACCCTTTAGGTGCGGCACCTGAGGGGTTAATTGTGCGGATCACAGCCCCCTGTAAAAGATCGGGTGCTGCCAGGCAGCAGGGGGCAGTCATGTACACAGTTCGTAGGATATTCTAACTTGAAGCGTCCCCATCACTATGGGAATGCCTCTGTGTTAGAATATACTGTCGGATATGAGTTTCACGATCTAACTCAAATCCGATGGTATATTCTAACATAGAGGCGTTCCCATGGTGATGGGGACGCTTCAAGTTAAAATATACCATGGGATTGGAGAAAACTCCGATCCTATGGTATATTAACTCCTGACTTTACATTGAAAGTCAATGGGGGACGGATCCGTTTGCAATTGCACCATATTGTGTCAACGTCAAACAGATCCGTCCACATTGACTTGCATTGTAAGTCAGGACGGATCCGTTTGGCTCTGCACGGCCAGGCGTACACCAAAACGTGGATCCTCCAAAATTCAAGGAAGACCCACGGATGAAAAAACGGTCACGGATCACGGACCTACGGACCCCGTTTTTGCGGACCTTAAAAAAAAACGGTCCTGTGCAGGAGGCCTAATACACACAGTATTACTCATAAAGCCAATGCATTCCAATACAGAAGTATTGGAATGGATTGTAAAGGATTAGACCCCCAAAAGTTCAAGTCCCAAAGTGGGACAAAAAATAAAGTGAAAAAAAAAGATGAAAAAATAAAGTTTTCCCCCAAAAAAATTAAAAGTTTCAAGTAAAAATAAACAAAAACGTCATTTTCCCCAAATAAAGTTAAAAAAAATTGGTAAAAAATAGGGGGGAAAAAAGTATACATATTAGGTATCGCCGTGTCCGTATCAACCGTCTCTATAAACATATCACATGACCTAACCCCTCAGATAAACACCGTAAAAAATAAAAACTGTGCTAAATAAACCATTTTTTTGTCACCTTACATCACAAAAAGTACAACAGCAAGCGATTAAAAAGGCGTTTGCCCACCAAAATAGTACCAATATAACCGTCACCTCATCCCGCAAAAAATGAGCCCCTACCTGAGACAATCGCCCAAAAAATAAAAAAAACTATGGCTCAGAATCTGGAGACAATAAAACATGATTTTTTTTGTTTTAAAAAAGATATTATTGTGTAAAACTTACATAAATAAAAAAAAGTATACATATTAGGTATCGCAGCGTCCGTATCGACCGGCTCTATAAAAATATCATATGAACTAACCCCTCAGATGAACACCGTAAAAAATTTTAAATAAAAACTGTGCTAAATAAACTATTTTTTGTCACCTTACATCACAAAAAGTGTAATAGCAAGCAATCAAAAAGGCACACGCACCCCAAAATAGTGGCAATAAAACCATCATCTCATCCTGCAAAAATCATACCCTACCCAAGGTAATCGCCCAAAAACTGAAAAAATTATGGCTCTCAGACGATGGAAACACTAAAACATGATTTTTTTTGCTTCAAAAATGAAATCATTGTGTAAAACTTACCGTACATAAATAAAAAAAAAAAAATACATATTAGGTATCGCCGCGTTCGTGTCGACCGGCTCTATAAAAATATCACATGACCTAACCCCTCAGGTGAACACCGTAAAAAAATAAAAATAAAAACTGTGCTAAATAAACCATTTTTTGTCACCTTACATCACAGAAAATGTAATAGCAAGCGATCAAAAAGTCAGACGCAACCCAAAATAGTGCCAATAAAACCGTCATCTCATCCCGCAAAAATCATACCCTACCCAAGGTCATCGCCCAAAAACTGAAAAAATTATGGCTCTCAGACTATGGAAACACTAAAACATGATTTTTTTTGTTTCAAAAAAGAAATCATTGTGTAAAACTTACATAAATAAAAAAAAGTATACATATTAGGTATCGCCGCATCCATGACAACCTGGTCTATAAAAATATCACATGATCTAACCTGTCAGATGAATGTTGTAAATAACAAAAAATAAAAACGTTGCCAAAACAGCTATTTCTTTTTACCTTGCCTCACAAAAAGTGTAATATAGAGCAACCAAAAATCATATGTACCCTAAACTAGTACCAACAAAACTGCCACCCTATCCCGTAGTTTCTAAAATGGGGTCATTTTTTTGGAGTTTCTACTCTAGTGGTGCATCAGGGGGCTTCAAATGTGACATGGTGTCAAAAAAACCAGTCCAGCAAAATCTGCCTTTCAAAAACCGTATGGCATTCCTTTCCTTCTGCACCCTGCCGTGTGCCCGTACAGCAGTTTACGACCACATATGGGGTGTTTCTGTAAACTACAGAATCAGGGCCATAAATATTGAGTTTTGTTTGGCTGTTTACCCTTGCTTTGTTACTGGGAAAAATGGATTAAAATTGAAAATTTCCCCAAAAATTTAAATTCTGAAATTTCATCTCCATTTGCCAATAACTCTTGTAGAACACCTAAAGGGTTAACGACGTTTGTAAAATCAGTTTTGAATACCTTGAGGGGTGTAATTTCTTAGATGTGGTCACTTTTATGGAGTTTCTACTCTAGGGGTGCATCAGGGGGGCTTCAAATGGGACATGGTGTCAAAAAAAACAGTCCGGCAAAGCCTGCCTTCCAAAAACCGTATGGGATTCCTTTCCTTCTGCGCCCTACCGTGTGCCCGTACAGTGGTTTACGACCACATATTCCCAAAATTATCCAAACATGAAGTAGACATATGGGGAATGTAAAGTAATAACTATTTTTGGAGGTATTACTATGTATTATAGGAGTAGAGAAAGTGAAACTTGGAAATTTGCTATTTTTTAAAAATTTTGGGTAAATTTGATTTTTTTTTATAAATAAAAATGAATTCAGAACTACAAGAAAAATATATACGCACTTCACTCTGATTGTTTTCTAGTCAAAGCGTATAGTGGCCTATTTCAGTCCAAAAAGAAAAATATATACGCACTGCACCGTTGCAGTTATTTTTGGTGAAAGCATATAGGGGCGTATTAAAGTAAAAAAATTAAAATATATATGCACTGCACTGTTGCAGTTATTTCTGGTTAAAGCATATAGGGACGTATTACAGTAAAAAAAGAAAACTATATACGCACTACACTTGTCACGAGTTGGAGGTCCCAGGAGAGACCTCCGCGTCATCAAGCAATAAACGGAAATCAGGTACAGACACATAAGAGTTTATTGCACAAACATACATGGAAGGCAGCACAGACAAAACATGAGCTCTATGTACCGTCAGCACAGTGGGAGAAAACCCCCACTGCGCCACTGTCTAGTAATACTCCAGAGGGGCGTAACTAAGCAACTCCTGGTTTTCACTAGAGCCCTAGATGGTAGGGTTAGACTTAGCCGCAGAAAGTTGCCAGGGTCCACTCTGGAGCGTGACCTAGACAGTGACAGCAGGAGCGAATGGACAACAGGTACCAGAAGGTACCGACGGCACATAGGCAAACATAACAGACAGGTAAATACAAAACAGGGCAAATAATAACACAAGCAGGAGTTCATGCAAGGGAGCAGGAGTGGCAATGAGCAGAGAAGGACTTGCTCCACCAGTAGTAAACTGCATGGCCTTGTCATGCCACTCTGCTGCAAAGGCTTGCTGAACACAGACATATGAATACAAAACAGGGCAACTAATAATACAAACAGGAGTTCACACATGGGAGCAGGAGTGGCAATGAGCAGAGAAGGACTTGCTCCACCAGTAGTAATCTGCATGGCCTTGTCATGCCACTCTGCTGCAAAGGCTTGCTGAACACAGACATCAGAATAAACACAAAGTAACTAAAACATAACTGGCAGAACAGAAAGACAGGAAAAAGGACACAAATGAACAAGTAGGGAAACTCACAGAGCACAGACAGACAGACACAGATCCCATGGGTCAGCAGCATGGGAGAGAGTACAAACCAGGAACAGGACAGACAACACACACCAGGAGAGCTGACCCAGAACTGAGGAAACCTCAGCCTTATATACAGGTTCCATGGGTGCAGCAGAGAGACCACACCCATGGAGCAGACAGAGGATTAACTCCTAATAGGAACACAGGGGAGTTAACCCATACAGAACCACAAATAATACAGAGGAACGGAACTTCAGCGAGGAGCACCGAATGAGCAAGAACGGAAGGTCACAGCCAGAGATAGTGGCTGTGACAGCACTGTTGCAGTTATTTCTGATGAAGGCGTATAGTGGCGTAGTTCAGTATAACAAGAAAAATATATACGCACTGCACTGTTGCAGCTATTTCTGGTGAAAGCGTATAGGGGAGTATTACAGTAAAAAAAAGAAAAATATATTCTCAGTTCACTTCTGCAGTTATTTCTGTTTAAAGAGTATAGGGGCGTATTACTGTAAAAAAATAAAAATATATAAACAATGCACTGTTGCAGTTATTTCTGTTGAAAGCGTATAGGGGAGTACTTTATAAAAAGAAAGAAAAATATATACGCACTGCACTGTTGCAGTTATTTCTGGTGAAAGCTTATAGGGGCGTAGTTCAGTATAACAAGAAAAATATATGTGCATTTCCCTTCTGCAGTTATTTCTGATGAAAGCGAATAGTGGTGTATTTCAGTACTTCTAGAAAAATATATTCTTAGTGCATTTCTGCAGTTAATTGTGGTGAAAGCGTTTAGTAGACTATTTTAGTACAAAAAGAAAAATATATTCGTCGCTTTTAGGGGTGTTTTAATTTCATTTAATTTGTGTAGTTCAGCTACAGAAGTGCCAGGCCATGCACAGAGGAGTGGCAGAGGCCTGAATGTTTTGGGCGCAAGCAGAGGTCGCAGCAGAGTAAGGGAACATGGCAGCAGGAGTCTCAGCGAGAGGCCTGAGCTCCCGGTGTCATCTAACGGTCGTCTCTTGACCAGCAATCCAACGGTTATTGATTGGTTAACTCGGTCATCCACATCCTTCCAAGTGACATCAGACACCTCCAGCCAACAGTCGGTGGGTTTGTCAGGCACAACCCTTAGTAGGCATGGTCCAGGAGCAGGCCCCGTGCCGTCACCTGTCCTTAACCTGCCTCTGCCCTTTTCTGTTCCCTCACCGCGAGAAGTATCATATGTTGTGGGCTCAGCTACACTTTTCAGCGAGGAAGAGCTACTAGAGGAGAGTCAGCAGATACTGCCCAGCCAAGATCTGGAGGAGACATCCACCGCTTCCTCCGCTAGGGGGGCAAGTAGTGATGAGAAGAGTGGCGCAGGAGCTTGTGTTGCGAGCGGTCAGGCTCCTGACCCAGAGACTTGAATGTTATGTCACTGCTGTGAGATATTGTTACATTTAATCGGATGTGACTGCTGAGGCCTGTGATTGGCTGCAGCAGTCATGAGACCCAGCTGCTTCCTGGTCACATGGCTACCAGAAGCGCCCTGCAGCAGAGCAGCAGCGGGACAGCCAGCAGGTGAGTCCGATTTTTTATGTTCAGTGGTGCAGATCCAGACCAAAGGGTTTGTTAGCTCCAAGTGCAGACAATCGCTTTAATTGCAGGGCACTGTACATATAAAAAGGGGTTTGCTGGTTGACTTTGTTGAAAACAAAGGACAGGTCTAGAAGGAGAACAATTCTAGAGCAATGATATTCTTTTTTTTATCTACAATAATCTCAGCTATTTTCGGCACTCACATGGAAGTGAATAGAGGGTGGCCACAATGTGTGACATTGGTTAAACCCTTTAATATATGCTATGTCTTCCCTATCCTTGAAGATTGCTCCTGCTGTACCGTAGTTCATGTAAGATGAAAGTGCTGTCTACATTATTAAATTATTTCACTGGGAACATAATATCGGTTCAGTTAACATCCAAAATGGCACAAAGTAACATACATGCCAATAACAGATAAGAAATCATTAAGTGAGGCCAGCCACAATTCTAGTGGGTAAGATATATCCCTGCATCAAAACCTTGCCAGGGCTTTCCCCTGAGGCAGACCACTTATGTTCTATCTAATGAACTGGGGTTTTTTTGTTTTGTAAAGAACTGAGATTTTTTTTGTCATGATTAATTGGACTGATAATTAGATGGCTGGAGGCAGATTTTACCTTGTGAAGGGAAAAGTCCAATTCTATTGAGATAAATTGGACCAAGACTTTTTCTGGAAAGACGTACGTACATATCAGTCCGAATAAGGTCAAAGTCACTAACTTTGGAGTAAGTGAGAAATGCTAAGTCCCCAGAGCTTCTCTGCAGCTTGTTAATAAACCCACACAAAATACGCTTGTATGGAAGTAAGTTGTTGTGCTATTAATTTTGTATCAGAAAACGAGCGCTTGTTTTTCAGCATCTGTCTGTACAAAAGAAGTGCCGCCCCCTCCTCCTCCTTCAGGCTCTATCTTGTTGCAAGCAAACAGACAAGTGAAATGTCTATAATTGGATGCTGAATCTGCGTCAGGAACGACTTTCCCTTAATGAAATCCCACAAACCAATACAAACAGGCTCTGTGGCAGGTTAACCCCTCACTACATATACATCGCTGAGCTTTACGCACTTTGTTTTATCATAGCTTTTTTCTGTGCCTTCGATAATAATATTGCACTGTTAAACTCAATGCCTGTAGACATGGAAACAGTCGATGGATCACCGCTATCATCACAGGAGACTGTGCAGCTTCAAGTTCTCATCAAACCTGATCATCATGGAATCATTAATTTTTTACTGATTGATTCCCTAAAGTACATGGTGATCTTGGGTATTCCTTGGTTGTCTTCTAACAATATATCCATAGACTGGGAAACACACTGTTTATAGTTTTATGCTGAATTTCGTCAACTAAATTGTTTGACTAAACCTGTTTCTTCATTGACCAAGAACTCTTCAGTCTGTGAACTTTCCATTATAGATTTACTACACCCGTCATATGAAGAATTTCAAGATGTTTGTGATAAGAAGAATGCTGATGAGCTACCTCCACATCATCCATACGATCGTCCAATAGAATACACTTCGGTTGTATATATATTCTCTTTTTCTAAACCAGAATTGAAAGCCTTTTCTAAATATCTGAATTTAGAAAATAGTTTTTTTCAGCCATTGACATCTCCAGTTGGGGCACCTTTGTGAAGAAGAAAGATTCCATCTTACATCACTGCATTGACTATATGGAACTTAAAGGTGTTTTCTGGGATAGGTCATCAGTATCTGATCGGTGGGGGTCTAACACCCAGGACCCCGCTGTTCCAGAAGTCAGCGGCGCTGGCAGTAGCCTTCTTTCTGCTTTTTCTAGGCCAAGTGGTAACACTTTCATCGGTCCTGTGGCCTAGGAGCAGCTCATGCCCATTTAATTTAATGGGACTGAACTGCGATACTAAGCACAGCTGCTATATAATCTAAGGCGCTGTGCTTGGTGAGCAAGGAGAAGGCAGCAATGCTCACAGGAGCATCAGTACCTTCTCAAATAGCTGATCAGGGGGTCCTGGGTGTCGGACCCCCATCGATCAGATACTGATGACCTATCCAGAGGATAGGTCATCAGTAGTAAAATCCTGATGACCATTAAAAAACTATATCCTCTCTCTTTAATCACAGAACCACTTGAAAGACTTCGTACAACTAAAATATTTACTAATCCTGATCTAGGAGGAGCATATACTGTAACCTTGTTCAAATGCATCTAGGGGATGAATGGAAGACTACAATACCTACAAATGCATACATGAGTATAACAGTGGCCCTACAAATTATCACAAACCACAAAAAAAGAAGAAAAGAGAGAGCCAAAAAATAAAAATGTCACATAACTTTATTAGTAGGAAATCACAAATATATAAAAATAAATGATATTGCTGTAAAATGTTGAAGGAAAAAATCAACGAAGCCAGTAGGTGAAACGTGCGTCAATGTGGACGGTTTAGTCTAGCAGTGTATCTTTTCATCATGTCACAGGGTATGTGTTTGGTTCTATTGTTTTCATTTAGGGTTAACCTCTTTTCTGTCTGACCGCTTTATTCATTTTTCGCATCCCCAATTTAGTCTATGTGTTTGTTTGTTTTTTTCATTCAGATATACAGTATAGTGACCACTCGAGTATTTGCCTATCTGGAGTTAATATACATCAGATTCTGGTATTGTTATATATTTTAGGGACTTACTAGATAAATTTGTTGTTGCCTACTTGGTGATATCTTAACCTTTTCAGAAAGCCTGGAGCAGCATTGCAAACAGCTCTGCATTGTTCTACAAAAACGCTGCTTATATATTAAGGAATGGAGGAATTGAATTACTTGGGTAAATCATTTCACCAGGAGGTCTGAGTATGGATCCTAGTAAAATCAAGGCTATTATCGAATGGCTAATTCAAAAATTTAAAAGAAGTTCAGAGATTCATTGTTTTGCTAACTTCTATAGAGAATTCATCAGACATTTTTACAAGATTATTGCACCAATTACACAACTCACAAAGACGGTCCATTTCTTTCCAAGTAAGGGAAGACCAACTGTGGAATAAACTGCTGAACTTATTATCCGTAAAGTATTCAGATTGCACGGAATCCCTGATAATGTGGTTTCAGATTGAGGTGCACAATTTACTTCTGTATTGTGGAAATGTTTTTGCTGTACGCTGAGGATAGGAATACACTGGTCATCTGCCTTTCATCCTTAATCAAACGGACAAACTGAAAGAACTAATTAAACTCTTGAATAGTACCTTTGATGCTTCATAATTTATCTTCAGGATGACAGAACTGATAATTTACCCACAGCTGAATTTGTATATAATAACTCTCAGCATAGCTCAACATTACAAAGTGCTTTTTATGCTAATACAGGTCTTTACCCAGTCTTCATTCCAGATTTACTCCATGCTTCCAGCAGCGACTGAACGTTTGACAGAAGGTCCAAAAAAAGATTGTTGAGAATTTGCATGATGCTCAAAAATAATTCAAACAGGCTGCTGACAAACATCAAAGAGCAACCCCTGTTTTTTTATGTCGGGGATAAAGTGTAGCTTTCTACAAAGAATCTAGTTACAAGTACCTTCTCCAAAACTAGGCCAGAAATATATTGGGACATTTCAAATTTCTGCTCCAATTAATGAAGTCACCTTTTGATTAAAACTTTCTGAGTCTATAAAGGTACATCCTGTTTTCCATTGTTCTCTCTTGAAACCATTTCCTAAAAATACCTTTCCAGGATGCATTTGCCCAGTCCACCACCAGTAAATGTGCAGGGTGAATATGAATATGGTGTTGAGAAGATCTTGGACTCAAGAGTTTATTGCAATAAGCTACAATACTTAATCAAGTGGAAGGAGTATGGCTCCATTACAAAACTTAATATGACCCCAGTGATATTTCTGATCAATATACACATGTCTATGTCAGAAAAAGCTGAAAAGGTACTATGATAAATATGGTGCACATTCTGAATACAATATTTGTATTTATTGTATACAGGTTACAAAGAACATAGACATACAGATAATCTATGAATGTACTATGTAAAAAGACCCTGGAGAGTATAAACCCACTCAGTGTACATAAATACACCTAATACCAAAAATGAACTGAGATTAAACGGGTATATCATCAAAAAAGAAATCCTTTATTAAATACAAGTTACATATATAAAATGAGACCATGATACAACAGATAAAAAATAGACTACTTCTTAAGCCACTGAGGAAGAGGTGAGGTCACCTCGAAACGCGTCTGGCGGATTAAAGGAACCAAACGACAGACCAAATCATCCTGCAGGATTAAAAATCAAAGAATCGAAAAAGTAAGGATCATACAAGATTTCCAACAACTTCATCTTTTTTCCATTCAATGCCATGTGAGATGCTGACAGCTGAACGAAATCAACACATCACATAGACAAGCGCTCTAGACCTGGGTGAGTAAGCTTAACTGTGAGAGGGACGCCTCCACAGCAAGCACAATCGAATTTTATAACAAGACTATCTATACTAAACTATTAATTCGAAAATCACCCACTGATAAACTATATAGCTGCAGTGCTCTATTGTGAATATCAGATCTTCCATGGTATAAATTAAGGAAATGTATGAAAATTGATCAACTTATAATATATTATGAACATTCTGCAACTAATTTAACACTGGAATATGTTGGATTACCCATAAGAATAAGAAGACAAGTTTACTTAGCAAATTTTCAAAATTATATTCATATAATATCCGAAAATTTTATATGAAATAATCTAAAGACACTTCTCTGCTATTTATTCGACCACTTATCCGATTTTTTTTATCTGACTATTTAATCGATCTTTTTTATTGGAATATTTAATAGATTTTTTATAAATTGACTCTACCACATTTATCCATTATATATTATATATTAACATATGGTTATTAACTTTCTATACTGTGTGCACAATTAAGGTATATTAAGGTATATTGTTATCCATTTTCTTTTTTTATTTATTTTAATATTTTAAATTTTAAATAATAATAAATGTGTTATATATGTGTGAAATACAGATGGTGAGTGCCTGCTGATTATTTTTATATTTACTTACGAGATTGGGTGAATCACTTGCAGCAGAGCACCATTACCGCGGTGTCAAACAGAGTGAGCCACTATAATTCACAATTTAAGTATAAAAAAAAAAAATAGACTACACCTGAGGAGGTATATCAGCACGTATAGATCGAAAAAAAGAGAAAAGGGAGAGATGGAGACAAAGAGTAAATCAGCTGGCTTAATGCTGTGTATAAATCTGTGACCCCAGTTGATATGTATATATAGAGACATATAACACCCAAAGGGTATAAAGTGCAAGTGCATGTAAGGAATACAAAGAAATAAATCTCCACATCAATAAACGGTCACAGACAGCAAAGTGCAAGTGCATAATGACAACTAAATCTCCATGTCCATAAATATATAGCCGTGGCACAGTAACAACATCTATCAAAGTAACCTAAATAAATATAATCAAAGGCCAGGGCCTACAGCCACATCCCTTAAACTCACAATAGACATAGTGTAAATGCATACCCATTGTATTGGGGATATCCACCTCAGGAGAGCCACGTACCCCGACGCGCGTTTCGACGATGCCTTCCTCTGGGGGTCTATTTATACTAGACTACTGCTATGAAAACATTAATAAATCCCCCCATATAGCCGCCTGCTCAGGTCAGTACATGATAAAACTGGCTGCCTGCAGCCACCACTAGGGGGAGCTCAGTGAATAGGAATTTATACACTTACAATTGAAATCAGTAGAAGCTGGTAAAGGGATTCTCTGATACTGGGATCCCTTTTCATATGTGCAGGCTGGGTGCAAGGGTTTAAAAAGACTCAGTTGTAACTGTTGTT
Organism: Bufo bufo; assembly: GCF_905171765.1. NCBI lineage: Eukaryota > Metazoa > Chordata > Amphibia > Anura > Bufonidae > Bufo > Bufo bufo. The sequence goes on from NC_053389.1 coordinate 675,224,976, forward strand.
AGTTCCAGTGCTGAGCTCCCTTCTCCTCTGTCTGCCACTGGACTGGAAGTGCGGTATGCCATCTACATGTACTTCACTGCTGCCGGCTAATTAGTGGCCTCAGTAGGGGTGTATGTAGGCATGCCAAGTGACCGCTGCCACAGCTGAGGTCATTAATTGGCCGGTATTGGTGATGTGCATGTAGCCAGCATGTCACACTTCCTGTCCAGTTGTGACTGGAAGCAAAGGAAGGAGGCGTGCTGCTGCAACCAGCGTGTCTGTGACAAGTGAAACTTATTTTTTTTAAATCCTAGCACCCAGCCTGCACATATCAAAAGGGATTCTCCCTTGTGGTGGCTGCTGGAAAATGCAGTGGGGCAAATTGGGGCAATTGATGGATTTTCCATCACTTAGTGTCTTGAGGCATTCACCATCCCCAGTGGCATACTTAGCATGGAGGCAGACCATGCGATTGCAGTAGGATCCAGGGTAAGAGGGGACTCAGCGCTGAACAGAAGGAGTTCAGCGCTGAGTCCCCTCTTACCCTGGATCCTACTGCAATCGCATGGTCTGCCTCCATGTTAAGTATGCCACTGGGGATGGTGAATGCCTCAAGACACTAAGTGATGGAAAATCCATCAATTGCCCCAATTTGCCCACCTCCCACAGCAACTGTGAATTTGTAGATGTTCATGTCTCTTGACTGCTTCCCATCACAGCACTGACTAATAGACTATGCTACTTTCCACATGGACTTAAATACATGTCTATATTTTCACCCCCCAAGCGTGCCCCCCTAACCTCTCGCTCTGTGTTTTTTCAGTCAATATCAGCTTTAGCACTTACCACTTAATACCTGAGTCAATAGACTTGGTTACTGGTCTGCGTTCAATGCTGATCATAATGATGAAAGGAGGAACCTCAGCATTGGGGTTTTTATATGGACACCCTTGGGCCTAAGAGAGGTTCTCCAGGGCTGTACAGAAATAATTAAAGCTAGGGCATTATAATGTCATACAGAAATATTGCATTGCATTGTAGTTTTAAAAAGAATGCTGAAAAAGTAAAAATCCTAATAGGATTAAAAATGTTTGAAAAAAATAAAGTTTATGTTAATAAAAATTAAAGGATAAAACTGAAAAATGCATCTTTTTTATTATTACTATTCTTAATTAAAAATAGAAGATATATTTGATATTATCATGTTCCTAACTGTATGATGTCAAATGCGGTGACAGAAACCAACATAATTAAAAGTACAAAGGCAGAAATTGCACAATTTTGTCACTGGTCGTCACATATTACGCCATGCCTCTTTGAGGCAGGCCACACCCTTTCCACTAAACCACGTCCCTGTCGGCCCAAAAAAAAGTGTCTACAATTAGAATTCATAAATGCTTGATTAGTAAACCTCTCCCAGCGTACCCAATTTAAAAACAAACAAACATGTAACTAGAAAAATAGTATCCATCCTTAGCAATTAGCCTTCTAATAGATTGCTTCCAGGAATGGGCGAGTTACAACAATGCTAGAATGTACAATTTGATAAATTGGGAACATTACTGGAAAATATGGAAAGTACACCCCATTTAGTAAAGGAATTCTTAAGACGCAAGAATTAGATTTTACTTACAAATGGATTTTTTACGCTGAAAAATAAGACAGATGACTTAGACTTTATACATTGATACCATGCGTATCTATTTGACTCTCATCCTTAGTATTGTGGGTGGATGAAAAGTCAAACAGCTCAACAACACTCTAATTGGGAAAGAGAGCATCTTGAAGATAGAAGATAAAGCAAATCGATATACTGGAGGTTTTGAATAATTGGGAAAGTATAGCAGGATTATTCTTTTTATTTAAAAAGTCCAAGGTTCTTGAAAATGTCTTTCAATACCAAGATCTACGCAGCCAAGCCTAAATGTAACTTTTCTTTTTTATTTCCCTAATTTTTTCTTAGAAAGGCAAGCTCAAGAAGCTTGCTGGTGAATTAAATCAGTCTCCAAGGATGGCTGGAAAAAGATGTTCATTTGCAAAGTGTTCAGCTAAATGCGCAAGTTGAGCTGTTCTGGATTTCATGGTTTATCGACTCAGTGTATTAATTGCATGTGAAATAAAACCAAGCCCTCCCACACCAATTACAAAAGATGTACAGATTTTACTTGAAGGTTATATAAAACCCTTGCCCCGTAGCTTTAAACTTTACTTTAGTAAAATATCCTAAAACACCTTTTGTACTTGAAAAAAGAACAAATGTTAACAGAAAGTTTCAATAAACATATAAACTAGGAAGACATGTTCTAATAAGAGTATCGGATTGGCCCTATGTTCTGAAACAATAATGTGCAACATGCTGCCCGCCCATGGCAGATCGTGTCCCAGGTTTATAGGAATTTCGAGTGGTGTGGTGCGGCCTTAATAGTCTGTGTGTGTCACGGTGCTCCTACCTGGATTCCGTTATTTCCCAGGGTTAGGCTCCAAAGCAATAAAGGGGAAAGTGATGGTGGAAGTGGAGAATAAGTTGAGTCCAGACTTTACAAAGTTCAACAGTTTTCCTTGAATCAACTTGCATCCATACAAGAAGTGGTTCCAGCAGGTTTTGGGATAACTGGCAGGCAAACTTCAATATTCTACTTTCTCCTCCCTGCTGTGCTAAACTCGGCTTCAATCTGGTAGCTGGACTCTGCAGCAATTCTGGTACCTTTGGAGTGGGGTGCCTTTGGCTGTTTACCCCCTCGTTATACTCTGTCTCTTAATCTGTAAGGAGTCATGGTGCTCTATGAGCTGCTTCCCTCTGGAGAGACTCCTGGTGCAGGAGGGGGAACCTTCCCCTTGCTGCTACATCTTGACACGTCCTGCAGCCCCTCCCTTGGTAGAAAGGACTGGTCCACTTCTGCCCAACATGGGGGAGAATGGAATGGTCTAAAGATCTTTCTCTGCCAGATACACTGTCACCTGCTGGTCAACCAGGCACATTACATGAGCATAACAGTTTCATAGCAACATTATGAATGCACAGTGTAAAATGACCTGGAATAAAAACACAGATGACATTAGTGGTTAGCCCATTTGAGACAGTAGTAGGAATGGTAGTGCCACTCTGGAGTACTACAAACAACCAATATTTTACCACTAGTGTATAAGTGAATAAGTAGATGTTCGGTATAGATTGATGGGTGGGTCCTCAGAAATATTGCTTCCATGGGCAGGGGTCAGTAAACTTTGAGCATCAAGGGTGAGAATGGTATCCCACAAGTGATGTCACTCTGGTTACTTATACCATATAATGATAAGGAAGTGGATGTGTTTTACTACATATATTTACAGAGGCCGATTGGTGGGATGGAAGCGTTCCTTCCCGACAACTGGCTTTTCATTCAGCAATGCAGCAATCTCCTTCATGGTATGAGCACAAGGGATTGCTATTGTATTCCCTCGTCCTTATACAGCTGCAGAAAGGATAATTTAGGTGCCTGCACGAATGACATGAACGTTCATCAAGTGATCTTCAGCACATTTAGACAGCATATGGTCAGGAACGAGCATTCACAGGAACGTTCGTCCCCGATAATCTGCCCAAATATCAGGCCGTATAAATCTACCTCTACACTCCCAACTGTTCCATTGTAGACCCATTGTTATGTTCTCACCTGGTGAGGTGGATCCACTAAGCTGCTTTTCCAAACAAGCAGATCTTGTATCACAGATAGGTGGCACTGGCGCTTAAGCAGGAAGACAGGTGTAACAGAACCGAAGTGCTGGTGTAGTGGAACTATATCAGTAGACTGGAGATTGGTCTAGCAGAGTAGTGACCAGTATAGCTGGGTAATGTAGCAGACTTAGTGCACTGTGCTAGAGACTGGTAAAGAAGAACTGAGGTAGCAGCCTACTGGAGACTGGTATAGCAGAGCTAATGCAGAGGAACCAGTGTAACAGAGTTGATGCAGAGAAACTGGTGTAGCAGAATTACAGCTGATAACCCGAGAAAACAATGACTAAACCTTAATAATCAGGCAGTGTCCCTGTGCCTGAGCCAAGTTGTGATAACCTGGCAGAGTGACATCATAGGTGCGCACCAGGTTTCCGCAGCTGCTTATGGCAGTCTGTAGTCCACATATAGTAAATTACACATGCACATACAGTAAAAGTTGGTTGTCTGCTTACAGACTTGCAAGGAAACAATTAGAATTTAGTTTTCTCCAGTCAGCGTTTATTACTATAAGGATATATACATGGCTGTAATCATAGGAGTTTATTGACCCATTCTATAACTTCGATTTTACGTATTTGTCACCTAGAAAAATTGCTTCTAGGAGAAATTGCAATGACAGACCCGTGGTACAATCTATCCAATGCCATATGGGTCCATGGATATGGCAGGGTGTGAGGACATATAGGGGCCCATTTATGTACCCGTATATTAGGTTTGCGACAAAATCTGTGACTTTTTCTCACTCACGCCAATTTCCCACCAGGTCTAAAAAAGGGGCGTGGCATGGCTTGGGAAGAGGGCAGGCCAGTAGGCCCGTATCATTCATCATTTTGTACACCAGCTTTTAAATCCCTTGCTGGAGTATATTTAGATTGTTACACGTCCTGCTAGAGGAAGAGACAAAGTTATGTAGACGCCTGTGACTACACATAACTTTGGCACTTCCTCCAGCAGCACAGGCAAAATTAAGCGTGGGTTCCCATCACATTTTATGCCTCCATTTGACGTATACATTACAAAAAAAGGATACAAAAACGGAGCACGCCACATTCTTGTATCCTGCACAGTCCGGTAAAAAAAAAAGCATACTTGGAACTCAATGGTGAACGGATGCCACTGTATGGCATCAGTCTGAGGTATCCGTTTAACATATACGTTCTTTGTATACCTTAAAAGGATGGGAAAAACGTCATGTGAACCCACCCAGTCTCAATAAATGTGCCTCATAGTGTGTTTATAAACAACTACAATGTAATATAGAAAAACAGGCTGTAATCTATATCAACAGAGCTTTCAGGAACGTACGTAGATGTCTTATTTTGACTGTCAGTAGGACAAATGCCTATTTCACATGTTCTAATCTGCTCTGTCTTCTTGAGACTAATTGTTACAGATTCCAGAATTGAATGGATCACTAAATACTTGTTAATAATGTGGCAATTATGTTATTGTGGCAAGTGGGAGGTAAGAGTGAGAGGAACTGAACACTTTGAATTAAAACGTATTGACAGTCTCCACTATTTATGGACAGCACATAAACAAAGATGATGCACTGTGTGGTCAATCTTCCCCCCAGAGAGTTCTCTAAATGATGAACTGATCATTCATGCTCTAGGCATGGCTGAGTACTGCCCTCCCAGGCCACCTCCATCATTGCCTGTATCCAACTGTATTACAGGGCAGGTAGCTGCGGTGATCTTTTGCTCGTGTCTTTCCATGCACTGCTCTGGTCCTGGACTCTGTGCCTGCAGATGCAGTACCCTCTAGAATCTTCTCCAAAGTTTCCTATCTGCCCTGGACACAGCATGCCTTCTAGCCTGTTTCCTGTAGCATCTCGGTAAGGGCCAGCGCGTATCACTTCCTGTGGTGTAAGGGTTTTGCACATGTGACCTATGCAAACAATCCCAGCCATCCTGCACCTATTTTAGTTGTCCAGTCCCCTTCCCAGTTGCCTGAGCGTTAAAGGTCCTTGTGTCCCGCAAAGGTTGCTGTGATCTGTTCTTGTGTTTCTGGACTCCGCTACCTGTTTGATCCTTGCCTGCTTCCCTCGACTCTCCTGTTGCCGACTCGGATTGCCTGACCTGTACTTGTGCTGCTTGCCCTGATCCATTACTTGTTGACTACACCTCTGCCTCATCCTTTGGTCCTGCACTGTCGCTCCTGATTACGACTTGGCCTGCTGACTACAACTGTACCTCTGGTACCTTGCACTAGTACCTCCTGATCTGTCTGGACCAGCTGCCTGTCACGGCCTCTGTTGTGTTTGCCATGACACAGTTGCCGTGCATGCTGTTGCTTGCGGCAACTTGTGTTTCACGGCCTCTGTTGTGTTCGCCATTACATGGTTGCCATGCATGCTGTTGCCAGCGGCAACATGTGTTTGTTGCAGCATGTAGGTGACTGCCCCTTTTATCCTGCTTCCCTTCCCTGTTTGGTGCTGGAGGGGTTAACTATCTGGCTGGTGGGGATCTAGATGTGTCCTGGGTGTGGCCTTTTGGCTCTTTATATCCTGGTGTTGTGAGCTTGAGGTCAGTTACCTTCAGCTTTTATGTGAGCTGGAGTGCTGTTCCTATATTGGATATTCCACCTGTCCAGTGGGAGGGCCTCCTAGCTAGGCATCGATGTCACCATGATGTCTCCCCTTTGTTCCCTTTGTCCTTTTCCCATCCTCACTTGTTGTATTGTTTGGTGTGGTTGGTGTTTTGAGTGTGTGTTTATGTCTAGTTCGGTGTTCCATGTCTGGTTTGTTTGGTGTTGAATTCCAGCATGGTTGCTAGACATTTCCACTGTCTATCTGTCGCCCCTCTGGAAGGGGGTTTCTGGGTTCCCCGGAGGGGGAATCACAAGTCGGTGAGCAGCTCTGCCTGGGGCCGCCATGCTTCCTGTCTGAATGGGGGTCCGGTGGTTGTTGTGGCCGCGGCAGGTAAGTGCATGTTGTTTCTGGGCTCTTACCTGCCAATCCAGTGGCTGTTCACTAGCTGTCCCTTTCCTTGTAGCTAGGTCAGTGGAGACTCCTGTTCATCCGCATCGGGGATGAACAGGTCGTCTCCTGCTCCTAACCTCCTTGCAAGGATCTTCAGGGCGACTCAGGGTCTGAGGATCCTGTGTATGAGACCACCTACCATCTGGGTCTTCTCATACAGTTAGGAGTCAGGGCCAGGATTAGGGCGGCATTAGGAGGTGACCTGCTCTATTTTCCTGGTGTCCAGGCCTAGGTGCTGCCCCATTTTCCTCATTATACGATGGGGTTTCCCCCCACTCCCCACCGTGACACTGCCTCGTGTTCCAATCCTCCTCAAGAGGTAGTGACCTGGTGTTCCTCATGAGAAAATCTATCCCCACCATCAGGGGTACTTCGAAGAACAAACGGTTCACTTAGACAACGTTCTTAGAGGATGTTGGTTACATGGCACAGTGGGTTCACACCCGCTGGTTTGTGATGCAGTGTTTTTCTCTGATTTCTTTGTTCACACTTGTGTTACCTCGCTTTTATTATTAATTATATTATTTATTTTTAAGCACCATTAACGACTTCAAGACCAAGCCAGTTTTCAGCTGCCAGCCAAGGCCTATTTTTGCAAATATGTATCACTTTATGTGCTTATAACTTTGGAATGCTTTAACTTATCTAGCCGATTCTGAGGTTGTTTTCTGATCACACATTGTACAGCAAGGGTGAACAGCAAAACAAACTTCAAAAACACCCCATATGTGGTTGTAAACTGCTCTATGGTCACACCACAGGGCTCAGAAGGGAAGAAGAGCCATATGGCTTTCGGAGGGCAGATTTTGCTGGAATGGTTTTGGTTATGGCACCGTTTTTAGTTTTAGTTCCTTATGGCGTTCTCCTGACAGGATAGATCATGTGTTGTTTTTATAGAGCAGGTTGATATAGGCGCAGTTATACCAAATATGTCTGTTTTTTATTTTTTTGTTTCAGTTTTACATAATTGAAAAAAAAAAATCATGTCTTTGTGTCTTCATTTTCTGAAAGCTACATTTCTTTTATTTTTCTGCTGATCACCTTGTGTAGGGGCTTGTTTTTTGCAGGAAGAGCTAACGTTTTTATTGGTACCATTTTTGGGTACATATGATTTTTTTGATCTTTCAATATTACACAATATTACACAAGGTGTTGGCAGAGTTAAAAAATTTTTTAACAGTGTTCACCTGTGGGGGTAGATCATGTGACATTTTTATACAGCTGGTCGTTATGGACATGGCAATACCTAATATGAGTATTTTTTATTTTTGTTAAAGAGGTTCCTCAGCCCCTACTTGAAATTTGAGCTATGAAAATTACCTGTGGAGGGTATACTTAGCCTCCCCAGTGCAGTGGTTTGCAGGATATTCTTCAGGTCATGTCACCGCTATTGCATCGTTTTTGGCTCTTCCGGTCCCTCACCATCTTCTTCTCTTACTCTCTGAAGTCAGGAGACGGCACGTGAGCACTGATCAACTCCTGCCGGCCTTCCCTGGTCCCGATGCCTCCACACTACTGCGCATGCGCCGGGACCTGGTCGTTTCCTTAGTGTACAGGCTTGTGTGTGATGCCTGTACTGACTCATACACATCTCGATGTAAGCGCTGTGTATGAGTCACAGCATAGCGATCAGCCTCTGTGAATATGCTGTGCATAGCACTAGGGGCACTGGATGGCAATGGGGGAACTGTGGATTGCACTTGGGGTCACTGTAGATGGCAATGAGGGCACTGTGGCAATAGAAGCACTGTGGATGGCACTAGAGGCACTGAATGGCATTGGGGGCAATGTGGATGACAAGAGGGCACTGTGGATGACAATGAGGGCACTGTGGATGGCAATAAGGGCAATGTTAATGGCACTAGGGGCACTGGATGGCAATGGGGGCACCTTGGATGACACTTGGGGTTCACTGTGGATGACAATGAGCTCACTGTGGATGGCAATTGGGGTACTGTGGATGGCACCATGGGCAGTAGATGGCAATGGAGGCACTGGATGGCAATGAGGGGACTGTGGCAATAGAGGCAGCGTGGATGGCACTAGATAGCAAAGGGGGAACTGGATGGAATTTGGGGGTACTGTGGATGGCACTAGGGGCACTTTGGATGGCACTAGGGGCATTGTGGATGGCACTGGGGGCACTGTGGAAGGCATTTGAGGACACTCTGGATGGCACTAGGGGCACAGAGGGTGTCAATGTTATAGGGATGCTATGGAGGTTACTGTTATGGGGGCACTGTGGTTGTCACTGTTATAGGGGGAACTGTAGATGTCAGTGTGATGGGGGCACTGTGGATGTCACTGTTATGGGGGCTCTGTGGATGCCAGTGTTATAGGGGCGCTGTGGATGTCACAGTTATGGGGGCGCTGTGGATGTCACTGTCACTGTTATCCGGGCACTGTGGATGTCACTGTTTTGGGGCACTGTGGATGTTAATGTTATAAGAATGCTATGGAGGTCACTGTTATGGGAGCGCTGTGGTTGTCACTGTTATAGGGGGAACTGTAGATGTCAGTGTGATGGGGGCACTGTGGATGTCAATGTTATGCGGGCACTGTGGAAGTCACTGTTTTGGGGGCACTGTAGATGTCACTGTTATGGGGGCACTGTAGATGTCACTGTTATACGGGCACTGTGAATGTCACTGTTATGAGGGCTCTGTGGATGTCACTGTTATGGGAGCTCAGTATGAGTTATAGAACTCATACAAATGACCAGGCTCGGCTCAGGAATCACAGTCCATGTGTCGGCCACACTTTCCAGGCGACCGTGGCTCCCCTGACCCGCACTGCCTGTATGATAGTAATATATGATACAACCAATCTTTATCTGACCGCAGGGTGATTGTCATGTACTCACCTCCTCATGTGTACATACCCCCCAATCAGAGATTTGCTGTATCACACATTACTGTGATACAGTCAGTTCAGGTCAGGAGAGTGCGGTCAGCCTGGGAGATGCTAGAAACACACAGACCTTGTTTCCCGGGCTGACCATAGTCCTATCACACAGAGTATCACGCATCATTGTCATATCACACGTGTTTCACACATGACAGGCCAAAATAAATACTACAGCCGGCAGGACCTAATATAGGATTAGGCCTCATGCACAGAACTGTATCTGTTTTGAAGTCTGCAAGTCACGGATCTGCTAAATAAGGATACTGTCCATCTGCAATACACATTTTTTGCAGAGCCATTGAGTTCTATGGGATTTAGTTCTGCATTTTAAGGACCAGAATAGGACATGTTCTATCTTCTATGGAATTGACATATGGATCTGGAAAGCACACTGATGACGTCCATGTGTTTTCCATATCTACGTGTCAGTTCCACAAAAGATAGAACGTCCTATTCTGGTCCTCAAAATGCAAACCTCGAACCCATAGAGGTCAATAGGACTGAAAAAAATGTGGATCGCACATGGACAGTATACTTATTTAGAGGATCCGCAGATCTCAAAATGGATACGATCGTGTGCATAAAGGTTTAGATATACAGCTTAGCAGGCAGTATCATACAAGATAGGATTAGATACACACTTCAGCGGGCAGTATCATACAAGATGGGATTAGATATACACTATAGCAGGCTGTATCATGCAAAATTGGATTAGATACACACTTCAGCAGGCTGTATCATGCAAAATGGGATTATATACACACTTCAGCAGGCTGTATCATACATAATGGGATTAGATATACACTTCAGCAAGCAGTATCATACAAAATAGGATTAAATACACAATTCAGCAGGCAGTATCATACAAAATGGGATTAGATATACACTTCAGCAAGCAGTATCGCACACAACAGGATGTGTATCAGGCACACGTACATGATAGGATTAGATACAGATTTGTTTGGAGGTGCCTGCTAATTCAAGCTGTTTATTGCACTTCTAGATGGTGAAGGAAGAGCCTATGGACTGTCGGTGATGGGATTTAGACACTAAGTGAGAATCAGACTAGCGGGGTTCATGTCTCGGTGTAGTAACTGACTGCAGTGTTTACACCAGACTATGGACTGACTGACTGACTGTAGTGTTTACACCAGACTATGTACTGACTGACTGTAGTGTTTACACCAGACTATGTACTGACTGACTGCAGTGTTTACACCAGACTATGGACTGACTGACTGCAGTGTTTACACCAGACTATGGACTGACTGACTGCAGTGTTTACACCAGACTATGGACTGACTGCAGTGTTTACACCAGACTATGGACTGACTGACTGACTGCAGTGTTTACACCAGACTATGGACTGACTGACTGCAGTGTTTACACCAGACTATGGACTGACTGCAGTGTTTACACCAGACTATGGACTGACTGACTGACTGACTGACTGCAGTATTTACACCAGACTATGGACTGACTGCAGTGTTTACACCAGACTATGGACTGACAGACTGACTGACTGCAGTGTTTACACCAGACTATGGACTGACTGGCTGACTGACAGCAGTGTTTACACCAGACTATGGACTGACTGACTGCAGTGTTTACACCAGACTATGGACTGACTGACTGCAGTGTTTACACCAGACTATGGACTGACTGACTGACTGCAGTGTTTACACCAGACTATGGACTGACTGACTGCAGTGTTTACACCAGACTATGGACTGACTGACTGCAGTGTTTAAAGCAAACTATGGACTGACTGACTGCAGTGTTTACACCAGACTATGGACTGACTGACTGCAGTGTTTACACCAGACTATGGATTGACTGCAGTGTTTACACCAGATTATGGACTGACTGCAGTGTTTACACCAGACTGTGGACTGACTGACTGCAGTGTTTACACCAGACTATGGACTGACTGACTGCAGTGTTTACAGCAAACTATGGTCTGCTTGACTGCAGTGTTTACACCAGACTATGGACTGACTGACTGCAGTGTTTACACCAGACTATGGACTGACTGAATGCAGTGTTTACACCAGACTATGGTCTGACTGACTGCAGTGTTTACAGCAAACTATGGTCTGATTGACTGCAGTGTTTACACCAGACTATGGACTGACTGACTGCAGTGTTTACACCAGACTATGGACTGACTGACTGCAGTGTTTACACCAGACTATGGACTGACTGACTGCAGTGTTTAAAGCAAACTATGGACTGACTGACTGACTGCAGTGTTTACACCAGACTATGGACTGACTGACTGCAGTGTTTACAGCAAACTATGGTCTGATTGACTGCAGTGTTTACACCAGACTATGGACTGACTGACTGCAGTGTTTACACCTGACTATGTACTGACTGAATGCAGTGTTTACACCAGACTATGGTCTGACTGACTGCAGTGTTTACACCAGACTATGTACTGACTGCAGTGTTTACACCAGACTATGGACTGACTGACTGACTGCAGTGTTTACACCAGACTATGGACTGACTGACTGCAGTGTGTACACCAGACTATGGACTGATTGACTGCAGTGTTTACACCAGACTGTGTACTGACTAACTGCAGTGTTTACACCAGACTATGGACTGACTGTAGTGTTTACACCAGACTATGGACTGACTGACTGACTGCAGTGTGTACACCAGACTATGGACTGACTGACTGTAGTGTTTACACCAGACTGTGGACTGACTGACTGCAGTGTGTACACCAGACTATGGACTGACTGACTGACTGCATTGTTTACACCAGACTATGGACTGACTGACTGACTGACTGCAGTGTTTACACCAGACTATGGACTGACTGACTGTAGTGTTTACACCAGACTATGGACTGACTGACTGTAGTGTTTACAGCAGACTATGGACTGACTGACTGCCGTGTTTACACCAGACTATGGACTGACTGACTGTAGTGTTTACACCAGACTATGGACTGACTGACTGACTGCAGTGTTTACACCATATTATGGACTGACTGACTGTAGTGTTTACACCAGACTATGGACTGACTGACTGACTGCAGTGTTTACACCAGACTATGGACTGACTGACTGTAGTGTTTACACCAGACTATGGACTGACTGACTGCAGTGTTTACACCAGACTATGGACTGACTGACTGTAGTGTTTACACCAGACTATGGACTGACTGACTGACTGACTGCAGTGTTTACACCATATTATGGACTGACTGACTGTAGTGTTTACACCAGACTATGGACTGACTGACTGACTGACTGCAGTGTTTACACCAGACTATGGACTGACTGACTGTAGTGTTTACACCAGACTATGGACTGACTGACTGCAGTGTTTACACCATATTATGGACTGACTGCAATTTTACACCAGACTAGGGACTGACTGACTGCAGTGTTTACACCAGACTATGTACTGGTTTTGGAAAGCGAAGTGCGACATTTGTAGTGTAAGACGTCTGCTTTTCATTTTCTATTCTGCACAAATGGAATCCATCTTGTAGTGGGAAAACCCTTTCTGGTTTCTGTGGTTTTGGCAAGTCATTACAATATATTCTGCAGGGTATAGTGGACTTTTTGGGGTCTGCACTCTTGCACATAAATGAAATCCTTCTTTATTACTGTATTTCAACATATTGCTTTGTTGCTATTTTAAATAGTTTTCAGGGTGCAAAGCTGCGATGAACAATGAACCCAAGAGATGAACAAGTGTAAAACTGTAAATTACAAATGGCAGAAAGTGGGATTATTTAAAAAGGTGCATAGTGTAACCAGAAACTGGCATTAATTATAGCTCAAGTCTATGCCAGTACCTGGCTCGCATAGATTTTAGTTTCTAGCGCACGGGAAGCCAGAGATGCATCTTACTCCAGCGCAAGGGGATCAAAATGGTGGATGGGAACAACAGTCTTGATAAATGTTCACTCATTGTTTTAGTGTAAGTACAGTATGTGGTTTTTCCTCTGGTGTCCCCTAATTTCTCCATCTTTGTCGTGCATGTAATATAAATAGGTTATGCTGTTTTACTGTGACCATATAAATGTGGTTTACCACTGTACAGTACGCGGCAGTGGTTTTCCATTTTAATAACATATATGTGTATTTTGTGTATCTCTGTTGAGGACTGGGAGTGGGGAAAAGCTGCTTATGCCATGCTTATGGGAGGTGGTCATGTCAGCCGCAGCAGTGGCGAGCACATGTGGCAGGGTTGCCAGGGATGCTCAAGTTGGTGGTGAAGATATGATAAAAAGGGCATATTTGTGGTTAGGTGCATAAGCTAAGGCCCTGAGAGAGTCTTTGCAGCAGGTAGGCCTGAGATCTAGGGGTTGTATAGTTGTGAGTTAGTGTCATACTTCAAAGAATTGTTTTCATGGTTGTAAATCTAGATGGTACAGAGCTAGCAGTCACCCAGGGTTGTCAAACATCCAGAAAGTCAGCTCAACTGTGAGGAACACTGCTCCAGGAAGACTGAAGGTCCAAGACCATGCATATTCTTCAGAGCTACAGCCCTATAGTCAGTACGGTGACGAGCAAATAAAGCTTCACAGATCCTGCTGCAGGTAATGGGGGGGGACGACACACATTAAGACACCCATCACCATAGCACAGTTAAGGCAATATGCCTGTATTTATTCAAGTGGACAACTATAGCCACAAGAGCCATCTTATTGCTGTTAGCAAAAGAATCGGGAGAGAGAGACTTTTGCCGGCTGTTGCACTCAGTATGTCATCTTCTGCCACCATACCTCATCATCTGGGAGTAAAATTGTGATGTGTACAAACTACTGCTGGATGTGCTGTTGTTCTCATCTTGCATTTAGTAAAGAGAGACTTTTTTTTTTACTTCTGGCCTGATTCCATGTACCATCTTCTAACTGCACCAATCCCTAAGGAGCAACGGGAGCACACCTTGACACAACATCTCATCAGGGCCACTACAACTCCCATCCTCTGCTCTGGCTCCCCCAGGGGCTTGCTGCATATGTCCCGTTCTCAGCTGTCTCTGTGTGCTAAGGACAGTTGATTGCAATGATAAAGTAGTGAACAGTCCCCTTCCTGCTCCACCATTTAACTCAACTGCCGGCGCTCCCCAGCAGCCACAATATGGTCACAATGGTCACACACACACATTGCGCTACTGGGCTGTGTAGGAGGAGCGCGCAGGCCCTGGAATCAGCCAGTGTACTCCTCCTACACAGCCCAGCAGGCATGATGTGTGACCACAGTGAGGTGGACAATAAACAAGGAAAATAAAATAAAACAGGTGGAGCTATACAGATAGATTTCATGAAATAACTCACACATAATTACAAAACTATTCAGATACAGGTGCCAATTTAAAAAATATCGAATATGTTTCGTGGCACGACCCCTTTAAAGATTGCAGAATGAAACAGAAGTGTCAAGTCAAGAAGTGGTATGTGGATAACATCTTTGAAGGGGTATTCTGTATCTTCATGTATGTGCACTGTGGGTAATAAACACCTGATTGCCTTTTAACCACCTCCGGACCGCTGTACGCACAGACGCGTCCTGGAGGTGGTTGATTCATTCCGAGTGGACACGCCGGCGCGTCCTCTCGCGAGACGCGAGACTTCCTGTGAACGCGCGCACACAGGCGCGCGCGCTCACAGGAACGGAAGGTAAGAGAGTTGATCTCCAGCCTGCCAGCGGCGATCGTTCGCTGGCAGGCTGGAGATGTGTTTTTTTTTAACCCCTAACAGGTATATTAGACGCTGTTTTGATAACAGCGTCTAATATACCTGCTACCTGGTCCTCTGGTGGTCCCCTTTGTTTGGATCGACCACCAGAGGACACAGGTAGCTCAGTAAAGTAGCACCAAGCACCACTACACTACACTACACCCCCCCCCGTCACTTATTAACCCCTTATTAGCCCCTGATCACCCCTGATCACCCCATATAGACTCCCTGATCACCCCCCTGTCATTGATTACCCCCCTGTCATTGATCAACCCCCTGTAAAGCTCCATTCAGACGTCCGCATGATTTTTACGGATCCACTGATAGATGGATCGGATCCGCAAAACGCATCCGGACGTCTGAATGAAGCCTTACAGGGGCGTGATCAATGACTGTGGTGATCACCCCATATAGACTCCCTGATCACCCCCCTGTCATTGATTACCCCCCTGTAAAGCTCCATTCAGACGTCCGCATGATTTTTACGGATCCACTGATAGATGGATCGGATCCGCAAAACGCATCCGGACGTCTGAATGAAGCCTTACAGGGGCATGATCAATGACTGTGGTTATCACCCCATATAGACTCCCTGATCACCCCCCTGTCATTGATTACCCCCCTGTAAAGCTCCATTCAGATGTCCGCATGATTTTTACGGATGCACTGATAGATGGATCGGATCCGCAAAACGCATCCGGACGTCTGAATGAAGCCTTACAGGGGCATGATCAATGACTGTGGTTATCACCCCATATAGACTCCCTGATCACCCCCCTGTCATTGATTACCCCCCTGTAAAGCTCCATTCAGATGTCCGCATGATTTTTACGGATGCACTGATAGATGGATCGGATCCGCAAAACGCATCCGGACGTCTGAATGAAGCCTTACAGGGGCATGATCAATGACTGTGGTTATCACCCCATATAGACTCCCTGATCACCCCCCTGTCATTGATTACCCCCCTGTAAAGCTCCATTCAGATGTCCGCATGATTTTTACGGATGCACTGATAGATGGATCGGATCCGCAAAACGCATCCGGACGTCTGAATGAAGCCTTACAGGGGCATGATCAATGACTGTGGTTATCACCCCATATAGACTCCCTGATCACCCCCCTGTCATTGATTACCCCCCTGTAAAGCTCCATTCAGATGTCCGCATGATTTTTACGGATGCACTGATAGATGGATCGGATCCGCAAAACGCATACGGACGTCTGAATGAAGCCTTACACGGGCGTGATCAATGACTGTGGTTATCACCCCATTTAGACTCCCTGATCACCCCCCTGTCATTGATCACCCCCCTGTCATTGATCACCCCCCCTGTCATTGATTACCCCCCTGTAAAGCTCCATTCAGATGTCCGCATGATTTTTACGGATGCACTGATAGATGGATCGGATCCGCAAAACGCATCCGGACGTCTGAATGAAGCCTTACAGGGGCATGATCAATGACTGTGGTTATCACCCCATATAGACTCCCTGATCACCCCCCTGTCATTGATTACCCCCCTGTAAAGCTCCATTCAGATGTCCGCATGATTTTTACGGATGCACTGATAGATGGATCGGATCCGCAAAACGCATACGGACGTCTGAATGAAGCCTTACACGGGCGTGATCAATGACTGTGGTTATCACCCCATTTAGACTCCCTGATCACCCCCCTGTCATTGATCACCCCCCTGTCATTGATCACCCCCCCTGTCATTGATCACCCCCCCTGTCATTGATCACCCCTCTGTCATTGATCACCCCTCTGTAAGGCTCCTTTCAGACATTTTTTTGGCCCAAGTTAGCGGAATTTTTTTTTTTTTTTTCTTACAAAGTCTCATATTCCACTAACTTGTGTCAAAAAATTAAATCTCACATGAACTCCCCATACCCCTCACGGAATCCAAATGCGTAAAATTTTTTAGACATTTATATTCCAGACTTCTTCTCACGCTTTAGGGCCCCTAGAATGCCAGGGCAGTATAAATACCCCACATGTGACCCCATTTCGGAAAGAAGACACCCCCAGGTATTCCGTGAGGGGCATATTGAGTCCATGAAAGATTGAAATTTTTGTCCCAAGTTAGCGGAACGGGAGACTTTGTGAGAAAAAATTAAAAATATCAATTTCCGCTAACTTGTGCCAAAAAAAAAAAATTTCTATGAACTCGCCATGCCCCTCATTGAATACCTTGGGGTGTCTTCTTTCCAAAATGGGGTCACATGTGGGGTATTTATACTGCCCTGGCATTCTAGGGGCCCCAAAGCGTGAGAGGAAGTCTGGTATCCAAATGTCTAAAAATGCCCTCCTAAAAGGAATTTGGGCACCTTTGCGCATCTAGGCTGCAAAAAGGTGTCACACATCTGGTATCGCCGTACTCAGGAGAAGTTGGGGAATGTGTTTTGGGGTGTCATTTTACATATACCCATGCTGGGTGAGAGAAATATCTTGGTCAAATGCCAACTTTGTATAAAAAAATGGGAAAAGTTGTCTTTTGCCAAGATATTTCTCTCACCCAGCAAGGGTATATGTAAAATGACACCCCAAAACACATTCCCCAACTTCTCCTGAATACGGCGATGCCACATGTGTGACACTTTTTTGCAGCCTAGGTGGGCAAAGGGGCCCATATTCCAAAGAGCACCTTTAGGATTTCACAGGTCATTTACCTACTTACCACACATTAGGGCCCCTGGAAAATGCCAGGGCAGTATAACTACCCCACAAGTGACCCCATTTTGGAAAGAAGACACCCCAAGGTATTCCGTGAGGGGCATGGCGAGTTCCTAGAATTTTTTATTTTTTGTCACAAGTTAGTGGAAAATGCTGATTTTTTTTTATTTTTATTTTTTTCATACAAAGTCTCATATTCCACTAACTTGTGACAAAAAATAAAAACTTCCATGAACTCACTATGCCCATCAGCGAATACCTTGGGGTCTCTTCTTTCCAAAATGGGGTCACTTGTGGGGTAGTTATACTGCCCTGGCATTCTAGGGGCCCAAATGTGTGGTAAGGAGTTTGAAATCAAATTCTGTAAAAAATGACCTGTGAAATCCGAAAGGTGCTCTTTGGAATATGGGCCCCTTTGCCCACCTAGGCTGCAAAAAAGTGTCACACATCTGGTATCTCCGTACTCAGGAGAAGTTGGGGAATGTGTTTTGGGGTGTCATTTTACATATACCCATGCTGGGTGAGAGAAATATCTTGGCAAAAGACAACTTTTCCCATTTTTTTATACAAAGTTGGCATTTGACCAAGATATTTATCTCACCCAGCATGGGTATATGTAAAAAGACACCCCAAAACACATTCCTCAACTTCTCCTGAATACAGAGATACCAGATGTGTGACACTTTTTTGCAGCCTAGGTGGGCAAAGGGGCCCATATTCCAAAGAGCACCTTTCGGATTTCACAGGTCATTTTTTACAGAATTTGATTTCAAACTCCTTACCACACATTTGGGCCCCTAGAATGCCAGGGCAGTATAACCACCCCACAAGTGACCCCATTTTGGAAAGAAGAGACCCCAAGGTATTTCGTGATGGGCATAGTGAGTTCATAGAAGTTTTTATTTTTTGTCACAAGTTAGTGGAATATGAGACTTTGTAAGAAAAAAAAAAAAAAAAAAAATCATCATTTTCCGCTAACTTGTGACAAAAAATAAAAAGTTCTATGAACTCACTATGCCCATCAGCGAATACCTTAGGGTGTGTACTTTCCGAAATGGGGTCATTTGTGGGGTGTTTGTACTGTCTGGCCATTGTAGAACCTCAGGAAACATGACAGGTGCTCAGAAAGTCAGAGCTGCTTCAAAAAGCGGAAATTCACATTTTTGTACCATAGTTTGTAAACGCTATAACTTTTACCCAAACCATTTTTTTTTTACCCAAACATTTTTTTTTTATCAAAGACATGTAGAACAATAAATTTAGAGCAAAATTTATATATGGATCTCGTTTTTTTTGCAAAATTTTACAACTGAAAGTGAAAAATGTCATTTTTTTGCAAAAAAATCGTTAAATTTCGATTAATAACAAAAAAAGTAAAAATGTCAGCAGCAATGAAATACCACCAAATGAAAGCTCTATTAGTGAGAAGAAAAGGAGGTAAAATTCATTTGGGTGGTAAGTTGCATGACCGAGCAATAAACGGTGAAAGTAGTGTAGGTCAGAAGTGTAAAAAGTGGCCTGGTCTTTCAGGGTGTTTAAGCACTCGGGGCTGAGGTGGTTAAACATAGCACAGGGACATAGCTGCTCTGGATCGATAACTTATTTCTATGCAGCATCCCAAAGGTAATTTTCACGGCCATGATTTGGATATTACCTTTGTGTCGAGTGAACAGAGAGATACTAAGGAGGTGGGTGTTACAGGCTGCGCCAGCTTTACACCTCAGATTCATGTTTTTCTTTTGCACTTTGTAAATCCTTTAATTTTATTGCTGAAGATTAAAGGTTTAAAGGGATAGATGGATCCTGTCTCAAGTGATAGATGTACAGTATTACTTAGGTGTAAGTACGAAAAGTGCTGGCATTTCACTATTTCATGACTGGTGACAATTCCAGTGAATATGGGATAGACCGTGCATGCTCAACCATCTGCCCTCTGAAGATGAGGACCAAGTCAACAGTTGCGGACATCAGGATTTCTGACAACTCCTGGGCCACAGTTTGAAATTTCTCATAATTGAATTATTTCAAAACATTCCTTTAGGGTATATTCACAAGCAGCAGATTTGTTGCAGAAATGTTGGCACACAGCCCATCCATCTAAATAGTGAATTGCAGAATGCTTAAAGGGGTTCTGCAGAAACAAAACATCATTCAGGATGAAAGAGACTGTCAGTTGTATACATTTCTGCAACAGATCTGCAATGTGTAAATACACCATTAAGAGCTTGTCTGAGGCAGGTCTGCTTCACCTCCCCGCCCCCCAAAAAAAAAAACTGTGACACTCTTATTCATTGACAGTATCTAGTGTTGCCACTCACCGTCACTCACTTGAATTGGGCTGCAACAACAGGCACAGCTCATGGTCAAGAGTAGTGTTGGGCGCGAATATTCGAATCGCGAATATTAATCGTGAATATCGGCACTTTGAGAATTCGCAAATATTTAGAATATAGTGATATATATTCGTAATTTTGAATATTCTAGATTTTTTTTTTCATCAGTAACCTCCCTTCTTGCTTGTGGGCCAATGAGAAGGCTGCAATGTCTTTGTCTGAGCTTAGCAACATCCCTAGCAACCAATAGGAAAGTTGCCTATCCCTTACTATATAAGAACCTCCCCAGCAGCCATTTTCTGCTGTTTTTTTAAAGTTCTGAGAGAGACGTCAGTGTCATTGCTATGCTCTGTGCTTTCCACACTACTATAGTTAGATAGCTTATATATCTAATACAGATAGTTAGTGGGAGATAGTCAGTGTAGGTTATATCCTGATCAGGGGCGGACTGACCATTCATGGACCGAGGGCCCGCGGCCCAGCGGCGGTGGCAGTGGCAGGGAGAGATAACCGCTTCCATTGTGGAAGAGCTCATGTCTATATTCACCTGTACCGCCGTCCGGATGGCGGAACAAATGAACGATGGGGGGCAGGGGAGAGGCGTCTCCCTTGCCCGTTCCTCTGATAGGCTACAGTCACTATGCCTGAGCCGTACAGAGCGGGACACAGGCCGGAAGAGGCCTGCATCGCATCACTGAAAGTGTCATGGAGGTAAGAATAAGTGTTTATTGTTTTAATTATTTTTAGTATAGTATGGCAAGAAGGGGGTGGGGGCCCTATGGAGAAGGGGGGAGCATTATGGGGGCATCTATTGGGGGCCCCTATATACTGGCACATTATGGGGCACTATAAGGGGGGGAGGGGTCAGCACATCCCAATGCGCAGGTGCACGTCGCTAGTGTGGCTGCAAATATACATTTAACACATCTACAAACCAAAAGTATAGTACAAAAGTATATTACATTGTAAATGCTATGCTAATAACTTAGAGATGCTTAGCAAATACATTTTCTAAAAAATCATTTGAGCCCGTCTGCCGCACGCCAAGGCGATCTCTATAAGACGGGTTCTAACACTAAAGCTCACCTGTTGGGTGCCATAACAGTGACCATGAAATCCAGGAAGTGCAGGTCCCACATGCATGCTGGGCCCCTGTTGATCCATATCTGTGTGGAGCCAAAATGGCCTTCATGGAATCCAGGGACTACAAATACCAGCATGCATGCTGAGCAGACTATATACTCATGCTAATTAAAATCAGCCTGTGAGGCAGAAGAGGCTAAGGGAGTGCACGACCATAGGAGTCAGCCACTACTCCTATATATACTACAAACACAAAAAGGGGGGGAGGGGTCAGCACATCATAATGCGCAGGTGCACGTCGCTAGTGTGGCTACAAATATACATTTAACAAACACATAGGGCAACAGCACTCTACAAACCAAAAGTAGAGTACAAAAGTATATTACATTGTAAATGCTATGCTAATAACTTAGAGATGCTTAGCAAATACATTTTGTACCAAATCATTTGAGCCCGTCTGCCGCACGCCAAGGCGATCTCTATAAGACGGGTCCTAACACTAAAGCTCACCTGTTGGGTGCCATAACAGCGACCATGAAATCCAGGAAGTGCAGGTCCCACATGCATGCTGGGCCCCTGTTGATCCATATGGGGGCACTATAGGGGCATCTATTGGGGGCCCCTATATACTGGCACATTATTGGGGGCACTATGAATAAGGGGGAGCACTATGGGGGCATCTATTGGGGCCCCTATATACTGGCACATTATGGGGGGCACTATGGAGAAGGGGGAGCACTATGGGGGCATCTATTGGGGGCCCCTATATACTGGCACATTATGGGAGGCACTATGGGGGCATCTATTGGGGGCCCTATATACTGGCAAATTATGGGGGGGCACTATGGAGAAGTGGGGAAGAAGCACTATGGGGGCATCTAATGAGGGCCCTATATACTGGCACATTATGTGGGGCACTATGGAGAAGGGGGGAGGAGCATTATGGGGGCATCTATTGGGGGCCCCTATATACTGGCACATTATGGGGGTGCACTATGGAGAAGGGAGGAAGAGCACTATGGGGGCATCTATTGGGGCCCCTATATACTGGCACATTATGGGGGTGATCTATGGAGAAGGGAGGAAAAGCACTATGGGGGCATCTATTGGGCCCCTATATACTGGCACATTATGGGGGGGCGCTATGGAGAAGGGGGGAAAGAGCACTATGGGGGCATCTAATGAGGGCCCTATATACTGGCACATTATGGGGGGCACTATGGAGAAGAAGGGAGCACTATTGGGGCATCTACTGGTGGTTCTATATACTGGCACATTATGGAGGGCACTATGGAGAAGGGGGAAGGATCACAATGGAGGCATCTACTGGGGGCCCTATATACTGGCAAATATTATGGGGGGCACTATAGGGGCTTCTACTGGGGGCACTATATACTGGCACACATTATGTGGGGCACTATGGAGAATCGTGGGGGAAAGGAGCACTATGGGGGCATCTACTGGGGGCCCTATATACTGGCATGCATTATGGGGGGGCACTATGGAGAAGTGGGGGAGAATAGTACTATGGGGGCATTATATCGGGGCATTTAATACTGGCACCCATTTTGGTGCCACTATGGGGAAGGGGGGGAGAGAAGAATTATGGGGGCATCTATGTGGGGCAGTCTATAGGGGCATTTTATACTGGCACATTATGAAGGGCACTATGGGGACAGGGGAGGAGCACTATGGGGGAATCTTCTGGGGGCACTATATAGGACGGGGAGGAGTACTATGGGGCATCTTCTGGGGGCACTGGGGGCACTATATAGGAGTATTTTATACTGGCACAAATTATAGGGGCATTATGGGCACCTTAGCTCAACTGGGGGCACTAAGTGTTTTTTGTAGTGGCACACAGTACGGGTCATTTGATCACATGAGGGCACTCTGGGGACATTGGCTCTACTGGGGGCACTAAGAGGAGGTTTTTTGTTTTTTTACTACCACACAACAGGGCATTTTTTGTACTGGCGCACATTATAAGGGGCCTTTATTACAACTGGGGGACTATGGGAGCATTATTACTTCTGGGACGCAATTACTGTTGGGGGCACTGTAGGAGCACTATTACTACTAAGTGCACTCTGGCACAGAATTATTACTATTGCTGGGATTTTGGGGAGTACTATTACTGTGGGGGCACCCTGGCACAGTATCAGCTTAGCACAGTTATTTTGGGGGGACATTATGGTTACACTATTAGTGTCAGGGGCACTATTTGCTGGGTGCAGTAATTTTTTAGAGCATTGTGTTCCAATAATTATTGAAGGGGGCGCTATCTGTGTGTAAGGGTCCATTCACACATCCGTATGTGTTTTGCGGATCCATGGATCCGCAAAACACGGACATCGGCAATGTGCGTTCTGCATTTTGCGGACCGCACATCACCGGCACTATAATAGAAAATGCCTAATCTTGTCCACAATTGCGGACAAGAATAGGACATGTTCTATTTTTTTCAGGAACGGAATTGCGGACCCGGAAGTGCGGATCCACATTTCCGGATCCGGACGGCACATAGTGTGGCCCCATAGAAATTAACGGGTCCGCAATTCCATTCCACTAAATGTGGAACAGAATTGCGGACGTGTGAATGGACCCTAACTCGTATTATCAGGGGGTTTATCTGTTTCTACAGTATAGTTTTGGGGAGCACAGCATCTCAGTATTGGGGGTGCATAATGGGTTGTTGAGAAGGTGGGATAAAAGTAGGAAACTAAGATGTCTGTCTGTCTGTCAAACTCTGCAGAGATGAGAGATGGCTGAAAGAAATCATCATGGCGGTCTGGTCTGAATGGAGAAGATGAAGAAAGAGAACATCTACATCAAAGGAGACCACTGGATGTAAGAGGTATGTGGGGCTGTATTAGGCTGCCTTCACATAGGCGTTAGTGATTCTGGCAGGCTGTTCCAGCTGAGAACAGCCTGCCGGAATTTACTGCATCCGGCACTGTTGGATGTAGACAGAATGCCCACCAGCCCTATTAACTATAATTAACTTTTATTTTGAACATAGTGAAGAGAAATTCTGCACCAAGTGTAGGTGATGTAGGCGGCACAATATGTGGGTGGGGCTGTGTGTGGCTGTGGCTTGAGGGTGGGAGGGGACACAGGGGCCCCATAATCTCCTATTGCCCGGGGGCCTCATGACTTGTCAGTCCGCCCCTGATCCTGATATAGTGCAGCTGTTGCAGTGCAGTGTGTTAGGTAGTGTGATAGGTTCTGCTGTCCATACATACATGCAGACCTGCTAAAATGTGAAGTTTCACGTATAGCGGCAAAATATTTGCATTATTAGTGCAGATTTGCGCAATCGGGAATATATTGGAGCACTGTAACTGCATATAAAGCCATTTTTAATGTTCTGCTGTGCCAGCCATTTTCTCTAGTCTCAAGAAACTTCTAGCAGCTTGATAAATGTAGCAAAAGTGACCCACGCCTGTATTTTGCGCACATTACATTGACAATTTTTTCGCAATCAAGAAAATAATCTCGAATTCGGGAATTTGCAAATATATGATGAAAATTCGCCCAAATATTTGTGAAATATTGCGAATTAGAATATAGCCCCTGCCGCTCATCACTAGTCAAGAATGACAGGGTTTGTGGAAAAAGCTGCAGATCATCCACATTAGTATTCTTTCCACCATTATTTCTGGCCCTTTTTTAGGATTTTAACAGAAGCATCAACAAAAGCAACCGGCAAAAAAGTATACCTAATAGAGGTGATAGTGAACCTATTGTCGGTCTATTCATCTCTGCTCTCGCACACACTGTTTTCTTCTTGATAACAGAGATGAATGACAG
Organism: Bufo bufo; assembly: GCF_905171765.1. Classification (NCBI taxonomy): domain Eukaryota; kingdom Metazoa; phylum Chordata; class Amphibia; order Anura; family Bufonidae; genus Bufo; species Bufo bufo. The sequence continues at coordinate 675,250,179 of NC_053389.1, forward strand.
CAAAGTGGAATAACGTACTGTACCGTATAGTGTTGAGTGAATCAAAGCATCCGAAGTGGAATTCGATCTGAAGTTTAGGAAAAATTAGATTCACAACTAATCTGAATTTCCTCACGCTTCGTGATAAAAAATATTTTTTCCTAAAAAAATTAACAAAGTGAAAGTACGAAGCCCGAGAACACAATATGACCCATAATGCTATGCAGCCAGCCAAAAATCAGCAGATGGTCATCCCCTGTGATGTCACAGCTTTTTAAAAGCCTTATCCCATGTGGTCTCTGCCATTTCACTGTGATCTGAGCATAGGGAGAGACGTGACAAGCGCTAGGGGCAGTGTTTAAGAAGCCTTTAATTGTGTAATATTGGATAGGGAGACTGCAGGGACAGTGCTGGGACAGTTTAGGGAGATCATAGGGAGAGTTTTTACACACTGTAGTATAGGTGAGCATAGGGAGACTTCAGGGACATTGCAGAGACTGTAATCTGAAGCTGAAGGGATACATAGGAGACAGCCCACTTTGCATCAATCCCTGCACAGAGCTATCTAACTGAGGCTACTTTCACACTAGCATTCGGGGCTCCGCTTGTGAGTTCCGTTTGAAGGGGCTCACAAGCGGCCCCGAACGGATCCGTCCAGCCCTAATGCATTCTGAATGGATGCGGATCCGCTCAGAATGCATCAGTCTGGCTCCGTTTGTCCTCCACTCCGCTCAGCAGGCGGACACCTGAACGCAGCTTGCAGCGTTCGGGTGTCCGCCTGGCCATGCGGAGGCAAACGGATCCGTCCAGACTTACAATGTAAGTCAATGGGGACGGATCCGTTTGAATTTGACACAGTATGGCTACTTTCACACTAGCGTTCGGGTGTCCGCTCGTGCGCACCGTTTGAAGGGGCTCACGAGCGGCCCCGAACGCATCCGTCTGGCCCCAATGCATTCTCAGTGGAGGCGGATCCACTGAGAATGCATCCGCCTGCCAGCATTCAGCCTCCGCTCCGCTCAGTGAGCGGACACCTGAACGCTGCTTGCAGCGTTCGGGTGTCCGCCTGGCCGTGCGGAGGCGAGCGGATCCGTCCACACTTACAATGTAAGTCAATGGGGACGGATCCGCTTGAAGATGACACTATATGGCTCAATCTTCAAGCGGATCCGTTCCCCATTGACTTTCAATGTAAAGTCTGAACGGATCCGCTCAGACAACTTTCACACTTAGAAAATATTCTAAGTTTTAATGCAGACGCATCCGTTCTGAACGGATGCGAACGTCTGCATTATCGGAGCGGATCCGTCTGATGAAACATCAGACGGATCCTCTCCGAACGCTAGTGTGAAAGTAGCCTATGGCTCAATTTTCAAACGGATCCGTCTCCCATTGACTTTCAATGTAAAGTCAAAACGGATCCGTTTGCATTATCATGAACAAAAAAAAAAAATCTGACGTGTCAATTTAGCAGAGAATAACTTTGTTAAGGTTTTGCACATCAAAGTAATTCTGACATTGTTTTCTCGTCACATATTGTTCTTTACTTAGGTGGTAAAATTTTACCGATAAAATATGCGTATCTTTAATAAAAAACTTAAACATCAAGATTTGTAAAAATTGGCATATTTTCCTATTTTCAAATGCAAAATTTCACATACATAAATAAATACTATTCAATATTATTATCAGAAATATATTTCCACATCTTTAATTTATTTTGGCTGCACTTACAAAAAACTTTAACTTTTTTTAATTTAGGAAACTTACCATTTTAACATAATTTTTAGAATTTTTGAAGTACATATTTTTTCCTGCTACAAGCCAAGATTGCAGAGGCTTATAAGTGTTAGAATAATAGAACCCCGCCCAAAAAAAAAAGTTACCCCATTTTGAAAAATGAGTTTTTTGACCCCCTAGTTTTTTAAAGAAATGAATGCTAAGAAGGAGAAAAAAATAACATTTAAATTTTTTACACAAAAGTGTCAATTTAAAGACTTTTTTTCTACAGAGCACATGAAAATGAAGAAGTACACCCCAAAATGTATCAGCCCATTTCTCCTGTCTTCAGAAATATCCCCATTGTGGCCCTAATCTTATGTCTTAACAAAAGGCAGGGCCCAAACATAAAGGAGCACCCAGTGGCTTTCAGAACACAAAATTTGCTTGAAAATGTTTTAGGCCCCATTGTACACTTGTAATGGCGTTCAGCTGCCAAAACAATAGAAAACCTCCATAAATGACCCCATTTTGAAAACTAGACCCCCTAAGGTATTCATCTAGGGGTGTAGTGAGCTTTTAGACCCCCTAGCTTTTTGTAGAAATTAATGCTAAGCAGGCGGGGAAAAAAATATTTTTCATTTTTTACACAAAAGTGTAAATTTAAAGACAGATTTTTTTATACAGAGCACATGAAAATGGAGAAGTACACCCCAAAATGTATCACCCCATTTCTCCTGTCTTCAGAAATATCCCCATTGTGGCCCTAATCTTATGTCTTGACAAACGGCAGGGCCCAAACATAAAGGAGCACCTGGGGCCTTTCAGATAATAAACTGAAAATGGTTCAGGCCCCATTGCACACATGTAATGGCGTTGAGCGGCAAAATGATAGAAAACCCTTATAAATGACCCCATTTTAAAAACTAGATCCCTTAAAGCATGCATATAGTGGTGTAGTAAGCATGCTGAGTGCAAAACTATTATAGGATGAAATAATGAGTAAATATGGTTTTATTCAAATTGTTAATAACATTTTCACAGGAAATTGGAGAAAAAATATATTTAGATGGGTAACCCTGTTACTGTCTTAGAAATCCGCCACATTCTTATCTTTGTGGTGCGTACAGATGAGAAGTGAAGCTGTGCACATATAAGGGAGGCAAATTTCTAAAAAGGCATCTGCCTGTACATTTGACTATGTCTTGCCAAACTGAAAAAAAAAAAGGAAATAAACTGAACTGTAGTGAAAGGCAACAAGTCCAAGAAAACAGAGCAAAATGTCTCCAACTGTGTTGCAAATTCCAGTTTGTTCACAAGATACAAGAACACCAGTAGGGCTATAATGACAAGCTGACATATAATCACCGTGACTGGTCGCACAACGTCTCTTTAGCCCCATCAATCCCTATCTGAGACACGACCGTGCTAAGTGACGCGGTGCACCACAACAGGCCCCTGCCCGGCAAGGCAGAACCCACAATGCACACAACTAGTCATCCACAGAATATATAAAAGGACAGTGTCCAGAACTGTCTGTAGGATTTGCATGAATCACTAATTCCCAAAATGATGTCAGGATTTCTAGACATCACTTAGGCCTCTTTCACACGAGCGTGACGGATTAGGTCCGGATGTGTTCAGTGAAACTCGCACCATTTTGAAAGCAAGTTCAGTTAGTTTTGTCTGCGATTGCGTTTAGTTGTTCAGTTCTTTCCGCGCGGGTGCAATGCGTTTTGATGAGTTTTTCACGCGCGTGATAAAAAAACTGATGGTTTACAAACAACATCTCTTAGCAACCATCAGTGAAAAACGCATCGCATCCGCACTTGCTTGCGGATGCTATGCATTTTTCATGCACCCCCATTCACTTCTATGGGGCCTGCGCTGCGTGAAAAACCCAGAACATGCTGTGATTTTCACGCAACACACAAGTGATGCGTGAAAAACATCGCTCATGTACACAGCCCTATTGAAATGAATGGGTCAGGATTCAGTGCGTTCACGTCACGCATTGCACCCATGCGGAAAACTCGCTCGTATAAAAGGGGCCTTAGTGTACAAGCCCTTAGTGTACTGGTGAGGAACAACTCAATCATTAGGCCTCTTTCACACGAGCATGTCCGGGTAAGGTCCGGATGCGTTGCGGCAAACCCGCGCGAGTAGGTACGCAATTGCAGTCAGTTTTGACTGCGATTGCGTTCCTTTGTTTAGTTTTTATCGCGCGGGTGCAATGCGTTATGCACGCGCGTGATAAAAAACTGAATGTGGTACCCAGACCCGAACTTCTTCACAGAAGTTCAGGTTTGGGTTCAAGGTTGTGTAGATTGTATTATTTTCCCTTATAACATGGTTATAAGGGAAATGTCACAGCCAGACAGCTGAGAAGCGCTCACAGGAGCTTCTCAGATCCTCCTCCTTGAATTTCTTTGTTTTGGTTTAGTTTCTCATCTCGTTAGTCTATCTCAGCTGTCATGCAGTCAGACTGATCGCTACCCTTTAAGTTCCTCCCCATAATGCAGTAGTGTGCGGCTGATACAACTTCCTGGAGTGTGTGTGCATGCTGTTCCCAGTTCCCAGTTCCCAGTTCCCAGTTCCCAGTCGTCATTCGTCTGCAAGATAAGTGCTGTTTATGTATTTATGATTTTGTCTTTTCTGGATCCAGGTGACCCTGACTCCCTCCGTGTCAGTGTAGGGAGCCGGTGGTTTTGTCCCTTCACTATTGTAGGGTCTTCAGGTAATAGATAGCCGAGGAACGTGGATATGCGGACATCCACCTTTGGGGTGTTCGCATAGGCTGAGCAGTGAGGGAGAGCGGCAGGTCTATTGCAGGGGTCTCCCTTTGTTCCTTAGTTGTGGATCCAGAGAGACATTGTTTATATGGTATTGTCTTGTTTCCTGTACACCATCCGTGACATTATCAGCCGCCAAAACCGTCTCAAGCATGGATCCGGTTTCACTTTTGGCTGAATGCTTTCAGGTTCTTTCTTTGGAGGTAGCTGATCTCCGTAAGACTTTTTCTCAGTTTCAAGTGACCGGTTCAGCTTGCGTTCATGGAGTTTGTGCTGAGCCTAAGATCTCGCTCCCGGATACGTTCTCCGGGGGTAGTGAGAATTTTGTGCGTTTTAGAGAGGCTTGCAAACTCCATTTTCGCCTTCTTCCCCATTCTTCTGGTGATGAAGAACGGAGGGTGGGGATCATTATATCGCTGCTCAGGGGTAACGCTCAGTCCTGGGCCTTTTCGCTGCCGGAGGGGGCACGGCCCCTTCGTTCAGTGGATGAATTCTTTTTAGCCCTGGGTCAGATATATGATGATCCGGATCGTATTGCTCTGGCTGAGTCTAGTCTACGTCTGTTATGCCAGGGTAAACAATCCGCAGAGATATACTGTTCAGTATTTCGGAGATGGGCAGCAGATACGGGTTGGAATGATGCTGCACTCCGAAGTCAATTTTGCTATGGTCTTTCAGAGGGATTGAAAGATGCATTTGCCTTTCATGAAAGACCTACCTCCTTGGATTCTGCTATGTCTCAGGCTGTTCGTATTGACAGGAGTCTTAGAGAGAGAGGAGAGATCTCTCCTTCCTGTCATACTCAGTCCCGGGACAGTGCAGCGGTCTCATTCTGTGCACAGGGGTCTCAGTCGCTGTCAGCCCCTTCTGAGCAGGAGTCCATGCAGCTGGGGTTGATTGCCTCTGACAATAGAAGATTCAGCCCGCAGGGGAGGGTTTGTTTTTGTTGTGGAGGTATAAATCATCTGGCAAATGTTTGTCCCTCTAGGAGATTCAGGCAGTTTTCTGGGAGTAATAAAGAGACAAAAAGGAAAAAATCTTTTAAAAATGTTCCGTCTGTTACTATTGGCAGGGTTGAGGCGGAAATTGAAGGTTTTCCGTTTGCTTGTAGTTCCCGTTTTGTCCTGCCTGCTAGGGTGGCGCTAGAGAGCAAGAGCATTTTTTGTTAGATTTTTGTGGATAGTGGAGCAGCTGTCAACCTCATTGATAATCAATTTGCAATAACTCATGGTTTCCAGGTATGCACTTTGGGAAAGGATATTCCTGTTTTTGCTATTGATTCAGCTCCACTTTCTCAGAAATCATTAAAGGGCATAGTTCACAATATCTGTTTAATTGTGAGTGATGCTCATGTTGAGGATGTGTCATGTTTCGTCCTTAGCGGTTTGCCTACTCCTCTAGTGTTGGGGCTACCCTGGCTCACTAAACATAACCCCACCATTGATTGGCAAGCGAGGCAAATAAATGGTTGGAGTAACTTTTGCAGAGAGAATTGCCTCATAACATCTGTTTCTGAGGTTTCTACTAAGACTGTACCACCTTTCCTCTCTGAATTTTTGGATGTCTTCTCTGAGAGTGGAGTTCAGGGTTTGCCTCCGCACAGGGAGTATGATTGCCCTATTAATCTCATCCCAGGCGCCAAGCTGCCTAAATCTCGTTTATACAATCTCTCCCAACCTGAGAGGGTCGCTATGCGGGCTTATATCTCTGAGAGTCTGAGAAAAGGACACATACGACCCTCGAAGTCACCTGTTGCCGCTGGTTTTTTCTTTGTTAAGAAAAAAGATGGTTCTTTAAGACCTTGTCTGGATTTCAGGGAGCTGAACAGTATCACTATTCGTGATCCTTATCCGCTTCCTCTGATCCCGGACCTGTTTAACCAGGTTGTTGAGGCTAAAGTCTTTTCCAAATTAGACCTAAGAGGGGCATACAACCTGGTTAGGGTCAGAGAAGGAGACGAATGGAAGACGGCTTTCAATACCCCTGAGGGCCATTTTGAGAATTTGGTTATGCCTTTTGGTTTGATGAATGCCCCAGCCGTTTTTCAGCATTTCGTCAACAGCATTTTTTATCATTTAATGGGAAAATTTGTATTAGTGTATTTGGATGACATTTTGATTTTTTCTCCTGATTTCAAGACTCATAAGGAACACTTACGTCAGGTCTTGCTCATCCTGCGGGAGAATAAATTATACGCGAAACTGGAAAAATGTGTGTTTGCGGTTCCAGAAATCCAATTTCTGGGGTTTCTTGTCTCCGCTTCTGGTTTTCGCATGGACCCCGAGAAGGTCCGCGCTGTGCTTGAGTGGGAGCTTCCTGAGAATCAGAAGGCGCTGATGCGTTTTTTGGGCTTTGCCAATTATTACAGGAAATTTATTTTGAATTATTCCTCTGTTGTTAAACCACTCACTGATATGACCAGAAAGGGGGTAGATTTTTCTTCCTGGTCGGTAGAGGCGCGTAAGGCCTTTTCTAATATCAAGGAGAGTTTTGCTTCCGCTCCCATCCTAGTACAACCTGATATTTCGTTACCCTTCATAGTTGAGGTTGATGCTTCTGAGGTAGGGGTGGGTGCAGTCTTGTCTCAGGGTTCCTCTCCTGCCAAATGGCAACCGTGTGCCTTTTTCTCAAAGAAACTCTCCTCCGCAGAGAGAAATTATGATGTGGGAGATAGGGAATTGTTGGCCATCAAGTTGGCTTTTGAGGAATGGCGCCATTGGCTAGAGGGAGCCAGACACCCTATTACCGTGTTTACTGACCATAAAAATCTGGCCTATTTGGAGTCAGCCAAGCGTCTGAACCCGAGACAGGCCAGATGGTCTTTGTTCTTTTCAAGGTTTAATTTTGTTGTTACGTTCCGCCCTGGGGTTAAGAATGTGAAGGCAGATGCCCTGTCACGTTGTTTTCCGGGAGGTGGGAATTTTGAAGACCCGGGTCCCATTTTGGCTGAAGGTGTGGTGGTCTCTGCTCTTTTTCCTGAATTGGAGGCAGAGGTGCAGGCAGCCCAGTCAGAAGCTCCTGATCTTTGTCCTCCTGGGAGGTTGTTTGTGCCTCTCGCTTTGAGACACAAGATTTTTAAAGAACACCACGACACGGTCCTTGCTGGGCACCCGGGGGCAAGAGCCACACTGGATCTCATCACTCGGAGATTCTGGTGGCCTGCGCTTCGTAAGTCGGTTGAGGGTTTTGTGGCAGCTTGCGAGACTTGCGCTCGTGCCAAGGTCCCTCATTCACGGCCATCAGGTCCTCTCCTTCCTTTGCCCATTCCTTCCCGTCCTTGGACACATCTGTCCATGGACTTCATAACGGACTTGCCTCGTTCCTCAGGGAAGTCTGTGATTCTGGTGGTGGTGGACCGTTTTAGCAAAATGGTGCATTTTATCCCTTTTCCTGGTTTGCCCAATGCTAAGACGCTGGCGCAGGCATTTATTGACCACATTGTCAAATTGCATGGGATTCCTTCAGACATAGTCTCTGATAGGGGCACGCAGTTTGTTTCCAGATTCTGGAAGGCTTTCTGTTCTCGCTTGGGGGTTCGGTTGTCATTCTCTTCTGCTTTCCATCCACAGTCGAATGGCCAGACAGAGCGCGTCAATCAGAATCTGGAGACATATCTGCGCTGTTTTGTGGCGGAGAATCAGGAGGATTGGTGTTCTTTTTTGTCCCTTGCTGAGTTTGCTTTAAATAACCGTCGTCAGGAGTCCTCTGATAAGTCACCATTTTTTGGTGCATATGGGTTCCATCCGCAGTTTGGGACTTTCTCGGGAGAGGGGTCTTCTGGTTTGCCTGATGAGGACAGATTCTCCTCGTCTTTGTCATCTATTTGGCAAAAGATTCAGGATAATCTAAAGAGCATGAGTGAGAGATATAAGCGTGTGGCGGATAAGAGACGTGTGCCTGGTCCGGACCTGAATGTTGGTGATCTGGTGTGGTTGTCTACCAAGAATATCAAATTGAAGGTTCCCTCCTGGAAGTTGGGTCCTAGGTTTATTGGGCCTTACAAGATCCTGTCTGTCATCAATCCTGTTGCCTACCGTCTTGATCTTCCTCAGACTTGGAAGATCCATAATGTTTTTCATAAGTCCTTATTGAAACCTTATGTTCAACCTATTGTACCCTCGCCTTTGCCTCCTCCTCCGATTATGGTTGATGGAAATCTTGAATTTCAGGTCTCTAGGATTGTGGATTCTCGTCTTGTCCGCGGTTCCCTCCAGTACCTCGTTCATTGGGAGGGTTATGGTCCTGAGGAGAGGATGTGGGTCCCAGTGACGGACATTAAGGCCTCTCGTCTCATCAGGGCTTTCCATAGGTCCCATCCTGAGAAGGTGGGCCCTGAGTGTCCGGAGTCCACTCCTAGAGGGAGGGGTACTGTCACAGCCAGACAGCTGAGAAGCGCTCACAGGAGCTTCTCAGATCCTCCTCCTTGAATTTCTTTGTTTTGGTTTAGTTTCTCATCTCGTTAGTCTATCTCAGCTGTCATGCAGTCAGACTGATCGCTACCCTTTAAGTTCCTCCCCATAATGCAGTAGTGTGCGGCTGATACAACTTCCTGGAGTGTGTGTGCATGCTGTTCCCAGTTCCCAGTTCCCAGTTCCCAGTCGTCAGTCGTCATTCGTCTGCAAGATAAGTGCTGTTTATGTATTTATGATTTTGTCTTTTCTGGATCCAGGTGACCCTGACTCCCTCCGTGTCAGTGTAGGGAGCCGGTGGTCGTGTCCCTTCATTATTGTAGGGTCTTCAGGTAATAGATAGCCGAGGAACGTGGATATGCGGACATCCACCTTTGGGGTGTTCGCATAGGCTGAGCAGTGAGGGAGAGCGGCAGGTCTATTGCAGGGGTCTCCCTTTGTTCCTTAGTTGTGGATCCAGAGAGACATTGTTTATATGGTATTGTCTTGTTTCCTGTACACTATCCGTGACAGGAAAATAATATCATTCTGAATACAGAATGCTAAGTAAAATTGGGCTGGAGGGGTTAAAAAAATAAAAAATAAAATTTAACTCACCTTAATCCACTTGTTTGCGCAGCCGGCATCTCTTCTGTCTTCATCTGTGAGGAATAGGACCTTTGATAACGTCACTACGCTCATCACATGATCCATCACCATGGTGATGGATCATGTGATGGACCATGTGATGAGCGTAGTGACGTCATCAAAGGTCCTATTCCTCACAGCTGAAGACAGAAGAGATGCCGGCTGCGCAAACAAGTGGATTAAGGTGAGTTAAATTATTTTAAAAAAAATAATTGAACCCCTGATAAACGCCTGCGTTGCGTGAAAAACGCACAAAATAGAACTTGTCTTGATTTTCACGCAACGCACAAGTGATGCGTGAAAATCACCGCTCATGTGCACAGCCTCATAGAAATGAATGGGTCGGGATTCAGTGCGGGTGCAATGCGTTCAACTCACGCATTGCACCCGCGCGGAAAAATCGCCCGTGTGAAAGGGGCCTTAGAGATCCTCCAAATAAAAAAATATCATGCCAATATCATGATACAGTAATGTGAATGGCATTAACAGATTTGTTAAAATTGGATAAATGAATAAAACAAGCACTCACCACCTGGTATACTGTTAATGATTTATCTATTTAAAATTGATTACAACACATATAAAAATATCCTAAAACATATACACAATTGTATAGATTCCTATATATTAGTGAGTATATCTAACTCTTGCTACTGTTGGTATCTGGGATTAGTATTCTGCCTTTAGTATACCTCTAAGGCTATGTTCACATCAGCGTTCAGCCTTTCCGTTCTCCTGCTCCGTTATAGGAGCAGGAAAACGGAAAGGACTGATTCGGCTCATAACTGAGCCGAACGGAGCCTACGGACCTCATAGACCCCCATAGACTATAATGGGGTCCGTTAGGTTTCCGCTCAGAAGATGATTTTGGAGCGGAGACAAAAGTCCTGCATGCAGGACTTTTGTCTCCGCTCCAAAATCATCTTCTGAGCGGAAACCTAACGGACCCCATTATAGTCTATGGGGGTCTATGAGGTCCGTAGGCTCCGTTCGGCTCAGTTATGAGCCGAATCCGTCCTTTCCGTTTTCCTGCTCCTATAACGGAGAAGGAGAACGGAAAGGCTGAACGCTGATGTGAACAAGGCCTAACTTGTAAATTTGCTTGTACATTTACACCATGTGTATCAACTAACAAAATATCAAATAAATATCAAGAAATATATATCAAAAAGTGTCCATGATGTGACAAACTTATCACTAGTGATTCCAATGTAAAAATGCTATATCAAAAATATGAAGACAATAAAGTTGAAATTTATGAAAAAAGATGTAGAGGTAGAAATATCCAATTTGTTATAAAGTCCTCGTGCAGTGTTTAAATCTCAAGACAAACGTATTGAAAAGCTTAAGATAGACAGGGGGAGAATGACACGCAAACCAGACGAGGTTTGATGATGTCAGAGGAAGGCCACTTGATCCATTAAGAACGCCGAAGATCCCGTGAACAACTATCGGACTTTAAAGAGGCATATAAACTATACCACACGGGGACGCAACTTAGCGGTAATACACAGCTAGTCCCACCGAAGCAGACCACCCAAAGCAACAAACACCGCGCAGGGGAAGGTAAGAGGGCGAGCATCAGGGGGACGCCCCTAGACGCAACCCCTATATACTAATACCTAACCCCACATACTAACATCTAACCTCTAAACTATATTGATTGCCAATATTGGAGGAATATTGATAGATATTGGGAGACCTATACATCTATCTTAAGCTTTTCAATACGTTTGTCTTGAGATTTAAACACTGCACGAGGACTTTATCACAAATTGGATATTTCTACCTCTACATCTTTTTTCATAAATTTCAACTTTATTGTCTTCATATTTTTGATATAGCATTTTTACATTGGGATCACTAGTGATAAGTTTGTCACATCATGGACACTTTTTGATATATATTTCTTGATATTTATTTGATATTTTGTTAGTTGATACACATGGTGTAAATGTACAAGCAAATGTACAAGTTAGAGGTATACTAAAGGCAGAATACTAATCCCAGATACCAACAGTAGCAAGAGTTAGATATACTCACCAATATATAGGAATCTATACAATTGTGTATATGTTTTAGGATATTTTTATATGTGTTGTAATCAATTTTAAATAGATAAATCATTAACAGTATACCAGGTGGTGAGTGCTTGTTTTATTCATTTATCCAATTGAAACCTTTTGCTACTGGGTGGATAGGTGAACCACCCATAAAACATAGCACCATTACCGTACATCAGATACGGGTGAGCCACGATATACATTTTGCCATTAACAGATTTGTGTGGCAGGACATAGTCATAAAAAATGAAATTAGGAAAATTAAGAAAACAAATCAGAAAAGGTAAAATTTTGTTCCAATGTCTGAAAGAAAAAATTTGCTCCACAACCCCTCCCAAAAAGGATCCCTCCCTCCCTGGAAAGCCCACAAACTAAACAGAAAATGAGAATAAATTTACTTCCTGAAAAGACCCCCCACCCACCCTTTTTGATATTAAATGAAATTATTAATTTTATTTCAAGACACGGAGGCTCCTATTGCTTAAATCTCTCTTTACTGACTACCACAGCAGCAAAGAAAATCAACAGAACTTAGCATATAACAATGGCAACTGGCCCTCCCCTCCAGAGTCCCTATAAAGAGTCCATGGGCCAGTAGCACCTCCTCTTTCTTTGCTGCTGCCACAGATAAGTTGCTTCTTTCTGTTCAGCGGGGTTTTGTCTATTGTATAATGTTGTTGTATTGTCTTTCATTGTGATTTTCCCCTGTGCTTGTTATATATCTTTTCCCTTTTATAAGGTGCTTTCATAATGCCTGTAGGTTTTATTATTATTTATTCGTCAGTTTTCCCCGCCTTTTCTGTTTGTTCTGGTGTCTCCGTTTACCCTGCCCTCCTTCCCATTACCTTCACTTCCACTCCGCTGCCTGTTCTCCGTCCTCCTTGCTTCGGTTCCCCTCGGTCGGCCGCTCTACGTCCTGCATCCTTCACGGCCGAGTTCTCGCGAGATCTCAGCCGCTCGCGTGATTTCGGCAGCCATTTTTCCTGGCTGGTTCCGGACTCCCCGCCTTCTTCTCCCCGCTGTTCGCGCGCTTGCTGCGCTCCCGCCCTCGTCATTGGTCACGCCCCTTCCGCTTTCGTCACCTACCTCAAACGGCGAACAGCGGCTCCACAGGCTCCGTTCACTGGGTGAGGGAAACTCTCCCTGTTAACCCTTTCTGTGCCGATTAGTGCTCCATACAGTTTCTCTCATTCCCCGGCATAGCTAGGCTCAATATCTTATCCTCCCTGTATATCCTGCTACCATGTCTCAGCAGCATAGTTCCCCCAGCCCTCCGGCTGTCGCCTCTGACCCGGATGTTTCTCCACCTCTACCACCCAGGGAGATTGCTGCCTCCTCCTCTGATTTTAGGTCCCATGCGGAGATTTTGCAGCGCTCTGTATCTGAGGCCATATCCGCTGCTGTGGGATCCATGTCCCATACCCTTTCTCTCTCTATCTCAGAGGCCCTGCGGGCTATCCCCCCCAGGGATCCGTCTCCTATCCCGCCCACGGTCACTCATGCCTCCAGAAACAATGAGATTGGTGTGTCTATAGCCACCCATGAGAATGCGCTGAATCCGCGCAAACGAGCCTTATCCCGCCAGGCAGAAAAGGCACGGAGATGGAAATGTGCCAGAGCACACACTATGCCTGAGACCGATTCTGATATCGGCTCTGATGAGGACCTAGAGGCATATGATGAATCCCCATCCGGGTCCCCCCCTACTACCATCCCTTCAGTCCCTGTAGCGGGAACATCAGGGTCCGGCCCTACCACTGCGGCCCCCTTAACTGACCTGGCCGGTGAGCCACTTTTCGATCCTGATTCTCTAAACCATCCCAGATCCGCAGAATGGATCCCGATGGACCACGTGGCTCACTACTTAGAGACGCGGGTTCGCTGCCCTCTCAGCAAAGAGGCGCACAATAAATTACGGCCCGAATGCCCACGGCCCCTTGTGGCTAATAAAGTTTGCGACACTCCCATAGTGGACCCCAAAATGGTCCAGTTTTTGGCCAAATCTGGATGGAACCCTCGCAGGGGGCTAGAATCGGCTAAAGCTCTTGGATGTCTTTGGTCTTTTAGCCAAAATCTTCGAGCTAGCCGAGACCGCTCGAGCAGCGGATGAATTGGTAAACCCGGAAGAAATTAGAGGTCGGGCCCAATGCGCAATCTGCATTGCGGGGAGTGTGAACACGTCACTCTCAATCGAGCAACGTAAATCCATCCTTTACAAAATTGAACCTAAGCTCGACAATCTAGCTCTCACTGAACCAGGGCGTGAGGCCCAAGGCCTTTTATTCGGTGACTCCTTCATTAAGGATCTAGGCCGATGCGTAGGGGCCTTCACAGTATTGGACAAGGCCCAGTCTTCTATGAAACTGTTTTTTTCAGGGTAGGGTCTCTACCAGGGCCGGCAGCTTTAGGGGCCGCCTGTCCGGCCGTTCCACGTTCCAGACCCGTGCCTCGGGTCGAGGCTTCTACACCCATCGCTCCTTTGGACAGAGGGCCTCCTTTCATGACCCAAGACAGCCGACCAGTTTCTTTCCTTCCTGAGGAACCCCGAGCCGCAGAGGTTACAGAGGATATTCGGGCTCACGCCGACCATTTGGTAAGTGTCACTCTTCCTCTTTTTTCCCAGGTTTGTGTAGGGGGCAGACTCCGACATTATTTTCATGCTTGGTTCGCAATTACCACGGACAGTTGGATTTTGTCCACGGTTCTCGGGTTCCACATCGAACTAGTGGACCTCCCAGACCGTTTTCCTTTCCCTCATCCTCAGATACTATCAGAGACCTTGCAGAGCTTCCTGGACAGAGAACTGTCAGACCTCTGCAACAAGGAGGCCATCGAGCGTTCCCCCAATCAGAGATCGACCGTCCTCAGCAACATCTTCCTGGTCCACAAGAAAAACGGCCAGATGCGACCTGTCATCAACGTGCTTCCACTGAACAGATTTGTCCGATATCGGCATTTCAAGATGGAGGGAATCCATCTTCTCAGAGACCTCCTGCTCAAGGGAGATTGGATGGTAAAACTCGACCTCAGGGATGCGTACCTCACCGTTCCGGTTGCGGAGTCTTCCAGAGATCTTCTTTGCTTCCGGTGGCACAACGAGATTTGGCGCTTCACCTGCCTACCGTTCGGCCTATCCTCAGCCCCATGGTGCTTTACCAAACTCATGCGCCCGGCCATGGCTTGGCTCCGCAGCCAAGGGAATCGATTAATAGTATACCTGGACGACATTCTCCTGTTGGCCCAGGAACCCACGACACTTCTCCGTCACATGGATTCGACTACAGTCCTCCTGTCTCGACTGGGATTCCTCATCAATTTCGAGAAGTCGATTCTGATTCCCTCCCAGACGATGGAGTTCCTCGGATCTTCGGTGGACTCCAGGGCGGAAACTCTCAGTCTTCCAATGTCGAAGGTTCGTGCGATCTGCAAGGAACTGCGCAGAACGCTTGCCATGCCTCAGTTCTCCTTGAGACATCTGTCCCGGATCATTGATCTCCTCATCTATTCAAGCGGTCTTCCCGGCTCCTCTCCACTACTGGTCCCTACAGCGCTTGAAGACTACCCATCTTCAGGGGGAGCCTCTTACGCGGATTTGATCTCTTTGGACCCGGAGACCAGAGACGAGCTCCAATGGTGGATCCTCAACCTCGAAGCTTGGAACGGGAAGGCTATTTGCGGTCCACAACCGGATTTCACGGTGGATTCGGACGCCAGTCTCCTCGGTTGGGGAGCACATTGCAACAGAGTGTCCACCGGCGGCCGGTGGTCGGAGGACGAGACCTCGCTCCATATCAACGCGTTGGAACTTCTTGCAGGCTCCTTTGCCATTCGCAGTTTCCCTTCCTACAAGATTGGTCCGGTCTTCTGCATTATGCCTTTCCCCCCCTTCTCCACGATTCCTCGTGTTCTCAATCAGGTGAGCTATAATTTGACGGACCTCGTCCTCATCGTCCCCTTTTGGAGCTCCCAGTCGTGGTTCCCTCAACTTCTGGAATTACTGATTCTTCCTCCATTACTTCTTCCGTCCTCCCCTTTTCTCCTCCTCAACTCAGGAGGTCTTCAGCATCCACTTTTCGCGGACGCCTCCTTGCGACTGCTGGCCTGCAGAATATCAGGTTTGCCGGAGCCAGCTTTGAGTTTTCGTAGGCAACTCAGAGACTTCTGGAGAATTCATGGGCCCCTGGCACGAGACGGACCTATAGAGCAGCCTGGAGATGTTGGGCTAGCTGGAGCTTGGCACAAAGTGTGGATCCCGTTTCAGCCGCTGTAAAGGAAATTCTCCAGTTCCTCACGGCCTTGTTTGAGGAGGGTAAAGCATATTGGACCATCAACCTCTTCAGATCCGCTATCTCGTCGCTCAACCAGGGTTTTGAGGGTCGCCCGGCGGGCCAACACTCATTGGTTTGCCGTTTGCTTAAGGGCGCTAGGTTATCCCGTCCCCCCAGGCCTCGTTTTTCTTCTTCATGGGACGTCTCTCTGGTCTTATCCTTTTTCTCCTCTTGGCCGTCCAATTCTGAACTTTCCCTTCGTCAGCTATCTGCTAAACTCGTCACTCTATTCTGTCTCATATCTTGTAAGAGAGTGTCGGGCGTTCGTGCTCTGGACTATGACGCCAGATCCTTCTCTCCCGAGGGTGTTATTTTTAATATCAGTCGTCGGACCAAGACGCAAATCCGTTCTGTGTTATATCCCAGTTTCCCAACTGTTCCGGCCCTTTGCCCGGTGGCTTGTCTCCGTGAGTATGAAGCGAGAACTTCTCGGCATCGCTCTCCCGACTCTCCACAGTTATTTCTTTCCTTCCGTCGACCTTTCGCTCCGGTCACTTCCACCACGCTGGCGTGCTGGGTCAAATGGATCATGTCGCTGGCAGGAGTGGACACTTCCATCTTTACCGCCCACTCTTCGAGGAGCGCTTCCTCTACTTCTATGCTTGTGGCCAGCGCTCGTTTGGAGGACATCATGAGGATTGCTGATTGGTCCAGAGTTTCTACGTTTAGGAAGTTTTACTTTTGTCCTCAGCCGCATGCTTTTTCCTCTATTGTTTCTCAGCTTTGAACCTGCAATAGGAGCCTCCGTGTCTTGAAATAAAATTGTATGATTTTCCTAGTCTATGACGTAAAGTCATGATTTTATGTAAGAAACGAAGGCGAGTATTGCCCACCTCTCTTCTGTCCCCCCCTTGATTTTCTTTTTATTCTGGGGTTTTTCCTCCTATAGGTTATTGATTAAGTTATGATTGTATCCTTTATCCTAAGTAGATTGATGCATTTAGGATTTTGTGTTCGTATTCTGAATTCATGCATCCTTTTTTTTCTACCTCTTGGGGTGTTAACACACTCTTCATGCACTTTATATTTTCGCAGGATGAACATCTAATCTGCTGTACCTGAGTTACGTCCATACGGTTACTTAGTCTGCTGTATCCAGGGTGCATCCGGACGGTTGTTTTTTTTTCGGTTCCTGTGTTCGGTTCCTGTTTACTACAGTTCCATCGGTTTTTCGTTTGGTGGTTTTGGTGGCATCCGCCAAGAAAGAGGAGGTGCTACTGGCCCATGGAGTCTTTATAGGGACTCTGGAGGGGAGGGCCAGTTGCCATGGTTATATGCTAAGTTCTGTTGATTTTCTTTGCTGCTGTGGTAGTCAGTAAAGAGAGATTTAAGCAATACTCGCCTCCGTGTCTTTCATAAAATCATGACTTTACGTCATAGACTAGGAAAATCATACAATTAGCAACTGTATGGTACGTCTCAAAACAGGGGTAATTGCAGAGGCCTGGTTGTGATGGGAAAATGGGGCAGTAAATTCGGGTGTCCCTCCACCTTCCGTGTTTGCTACACACCAGGCATCGCTTCGGATATGTCTTGCTGGCAGTGGCAGGGACCCTGCTATCAGAAAATATTTCCGCCTCTGAAGCAGTGTCAGATTCAGAGTTGTCAGAGCAGAGAAATTCATATGCCTGCTCCGCACTGAATAATCTTTGAGCAATTTTTTTTAATAAAAAGCTCAGAAAGAAAAAAAAAATCCCACCCTAGAAATTATACATTTTAAATTAATTAAAATAACTGACCGTCCCTCATAGACGCTTAATGACGGACACCCACTGACCGCCAGTAACAGACGGACACAGGGTCCCTAATGAGATTAACTGTCCGTCCTAATGACGGATGCCTAATGACAGACGTCTAATGAAGGATGCCTAATGACGTACACCCACTGACCGCCAGGTACGGACGGACAGTTTATACATTTATTTATTTTTTCTTTCCACAGTATCGCACAAATCGCACAGCCAGGACAGAAGTCTGATCTCTCTCTCTCTCTCCTCACAGAACAACTGCGCTGAGGGCAGAGAGAAGCACAGCCCATGTCCTGGCTGTCTTAGTAATTATAATGGAGGTGATCTCCATGATAAACCTATCATGGAGGTCCCTAATGGTTACTGTGCTGAAGGCAGATCTTCAGCACAGTAACCAGTGCGCATGTCTGCGCCATTTATATATATTTTTTTATTTAATTGGGGGGGGGGGGTCCTGGAACTTTATTAAATTGTTTGTGGGCCATATGGCATAACTGAAAACTCTCTCTCCTCTCCAGAAGAGAGAGAAACTTTGCAGGGGCGACGGCGGCCGACTTATAGTGTGCGCATGCGGTTGGCCGCCGCCATCTTTCTTGAAGGCAGGGGAAAGGTGAGGATCGGGACCCAGCTTTCCCTTATGGGGAAGCTGGGTGACCTGATCCTAGCACCGGAGACTTTTTCCCTCCTCTCTTGTCACGGTCTCTGATCATTTCTCCGAGCCCTCAGCTACTGGCACGGAGCTTGATTTAAGCACTAACTTGGGCTGAAGTGGCGCCGTAAAACCACGCTCCAGCCCAAGGCCCCTTAGTGACTCCCGTAAAAACACATATGGGTGGTCACTAAGAGGTTCATAGATAAGCAATTCCATTAGGCCTTGATTCGCAAATTGGGGTGAATAAGCTGTGTAATTTAACTGTTATTGGGGTGTCCACCATGTTAAATAGATAAGCAATTCTATTACACCTTGATTCTCAAATTGGGGTGAATAAGCTATCTAAAGCTACTTTCACATATGCGTTTACGCTGTCCAGTTTTGAGATTCTGCAGGGGATTTCAAATCCATGGCAAAACGTATCCGTTCGAATAATACAACCAGCTGCATCCATTCAGAATGGATCCGGTTGTTTTATATCGAAAATGAAGAACCCATGTCTGAAAAAAAAAGATCTGGCACCATAGACTTACATGGTTTTTTGGTGCCAGATCCAGCTTGTTCAGTTTCCCACTTGCAGCGGTTTTGTGTCCGGTCACAGAACGCAAGAAACTGGAACGGAATGCATTCTGGTGCACTCTGTTCCGGATTGTTCAGTTTTGTTCCCATTGACAATGAATGGGGACAAAACTGAAGCGTTTTCCTCTGGTTTTGAGATCCTCTGCCAGATCCCAAAACCTGAAAGGAAAATGCAGATGTCAAAGTAGCCTAATACTACTGTTATTGGGGTGCCCACCTTGTTTAATAGATGAGCAATTCTATTAGGCCTTAATTCTCAAATTGGAGTGAATCAGCTGTCTAGTTCTACTCTTATTGGGGTGTCCACCTGCCCGTCACAGTAACTTTTTCACTACCAGAAAGGACTAGCCATGTATGTTGCTGCAATGCATAGTGATGTACACTGATACACAATATAGTTGATTTAGGCCTCTTGCACACAAACATTGTGTGCCCGTGGCCATATTGCAGCCCGCATACGGTGGGTCCGCAATACACGGGCACCGGCCTATGTGCACTCCTCATCACGGATGCGGACCTATTCACTTGAATGGGTCCACAATAATGGAGATGCGGAACGGAAGCATGGATCGGAACCCACACAGTGCTTCCGTGGTGTTTCTGTCTGTGCCTCCGCACGGTGCGGGCGGATCAGACCCATTCAAGTTGAATGGGTCTCGATCCATCCCGGCCGCCGCACGGAGGTTGCCCATGCATTGGGGACCTCAAATTGTGGTCCCCAATGCACAAACAGATGCACAACGTTCGTGTGCAAGAGGCCTTAACGTGCTTAATAACAAATTAATTCGGAATGAAGCAAATTTTATGGAAAAATTAGGCGAAGAGTCCAAATAGGGGAAATTGAGGGGGCATTCTACTGTGATGGTGCACTAAGGAGACATACCTACTGTATGGGTCCACTAACTACTGAGTGTGGGCACTAACAGGGCTTTATACTTAGTGGGGGCACTAAAGGAACATAACTACTGTGTGTGGGGGCATTAAGGGCTCACTAAGGGGGCAAAACTACTGTGAGGGGGAATTGAAAGGGAATTCTATTGTGAAAGTGTACCAAGGGGGCAAAGCTACTGTGTGGGTACACAAAGGGGCATAACTACAGTGTGGGAGGCACTAACAGGGCATTCTACTGTGCGGGGGCACTAAAGGAGTATACCTACTGTGTGGGTGCACAAAGGGGGCATAACTAGTGTTTAGGGGCACTAACAGGGGATTCTATTGTGTGGGGGCACTAAGGTTTGCAGAAGGTTTATTGGGGGATGGAGAAGGAGAGTACAAAAATTTGCTACAAGACCCATACTTTCCTAGTTATGCCACTGCATTTAAACATTTTAAATAGGGATGATCGAATCGACTTCGGATGAAACATCCGAAGTCGGTTTGCATAAAACTTTGTTCTAATACTGTACGGAGCAGGAGCTCCGTACAGTATTAGAATGTATTTGCTCTGATGAGCTGAAGTTATTGCTTCACGAAGTCTCGCGAGACTTCGGGTAATAACTTCATAAATAAATTTGTACTGTAAAAAAACATTTCGCGAACTTGGGTTCTGTTCCAAGTGAAGTTATTGCGCGAAATCTCACGAGACTTCGCGAAGCAATAACTTTGGCTCATCGGAGTCAATACATTCTAATACTGTAATATGCAAATCGACTTTGGATGTTTAAGGCTACTTTCACACTTGCGTTCAGGGTTCCGCTTGTGAGCTCCGTTTGAAGGCTCTCACAAGCGGCCCCGAACGGATCCGTACAGCCCCAATGCATTCTGAGTGGATGCGGATCCGCTCAGAATGCATCAGTTTGGCACCGTTTGGCCTCCGTTCCGCTCAGCAGGCGGACACCCGAACGCAGCTTGCAGCGTTTTTGTGTCCGCCAGGCCGTGCGGAGCCAAACGTTTGACGTTGACACAATATGGTGCAATTTCAAACGGATCCGTCCCCCATTGACTTTCAATGTAAAGTCAGGAGTCCCCTATTAATATACCATCAGATCGGAGTTTTCTCCAATCCGATGGTATATTTTAACTTGAAGCGTCCCCATCACCATGGGAAAGCCTCTATGTTAGAATATACCATCGGATTTGAGTTAGATCGTGAAACTCAGATCCGACAGTATATTCTAACACAGAGGCGTTCCCATGGTGATGGGGACGCTTCAAGTTAGAATATACTGAGAACTGTGTACATGACTGCCCCCTGCTGCCTGGCAGGTGCTGCCAGGCAGCAGGGGGCAGACCCCCCTCCCCCCCCTGTATTTAACTCATTGGTGGCCAGTGCGGCCCCCCCTCCCTCCCCAGTATTAAATGTGACCAGTGCGGCCCCCCTCCCTCTATATTCATTGGTGGCCAGTGCGGATTCCCAGTATTAAATGTGACCAGTGCGGCCTCCCCTCTTCCCCCCCCTAATTAAAATCACCCCCCCCCCATCATTGGTGGCAGCGGAGAGTTCCGATCGGAGTCCCAGTTTAATCGCTGGGGCTCCGATCGGTTACCATGGCAGCCAAGACGCTATTGCAGTCTTGGCTGCCATGGTTACTTAGCAATAAATAGAAGCATTATACTTACCTGCGAGCTGCGATGTCTGTGACCGGCCGGGCGCTCCTCCTACTGGTAAGTGACCGGTCTGTGCTATAAGCAATGCGCCACACAGACCTTTCTCTTACCAGTAGGAGGAGCTCCCGGCCGGTCACAGACATCGCAGCTCGCAGGTAAGTATAATGCTTCTATTTATTGCTAAGTAACCATGGCAGCCAAGACTGCAATAGCGTCTTGGCTGCCATGGTAACCGATCGGAGCCCCAGCGATTAAACTGGGACTCCGATCGGAACTCTCCGCTGCCACCAATGATGGGGGGGTGATTTTAATTAGGGGGGGAAGAGGGGAGGCCGCACTGGTCACATTTAATACTGGGAATCCGCACTGGCCACCAATGAATATAGAGGGAGGGGGGCCGCACTGGTTATATTTAATACTGGGGAGGGGGGGCCGCACTGGCCACCAATGAATATAGAGGGAGGGGGGCCGCACTGGTCACAATTAATACTGGGGAGGGAGGGAGGGGGGCCGCACTGGCCACCAATGAATATAGAGGGAGGGGGGCCGCACTGGTCACATTTAATACTGGGGAGGGAGGGGGGGCCGCACTGGCCACCAATGAATATAAAGGGAGGGGGGCCGCACTGGTCACATTTAATACAGGGGGGGGTCTGCCCCCTCCTGCCTGGCAGCACCTGATCTCTTACAGGGGGCTATGATTCGCACAATAATTGTGCGGATCACAGCCCCCTGTAAGAGATCGGGTGCTGCCAGGCAGCAGGGGGCAGTCATGTACACAGTTCTTTTAGTATATTCTAACCTGAAGCGTCCCCATCACCATGGGAACGCCTCTGTGTTAGAATATACTGTCGGATCTGAGTTTTCACGAAGTGAAAAATCAGATCTGTAAAAACCAGTTATACAGACGGATCAGTTCTGAACGGATGCAAGCGTTTGCATTATAGGAGCGGATCCGTCTGTGCAGACACCAGACGGATCCGCTCCAAACGCAAGTGTGAAAGTAGCCTAATCCGAAGTCGATTCGCTCATCCCTAATTTTAAATATAAAAAGTGTACCTAGAACGACTGTACATAAAATATGCTTATGAAATTAAGTTACTGAGTACTTTTTACAAGCTTCAGAGACTAGAGCCGGATCATCATAACTGGTTCTCCTGGATGCAGTTCTAGCGGCCTCTAGTGGAGACTGACTGGAATTACCACATTATTAGATTCAGAGATCATTCATATACTGCAGTACACAATAAGGTGTGAAAACACTGCAAATATGCCTGTGTGCGTTCTGTATTTTGCGGAACACACACGGCCAGTCCTATGGTAGAAATGCCTATTCTTGTCTGCAGTTGCAGACAAGAATATGACATGTTCTAACCTTTTTTGGAAGTACAGATTGAGACATCACACGGGGTGCTGTCTACATCTTTTGCAGCCCCATTGAAATGAATGGGTCTGCATCCATTCTGGATGCAGACCCATACATACGGTCGTGTGAATGGGCCCTAAAGCTGGCCAAATATATGTCACATTGTACGTGTGTATGTCTGTGTGACTTACATTATGTGCATGTATAATTATTTGTTAAGTCACTATTTTGATCATAAATGATGGCCAAGCGCATTTTTGCATACCTCACATACAGGTGCATCTGTGGTCATATGGTGTAATGAATAACAGTTTTAACTACATGTGAGCTGATGACTGACTTTATACTATGTAAAATATGATAGGCACTATTAAAGCCATTTATATCCTTCCAGAGCCTTAACTAACAGTGATGCTGCAGCCTAAACCAGTCATGCGGCAGGAGGACTCTTGGTAGGTTCTATAGCTAAACTATAGTCACTTATCACATCTCTGCCCTAATGGTGCTAAACTAACAAGCAGCAAGCACTGAGGAATTTGCCCTTTTTGGTTACAACATGAGAGGAGATGACTATGTAAGAACCTGGCCCTTTAACCACTTCCCATCTGGGCCCTTTGCCCCCTTCCTGACCAGGCCAAATTTTGCAAAACTGACATATCTCACTTTATGTGGTAATAACTTTGGAACGCCTTTATTTATCCAAGTCATTCAGAGATTGTTTTCTCGTGACACATTGTACTTCATGATAGTCATAAATTTGAGTCAAAATATTTCACCTTTATTTATGAAAAAATCCCAAATTTACCCAAAAATTTGAAAAATTCGCAATTTTCTAAATTTCAATTTCTCTGCTTTTAAAACAGAAAGTGATACCTCATAAAATATTTATTATTTAACATTCCCCATATGTCTACTTTATGTTGGCATCATTTTGGAAATGTCATTTTATTTTTTTAGGACGTTAGAAGGCTTAGAAGTTTAGAAGGAATTCTTCAAATTTTTAAGAAAATTGCCAAAATCCACTTTATAAGGACCAGTTCAGGTCTGAAGTCACTTTGTGGGGCCTACATAGTGGATACCCCCATAAATGACCCCATTGTAGAAACTACACCCCTCAAGGTATTCAAAACCGATTTTACAAACTTTGTTAACCCTTTAGGCGTTCCACAAGAATTAAAGGAAAATGGAGATCAAATTTTTAAATTTCACTTTTTTGGCAGATTTTCCATTTTAATCAATTTTTTTCTTTAACACATCGATGGTTAACAGCCAAACAAAACTCAATATTTATTACCCAGATTCTGCGGTTTACAGAAACACCCCACATGTGGTCGTAAACTGCTGTATGGGCACACGGCAGGGCGCAGAAGAAAAGGAACTCCACATGGTTTTTAGATGCCATGTCCCATTTGAAGCCCCCTGATGCACCCTTACAGTAGAAACTCCCAAGAAGTGACCCCATTTTGGAAACTAGGGGATAAGGTGCCAGTTTTATTAGTACTATTTTTGGGTACATATGATTTTTTGATCATTCATTATAACACTTTATGGGGCAAGGTGACCAAAAAATTGGTTGTTTTAGCACAGTTTCTATTTATTTATTTTTACAGCGTTCACCTGAGGGGTTCAGTCAAGTGACATTTTTATAGAGCAGATTGTTACGGACGTGGCGATACCTAATATGTATACTTTTTCTCATTTATTAAAGTTTTACACAATAATAGCATTTTTGAAACCAAAAAATTATGTTTTAATGTGTCCATGTTCTGAGAGCTATAGTTTTTTTATTTTTTGAGAGATTTTCTTATGTAGGGGCTCATTTTTTGCGGGATGAGGTGACGGTTTTATTGGTACTATTTTGTGGGACATACGCATTTTTGATCACTTGGTGTTGCACCTTTTGTGATGCAAGGTGACAAAAATTGCTTGTTTTGACACAGTTTTTATTTTTTTATTTTTACGGTGTTCACCCGAGGGGTTAGGTCATCTGATATTTTTATAGAGCTGGTTTTTACGGACGCGGCAATACCTAATATGTATACTTTTTTTTATTTGTTTCACTTTAACACAATAATAGCATTTTTGAAACCAAAAAAATGATGTTTTAGTGTCTCCATGTTCTAAGAGCTATAGTTTTTTTATTTTTTGAGAGATTTTCTTATGTAGGGGCTCATTTTTTGCGGGATGAGGTGACGGTTTTATTGGTACTATTTTGTGGGACATACGCATTTTTGATCACTTGGTGTTGCACCTTTTGTGATGCAAGGTGACAAAAATTGCTTGTTTTGACACAGTTTTTATTTTTTTATTTTTACGGTGTTCACCCGAGGGGTTAGGTCATCTGATATTTTTATAGAGCTGGTTTTTACGGACGCGGCAATACCTAATATGTATACTTTTTTTTATTTGTTTCACTTTAACACAATAATAGCATTTTTGAAACCAAAAAAATGATGTTTTAGTGTCTCCATGTTCTAAGAGCTATAGTTTTTTTATTTTTTAAGAGATTTTCTTATGTAGGGGCTCATTTTTTGCGGGATGAGGTGACGGTTTTTTTTGGTACTATTTTGTGGGACATACGCGTTTTTGATCACTTGGTGTTGCACCTTTTGTGATGCAAGGTGACAAAAATGGCTTGTTTTGACAGTTTTTTTTTTTTTTTTTTGTTTTACGGTGTTCACCCGAGGGGTTAGGTCATGTGATACTTTTATAGAGCTGGTTTTTACGGACGCGGCGATACCTAATATGTCTATTTTATTTTAATTTTTCTATTTTTTTTTTTTTTTTTTTTATTCCTTACTTGGGAACTTTTTTTTTTTACATGTGAAACTTTATTTTATTTTATTTTTTCAACCCTTTATTTTTTTTATTTTTTTTTACACTTTTCGTCCCCCATAAGGTCATACAAGACCTCTGGGGGACATTTACTTCACTTTTGATTTTTTTTTTCACAGTTGATTTCTCCTGTAACTGGGGCTGACATAGTAGCCCCAGTTACAGAACAAATGCACCCCTAGAGAGGCTGTACAGCAGCAATCCTGCGCTGTACAGCCTCACAGCAGGGCTGATCGAGGTCTCTGAGAGACCTCACACAGCTCCTGCACACTCCGGTCACGGCGGTCACATGACCGCCGGGCCGGAACAGGAAGCGCTGTGCGCTTCCTTCTCTGCAGACACAGCGCTCGGTGAGCGCTGTGTCTGCAGCGATCGTGAAGGCAGGGACACCTGGGCACTGTCCCTGCCTCCTCTCTGGGTTGCCCTGCTGTCACTGACAGCGGGCAACCCGATCAGCAGCTGCACGATTAGCGTGCAGCTGCTATTTCTGACAGGACGTTCTAAAACGTGCTGTCAGAAATAGACGTCCACCCATAGGACGTTTATATCCTATGGGCGGACGTGAGGCGGTTAAATCAAGAAGGACAGGGAGAGGCTGGTGGAGGAAGCGGGAGGAGCAAGGGTGCACTTAAAGGGGTTTTTATACTGATGGCCTACCCTCAGGATAGATCATCAGTATCTGATCAGTGGGGGTCTGACACCAGATCAGCTGTTTGAGGAGCTGTGGCACTCCGATGAGCATCGCAGCCTCCTCAAAGCTTACTAATCACAGCATTGTTCATTAGGTAGCGGCCCTGATATATATTGCAGCATTGCCCCATTCATTTGAATGAGACTGAGCTGCGCCTAGGCAATGTGACCATTTTACGGTGATGTCACTGGCCTAGGAAGAGGCCACGACACTCGCCTCTTCAAATAGTTGATCGGCAAGAGTGACGCCTTAGAAATACAGTAAAATCCTCATAGACTCCATTGCTGATGCATTGGCGTCTATGAGAAAAACAATCCAATGATTGCTTGTTATAGTTCCCTAAGGGAGCTATAAGAAAAAGGGTAAAAAAAAAGTTTTTATAAATTATAAAAAAATATAAATAAAATTATAAAATCTTAGATCACTCCCCTTTCCCCAAAATGTGAACCCCCTCCTCCCTCATAAAACATAGGTATGCCGGCGTGCAAAAATGTCCATAAAATTAAAATATAAAAAATGTAATCCCATAATGAAAACGGCGAAACGCAAAAAAAAAAGTCAAAATGTCCCATTGTGTTTTTTTGGTCGCTTCTCCTCCCACAAAAAATTCAATAAAAAATTATCAAAAAGTCATATGCACCCCAGGATGATATCACTGAAAAGTACAGATCACCCCGCAAAAAATAAGTCTTTACATAGCTCCACACACATAACTACAAAAAAGTTATAGCGGTCAGAATATGGAGACTATAAGAAAAAAAAAATCAAGTATTTTTTTTCCCAGTATAAAAACGTAACAAAAATATACATATGTCGTATTTCCAGATTCGTACTGACTTGGAGAATGAAAGTAACTGATCAGTTTTATGATATAGGGAATCCTGTAAAAACTAAACCCCCAAAAAACTGTTCTGGAATTGTGTTTATTTCTAATCAACCATCAAAAATGCCATTAAAAAGGGCATTTTGTCCAGCAAAAAACAAGCCCTCATACAGCTATGTGAACAGAAAAATAAAAAGTTATGGCTTTGGAGGGGCTGGGGGTTAAAAGACGAAAACTAAAAAATGGAACATCGCCCAGTCATGAAAGGGTTAAGGGCTTACTAAGCAAACTTTTTGTGTTGCCTTACATCTAACTAACAAAATATAATGCCAGATTAGAATTCAAGGAGGCCATTTACAAACAGTCCCAATCCGAATCAAGACATAAGGCAGCCTAAGAATTGGCATTTTACTTTTTAAATTGCAGTAACACATACTTTTGCCTAGACAACTCATATGCATATGAATTGCTATAAGGGCATATGAATGTAATAAGGGGTAATCTACTACTCAGGTTCATAGAAATGTAAATGGGGGTTAGTCCACTATTTAGGTTCATATGTATGTAATAGGTGTTAGTCCACTACTCAGGTTCATATGAATCTAATAGGGGGTAGTCCACTACGTACTGTAGGTTCATATAAATCTAATAGGGGGTGATCTACTCAGGTTCATAGGAATGTAATAGGGGTATTCCACTACTCATGTTCATAGGAATATAATAGGGGGTAGTCCACTATGTAGTGTGGTCATGTGTACAGTGCTGGAAGGCGTGTATATCCCACCCAGATACCTCAACTGGGTGAGATAACTAAAATCCAGAAAGCTGCAGTGGTTTCAGTGTAGTTTGCTGAGACAGTTTTGTCTAGATTCGGTTCTGGGCTGGATTTTATTTGGACTAGTGGGTAGGTCTGGTAGTGGGATCTGCCAGTCCACGTATTGCCTTTAGCAATCACAGGTGAGGTCAGCTGGGCTGTAATCAATGAGGGATAAACCAACCCTCAGTGTATGAGTCTGGAGGAGAGGAAGTGACCCGAGAGAGGACTTGGAATCGGATGCCTGCAGAGGCTCTGTGTGGTCTCAGCGTGATATAATTCCATGTGTGAACTGCGCCATACAGGTGAGGTACAGATAACCTATGTATTAGGTAGTGCCTAGACGGGTAGGTGTTTATTTTTATGTTTATGTTTGTGCTGGTGCTGAAGTGCCAAAATTAAGCACTAGTTGGACTTAAAGTGTCATCGCCGCCCTGCTTGAGAGAGTGATCCCTTACAGTAGGTTCATATGAATGTAATAGGGGGTGATCTACTACTCAGGTTCATATGAATCTAAATGGGGGTAGTCCACTACTCAGGTTCATATAAATGTAATCAGGGGTAGTGCACTACTCAGGTTCATATGAATGTAAATGGCGGTAGTCCACTACCTAGGTTCATATGGATGTAGTAGGGGGTAGTCCACTTCTCAGGTTCATATGAATGTAGTAGGAGGTAGTCCACTATTAAGGTTCATATGTATGTGATAAGAGGTAGTCCACTACTCAGGTTCATATAAGTGCAATAGTTGGTAGTCCACTAAGAAGGTTCATATGAATGTAATAGTGGGTGATCTACCACTCAGATTCATATGAATGTAATAGGTGGTCATCCACTACTCAGGTTCATATGAATGTAAACGGGGGTAGTCCACTACTCAAGTTCATATGAATGCAATAGGGGGTAGTCCACTAATCAGGTTCATACTGTATGAATGTAATAGGGGGTGATCTACTACTCAGGTTCATATGAATGCAATAGGGGGTAGTCCACTAATCAGGATCATATGAATGTAATAGTGGGTGATCTACCACTCAGATTTATATGAATGTAATAGGTGGTCCTCCACTACTCAGTTTCATATGAATGTAAACGGGGATAGTCCACTACTCAAGTTCATATGAATGCAATAGGGGGTAGTCCACTAATCAGGTTCATACTGTATGAATGTAATAGGGGGGTGATCTACTACTCAGGTTCATATGAATAAAATAGGGGGTAGTCCACTAATCATGTTCATATGAACGTAATAGGCGGTGACCTACTAATCAGATTCTTATGAATGTAATAGGTGGTAGTGCAGCGTGCCAGTCCGCAGGGGTAGAACATGCGAGGTGCACGGTGGGCCGGAATGTAAATACAGTTCATCGGTTACTCGCGGTTTAGCAGTCGCCTCCCTGGGCCATCAGTGCAGTGAAAGGGAGAACAGCACTGGATTCTCCAGGGAACACTCGGTTACAGGGGACTCCGGCCAGGTGGTGATTGAGGTGCCCTTGATGGTGAATGGGTGCTAAGTGCTTGTGCGGCTGGGCCCCTGGTTTAGGTTTTGTCGTGACGCCAGCACCTTGATGGTGAAAAATGTTGAGAGTGGTAGTGGTATGGAGTTAGAAGAATGAGGCAGGTTTAAATCCAACTAGGAACTTTACTATAACCAGGTTCTTGACAACAGTTTACATCCAGTTATTAAACAGTCTCTGATACACATGCAAGTTGGATGTGATTAATCCCAATAACAGGCTGTGCTGGTAGTAATGTGTCAGGCTAGGGGAGTTAGTTATGTACTCACTGATAAACAGCTCTTTAATCTGGTTCTGTTTCTCCAGATCAATGGTGAGGCTGCCAGAAGCTAATAAGTCCTTCACCTTGAATCCAAAGGTCCTTAAAGCCTAAATAAATAGCTGTTGTCCTTTGTGTATTATTCCTCTCTGTTTCTCTTGAATTGCCTTGCATTAACCATAGCTAGCAGCTGCAGTCTCACTCCTTCACCTCCTACTCTTTCTCTCAACTGACTAACTAGGCCTGAACTGCCCTATATATACTGTGGTGCTACCCCATCTAGTGGTGGATGTATGTAGTGCACCTGACAGTATGGTAAAAAGGGATTTCATATAATAACACAATGCAGCATGATATTACAGAAGATGACAAAAAGCTTTTGCAGTTCCCACATAAGCTAGTGGGACGCTGCAGTAGTCCACTACTCAGGTTTATATGTACAGTATGTAATAGGCGGTCGTCCACTACTCAGGTTCATATGAATGTAAATGGGGGTAGTCCACTATTCAGGTTCATATGGATGTAATAGGGGGTAGTCCACAACTCAGGTTCATCTGAATGTAATAGGAGGTGATCTACTACTCAGGTTCATATGTATGTAATAGGTGGTCATCTACTACTCAGATTCATATGATTGTAAATTGGTATAGTCCAATGTTCGGGTTCATATGAATGTATTTGGGGGTAGTCCACTACTCAGGTTCATATGAATGTAAATGGGGGTAGTCTACTACTCAGGTTCATACGAATGTAATAGTGGGTAGTCCACTACTCAGGTTCATATATATGTACACTAATAGGAGGTAGACGACTACTCAGGAACATATGAATGTAAATGGGGGTAGTCCACTACTCGGGGTCATAGGAATGTAATAGGGGGTTGTCCACTACTCAGGTTCATAGGAATGTAATAGGGGGTAGTCCACTACGTAGGTTCATATGAATGTAATAGGGGGTGATCTACTACTCAGGTTCATCTGAATGTAATAGTGGGTAGTCCACTATTCAGTTTCATATGTATGTAGCCTAATAGGAGGTAGTACACTACTCAGGTACATATGAATGTAAATGGGGGTAGTCCACTACTCAGGTATATATGAATGTAAATGGGGGTAGTCCACTACTCAGGTTCATATGAATGTAATAGGGGGTGATCTACTACTCAGGTTCATATGAATGTAATAGGTGGTAGTCCACTGCTCAGTCCACAGTGGTAGATGTAAGAATGGAATGTAATAGGTGGTAGTCCACAGCAGGGCAGCGTTCCAGTCTGGGTATCGTGTGTTCGCGGAGTGGCACCAGTTTGGTCCGGCTCATGACAAATCCTATATGGCATTGTTCTTTGACGTCTATAGTCTTTAGGTATGCTACGGCTGCAATCGTCTTGACTGAAGCATCACAGAAGATATATAGTCTTTGCATCTTGACTTCAGTTGATGGCACAGAAGCATAGGGTCGTGCCACGTGAAGGCTGGTCAAAGTTTCGAGAGACTTCTTCCAACCTGTCCACAGATCTTTTTTCTCCGTAGGAAGCGGATCATCCCAATCAGATGTCTCTGTGTTGAAGTCTCTTAATATCATTTTACCTTGGATGGTAACAGGCGCTACGAATCCCAGAGGATCTATAAGCTGTTTATGGTGGACAGGACTCCTCTGCTTATGAAGGGTTTATCTTCCTTGCTGATTTGGAACGTGAATGTGTCTGCCTTTAAATCCTGGTGCAAACCGAGGCTTCGCTGCATGGGAAGGGAGTCGGTGCTAAGATCCAAGTCCTTTAGATCATTTGAATGGTCTTGGGGTGAGAAGGCTTCCATCAACTCACGGCTGTTGGAGGCGATTTTGTGCAACCTCAGATTAGATAGAGCGAGCATCTCTTGAGCCCTTTTCAGGAGACTGATTGCTGTCTCGTTCGTGGGTGTGGATTTCAAGCAGTCGTCCACGTAGAAATATTTTTCCACAAAGGATCTGACATCTGACCCATACTTTGCTTCACCCTCTCGGGCTGACACCTCTGGCGGTGTCCAGATATGCTAGCCCCGGCAGATCTCCTTCTGCCTAAGCAACCTGTATCTCTATCAACAAGTCCCTGAGTTCCCTGAGCTTCTGGTAACCCCTACCCACTATTCTTGGAAAATTATTATATCTCTTATATAAAGCATTTTCAATAGCGTCTATTGACCCATAACGCTCATCAAGTCTTTCCCAAACCATCTTTAGGCCTTTGCCCGTAAGTTTATGTTAATGTTTCTGATTCTTTTGATGTTTTCAACAGACTTGCTTCCAAGCCACTTTACCAAGAGATCTAACTCCTCACTACAGGAAATATCTAAGTCTCTTATGGCGTTTTGGAAGGAGGCTCGCCATGACCTGTACTTCTCGGGACGATCAGTGAACTTTATAAATCCTTTGGTAACCAGCTCCTGTTTAGCAAAGAACTTAGAAAAGTCCATGGCAGCCTGGTTAGCGCCAATACTTCCCGGTAAGTTATGCTGCGTGTGTGGTGTATCACCATACCATTTAGGGGTTACTGGTTTAGGGAAGTCTGTATAATACCATTCTGACATGAAGGTTGTCTCTTTAAGTCGAATCAAAGGTTGTAGCTTTCATTCTGCAGGTCGGTAGTCAGTATCGTATATATTTGCATACCGTCCTGCTGGAGGTACTGTGGTTCAAAGTAGGATCTTTGACACTCTGTATAAGCTGGCTGATATACTGGATCATAGTTGTCATCTGTCTTGGGATGCTGATGGACATATTCTCAGACACAATGTGCTGGATTTTGTTTATCTAGGTCTGGTCCAAGTACTTCGCTGTGTTTCTTGGATTGGGGAACTCCATGGCTTCTAGGAACTCTGCTTTGGCTATTGAGGCTGCCACTTTTTTCTCTGTTGCAAGTTTTTCCAGTGATGCTTGCAGGCATGCTCTCTCCTTTTCCAGTGACGCTTGCAGGCATGCTCTCTCCTTTTCCAGTGACTTATGCAGTGATGCTTGCAGGAATGCTGTCTATTTCTTTAGCTGCATCTCTTGTGTAGCAAAGGAAGACCTTACTTTTGCAGCTTCAGCTTCTGCACGGGCGAGAGCAGCCATTTCTTTTATTGAGGACTTGCTAGAGCAGCTTGCTCGTGACCTGGTCCTGTATGATGATGCCTGGCTAGCGGACATTGTGTGCCTTTTGCTGCCTGCCTAATGTCTATATGCAAAAGTGCTGCATTTGCTGGGGGCTGTACTCTCACTTCTGGTGACTGCTAGGCAGCCGCTGCAATCGCGTGTGTGATGGCTCCGTATATTCAGATACACTATCACTGGTGACTAGCATCTGTTTTACTGTTCTGTCTTCATACACATTCCCACAGTGTGCAGTCTGACATTCAGCATAAACCATTCCTGTCTTCCAAATAAGAGGACTGTTCTTTGTAGTCTGACTTGTTTATTGGTCAACAGGTTGTACTCTCTGAGACTTCTCTTTCCCAGGATGCTGTGCACTCCCACAATGCTTTGCACTACCCACAATGCAGCAGTCTTTGTAACAGGAAAAACAAAGTGCAATATAACTTAACACCGCTAGATGGTGGTATAACCACATTTATGGGCATGGCTAAATGCGTCTTGGACGTGGGTAAGGCATGCCGAACCTGAACTATGGCTGAGTTGTGCCGGAAGCCACGGGCGTGGGTAAGCCTGGAGAGGGCGTACCCTATTGGAGTGTGTGAAAAAAGGGGAGGGAGGGGCAAGTGAGACACACCACCTGAGGGAAGGAATTGGCAGGTATATATGGGGAGCTAACGCCCTGCCCACAAATACAGGCTGAAATCAGCCATAATACTTATGGGCATGGCTAAATGCGTCTTGGACGTGGGTAAGGCATGCCGAACCTGAACTATGGCTGAGTTGTGCCGGAAGCCACTGGCGTGGGTAAGCCTGGAGAGGGCAAAAAGACAAGTACACTATGTTGTCTACACTGGTTTATTCATTTTCTTCCAGCCCGCATGACCTATAACGCCAACAACTGAAAAGCTTGAGAAATTTCCCGGTGTGGATTCGGAATGTATCTGTTGAAGCAAGATGACCTCCAGCGCCCCATGGATCGAATAACGTGAGCGGGGACTTGGTGTTTCGAAGCTGACGATGCCGCCCCGATACGTAACGAGTGACCCGAAATGGCTCCTGGGTCGTACCCCAGACCTGCCGCCAGAGAGCGGATGTGGGACGTGAATTGGTTTGAAGTGAGGGGTTTGTTCTTGAAGGGCAGGAGCAGACTGTCAGGAGGCGCTGTGTGCAACAGGGACAATAATTTATTGAGGATCTGGACTGGACACCAATTATTCCGGGTAGGGAAATATTTAATTTCAGTGGATGGCCCTGTCTGGTTTGTTTTGGTTGACGGAATGCTGAGTACATAATAGTTATAGTGCCACGACAGTTGTTCTTTGCGAAGACCGCCGGGTCTCGGAGAGCTGCCAGTGAACTCTCCTGGCAGGAGGAAGCCGTAAAAACTTAGAAACATGGCCGCTTGGATGACCGTGCTGGTCAAGGGCCAAAAAGGATCGCCGTCCAGGGCAGAAGACAAATCCCTGAACAGCTTGCCGGACACCGGCTGTCTGCGGGTGGCAGCCTGTTTTGCATTTTCCTGTATTCCCCTGAGGGCCGCCTTGATGACCTGGTTGGACAAGATAGAAGAAGAACCCGGATTACTGAGCATAAAATGGAGTTGAAGGCCTGCTAGGTATAATTTGATAGTATTATACGAGAGCTTTTGTTGGGAATGGCAGAAGGCTATGAACGCCAGTAAGTAAGATATTTCGTCGCGGCCGCCCTGAGGATAGAGAAGTCTAAAACTCTCAAACGCTCTCAACGCTTTATAATTCCTGGACATATTTGGGGCTAATGATTGTGTTATCAGATGTGTTATGGATCAGAGATTCTAATCCATCACTGGGGTGTTGTATGCCGGGGTTGTGGCACCCGTGGGGTCCGCGTCGGGCATCTCCTTGCGGGGCTTTGCCTGTTTTTAGAATGATAATGGCCGGAGACGCTTCTAGGAATCTGGGGAAAACAAAGTAAACTGAATAACGTACCCGTGGGGATAGGATAAGGACCGTGAGACCCCTTGACCATCCGGGAGGCTCCTAACTAAGAACCGAGCCCGGATGGCCTGGAGTGGGGTGTGGCGGACTCAATATGACATATGGCGTGGAAACAATAATGGCTAAATTGAAGGTCCAGATGTCGCCCAGCATTTGGCTCATCCTGGCGGGACCCGGAGGCAAGATAAATGATGTGACATGGTATCAGTGGTAGCTGAACCTGGACAATCTAGGTGACATGCAACATTAAAACTCGGCCTGGACGATCCAGGTGACATACAACACTGAACTCGGCCTGGACGATCCAGATGACATACAATGTTAAAGTTGGCCTGGACGATCCAGGTGACATACAACATTGAACTCGGCCTGGACGATCCAGGTGACATACAACATTAAAACTCGGCCTGGACGATCCAGGTGACATACAACGCTAAAGTTGGCCTGGACGATCCAGGTGACATACAACATTGAACTCGGCCTGGACGATCCAGGTGACATACAACATTAAAACTCGGCCTGGACGATCCAGGTGACATACAACGTTAAACTCGGCCTGGACGATCCAGGTGACATACAACATTAAAACTCGGCCTGGACGATCCAGGTGACATACAACGCTAAAGTTGGCCTGGACGATCCAGGTGACATACAACATTGAACTCGGCCTGGACGATCCAGGTGACATACAACATTAAAACTCGGCCTGGACGATCCAGGTGACATACAACATTGAACTCGGCCTGGACGATCCAGGTGACATACAACGCTAAAGTTGGCCTGGACGATCCAGGTGACATACAACATTGAACTCGGCCTGGACGATCCAGGTGACATACAACATTAAAACTCGGCCTGGACGATCCAGGTGACATACAACGTTAAACTCGGCCTGGACGATCCAGGTGACATACAACGTTAAACTCGGCCTGGACGATCCAGGTGACATACAACGCTAAAGTTGGCCTGGACGATCCAGGTGACATACAACGTTAAACTCGGCCTGGACGATCCAGGTGACATACAACGCTAAAGTTGGACTGGACGATCCAGATGACATACAACGCTAAAGTTGGCCTGGATGATCCAGGTGACATACAACGTTAAACTCGGCCTGGACGATCCAGGTGACATACAACATTAAAACTCGGCCTGGACGATCCAGGTGACATACAACGCTAAAGTTGGCCTGGACGATCCAGGTGACATACAACATTGAACTCGGCCTGGACGATCCAGGTGACATACAACATTAAAACTCGGCCTGGACGATCCAGGTGACATACAACGTTAAACTCGGCCTGGACGATCCAGGTGACATACAACATTGAACTCGGCCTGGACGATCCAGGTGACATACAACGCTAAAGTTGGCCTGGACGATCCAGGTGACATACAACATTGAACTCGGCCTGGACGATCCAGGTGACATACAACATTAAAACTCGGCCTGGACGATCCAGTGGACATACAACATTAAAACTCGGCCTGGACGATCCAGGTGACATACAACGTTAAACTCGGCCTGGACGATCCAGGTGACATACAACGCTAAAGTTGGACTGGACGATCCAGATGACATACAACGCTAAAGTTGGCCTGGATGATCCAGGTGACATACAACATTAACCACGGCCTGGACGATCCAGGTGACGTACAATATTGATCTTGGCCTGAGTGGTCCAGGCGACAGATAATTTAAGTACGCGGTATATGTTGTAACTAAACTGATCGCGCGCCACTGACGAATCTTCCCAGCCAAACCTGCGTTTGGAAAACGGGGAACCTGCCACGCGCAATTTTGTACCCCTAACACCTGCTGGCAGAGTGAATCCCTGCCTCCATGCCGAGACACAATTCTGACCTGCAGGGACCAAGTAGCTTACTGGCCCATGTGCTGTTGATTAATATATGTAAATACGCACACCAAAATTGCCCCTGATACAGGCTGAAAGCTGGGCTGCCGCAGCTTGGCGTAACGCCGGCAACAATGCCCACTGCTTCCCACCTGTGCCGCCTCTGCTATATAGCGTCTCTGCTGGGGCAATGATTTTATTATCCCTTTTTTTTTTTTAAACTGGGGCGGATATTTCCGAATGGACATGTGGCGCGCTCATGGCCGCTGCAGGGAGGGGAAGGGGAACCCCCGTGCCTGCGACCCTGCTAGGACTGGGATGTGCGGTCCCCCAGTGCGAGCCTGGAGTGGACGGACGTGTGTGCCTTTCAAGGGGAACCTAGACTTGTACTCTTTCCCTAACTAAACATAGCTACCCCCGACTGCCCATTTCCTGCCACCGTAGGAGCTCCGGAAGGCAGAGCGAGCGGTGGACGTGTACAGGAGGGTCATTTCTTCGGCGCTCGGCTGAACATGCCTGTGGAGGCCCGGCGGCGACGTGTGCGTTCCACCATGAACCGCACGCCATCCGCGAGAAGGGGAGACCGACCCGTGGCCGCAAGTATACGGCACGCTCCATTGGACAAGTACTTACCTGGTGACGGACCGGAAAAACACTTTAAGTATTGCACTATACCGTGTAGCGAACCGAAACTTTTGAAACAACCGTGATGCTTGCACGTGCCGGCAGCTGGATGTGGCTCCTCTTGAGAACGAAAACTTCTCTCAGGAATGTCGCACTGTGCAGAGAATCGTACTGAAGAGAAAAAACAGACGTGAAGCTTGCTGGGCAGCTAGGTGTGGCTCTTCCTACAAATGCAAGTGAGACACACCACCTGAGGGAAGGAATTGGCAGGTATATATGGGGAGCTAACGCCCTGCCCACAAATACAGGCTGAAATCAGCCTTAATACTAATCACTACAGAAATACCAAAACTGAGGCAGACATGATCTGTATTGATTCTGAAACTTGGCTGGGCAGAACACCACTACTTAGGTTCAATTGAATGTAATAGGGGGTAGTCCACTAATTTGGTTCATATGTATGTAATAGGAGGTAGTTCACTACTCAGGTTCATAGGCATGTATCAGCGCGTAGTCCACTACTCAGGTTCGCCCTGTGTTAATCAGAGCCACAAAATAGATAAATAGGCATAAATAGATGGAAGTTAGCTAATGTGTAAAGTACTCCGGAAGGAAATAAGAACTAATTGGTAACAGTTTACCATCAGTTGTTAATTGCCCCAGAAAAAAAAAAAACATACTACATTTTTTCAAACCAATACCATGATCTGAATGATTTTGTAAATGCATGTTATTAAAAATGTAGTACACTGAGTTATTCAATAAAATGTATCTATATAGCATCACCTGCTGTTTGTTCTTTTCCTTATTTTTCTGTCAGTAACACCGCTGAAGTGGTCGCACATGCTCAGTTCCATCCTTGTACTATCACCAGCTCTATCTACTGTTACAAGCTGTAATAGTTACAGGGAGGGAGCTGCAGAAGAAAGGACACATCTCCATTGCAACTTTTTCTACACCAAAAACAGACATACTGTAGAGGGAAAAATGAATGTCTCCATATATTCCTTCCTGATGGATATGTTCAATTTAAAATTTTCTAATAGAATACTAATGTAGGAAACATTAACTTGACATTTATAGTTTTAAATACACATTTGTAGCAAACCTAATTTGAAAGTTTTCAATGGCTTCTGTTGTGTTAAGTGGAAATTTAAACTTTGCTGCAGCGGTGTATCATATGTGTAAAAGGGCTTGTCCGGTTTCAGAGTTGAACCCAGACATATCCCCATTTTCAACCCTATGGCCCCTCTAACATGAGGATTTACAGGCTATGGCAGCGCTAAAGCCCGCACATCAGTGCCGGTGACGTCACCGGGCTCACTGCTAGGCGGAAGCCTCTGCCTAGCTTACTCTATAGAGAGCCCGGTACGTATAAAAAGCCTTGCAGGGCAAAGGAGAGCATCAGAGCATGAAATGCTTCGATGCTCATATCAGGGGGGCTGCCTAGGTGAAAATGGGGCTATGTCCGGGTTTAGCTCTGAACCAGGACAACCCCTTTAAGTATCAAGTTGACATTTGCTACATTTGTAAATAACCTATAAAGTCTTCTATCACAGCCTTCTTCCAATATGAACAAGGCCTTATGCACACAAACATACTGCATTAAGAATCTGTACAGACTCTATAAGGAGTCGTATATATAAACAAAATTTCAGCATGCTCTATCACGTCATATTTTGTACCACACTATCTACTGGTTGTACTGTTTTCACTGCTACAAAGGAAGAATATAGTGTGACATATAAATATGTAAACTTTCTGCTGACCAAACGGTGCCTAATATAGTTATATATACAACATATTTCAGGCAAAAATGCACACCTTCCTGTGCATGAGGGTGTGTTGTATGCCCAGGGCATAACTCAGGTTATGTTTTACATGTTGCTGTTTCTTGCTGAACAAGTTGTGCCTGTAGACATTTTCCTTTATTTGCAGGACTCTCTACATTTAAGAGAAAAAATTCTAGTGATGACTGTCACTCAATACTGTGTTTTGTGTGGTCTGCCTGTGGTCACTGTATTATATTGAGATGGGCTGTGTCTGTTTTGCCGCACCCTGTTCTCCTGTAATTCAATAGGTACTGTAGTGCAGCAGGGAACAGGAGCAGCATGTAGCTGAAGCAACATGGTATGACATAGGAGTCTGTAACAAACTGCAGGTCCTTACTAAGGGTACAGCAAGTCAGGTTTCTTGATAAAGTTTTGGAAGTCAAAACAAGGACTGAATTTAAAAAAAGACGAGAAGTCGTATCTGTCTCTTATACTTTCTCTCCTTTAATGATCCACTCCTGATTTCTGCTTCCAAAACTGCATTAGGAAACATTACCATATGGCACTACTCCAAAGAGTCGTTTTGGAATGATGGGTTGCTTTAACTCAGGAATGCCCAACCTGCGGCCCTCCAGCTGTTGCAAAGCTATAACTCCCAACATGCCCTGTAGGCTGTCCGGGCATAATGGAAGTTGTAGTTTTGCAACAGCTGGAGGGCCATAGGTTGGGCATCCGTGCTCTAAGTAGACAGGGCACAAGCTGCAAAAGATAGACAGAAGGATTGTTATGTGACACGGGGGGTGCAAGGAGGCACTCAGCAGGGATTCTGAACTGGTCTGGATCAAGTACTGTATAAGTGAGCACCACTATTGTAATAACATACACTTGAGACATACACTTTTCATCAGCAAATAACTTTATACAAATTCTGCGCAAGTCTATGAATTGGCCCCAAAGAAAAAGGACAGTACAACAATTGCACAAAATATTAAATATTTCTTTGGAAGAGATTTTTCCTTCTTTCAAATGTTGCCAAAATGATTGCAGGATGGCACTGACAGCCAATGGGTCAATCATTAGGTATTTAACTTTAAGGTAGGTGGGATGACCTGGCAGGTTTTTCACACATATAGGTACTCCAACCACATGTGGAGGATCTCAGCTTGCTGTCTGGACTCCACACTCGCTGAGTCCAGGCTTACATAGCAATAAAGGGTCAGTCTGCACCATACACGCAATAAGCTTTCGTCTGACCTTGTGAGTAATGCAATACCTTGGTGTTTCTGCATCCACTTTTGGTTACTGAGGCTGCTACTGTGAATCTCCCCATCAACAATAGCATCTGGGGCTATCAAAACTATATAATAAGATATACATTCATGTGAAATAATATAATTCCCCATGTGAAGGTGGCAATAATGCCTCCACACCACCTTACACTAATATAAGACCTCACTGCTGTGTGTGCTGCATATCATGGTTACAGACTAATAAATCTGACTGAGGGTGAACCAATATCCTATTGTGTCACAGACTTGAGAGAACATTGAAGCTAGTGTTGAGTGAATCAAAGCATCCGAAGTAGAATTCAATAGGAAGTTTAGAAAAAATTCAATTCACAACAAATAGTTTTTTTTGGCTTTGTGGGAACTAATCATTTTTTGTTGCTGCAGCGTCACAAGTAGCAGCGGAAGAAGGGTTGGTGGTAGTAGCAGCCACAGCAACAGGCCAGTGGTTGTGTTTTCACCAACTATTCAGCTGTACTGGAATGGTTGACTCGCTCCTCAACATCATCTAAAGTGACATCAGACACACACAGCCAGAAATCAGTGGGTTCCTCTGACCCCACACTTAGTTGGCATGGCTTAGGAACAACATCTGTGCCCTCACCTGTCCTGCAACTGCCTCTTTCTTTTGCTTCTCCTTCTGCTCGGGAAGTATTGTATGCTGCCAGCTCTGCTCCACTTTTCAGCTGTGTCCTTCTGTAGGCGGGCAACTAGTGATGATGACATTCGGGTGGCAGCACATGTTGAGAGCGGTCAGGGACATGTCCTTAGACTGGTGAGGGTGACAAAAGTGACGACCAGGCAGTAGTGGATGAAGATGTAACGGATCACACGTGGGAGCCGAGTGAAGAGGGAGCATCATCATCAGGGGGTAAGACAGCAGCAGGGTGGCAGTGTGCCGATGAGCCAGCAGGGTGAAAGCAGTGGGAGATCTGGAGCCAAACACACCCGGGGTAGACGTCTGCTACTAAGGAGCCAACCTGTCATTAAGGCAGCGGCAGGCAGTCGGCATGGAGTGGTGGGGGTAAAATGCCATACTGGACAGTGTGGGAATTTTCTATCAAGTCACTGGAGGACATTTACATGGCAGTATGCAGGTTATGTGGGTAGAAGGTAAAACACGGTCAGGGTGCTAATGTTGGCATCACGGCTGCGTCAACACATGGAGCGTCATTATAAAGGGGCTTGGGAAAACGTTGGCACTAATATAGTGGTACAGCCTGACACAGCAACCCCTGCATCTCCCAGTGGCCTGCAACCATGCTCCAGCAGTGAGGGCTCCTCAACCTCAGCAGAAAGGAAGCTGTTGTTCCTTCCCTTCGTCTATTTCTCCTGATGCTCCTCCTCCTACTCCTAGTCACGTGTTTTGCCAACAATCGATCACTGAGGCGATTGCAAAGAGACAACAGTATCCCCCCTTTCCATGTCTCTGCACCTTTCAGAGAGCTGATGGCTTGTTCACAGCCAAGGTGGAGAGTCCCAAGCCGTCATTACTTCTCTAAAATAAACTGTACTTCTCCAAAAAGTCTGTAACAGCCCTGCACACGTATGTTGAGCCGAAGGTGGGGCAGTCCTTGAGCCCGTCAGCATCTAGTACAGTTCATGCCAAAGCTGACATGTGGAGCTGTTACTATAGTCAAGGACAATATATGTCCTTTACAGCCCACTGGGTAATTGTGGTTCCAGCCAAGGCACACCAGCAACTTGGCCAGGTGATGGCAATGCCGCCTTGTCCTCAGTCTCCACTGTATGCACAGTTCAGAGTAGTCCACCAGCATAACACCTATATGGTGTTGTCTTGCGGTTCTGCACCTGGTCAGGCTGGGCGAACAGAGTCACACTGGGGAGGATCTGCTCCGCGTCATCAACCAAGAAATCAAATCCTGGTTGTCTCTTTGCCAACTGGAGATAGGAACTATGGTCACCGATAACAAGAAGAACATTCTGTCTGCACTGCGTAAGAGAGGGCTGACCCATGCGCCCGACATGGCGCATGTGTTAAATCTGGTTGTCACCCGGTTCCTGAAGTCTTCCTCCCAACTGCAAGACATCTTGAAAACGTCAAGGAAACTGTGCATGCACTTCAGCCATTCTTACTGTGCAAAACATACCCTCCTTGACTTGCAAAGGCAGAATGGAGTTCCCCAACATCGCCTCATTTGCAACCTTTCCACATATTGGAACTCCACGCTCCACATTTTGGACCAACTGTATGAGCAGAGGAAACCCGCGACCGATTTCTTGATGATGCAGACTGGACTACTCCCTGGGGTAACTTCGATGTTAGACAGTGGCAGCTCATGCGTGAGACTGGCCATTTGCTCAGGCCCCTTGAGGAGGCAACTTTATTTGTCATTCGCCACTACGGGATGAATAATGTCATTCCACTCCTTCATGTCCAGGAGGGGATGCTAATAAATCTGACTGGCGATGGGACAGAAGACGGGGCACCCACATCTCATGGCCATCTGAGACTTGTGGAGGCTGAACTGGCACAGGAGGATGAGGACAAGGAGGAGGACATAAACGCCCAGGAATTCGATACAGCAGTAGGTAGTTTATCTGCCCAAGCAACAGGAGAGGAGCATGAGGAGCAAGAAGGTGACAACAAAGATGAAACAGATGACCCTGACAGACCATGGCAGTATGCAGTGGAGATGGAGGCAGGGAGTCCCTCTGAGTACCTTGCGCAAATGGCCTGATGGAGGCTCAGTTGCTTGCTTAGTGACAGCTGCATTATCACCATTCAACAGAGAGATGACTACTGGCTGTCCAAAATGTTAGACCCTTGCTACCGGTCCAAAATGGGGGCC
Organism: Bufo bufo; assembly: GCF_905171765.1. Lineage (NCBI taxonomy): Eukaryota > Metazoa > Chordata > Amphibia > Anura > Bufonidae > Bufo > Bufo bufo. Next base: position 675,293,362 of record NC_053389.1, read on the forward strand.
TTTTTTACACCTTCTGAGAGTGATGAAAAACTCAACTACTATCGAGACATCCTTTGTGGTTGGTTGGTCACTGTCCATGTGGGATGCAGGACATGGAGCAGAAATTGAACTAGCAGGTGGTGACATACTTGGACTGAACCCTGTCACCCTAGTTTCAAGATCTCATGGACTACTGGGCAGCCAAACTTAAATTGTGGCCGCACCTGGCCAAGTTTGCCCAGGGCAAGCTTTCCAGTCTGGCCAGTAGTGTGGCATCAGAATTGTGAAGGAATAATCCTGTGCCTCTGAGTGAGCTAAAGATCAGTTTAGCAATTACTACTGGTATTGCCTATTTTCAGGTCCAGTGGAAAGCAATGCCATAAGGAGCTGATTTTGGCCTAATTCTTATGAGTTAATTTCCAAATAAGCTTGTGTTGCTGCAATTTCAGATAAGTCCCAAACTAGGGGACTACACCCGCTTGTCTGTGGGATTTAAATAGGTTAATACGTCTTCTCCATGTGCCAGGGGATGCAGTCGACCTAAGAATCAAAGACCCAGACACGTTGCTGGTTAAAGAATTCTCTGCCGGGCAACGCCCGTATAGTCAACTTTATTAGTTGTACATTGCGGATCTAACCACTCCCTTTAGCCATCAATTTGAATATGTCTAATCACATATATTTATTAAAGCAACCAATCAGAAGCATAATGGTATGGAAAAAAACATGTAGACACACACAGACATGACTCAGAAAGATGCAAAAATTCTCTGTATATATTTATGCAAGAAGTTCCCTATTTGCGGTGTCTAACTTCCTTTTAAGGATCAATTGACTATATTTCTCAATTATTGATGTTATATCAAAGACATTTAAGCATAAAACCCAAAAATACAGAATATTTGACGATTAGCACCATTCATATTCATTAACCACTTAATTTCTTTCACATTTTCCTCCTCTTGAACATAATTTGCTAATTGTCCCAAGAGAGTTTCCTCATTGATTACATTTAGTTTAAATTATGGCCTATAGGCCATTCATTAACTGAGGTGTACCCTTCAGGACCTTATATCCCCAATGCAGATCATATATCTGTTCTCCCCTGGGGAGGCGAATGAGACACAAGTGAGCAAGTGTTTTCCTCCTCTTGAACACAGCCTGCTTAGGTATCCAGAGATTTCCCCCCAATTGAGTACATTTTGACTGGATTCCGCAGATCAGGGCTACTAAGCCATTTATCATCTATGGTAGACTCCACTGGACACCCAGCTCCTCTTCTTGCACTTTTGTTCCCTGGAGAGGCACAGGGGCACAGTCAGGAGGCGAGGCAATTGTCCCATAATCATCAGAATTCAAAGTTATCATGTCTAGGATTCCATAGTTCTCAGCTGAGTCATCTGAATCATCAGGCTCAATGTTCGCAGGTTGCATGGATATATACAGGGTGGGCCATTTATATGGATACACCTTAATAAAATGGGAATGGTTGGTGATATTAACTTCCGGTTTGTGGCACATTAGTATATGTGAGGGGGGAAACTTTTCAAGATGGGTGATGACCATGGTGGCCATTTTGAAGTTGGCCATTTTGAATCCAACTTTTGTTTTTTCAATAGGAAGTGGGTCATGTGACACATCAAACTTATTGGGAATTTCACAATAAAAACAATGGTGTGCTTGGTTTTAATGTAACTTTATTCTTTCATGAGTTATTTACAAGTTTCTCTTTGTTTACAGCCATTGACATGTCGCCGAGGTTAACACGTGAGGAGTGGATAGAAATTGTGTCGATGTCTGGTGAACGCAGTAATCGGGTCATTGCAGCAGATTTCAATGCAAGACACCCTACGAGACCACCCATCTCCCATGCTACAGTTAGCAAACTGCTTGCTAAGTTTCGTGAAACTGGTTCAGTGTTGGATTTGCCAAAATGTGGACACATGAAATCTGTCTCTAATGAAGAAACATCAGTGGCTGTCCTAGCTTCATTCAGCAAGAGCCCACAGCGTAGCACTCGCCGCATGTCACTGGAGAGTGGAATTAGTCGAACATCCCTTCGGCGGATATTAGCTACTCACAAATGGCACCCTTACAAACTCCAGCTACTGCAGCATCTCAACGAGGATGATCCAGATCGGCGCACTGAATTTGCAGAATGGGCAAAACAAAAATTGGAACAGGACCCTCAGTTTACGCAGAAGATTTTGTTCAGTGATGAGGCAAACTTTTATGTGAATGGTGAAGTTAACAAACAAAACCACCGCTATTGGTCTGACACTAGCCCACATTGGATAGATCCCTCCAAGACTGTTGGAACAAAAAAAATTATGGTATGGTGTGGTATATGGGGTACAAAGATAGTGGGGCCATTCTTCATCAATGGAAACCTCAAAGCCACTGGATATGCGAAATTGCTACATGATGATGTGTTTCCCTCTTTATGCACTGAAGCTGGCACGTTCCCTGAGTTTTTCCAGCAAGATGGTGCACCACCACATTATGGGTGTCAGGTCCGAGCATTCCTAGATGAACAGTTTCCTGGAAAGTGGATTGGTCGTCGCGGGCCAGTTGAATGGCCCCCAAGGTCTCCCGATCTGACCCCCTTAGACTTTTATCTTTGGGGTCATCTGAAGGCAATTGTCTATGCTGTGAGGATACGAGATGTGCAGCACCTGAAACTACGGATACTGGAAGCCTGTGCTAGCATTTCTCCTGCAGTGTTGCTATCAGTGTGTGAAGAGTGGGAGAAGAGGGTTGCATTGACAATCCAACACAATGGGCAGCACATTGAACACATTTTATAAGTGGTCAGAAACTTGTAAATAACTCATGAAAGAATAAAGTTATGTTAAAACCAAGCACACCATTCCCAATAAGTTTGATGTGTCACGTGACCCTCTTCCTATTGAAAAAACTAAAGTTGGATTCAAAATGTCTGACTTCAAAATGGCCGCCATGGTCACCACCCATCTTGAAAAGTTTCCCCCCTCACATATACTAATGTGCCACAAACAGGAAGTTAATATCACCAACCATTCCCATTTTATTAAGGTGTATCCATATAAATGGCCCACCCTGTATATTCCTCTCTTGTAGCTTCTCCATGATTCACATTCCGTATACAGGTTGTTATTACAGTTGGGTTGTGATGATAATATCTTCTTCCTGACCTTACTGCCAATTTAATCAGAAATGATAAATTTAAAATTGCAACAATTATCTCAATCCTTTTATAAAGATTACACCAACACACAGCCCACCATTTTATTTAACTACACCAGTTAACTGGGTTTAACCAACATGGCAAATCAGTCTAGTCGGTAGGCCATTCTTTCTTAGAATTAGGCTACTTTCATACTAGCGTTCGGGGCTCCGCTTCTGAGTTCTGTTTGAAGACTCTCACAAGCGGCCCTGAACGGATCCGTCCAGCCCTAATGCATTCTGAGTGGATGCGGATCCGCTCAGAATGCATCAGTCTGGCTCCGTTTCTCCTCCGCTTCGCTCAGCAGGCGGACACCCGAACGCAGCTTGCAGCGTTCGTGTGTCCGCCTGGCCGTGCGGAGGCAAACGGATCCGTCCAGACTTACAATGTAAGTCAATGTGGACGGATCCGTTTGAAGTTGACACAATATGGCTCAATTTTCAAACGGATCCGTCCCCCATTGACTTTCAATGTAAAGTCAAAACGGATCCGTTTGCATTATCATGAACAAAAAAAAATAATAATAATAATTTTTTTTTTTTTTTTGTTCATTGTAATGCAAACGGATCCGTTCTGAACGGATCTAAGCGTTTGCATTATAGGTGCGGATCCGTCTGTGCAGATACCAGACGGATCCGCACCTAAACGCAGGTGTGAAAGTAGCCTTAGTGGCTCTTTAATTTTCCTTTAACCTCTTAGCATGTTCCATATTGGGGACACAATCCACAGCATAATGAACATAATGGGGGTAAAGAGGTGATGCCCAAACTCTACTCAATGATTCAATCCTGATTGAACAATATCCAAGTGAGTCCAGACCACCTTTCCTAACCCTCTTAAAGTGTGGATTATTTGCTAATTCTGTAATCTCCCTCATTATTCTGCAAATATTGTATGTCAAAAGCATTAAGTACATTATCAATGTAAATATGTTTGGCTTCACCAATGTTGGAATGGTTAACACAGCACTCAGTAGGGACCATCAAATCTGGGATCCAGACTTTTCCTTATATGCCTCTTAACATATAACCTTTGAGTTTGGATCTGGAAGGGAATCACACACATGTTTATGTATAATAGTCAACTAGTTTGTAATGGCTTCCAAATAAGCAGTAGGATCAAAATACAATAATTAGGCTTGTTGAGGGAAGTATAGAACTGTCCTAGGATCCTGACCAATGGGTTTCTTAGAGGGCGTCAAACAGGTGTTCTTCTGAAGTGTGGTCCTTACAAACAAAAATCTATCTTTCCACTACTTTAGGAATAATGGGGAGTGTCAAAAGTTCTCCTAGAATCTTCAACTGTTTCTAGGACCAGACCCCACATCTACTTACTACCTCAGCCAGTATATTCTTCTACTCTTGCTTCTACTACAGGCCAAGCATTTCCTGAAAATATATCAACAAAGACAAGGACATATTTATACTGCCCCACCTTTGAAAACTGAATCTGCAGTCTCTGAAATGGACAAGATGGCCTAGGCATATGCCTTTCTGGAGCTCTCAAGATTCTTCCAACCTTATTACAGGCCCACATCATGTAGCCTAGGACAAACCTGGTGGCAGCGTTGCTGGACCCTGGGGTTCCCACCATATTTTCTCTTGACACATTCATCAACCCGTGTGCTGAATTCATTACAAACAGGCAGAGTGCATATGAGAATGCACAATTTTACCTACCTTCCAGAGCTTGTCTTCACTCATAGTTTTTTACTTTGGAGGTTTTCTGGCCCTGGGTTGGCCGAGTCATGTAAACCTTAAGTTCGCTTCAGGTAATGGCTGGAGGTCTGCAGTTTTAGCAGCTTAGCAGCTTAATCTATCAACCTGTTGTCTCTTTCCTCTGGATAGCATCAGGGCATTAAACAACTCTCACACACACTCAGCACTCTTTAGGGGTTTCCCATGGTTCCAAAACCTCTGCTCCCCCAGATTGGACCATAATCATGGAAGATACCAAAGGCATACCTGAAATCTGTATGAATGTTAGTTATCTTACCCATAACCACTTACAAGCCTCAGTGAGTGCCTTCAGCTCTACCTCCTGCACTGATATTGCTGGAGGGAGTGGTTCTTGCTTGACAACAGCAGTTTAGGTAGAGACAGCATATCTGTCATGCCCTGCTCAGGTTATGTGCGGAGGTCTGCCAGGTTAGCAGCACGTGTGTAGTTTTTTGTTTTTGTTTTGGAGTTGAGCTGTATCCGCCTCCCTTCAGGTGCACTGGGTGCGGTCGTTTGTGTCACGGGGTTCCGAAGGTGCACTCGGTCCCCCATTGCCCGCAGAACTGTTGCTTAGCTTTTGGAATGAGGTTCTGTGTTTGACCTCATTCCCAGGGCGGCTTTACTAGCTGGGTGGCTCCCTGCTCCTAGTCCGCCTTGAGCGCCGAGCTGATCACTCGGTGCTCGACTGGTTGGTCTGTCGGTCATGTGACGCTGGCCACGTCACATGACCCTCACTCCCCACTATAAATACAGGCAGCCTGCTGGCTACAGGTTGCCTGTTAATTTCTAGGTTCCTGGCTATTTGTTGGACTACTGAATATTTACCTGATCCTGTTCCCTGACGATCCTCTGCCTGCTCCTCCTGTACTGCGCATACATCCTGGTATTGTGACCTCGGCTCCCACCTGACTACTCTCTTTAAACTCCTCTTGTACTTCGCTACTCTCCTGGTATTTGACCCCGGCTTCTCCTGACCATTCTTTGCTTAATCCATTGTACTGCGTAGCTCTCTTGGTTCTGACCCAGTCCGTTCATGTTCTGTATTTTGTCTTGTCTGTCTTCCCTGCACATATCCTAAGTTAGGGACTGCCGTCCAGTTGTCCCCTGTCATCAGGACTCGTGAGGCAAGTAGGCAGGGCCAGGGGTGAGGGTGGAGCGCAGTGGTCACTACCCTTCCCCCTGTGTGTGTGTGGACGTGACCGTTACAGATTAACAGGCCCAATAACCACTGTATCATGAATCCTCTTACTACCCTGACTGACCATGTCTCTAATTTGACACAGAGGGTGCAGGAGCTAGGAGAGAAACTCCGTTCTTGTGAGTTAGGGCAAGGTTCTTCCACTCCTCTGTCCTCCAGTCCATATTTTGAACCCCAGATCAAGCTCCCAGAACCCTTTTCTGGAGACCGGAAGAGGTTTCTCTCCTTTAAGGAGAATTGCAAACTCTACTTCCGTTTGCGCCCCGTGTCCTCCGGTCCCGAGAGCCAACGCGTGGGGATTATCATTTCTCTACTACAGGGTGATCCCCAGGACTGGGCATTTTCGTTACCTCCTGGGGCCAGTTGTCTAACTTCTGTGGAGGTTTTTTTTCAGGCCCTGGGTACCCTCTATGACGAACCAGACAGGGCCCTGGTAGCCGAGACAGCTCTTAGGGCACTGGTTCAGGGCCATCTCCCTGCGGAGGAGTATTGCACCCAATTCAGACGGTGGTGTGTTCCCTCAGGATGGAATGAACCAGCCCTGAAGAGTCAGTTTAGGTCTGGTCTATCTGATAATTTAAAAGATCTATTGGTCAATTACCAAATTCCTGAGACCTTAGAGGAGATGATGACCCTAGTTGTCCGACTTGACAGACGAGTTAGAGAGAGACGACAAGAACGACAGTTCTGTTCTCAGATGGTGGTCCAGCCAGAGGCCTTTTCCAGGGACAACACTGAGGTCTCCACCGAGGAACCCATGCAGGTTGGCATGACCCGGGGTAATCTTCGTCGCAGACGCGGAGAGTGCTTCTACTGTGGAGATCCTGGCCATTGGATCAACAAGTGTCCTAAGAGGGTTCTCTCTGACAAGTCTTCTAAGGCAAGACAACCTAAAGACCAGGTACACCCTGATTTTTCTAAAGGTAAGCTTTTGATACCCATAACAATTTCTCTGGGGGTTAATAAGTGGCCGGGTAAGGCCTTTATTGACTCCGGTTCAGCGGCCAGCTTTATTGACTTTGAGTTTGCTTGTAAATTGGGTATTCCAATGTTTGCTTTACCTACACCTATCCATGTCATGGCTATTGATGCTACTCCCCTGATTGGTGGTACGGTGAGGTCATGTACCTCTGAAATTTCTCTGTCCGTGGGTGTGTGCCACTCTGAGAGATGTTCTCTTCTAGTCCTGGAGAACCTACCGGTTGAGGTGGTACTAGGGTTGCCTTGGCTCCGTTTACATAACCCCACAATTGATTGGTCCAAAGGAGAGTTGGTGAAATGGGGACCTAAGTGTGACTCATGCTTGTCCGTGGTCCAGGCTGGGGTTTCAGTAAGGTCTAATACATTACCCTCTCTTATTAAGGAATATTCTGATGTGTTCTCATCCCTTACTCCAGAGGTTCTACCCCCCCATAGACCTTATGATTGCGCCATAGAGCTAATTGAGGGTGCCGAATTTCCTAAAGGTCGAATTTATAATCTTTCAGGGCCCGAACGCAAGGCTATGGAAGATTATATTAAGGAGAGCCTTGCTAAAGGGCATATTAGACCTTCAGTCTCTCCTATGGGAGCAGGGTTTTTCTTTGTTAAAAAGAAGGATGGTGGTCTTAGGCCTTGTATTGATTACCGGAGATTAAATAAAATCACAGTCCAAAATAGATACTCTCTCCCATTGATTCCGGATTTATTTAACCAGGTTTTGGGGGCAACCTGGTTTTCCAAGATTGACCTGAAAGGGGCATACAATCTAATCCGAATCAAGGAGGGAGACGAATGGAAGACAGCGTTCAATACTCCGATAGGACACTTTGAATATCAGGTGATGCCTTTTGGACTCAGCAATGCCCCAGCTGTGTTCCAAAACTTAATGAACGATATTCTTAGGGAGTTCTTAGGTAAATTTATTATTGTCTATCTTGACGACATTTTGATATTCTCTCCTGATTTCGAATCTCATGTGTCCCATGTCAAACAAGTATTAGAGGTGTTGAGGGAGAACCAGCTATCCGCTAAGCAAGAGAAATGTGTCTTTGGTATACAGGAGATACTGTTTCTAGGGCATGTTTTGACTCCTCACACCTTTAAGATGGATCCTGGTAAGGTTTTAGCAATTAAGGAATGGGTAAGGCCTTCATCCTTAAAGGCTTTACAACGGTTTTTGGGTTTCGCTAATTACTACCGTAAATTTATCATGAATTTTTCTGTAATTGCTAAGCCTTTGACCGACCTTACTAAGAAAGGGGCGGATTTGGAGAATTGGTCTACCAAGGCCATTTCTTCATTTGAAACATTAAAAAAGGCATTTAGTAGCGCTCCCATTCTGATCCAGCCTGATCAGGAGAGACCCTTTATTGTGGAGGTGGATGCGTCCGAGGACGGCGCAGGAGCAGTCCTTTCACAAGATCCTGCTAGCCTCACTAACCTGAGACCGTGTGCCTTCTTCTCTAGGAAATTCTCTCCCACGTAGAGAAACTACGACATAGGGAATAGGGAGCTGTTGGCCATTAAATGGGCATTTGAGGAGTGGAGACATTTTTTGGAGGGGGCAAGGCATCGAGTAACTGTTGTCACTGACCATAAAAACCTAATGTTTCTCGAGTCCGCTAAGAGGTTGAATCCCCGACAAGCCCGATGGGCTCTGTTTTTTACCCGTTTTGATTTCTCCATTACGTTCAGGCCGGGAAGTAAAAATGTGAAGGCAGACGCATTATCGCGGAGCTTCCATGCTTTTCAACCCACTGAGACGCCGCCTGAATCCATCCTACCAGCAAACATCTTCTTTGCGGCTCTAACCCAGGATATCTTGGCTCGCATTAAGGCTGAACAACATCTGGCACCGGCATCCACCCCAACAGATAAGTTGTTTGTTCCCGTACAATTTCGTCTCCAGCTGTTGGGTGAGTGTCACGATTCTGCCTTTTGTGGACATCCGGGTATTGAGGGCACTAAGGATCTGGTTTCTAGATCTTATTGGTGGCCCACTCTGACCAGGGATGTCAAGTCCTACGTATCAGCCTGTGAGGTTTGTGCCAGGTCTAAGACACCTAGGACTCGCCCTGCTGGTAACCTACGACCCCTACCCATTCCCAGTAGACCCTGGTCCCATATCTCGATGGACTTTATAACTGACCTACCGCTGGCGGAGGGTAAGACTGTGGTTTGGGTAGTGGTCGATAGGTTTAGCAAGATGGTTCATTTCATTCCCCTGTCTAAACTTCCGAATGCTAAAACCCTGGCGTCTATTTTTGTGAGAGAGATTGTTCGTTTACATGGCATCCCGGAAAATATTGTTTCGGACAGGGGTGTGCAGTTTGTGTCCAAATTCTGGAGGGCCTTCTGTCAAAGATGTAAAATTTCGTTGTCTTTTTCTTCCGCCTACCATCCTGAGAGTAATGGGCAGACTGAACGCCTTAACCAGTCTGTGGAACAATTCCTGAGGTTGTATGTTGCTGATGACCAGCAATTATGGGTCAAATTCCTTCCGTTGGCTGAATTTGCTTTGAATAACCGTGTCAATTCTTCTGCTGGGGTCTCCCCTTTCTTTTGTAACCATGGTTTTCATCCCCGTTTTCATTCTGGGTTGTCCGTCTCCTCCTCTAACCCTGAAGCGGATAAACTCTCCTCCGAACTGTGCACAGTTTGGGCCCGGGTTCAATCGAACCTAGAAAAGGCTCAATGTTCTCAAAAACTCAAGGCCGATAGGAGACGTTCAAGGGGGGTAAACTTTCAGGTTGGGGATAAAGTATGGTTGTCCTCCAAGAATCTATCTCTCAAGGTAACTTCTAAAAAATTTGCTCCTCGTTTTATTGGACCATATCACGGAAGTGATTAACCCGGTATCTTTTAGGTTGGAGCTGCCTGAGTCATTCCACATTCATAATGTGTTCCATAAATCTCTGCTTAAAAAATATTTTGAACCGGTAGTACCATCAAAAGCCTCGCCTCCGCCAGTTCTTGTTAATGATGCTGTCGAGTATGTGGTGTCTAAAATAGTGGATGTCAGGAAGGTGCATAATTCCTTGCAGTACCTGATTCACTGGAAGGGGTATGGACCTGAAGAGAGATCTTGGGTACCTGCCAGGGAGGTTCATGCTCCTAGACTTGTTCGTAAATTTCATTTAGAACACCCTGAAAAGCCATCGCCTGAAGTCTTGGGTCCGGTGGCCCCTCGTAAAAGGGGGGGTACTGTCACGGGGTTCCGAAGGTGCACTCGGTCCCCCATTGCCCGCAGAACTGTTGCTTAGCTTTTGGAATGAGGTTCTGTGTTTGACCTCATTCCCAGGGCGGCTTTATTAGCTGGGTGGCTCCCTGCTCCTAGTCCGCCTTGAGCGCCGAGCTGATCACTCGGTGTTCGACTGGTTGGTCTGTCGGTCATGTGACGCTGGCCACGTCACATGACCCTCACTCCCCACTATAAATACAGGCAGCCTGCTGGTTACAGGTTGCCTGTTAATTTCTAGGTTCCTGGCTATTTGTTGGACTACTGAATATTTACCTGATCCTGTTCCCTGACGATCCTCTGCCTGCTCCTCCTGTACTGCGCATACATCCTGGTATTGTGACCTCGGCTCCCACCTGACTACTCTCTTTGAACTCCTCTTGTACTTCGCTACTCTCCTGGTATTTGACCCCGGCTTCTCCTGACCATTCTTTGCTTAATCCGTTGTACTGCGTAGCTCTCTTGGTTCTGACCCAGTCCGTTCATGTTCCGTATTTTGTCTTGTCTGTCTTCCCTGCACATATCCTAAGTTAGGGACTGCCGTCCAGTTGTCCCCTGTCATCAGGACTCGTGAGGCAAGTAGGCAGGGCTAGGGGTGAGGGTGGAGCGCAGTGGTCACTACCCTTCCCCCTGTGTGTGTGTGGACGTGACCGTTACAGTTTGTATGAGTTTAAATTACGCCCCTTCCCAGTGTCCTGTGCGGGTTTTAGCTTCTATCTTGCTCAGTGGAAGGAAGGAAGGAATGAAGAAAGGAAGGAAGGAAGGATTTGCTGTATCTGCTCTGTGACAAGATAAGTTGGTTTTGTTTTCTTGTGTGTGTTCTGTCTAGGCTGTTAGAGAGACGCCTGCCTCCTCCAGGTCTGAGGAAGCAAGCTGTCTCTTTCCCCCGTTCACCATCTTAGGGATTTTAGGGAATCTTCAGCCTTAGGCACGGGGGCATGTTTATTCCCACCTCTAGGGTCTGAACCTGGGCACAGAAGTCTAGGGAGAGCTGGTAGGGAATTGTAAGGAGGTGACCTTTATCCCCAGCTTCTGGCCTAGACACTTGTTTGTGGATTTCTGTTGTATCTTGTATCCTGTCCAGCGTGACATTATAACCCGCCCAAAACCTAGACTGCTATTTCTCAGCAGCTTTGAGATGGAGTTAATTGATTCGTTAGTTGATCGCATGCAGGAATTAACTTGGGAGGTAGCTGACCTCCGCAATGCAGTTTCACTTTGTCAGAATTTTCTGCTTCATGGCTCCGCTGGTGGGAGTCAGTCCAGCCTTGAACCTAAGGTTGCTCTCCCTGATCGGTTTTCTGGGGGTGTGGATGATTTTATCCGCTTTAGAGAGTCATGCAAGTTGTATTTTCAGCTGCGGCCGTCTTCATCTGGTGATGAGAGTCAGAGAGTAGGGATAATCATTTCCCTGCTTAAAAGGGACGCGCAGTCCTGGGCCTTTTCTCTGCCGACCGGTTCTCTGGCCCACCGGTCGGTGGAGGAATTTTTTAAAGCCTTGGGATTAATCTATGATGACCCAGATCGGGTCTCAATGGCAGAATCTAAGTTGCGTACTTTATTACAAGGAGAACATTCTGCAGAAGTGTATTGTGTTGAGTTTAGGAGATGGGCTACGGAGTCTGGGTGGAATGACCCCGCGCTTCGTAGTTAGCTTTGTCAGGGGTTGTCTGAGAGTTTAAAAGATGCCCTCGCTTTTCATGAGTATCCAGATACATTGGAGAATGCTATGTCTTTGGCAGTACGGTTAGATAGACGCATTAGAGAGAGGTGTAAGGCCCCCTGCACGCGAGGGATCCCTTCTGTGAGTGGTTTCGTCCCACCAGTTCCCCAGAGTATTATGACATGTTATTCTGGGGTAGGGGAGGAACCCATGCAGCTGGGTCAGGTGTTATTCCGTTCTGGTAATAGGAACTTTAGGAGGTTGCATAAGCTATGTTATTACTGTGGAGAAAGTGGTCATTTTGTTTATGCTTGTCCTTTTGTTAAATCGCGTGTTGATGATAAAGAACCACAAAGAGGCTTACATAAAGAGAAAAAAAGACATCCTTGACTCTTGGTAGTGTGAATGGGCTGCCGGAGCAAGCAAGTATGCAATCTCCCTGCAATACTGGTTTTCTCCTTCCAGCTATGGTGGTGCTAGACTCAAGAAAATTTAATTTTGAAGTATTCCTTGATTGTGGTGCTGGGATAAACCTTATTGATTATCTTTTTCTTCAAAATCTGGGCCTAAGTACTTGCACCTTAGAAAAAGAGATTCCGGTGTTCGCAATCGATTCTTCCCCTCTTTCTCAAAGGAGTCTCACTCATATTGCTCATGGTATTCAGTTAAGGGTGGGTGATTCACATGTGGAGATCATCTCTTGTTTTGTCATGAAGGACTTGCTCGCTCCTATGGTCTTAGGGTTACCGTGGTTGATAAAACATAACCCTACTATAGATTGGAAGGCAAGGCAGATCATTGGTTGGCGTGAATTTTGTTCGGACAATTGTCTTAGTACCTCTATCTCTGGGGTGTCTACTATGGTTTTACCCCAGTATCTCTCAGATTTTGCGGATGTATTTTCGGAAGGTGGGGCTCAGGAATTGCCTCCTCATCGTGAATATGATTGCCCGGTTAATCTCATCCCAGGGGCTAAGTTGTCAAAGTCTCGGCTATACAATCTTTCTCAACCCGAAAGAGAGGTCACGCGGAAGTATATTGCCGAGAGTTTGGCAAAGGGTCATATTAGGCCATCTAAATCTCCGGTCGCAGTTGGGTTATTCTTTGTTATGAAAAAGGATGGATCGCTTAGACCCTGTTTGGATTTCCGGGAATTAAACCGCATTACAGTCCGTGATCCGTATCCCCTTCCCTTGATCTCTGACCTTTTTGATCAAATTGTTGGAGCCAAGGTGTTCTCCAAGTTAGATTTAAGAGGGGCCTACAATCTGATCAGAATCAAGGAGGGGGATGAGTGGAAAACGGCCTTCAACACACACAAGGGTCATTTAGAGAATCTAGTTATGCCTTTTGGGTTAACTAACGCGCCAGCAGTGTTTCAGCGATTTGTCAATGACATTTTCCATCATTTTGTGGGAAGGTTCGTTGTAATTTACTTGGATGACATTCTAATTTACTCTCCTGATCTGAAGACTCATCAGGATCACATGAGACAGGTTTTGTCGATCCTTCGGTAGAATAAATTGTATGCTAAATTGGAGAAATTTACTGTTCAGGAGCTTCCGTTTCTGGGTTACCTGCTTTCTGACTCTGGTTTTCGTATGGACCCCGAAAAGGTTCGGGCGGTTCTAGAATGGGACTGACTGGAGAATCAGAAAGCTTTGATGCGGTTTTTGGGGTTTACCAATTATTATAGAAAGTTTATCTTGAACTACTCTACCATTGTAAGACCCCTGACCGATATGACTAGGAAAGGCGTCGACTTCTCTGTCTGGTCAGATGAGGCATTGCAGGCCTTTTCGGCTATTAAGGAATGTTTTGCGTCTCCTCCCATTCTGATGCAGCCCGATGTGTCTCAACCATTCGTGGTGGAGGTGGATGCATCAGAGGTTGGGGTTGGAGCAGTGTTGTTGCAGGGTTCATCTCCTGGCAAGTGGCATCCGTGTGCTTTTTTTTCCAAGAAGCTCTCGGTCGCCGAGAGGAATTATGATATAGGAAATAGGGAATTGCTGGCCATCAAATTGGCCTTTGAGGAATGGCGTCACTGGTTGGAGGGGGCGTCTCATCCCGTTACCGTATATACTGATCATAAGAACTTGGCTTACCTGCAAACTGCCAAGCGTCTGAATCCTAGACAGGCTAGATGGTCACTGTTCTTTACTAGGTTCAACTTTGTGGTTACTTTTCGCCCGGGGGTTAAAAACGTCAAGGCGGATGCAGACTAGATGGGCCAAATGGTTCTTATCTGCCGACACATTCTATGTTTCTATGTTTCTATTGTCTCGTTGTTTTCCTGGGGGAGGTGATTCAGAGGATCCTGCTCCGATTTTGGCTGATGGGGTGGTTGTTTCCGCTCTGTAGTTGGAGATGGAGGTATTGGGAGCCCAGGAGGAGGCTCCGGATTCTTGTCCCCCAGGTAGGTTGTTTGTTCCTGCTGGATTGCGATACAAGGTATTCAAGGAACATCACGATACTGTCCTTGCGGGACATCCTGGTGGCAAGTTCACCTTTGATCTGATTTCCCGGAGGTTCTGGTGGCCCGGGTTACGTAAGAGTGTTGAGGATTACGTAGCAACTTGTGAGACCTGTGCTCACACTCAACCTTCTGTTTCACTTCTTCCTTTGTCTATTCCATCTCGTCCTTGGACGCACTTGTCTATGGACTTTATTACTGATCTGCCGAGTTCCTCTGGGAAAACTGTGATTTTGGTGGTTGTTGACCGTTTCAGTAAAATGGCTCACTTTGTATCATTAGCTAGTCTGCCCAATGCTACAACTCTTGCTCAGGTTTTTGTGGATAACATCGTGAAATTACATGGCATTCCCTCGGATGTGGTTTCTGATAGGGGCACGCAGTTTGTTTCCAGATTTTAGAGGGCGTTCTGATCTCGTCTTGGTATCCAACTTTCGTTCTCTTCGGCTTTTCATCCGCAGTCGAATGGACAGACAGAGCATACTAATCAAGTCACAATACTAGTGGAATACTGCTGGAATCCAATGGCATGGACAAGGCCTGAACACAGAAAGCACTGGAGTCTTGAACAGGAGGTAGCAGGATAGAAGGATGAAGCAGAGACAGGCAGGCGGAGCCGTTACCAGTAGCAACGATGCAGGATTGAAGGATGAAGCACAGCCGAGGTCAGGCGAGCAATGGGTCAGGGCAGGCGGCACAGGAATGTATTCAGGCAATCCGGGTCGGCAACAGGAGGTAGCAGGGTAAACCCTAAGGAGGAGGAACAAACCGGAGAGCAAGTTCCAAGCGAGAGGACTGCACAAGCAGGAGCTCAAACACAATACTCAAGCAATTAGTAACAGGCTTGAGAGGTTTAAATGTGAAACAGGAAGTAAGATGGCACCCAGCTGAGACACAATCCACCTTCTTAACTGAGGGAAAACTTGAGGGCAAGACAATCTGAACTAAACAGATATAGCAGGATGAATCCTGACATTACTCTCCCCTCAACAGCAGCCTATTGACGAGACCTGACTCGGTCTTCCAGGATGTCTTTGATGAAACTGTTTGATCAGTCGGAGAGCATTAGTGTTACTCACAGGTTCCCAAGAATTCTCTTCAGACCTATAACCCTTCCACTTATAAGGCCCAACAAACTTCTGTCCTAGTTTTGGTGAAGGAACCTTAAGTTTTAAATTTCTGGTGGAAAGCCATACTTTATCCCCCACTAAAAAGATTGGTGCTGGTCTATGAAATTTATCTGCCGCCTTCTCGTAATTTTCTTGAGCCCTCTCTAATGTTCCTTTTAGTAGTTCTAAATTTTGCTGTAATGCAGAGATCCTTTCCGCGACTGCTGGAATAGGTGAAACAGCGGGGAATTTGGGAAGAATATTTGGAGGATACCCCAAATTTGCAAAGAAAGGAGTTTGAGTAGTTGAGGCATTTTGGGAGTTATTGTAAGAGGAAGCAGATCGACCCAATCATCTTGTAAATGGCAGATAAAGCATTGAAGATACTGTTCTGAGTCTGATTTGTGCGTTCAGTTTGTCCATTAGATTGTGAGTAAAAGGAGGTTGATAGATTGATATCAATCTCAAGTGCTGTGCAAAAACTACGCCAAAATTGTGATGTAAACTGCACCCCACGATCCAAGATAACTTCATCAAGAACTCCATGAAAACGAAACTACAAGGTCAGCAGTATCTTTAGCAGAGGGTAGGAATGAAATGTGCAGCCTTGGTGAGCCGGTCAACTACTACCAAAATTGTGTTTTTTCCTTTAGAGGTAGGTAGATCTACGATAAAGTCCATAGAAATAGAACCCCAGGGACGAGAGAGCCCGACAAAGGCTGTAATAAACTCATTGGTGAAGAATGTGGGGTCTTGCATCTAGCACAAACGTCACATGACATGACATATTTCTTTACATCATGTTGATAATTGGGCCACCAAAAGAAAAGGGATAAAAATTCCTGTGTCTTCTGCACTCCTTTGTGACACGCAATCTTGGAATCATGGACTAATTTTTGAATTTTCAGTCTTATTGTTTCGGGTATATATAGCTGCCGCCCATGGGTCCACACCCTGTTCTTAAGCACCAAATGCACATCATCAGGTGGTCGAGACAATCGAGACAGCAAGGAGTCGGTGTCATAGGCCTCTTTTATCTCTTCAAGCAAGTCCTTATTATGAATGCAATTCTAGAGAAGCATCACTCCATATGACCAAAATAGAAGTTACCATATGACCAAAATAGAAATTAAATCAATAATAAATTAGGCTGGCTCACAGTATATTTGCATACACAAAATTTATTAACCCAATAAATGTATTGATAAAAATATAAAAATATTAAAATCAATTAGTACATGACCTTATACCATATTAGCATATACATACACTGCTCAAAAAAATAAAGGGAACACAAAAATAACACATCCTAGATCTGAATTAATTAAATATTCTTCTGAAATACTTTGTTCTTTACATAGTTGAATGTGCTGACAACAAAATCACACAAAAATAAAAAAATGGAAATCAAATTTTTCAACCCATGGAGGTCTGGATTTGGAGTCACACTCAAAATTAAAGTGGAAAAACACACTACAGGCTGATCCAACTTTGATGTAATGTCCTTAAAACAAGTCAAAATGAGGCTCAGTAGTGTGTGTGGCCTCCACGTGCCTGTATGACCTCCCTACAACGCCTGTGCATGCTCCTGATGAGGTGGCGGACGGTCTCCTGAGGGATCTCCTCCCAGACTTGGACTAAAGCATCTGCCAAATCCTGGACAGTCTGTGGTGCAACGTGACGTTGGTGGATAGAGCGAGACATGATGTCCCAGATGTGCTCAATTGGATTCAGGTCTGGGGAACGGGCAGGCCAGGCCATAACATCAATGCCTTCATCTTGAAGGAACTGCTGACACACTCCAGCCACATGAGGTCTAGCATTGTCTTGCATTAGGAGGAACCCAGGGCCAACCGCACCAGCATATGGTCTCACAAGGGGTCTGAGGATCTCATCTCAGTACCTAATGGCAGTCAGGCTACCTCTGGCGAGCACATGGAGGGCTGTGCGGCCCTCCAAAGAAATGCCACCCCACACCATTACTGACCCAATGCCAAACCGGTCATGCTGGAGGATGTTGCAGGCAGCAGAACGTTCTCCACGGCGTCTCAAGACTCTGTCACGTCTGTCACATGTGCTCAGTGTGAACCTGCTTTCATCTGTGAAGAGCACAGGGCGCCAGTGGTGAATTTGCCAATCTTGGTGTTCTCTGCAAATGCCAAACGTCCTGCACGGTGTTGGGCTGTAAGCACAACCCCCACCTGTGGACGTCAGGCCCTCATATCACCCTCATGGAGTCTGTTTCTGACCGTTTGAGCAGACACATGCACATTTGTGGCTTGCTGGAGGTCATTTTGCAGGGCTCTGGCAGTGCTCCTCCTGTTCCTCCTTGCACAAAGGCGGAGGTAGCGGTCCTGCTGCTGGCTTGTTGCCCTCCTACGGCCTCCTCCACGTCTCCTGATGTACTGGCCCCTCTCCTGGTAGCGCCTCCATGCTCTGGACACTACGCTGACAGACACAGCAAACCTTCTTGACACAGCTCGCATTGATGTGCCATCCTGGATAAGCTGCACTACCTGAGCCACTTGTGTGGGTTGTAGACTCCGTCTCATGCTACCACTAGAAACATAGAAACATAGAATGTGTCGGCAGATAAGAACCATTTGGCCCATCTAGTCTGCCCAATATACTAAATACTGGATAGCCCCCGGCCCTATCTTATATGAAGGATGGCCTTATGCCTATCCCATGCATGTTTAAACTCCTCCACTGTATTTGCAGCTGCCACTTCTGCAGGAAGGCTATTCCATGCATCCACTACTCTCTCAGTAAAGTAATACTTCCTGATATTACTTTTAAACCTTTGCCCCTCTAATTTAAAACTATGTCCTCTTGTAGCAGTTTTTCTTCTTTTAAATATTCTTTCCTCTTTTACCTTGTTGATTCCCTTTATGTATTTAAAAGTTTCTATCATATCCCCTCTATCTCGTCTTTCTTCCAAGCTATACATGTTAAGGTCCTTTAATCTTTCCTGGTAAGTTTTATCCTGCAATCCATGTACCAGCTTAGTAGCTCTTCTCAAAACTCTCTCCAAAGTATCAATATCCTTCTGGAGATATGGTCTCCAGTACTGAGCACAATACTCCAAATGAGGTCTCACTAGTGCTCTGTAGAGCGGCATGAGCACCTCCCTCTTTCTACTGGTAATTCCTCTTGCTATACACCCAAGCATTCTGCTAGCATTTCCTGCTGCTCTGTGACATTGTCTGCCTACCTTTAAGTCTTCTGAAATAATGATCCCTAAATCCCTTTCCTCAGATACTGAGGTTAGGACTGTATCACTGATTTTATATTCTGCTCTTGGGTTTTTACGTCCCAGGTGCATTATCTTGCACTTATCAACATTAAATTTTAGTTGCCAGATTTTTGACCATTCCTCTAGTTTTCCTAAGTCCTTTTCCATTTGGTGTATTCCTGCAGGAACGTCAACCCTGTTACAAATCTTTGTGTCATCAGCAAAAAGACACACCTTACCATTGAGGCCTTCTGCAATTTCGCTGATAAAGATATTAAACAATATGGGTCCCAGAACAGATCCCTGAGGTACCCCACTGGTAACAAGACCTTGGTCTGAATGTACTCCATTGACTACAACCCTCTGTTGCTTGTCCCTCAGCCACTGCCTAATCCATTCAACAATGTGGGAGTCCAAGCCCAAAGACTGCACTTTATTGATAAGTAGGGTTGAGCGAACACCTGGATGTTCGGGTTCGAGAAGTTCGGCCGAACTTCCCGGAAATGTTCGGGTTCGGGATCCGAACCCGACCCGAACTTCGTCCTGAACCCGAACCCCATTGAAGTCAATGGGGACCCGAACTTTTGGGCACTAAAAAGGCTGTAAAACAGCCCAGGAAAGAGCTAGAGGGCTGCAAAAGGCAGCAACATGTAGGTAAATCCCCTGCAAACAAATGTGGATAGGGAAATGAATTAAAATTAAAATAAAAAAAATAAAAATTAACCAATGTCAATTGGACAGAGGTCCCATAGCAGAGAATCTGGCTTCACGTCAGCAGAGAATCAGTCTCTTCATGCCATAGCAAAGAATCTGGCTTCATGTCAGCAGAGAATCAGTCTCTTCATGCCATAGCAGAGAATCTGGCTTCATGTCAGCACAGATACAGTCTTCATGTCATAGCAGAGAATCAGGCTTCACGTCACCCACCACTGGAACAGGCCACTGTCACACATTTAGGCCCCGGCACCCAGACAGAGGAGAGAGGTCCCGTAACAGAGAATCAGGCCTTATGTCAGCACAGAATCAGTCTTCATGTCATAGCAGAGAATCAGGCTTCACGTCACCCACCACTGGAACAGGCCACTGTCACATATTTAGGCCTAGGCACCCAGGCAGAGGAGAGAGGTCCCGTAACAGAGAATCTGGCCTTATGTCAGCACAGAATCAGTCTTCATGTCATAGCAGAGAATCAGGCTTCACGTCACCCACCACTGGAACAGGCCACTATCACATATTTAGGCCCCGGCACCCAGACAGAGGAGAGAGGTCCCGTAACAGAGAATCTGGCCTTATGTCAGCACAGAATCAGTCTTCATGTCATAGCAGAGAATCAGGCTTCACGTCACCCACCACTGGAACAGGCCACTGTCACATATTTAGGCCCAGGCACCCAGGCAGAGGAGAGAGGTCCCGTAACAGAGAATCTGGCCTTATGTCAGCACAGAATCAGTCTTCATGTCATAGCAGAGAATCAGGCTTCACGTCACCCACCACTGGAACAGGCCACTGTCACATATTTAGGCCCAGGCACCCAGGCAGAGGAGAGAGGTCCCGTAACAGAGAATCTGGCCTTATGTCAGCACAGAATCAGTCTTCATGTCATAGCAGAGAATCAGGCTTCACGTCACCCACCACTGGAACAGGCCACTGTCACACATTTAGGCCCCGGCACCCAGACAGAGGAGAGGTTCATTCAACTTTGGGTTGCCCCGCAATATAATGGTAAAATGAAAATAAAAATAGGATTGAATGAGGAAGTGCCCTGGAGTAGAATAATATATTGTTAAGGGGAGGTAGTTAATATCTAATCTGCACAAGGGATGGACAGGTCCTGTGGGATCCATGCCTGGTTCATTTTTATGAACGTCAGCTTGTCCACATTGGCTGTAGACAGGCGGCTGCGTTTGTCTGTAATGACGCCCCCTGCCGTGCTGAATACACGTTCAGACAAAACGCTGGCCGCCGGGCAGGCCAGCACCTCCAAGGCATAAAAGGCTAGCTCTGGCCACGTGGACAATTTGGAGACCCAGAAGTTGAATGGGGCCGAACCATCAGTCAGTACGTGGAGGGGTGTGCACAGGTACTGTTCCACCATGTTAGTGAAATGTTGCCTCCTGCTAACACGTTCCGTATCAGGTGGTGGTGCAGTTAGCTGTGGCGTGGTGACAAAACTTTTCCACATCTCTGCCATGCTAACCCTGCCCTCAGAGGAGCTGGCCATGACACAGCTGCGTTGGCGACCTCTTGCTCCTCCTCTGCCTTCGCCTTGGGCTTCCACTGGTTCCCCTGTGACATTTGAGAATGCTCTCAGTAGCGCGTCTACCAACGTGCGCTTGTACTCTCGCATCTTCCTATCACGCTCCAGTGTAGGAAGTAAGGTGGGCACATTGTCTTTGTACCGGGGATCCAGCAGGGTGGCAACCCAGTAGTCCGCACACGTTAAAATGTGGGCAACTCTGCTGTCGTTGCGCAGGCACTGCAGCATGTAGTCGCTCATGTGTGCCAGGCTGCCCAGAGGTAAGGACAAGCTGTCCTCTGTGGGAGGCGTATCGTCATCGTCCTGTGTTTCCCCCCAGCCACGCACCAGTGATGGGCCCGAGCTGCTTTGGGTGCCACCCCGCTGTGAACATGCTTCATCCTCATCCTCCTCCACCTCCTCCTCATCCTCGTCCTCCTCGTCCTCCAGTAGTGGGCCCTGTCTGGCCACATTTGTACCTGGCCTCTGCTGTTGCAAAAAACCTCCCTCTGAGTCACTTCGAAGAGACTGGCCTGAAAGTGCTAAAAATGACCCCTCTTCCTCCTCTTCCTCCTGGGCCACCTCCTCTTCCATCCTAAGTGTTTTCTCAAGGAGACATAGAAGTGGTATTGTAACGCTGATAACGGCGTCATCGCCACTGGCCATGTTGGTGGAGTACTCGAAACAGCGCAACAGGGCACACAGGTCTCGCATGGAGGCCCAGTCATTGGTGGTGAAGTGGGGCTGATCCGCAGTGCGACTGACCCGTGCGTGCTGCAGCTGAAACTCCACTATGGCCTGCTGCTGCTCGCACAGTCTGTCCAGCATATGCAAGGTGGAGTTCCACCTGGTGGGCACGTCGCATATCAGGCGGTGAGCGGGAAGGCCGAAGTAACGCTGTAGCATAGACAGGCGAGCAGCGGCAAGGTGTGAACGCCGGAAGGGCGAACAGACGGCCCGCACTTTATGCAGCAGCTCTGACATGTCGGGGTAGTTGCGAATGAACTTCTGCACCACCAAATTCAGCACATGCGCCAGGCAAGGGATGTGCGTTAAACCGGCTAGTCCCAGAGCTGCAACGAGATTTCGCCCATTATCGCACACCACCAGGCCGGGCTTGAGGCTCACCGACAGCAACCACTCGTCGGTCTGTTGTTCTATACCCCACCACAACTCCTGTGCGGTGTGGGGCCTGTCCCCCAAACATATGAGCAGGTGGAAGAAGAGGAGGAGGAAGCTGAGTAGGAGGAGGAGGAGACAGGAGGCAAAGAATGTTGCCCTGCGATCCTTGGCGGCGGAAGGACGTGCACCAAACAGCTCTCCGCCTGGGGCCCAGCCGCCACTACATTTACCCATTGTGCAGTTAGGGAGATATAGCGTCCCTGGCCGTGCTTACTGGTCCACGTATCTGTGGTAAGGTGGACCTTGCCACAGATGGCGTTGCGCAGTGCACACTTGATTTTATCGGACACTTGGTTGTGCAGGGAAGGCACGGCTCTCTTGGAGAAGTAGTGACGGCTGGGAACAACATACTGTGGGACAGCAAGCGACATGAGCTGTTTGAAGCTGTGTGTGTCCACCAGCCTAAATGACAGCATTTCATAGGCCAGTAGTTTAGAAATGCTGGCATTCAGGGCCAGGGATCGAGGGTGGCTAGGTGGGAATTTACGCTTTCTCTCAAATGTTTGTGAGATGGAGAGCTGAACGCTGCCGTGTGACATGGTTGAGATGCTTGGTGACGCAGGTGGTGGTGTTGGTGGTACATCCCATGTTTGCTGGGCGGCAGGTGCCAACGTTCCTCCAGAGGCGGAGGAAGAGGCCGAGGCGGCGGCATCAGCAGAAGAGGCCAAGGCGGCGGCAGCAGCAGAAGAGGCCGAGGCGGCAGCAGCAGAAGAGGTAGCAGGGGGAGCCTGAGTGATTTCCTTGTTTTTAAGGTGTTTACTCCACTGCAGTTCATGCTTTGCATGCAGGTGCCTGGTCATGCAGGTTGTGCTAAGGTTCAGAACGTTAATGCCTCGCTTCAGGCTCTGATGGCACAGCGTGCAAACCACTCGGGTCTTGTCATCAGCACATTGTTTGAAGTAGTGCCATGCCAGGGAACCCCTTGAAGCTGCCTTTGGGGTGCTCGGTCCCAGATGGCGGCGGTCAGTAGCAGGCGGAGTCTCTTGGCGGCGGGTGTTCTGATTTTGCCCACTGCTCCCTCTTTTGCTACGCTGTTGGCTCGGTCTCACCACTGCCTCTTCCTCCGAACTGTGAAAGTCAGTGGCACGACCTTCATTCCATGTGGGGTCTAGGACCTCATCGTCCCCTGCATCGTCTTCCACCCAGTCTTGATCCCTGACCTCCTGTTCAGTCTGCACACTGCAGAAAGACGCAGCAGTTGGCACCTGTGTTTCGTCATCATCAGAGACGTGCTGAGGTAGTATTCCCATGTCCTCATCATCAGGAAACATAAGTGGTTGTGCGTTAGTGCATTCTATCTCTTCCACCCCTGGGGAAGGGCTAGGTGGATGCCCTTGGGAAACCCTGGCAGCAGAGTCTTCAAACAGCATAAGAGACTGCTGCATAACTTGAGGCTCAGACAGTTGCCCTGATATGCATGGGGGTGATGTGACAGACCGATGGGCTTGGTTTTCATGCGCCATCTGTGCGCTTTCTGCAGAAGACTGGGTGGGAGATAATGTGAACGTGCTGGATCCACTGTCGGCCACCCAATTGACTAATGCCTGTACCTGCTCAGGCCTTACCATCCTTAGAACGGCATTGGGCCCCACCAAATATCGCTGTAAATTCTGCTGGCTACTGGGACCTGAGGTAGTTGGCTCACTAGGACGTGTGGCTGTGGCAGAACGGCCACGTCCTCTCCCAGCACCAGAGGGTCCACTAACACCACCACGACCATGTCCACGTCCGCGTCCCTTATTAGATGTTTTTCTCATTGTTCCCGTTCACCACAATTTTGAGAATGGCAAATTTGGGAATAGTTTTTCAACCCAGAACAAAAACTGTGCTTTTACGGTCACTACAAATAGCTAGACCAGCTAAAACAGTACAGATTTGGTTGAATAGAAATGTGAGGCCTATTTTTTTTTTGCGCTGTGTGACAGGTATACGTTTAATCACAGAATTAGACTTGTATTTGCACGGTAGCGTGTGTGTTAAGTTTTTCTGAATGACACTATCAGCACCTTGAATCTAAGATATCCTTTATGGGATAGATTTCAAGTAGGCCTGATATAGCATAAACTACTTATTTTGAGAATGGCAAATTTGGGAATAGTTTTTCAACCCAGAACAAAAACTGTGCTTTTACGGTCACTATAAATAATTTGACCAGCTAAAACAGTACAGATTTGGTTGAATAGAAATGTGAGGCCTATTTTTTTTTGCGCTGTGTGACAGGTATACGTTTAATCACAGAATTAGACTTGTATCTGCACGGTAGCGTGTGTGTTAAGTTTTTCTAAATGACACTATCAGCACCTTGAATCTAAGATATCCTTTTTGGGATAGATTTCAAGTAGGCCTGATATAGCATAAACTACTTATTTTGAGAATGGCAAATTTGGGAATAGTTTTTCAACCCAGAACAAAAACTGTGCTTTTACGGTCACTACAAATAACTTGACCAGCTAAAACAGTACAGATTTGGTTGAATAGAAATGTCAGGTCTATTTTTTAGGCGCTGGGTGACAGGCTCAACTTGCCCCTGATGTAGTATATGGCCAAAAAATAACCACACTATTGATGGTTAAATGCACTTGGGTGACACAGGCTCAGCCTGCACCTGATGTAGTATATGGCCAAAAATTAACCACACTGTTGATGGTTAAATGCACTTGGGTGACACAGGCTCAGCCTGCACCTGATGTAGTATATGGCCAAAAATTAACCACACTGTTGATGGTTAAATGCACTTGGGTGACACAGGCTCAGCCTGCACCTGATGTAGTATATGGCCAAAAAATAACCACACTGTTGATGGTTAAATGCACTTGGGTGACACAGGCTCAGCCTGCACCTGATGTAGTATATTGCCAAAAAATAACCAGACTGTTGATGGTTAAATTCACTTCGGTGACACAGGCTCAGCCTGCAGCTGATGTAGGATATAGCAAAAAATAACCACACTATTGATGGTTAAAAGCACTTGGTGGTAGCTTGTGCTGGCGCACCACAAGCCACAAAATGGCCGCCGATCACCCCAGAAAAAAGTGATATAAAAACGCTCTGGGCAGCCTAAAAAAAGTGAGCAATTCGATATTAGCACTTCAATGATCCACAGCTGGAGATCGATCACAGAATGAAGTCTTTTGGAGGAATTAATCTGCCTAATCTCGCCCTAACGTCGCGGCAGCAACCTCTCCCTATGCTTGAATCAGCAGAGTGACGTGCAGCGCTACGTGACCCAAGCTTATATAGAGGCTGGGTCACATGCTGCACTGGCCAATCACAGCCATACCAATAGTAGGCAAGGCTGTGATGGCCTCTTGGGGCAAGTAGTATGACGCTTGTTGATTGGCTGCTTTGCAGCCTTTCAAAAAGCGCCAAGAAAGCGCCGAACACCGAACCCGAACCCGGACTTTTACGAAAATGTTCGGGTTCGGGTCCGTGTCACAGACACCCCAAAATTCGGTACGAACCCGAACTATACAGTTCGGGTTCGCTCATCCCTATTGATAAGCCTTCTATGTGGGACAGTATCAAAAGCCTTACTAAAGTCTAGATAAGCGATGTCTACTGCACCTCCTCCATCTATTATTTTAGTCACCCAATCAAAAAAATCAATAAGATTAGTTTGACATGATCTCCCTGAAGTAAACCCATGCTGTTTTTCATCTTTCAATCCATGGGATTTTAGATGGTCCACAATCCTCTCCTTAAGTATGGTTTCCATTAATTTCCCCACTATTGATGTCAGGCTTACTGGCCTATAGTTGCCCGATTCCTCCCTACTACCTTTCTTGTGAAAGGGCACAACATTTGCTAATTTCCAATCTTCTGGGACGACTCCTGTTGCCAGTGATTGGTTAAATAAATCTGTTAATGGTTTTGCTAGTTCCCCGCTGAGCTCTTTTAATAGCTTTGGGTGTATCCCATCAGGCCCCTGTGACTTATTTGTATTAATTTTAGAAAGTTGACTTAGAACCTCTTCCTCTGTAAAGACACATGCGTCAAAAGATTCATTAGTCTTCTTTCCCAACTGAGGTCCTTCTCCTTCATTTTCCTTTGTAAAAACTGAACAGAAGTATTCATTGAGGCAGTCAGCTAGTTATTTATCTTCTTCCATATACCTTCCTTCTTTAGTTTTTAATTTGGTAATTCCTTGTTTTAGTTTCCTTTTTTCATTTATGTATCAGAAGAATGCCTTATCGCCTTTTTTCCCTGACTGAGCTAATTTCTCTTCTGCCTGTGCTTTAGAAGCTCTTATAACTTGTTTGGCCTCTCTCTGCCTAATCTTATAAATTTGTCTGTCATCCTCGTTTTTTTTTTTTTTATAATTCCTAAATGCTATCTTTTTGTTTTTAATGATTTTGGCCACTTCTGCTGAGTACCACAGTGGTCTCTTCCTTTTTTTGCTTTTACTGACAAGCCTAATGCAATCTTCTGTTGCCTTCAATAGTGCCACTTTTAAGTAGTTCTATTTCTCCTGGACTCCAATTAAACTGTTCCAGTCTGATAGGGACTCGTATACCACTAATCTAATTTTAGAAAAGTCAGTTTTTCTAAAATCTAAAACTTTTGTTTTTGTGTGGTGTGACTCAGTCACTGTACTTATAGTAAACCACACTGACTGGTGATCACTAGATCCCAAGCTTTCCCCTACAGTAATATCAGATACCAAATTCCCATTTGTGAATACTAAATCTAAAATGGCCTCCTTCCGGGCTGGCTCCTCCACTACTTGCTGTAGAGATAATCCCAGTAGGGAATTTAGAATATCTGTACTCCTGGCAGAACTAGCTATTTTGGTTTTCCAGTTTACATCAGGAAGATTGAAGTCTCCCATAATGAGAACTTCCCCCTTCAATGTCATTTTAGCTATTTTCTTCACTAGAGTGAAAGCACCGCCAGCATTCAAAAGTGACCAAAACATCAGCCAGGAAGCATAGGAACTGAGAAGTGGACTGTGGTAACCACCTGCAGAACCACTCCTTTATTGGGGGTGTCTTGCTAATTGCCTATAATTTCCACCTGTTGTCTATCCCATTTGCACAACAGCATGTGAAATTGATTGTCACTCAGTGTTGCTTCCTAAGTGGACAGTTTGATTTCACAGAAGTGTGATTGACTTGGAGTTACATTGTGTTGTTTAAGTGTTCCCTTTATTTTTTTGAGCAGTGTATATAGATAAATATAATGCGGAGCTCACGCATGTATCTATAAAACTGGAGTACTCCAATATATGTGACCTCTTTGCTTTCAAATATTATCGATTTTCTCCTATATGCAGGGTATTTCAGCAAATATGTTAAGTCGATACTATAACAATCGTATAACTAATGTGCAGTTTTACCGGTAGTTGGAACCTTCTTGGTTCAAAGTATTATGTCCTTATTACGATTTGTGATAATTTTCGAATGGTGAATATTCACGCCCAAACAGCGCTTGCAGATAGTGGATACCTCACCCTCAGCCGGCGCTTCTCTGCTGCCGCCTCATTCCCAATGTTCACACGTCTCGTTCTACGTGGCGTCCCACGTGACGGACCAGGGAAAGGATTCGCTGACCCAGATAGGTGCAATAGAATACTCAACTCACTGATGTCTCACGTAGCCGGTATAGCGGAGTTCGATTGGCAGGACCGATGTAGCAGAGGCCGATGTAGCAAAATTCAAATTGGTGGAAAATTCGATTAGATGTAGCAGTGTCAAATCGGTATATAGGGAATACCAGCACAAACAGATCGGCTAAGATGGTGTTTTAGCCAACCTGGTATTATTTAGTAGCGGTATTGTACTCGCCACACTCTATTTATGTAAATTTGATATGGAATAAAAATACCCTCAAAGTCCTTTAACGATGATTTGGAGAAACGCACAGAAAACTAGGTCAAATTTACACTAGACGCGTTTTGAAACACAAGTTCCTTCCTCAGTAGTGAGATATAAAATGCACACAAAATTAGACTCAGGAACAATAGTCTTGGGTGGAATCGTAGAAGTGGATTCATTGGAAAAGATTCTAGATAGAGCATCTGCCTTGCCGTTACGGAAACCGGACCTGTATGAGATTACGAAGTTGAATTGATTGAGGAAGAGACTCCAACGAGCTTGGCGAGGGGATAGACATTTGGCAGATCTAACGAATTCCAAATTATAGTGATCAGTCAGAACTATTATTTGCTGTGAGGTTCCTTGAAGATGATGTCTCCATTTCTTAAAAGCTGCAATGATAGCTAACAGTTCTTTATTCCCCACATCATAATTCTTTTCAGCAGGGAATAAACGTTGGGAGAAAAAAGTG
Source organism: Bufo bufo (assembly GCF_905171765.1). NCBI lineage: Eukaryota > Metazoa > Chordata > Amphibia > Anura > Bufonidae > Bufo > Bufo bufo. Next base: position 675,321,864 of record NC_053389.1, read on the forward strand.
CATGGATGCTCTGAGACAGAATAGCCCCTATAGCACAGTCTGAAGCATCTACTTCCACAATCAAGGCGAGTTCTGGGTCGGGATGAACTAATACAGGGGCTGTAGGGAACTTGGACTTTAGGAGACAAAAGGATTCCTGTGCTTGGGGAGACCAGACAAAAGCATTTTTATTTTTTCTTAGTCAACTGTGTAATAGGAGTAATTATTTTTGAGAAATTCTTAATAACGCATTTATAAAAATTGGCAAAACCTATGAAACGTTGAACATATTTTATGCTCCTGGGGGTAGGCCAGTCTACTATTGCTTTAATCTTGCTACAGTCCATGTGTAGACCATGAGGTGAAATTATATAACCAAGGAATTGGATCTCAGTCTGGTGAAATTCACATTTTTTAATCTTAATGTAAAGTTGATTCTTTCTTAGACGTTTCAAAATGAGTCGCACATGTCTCTGATGTTCTTCCATAGAGTTAGAGAAGATCAAGAGATGGTCCAAACAGATGACTATGAACTGGTCCAGAAGATCTCTGAAGATATCATTGACAAGATGTTAAAAAGTGGCCGGGGCATTGCAAAGACCAAAAGGCATTACAAGATATTCGAAATGTCCGTAACGTGACTTAAAAGCTGTTTTCCATTCATCTCCAGATCTGATACGGACCAAGTTATAGGCGCCTCGCAGGTCTAACTTGGTAAAATTCTTTGCATGTTGCACTCTCTCCAAAAGCTCGGGGGGTCAATGGTAGAGGATAACGGTTTTTCATTGTAATTTTGTTAAGTTCTCGGTAATCAATGCAAGGTCTTAGAGAACCATCCTTCTTCTTAACAAAGAATATGGGACCCCCCGTCGGGGAGGAAGATGGGCAGATAAACCCCTTAGCCTGATTTTCTTCTATGTAGTCCTTGAGGGATTTTAGTTCAGGGCCTGCCAAAGGCTAGATGTTTCTAAAAGGTATAGATGCACCAGGAAGCAATTCTATAGGACAATCGTAGGGTCGGTGTGGGGGGAGCTTGTCCGCATTTTGTTTATCGCAAACGTCCGCAAATTCCTTGTATACATAGGGTAACTCTATTATCTTATTATCTTGAGCTGGATTTTCTGAACCTTGTTCAGACTGAGCTGTCGAAAGAACATCCTCCGCTGGGAAACTTATTTCTTTGGTTTCCCAGTTGATAACAGGGTTCTGTGCTTGCAACCAGGGTAGGCCTAGAATAACAGGGAAATGTGGAAAAGAGATCAATAGAAACGATAGGACTTCACAGTGATGGGGTGTTATAATGATTTCATGTCGTTCCGTCTCTTGATCCACTGGCCCTGAGCTCAGTGGAGATCCATCTATGTCTCCATTACCACGGGTGAGAGTTTTTTCTGAAATTTAACCCCATGCCTTTGAGCAAAAGAATGATTCATGAAATTGCCACTAGCCCCAGAGGTGGATATCCACCGAGAGTTAATCAGGAACTTAAAGGGATTCTGTCATCAGAAATGAGCCCTATAAGCTAAACATATGGCGATGTCCCTTGTAAAACACTGCATCCTAAAGTGAGTTTATCAAATGCCCCTGTGGCTCTATATTCTTAAAAAAGCGGTTTATATCACCTGTCAATCACTTAATAATGTGTCCAAGGGGACGTCTCATGGTGAAAGGTGCCCGGCCGTTTAGGTGCCCAGCGCTGCCTTCTGAGCTGAAATCGCCGCCCTCCCTTTCATTCGATCCGCCTATCTCAGGTGACTAACCTTCCTTGTGCCCAGCTGTGCCCAGCCGTGCCCGCCTGTGAAGGAGCCCAGTACCGCCTATGTCTCCTCTCTTTATCAACGATAGATAGCCGTAATCTTGCGATGCGCGAGCTCCAGGGGACACAGGCAATAGCTCAGGGAGCTAAGATGATTATAAGAGACTCAGGGAGTCCATATTGGTAGGTTGCAGTGTCCGGGACACAGGCAAAAGCTCAGGGAGCTAAGATGATTATAAGAGACTCAGGGAGTCCATATCACTAGATATAAATAAAGTGCACTATGAAGAAATCCTGTTCAGGGAACAGAAGATTACAAGCTTGGATTAACTCTTACGTATATATAATATAAGTATTTTAGAAGTGATAAGATTATCTGTCTGTGTGAGATGTTGACCGGGTGGTAAGTGTACGGTCACATCCCACTGTGAAATCATTCTGTTTCCATCACTGCCAACATGTAAACTTTATATTGCACGGTCTAGTCCCACAAATTACTTCCTAGTTAACCCATGGGTAGACAATTTGGCAGGATGTGAGAATTGACAGTTAAAATCTGAAACAGAATGTTATGCCCGGCTGGCAACAGGGATGAAAATCTGTAAGAATCTGTGAAGTTAGAGCTTACAGACTGTGTACATCAGAACTCCTGTGATGGTGAAGGGGGGGCTCTGGTGATTGAGAAAACAGAGCAGTGTCAGGAAGTTAATTGATGGCAAGGAAAAAAGTGCCCCAGTGTCTGCAATCAGAAAGGGCTTGTGTTAAATGTTCAGAAATGAACTGGTTAAGTTTTGTTGCCCTAATGATATGTGTGTTTTTAAATAGGGACGATCCATAGCCCTAGAATTAGAGATTACAGCAGTAAAAGATGGTCAGTTAATGGATAAGTGTATTTAAGGAAAAGAGAAGTTGGTTGAAGGATAATAATAGGCTGGTGCATACTGAGTTATGGTTTAAAGTGTCCATGGAAGTAACTGAGAGAAATTGAAAGTTGGAGAAATGAGTAGCATTTCTTATTGCAAGATGGAGGATTTTGAATCCTACAGAGAACAAAGAAGTTGCCATGTGGCATCCCTTCCCCCACCACATCTGCTGTAACATTCAAAAGTAATTATTGTACTTGTAGTTCGACAAGAACTTTTCCTGTTTTCTTTTTGAGAGCACATTCCAGAGAGAACTCCCTCCCATCTCACATCCCCTCCTGTGCTCAGGAATTCAACTACCCTCCATATGGGGGTTGGGGGGGGGAGGGGGCTGGTAATTGGTAATGCATCTGCAGACTGTGAAGATACTAATGTATGTTATCCATAGATCTTCCAGACAGGGCTCCAGCATTGGATTAGATCCAATGATGTTTGCAAATCCACTAGTTAAGAAAGTGCCCACAGTGATTGTGCTATGATGCCAATTGGAAGTGTCCAATCCTATCAATCTACGGGTGCACCCATTCTAAGTCCTTATTCAGATATGAGTAAAAGTTTGAGGAATATTTAAGTAGAACGTTCTGTGATGGACGGATTTACTTCTCCTGCCTTAAACAAAGAAACATTCCTGAGATAAGAGAAACGCAGTGACACAGGGAAGAGGGGGCAGGGAATTATATAGAGTAAGTGACGATGTGTGCAACACTAAACTAAGACCACATGGTATATAAGATGATTTGGGTTTTAACAAATTTACTGTATGATTATAACATGAATATTGTCTTCTTATAAGAGTTGATTAATCACAGAGTGAAGACCAGAAGATATTGGAAAAAGCAGCACAAACAGTGACAGACCATTAGCAATTCTGGGTGTGGTGTGGATATCTGTTTTCAGGAAAGCTGTGTTTGTCTATGCTGCAAGTTTTGGAATGAAACAAAGAAATTGTGTGACTGGGTTGAAAGATACATGATTTAGTGGAATGTGAATGGGTGAGTTGTAGTGGAGTTGAAAATGTAAGAAGACTGAGTTTTTTAGCAGAGCTGTGTGTGCAATTCAGTTTTTATGTATGAGGGCAAGGTTATGAGCTGTTTGCGAAAATAAGTATATGAAAATATGAATGCGTATGGAGTACGGTATTTGTTTTCATATAATATGCGCAGTGAGAATTTTATTTTATTTTTCTTGGAAGTTTTTGGTTTTTATTGGTGCCAACAGCATTGATCAAGCTGTACATTTTTTTTTTATTGAAGTCAATGAAAAGTTTTTATGGGCCCTTTGTGTGTTTATGTCTGTATTGTCAGATCTGTTTGTTTCAATGTTTGCAGTTACGTGTTACATGTTAAGTGTTGTGCTTAACAGCTGAGCTCTGTTCTTATGGGCAGCTGGGACACTAATGACGGACAGAAGGAGGACCACAGAGTCCGACTAAAAGGGGTGGACTTAGATGACTGAGAGTGGGAGGAAGGAAGTGTGAGCCTTCTATGTGAATTAATGGGGTTTTGACAAAACCTTTCCAAACTGACTCACTACCACTCGAGACCATGGACAGGGAATACATCACAGATCATGTATTTAGCATTATACTATATTGCCCAGTCAGCCTGTTAGGGAGAGATTTGTTCATTAAGCTTGACTTGCAAGTATCAGCAAAGAATCAGGGCATAAGAGTACACTCAGATCTCATTCCAATCTCTACACCTGTGCCACTGATTCTTGCAAACATACAGGACCACACAGAACTTAATAACATTAACCCTGCATTATGGTCTTCAAATGAATATGACACAGGATTCATAGATTGCACACTTTACAAAGCTACTGTGAAACCAGGTGTCATCTCAGTGTTCCAGAAACAATACCCGTTGTCAAAAGAGAAACTTGATGGACTTAGGCCAAGGGAATCCTGGAAGAGGTGATTTCACCCTACAGCACGCCCGTGAATCCAGTGCCAAAGGCAGATGGTACTGTCCGCTTTGTACAGGATTTAAGGGCCATCAACAACATCATTGTGCCTATAGCCCCTGTTGTACCTGATGTCACTTAATTATTATCTGCCATTCCAGCAGACGCTGTTTGGTTCAGTGTGATAGATCTGAAAAATGCATTCTTTTCTATCCCAGTTGATAACATAACCAGACTACTTTTTACTTTTTCCTTTGACAGACGTCAACTGACCTGGTGCAGAAATAAATGCCCCAGGGATATGCTGATTCACCTGTAGTGTACAGCATAGTCCTCCAAGCGATGTTAGAACCATGGTACCCCCCCCCCCCCCCCCAAGGTTCTGTGCTGCTGCAATATATCGATGATTTGTTACTGTGTAGCATGTCAGCGGAGGCCAGCATTCAGGATGGTTTATCACTGTTAACATCGTTGTCAGGATGTGGTCACAAAGTTACATTTAAGAAAATGCAATGGTGTAAAATGCAGGTTGAATACTTGGGCTTTGTCCTCATAAAAGATGAAATGAGAATCAGCGCAGAAAGAGTCCAGTCTATTGCAGGTTTGGTCACCCCGCACACCAAGAAAGAAATGTTATCTTTCCTTGGTATGATAAACTACTGTAGACAATGGATTCCTGATTGCTCCTATTATGACAATGTTTTGAGGCAAGCCACTCTGGAAGAAAATCCAGATTTGATTAAATGGTCTTCTGAAAATGTACAATGCATTTGATTATCTGAAATGTTTACTCATGTCGAGTCCAGGGCTGGGCCTCCCTGACTATAATATGCCCTTCCACATGTTTGCACGCCAAAATTGTAAAACCATGGCGGGTGTACTGACACAAGAAAACAGAGGCAAGTTGCGTCCTTGTGTATTTTTCTCAAAGGTAATGCCCACCCCTGTTCAAGGGATGCCGGCATGTCTGTGTTCTCTTGCAGCCTGTGCTATGATGGTAGAGTTGGCAACTTCTTTCACAATGTGACATTACACCATTTTGCACACCACTCATGATGTTGTAGGCCTACTCAAGGACATCCACACTCAACACAGCAGGCAGCTGAGCTCATTGCACTCACTAGGGCATGTATTCTACATACTGATAGACCTGTCACCATCTATACTGATAGTAGGTACACAAATGGGGTAGTGTGGGACCATGGTATGATTTGGCAGAGGAGAGGATTCACGGCAGCAGATGGTAAGGATCATGTCTCACAGGGCAATACGCTGGCAGATAAGGTGGCGAAACGAGTGGCCAAATGCAACCCCACAGGTTTGTGTAACCATTGGGAGATGCCATGTCTGGCACCTCCAACCCCTGAGATGTTGCAAATGCTTACTGATCTTCAGTGGTATGCCACTGAACAGGAACAGTAAGACTGGTGTTATCCAGTATTGCAGAAAAATCCTAAGACAGGATTAGTCTGCGAAGAGGGGAAGCTATGCATTCGCCAACACAGTGCTTCCATCTTAATAGCACATTTCCACGAAGTAGGACATAAACAGCATTGAGATACTCATGGGGAGGTCTTTCCTCACCCCCTGGGCCCAATGATAGTGTAGGAAGGAGACCTTGATTTAATAAGGGAAGACTATGTCACCAAATTGATACAGGTACTTAACAAAACTGAAAAAAAAAAGAAAAAAAGTTGTTTGTAAGTCTCCCTCTCTTCCACAGGAACCCACCCAACCATACAGGGTGGGGGATGAGGTGGTGGTCGAAACACTGAAGAAAGGAAGAGCTCAAGGTGATTTCGTATATATGGCCCACCTACTACCGTGGTTGTAGTAACCAGAACAGCTGTGCTGACTGAACAATCTCCAATTTGGATCCACGCCACCCGAGTGAAGCTTGTGAGAGAAAGAGAGGAGGCAGGAACGGAGGCAGACAGCCTTGGCCTTGAAGAAGGACAGGAGGTACTAACGGAGGCAGACAGCCTTGACCTCAAAGAAGATACAGATGGGGTACTAACGGAGGCAGACAGCCTTGACCCCCAACAAGATAACGTAGTCGGGAAATTCCTCGAGATGGCTGAAATGTAGTGCCTTGATAATTGCAGTTTTGTGTCTCCTATTCACTGTCCCATGGCTGTGGAACAGACAGACATACCTGAAAACGGAATGCAGGGGGGAAGACAATCTGTGCAAGACGAAGGAGAACTTATGGCTGTACCTGGCCAAAACTCTGAACTTAACTGATTTCTGTCTCCGAACCACTTTATCTGCATCTAACATTTTGGAGACATGTCTGGTAGTAGTCCCCACCCAGTAGATGTATGGACGGGGCTCCTACGTTCCCAATGGAATGACACAGATTTGCAGGATCATGATGTTAAATATGGATATATAAATCCTTATCATGCTTGTTATGACTGTCCTACATATGAGACTCTGCAAAGTAATATGATAGAAATAATTACAGGTCTTGTTACAGCCACAGAAATATGTTACAAGTTCTCCTGCGATGAGAAACTATTGCCCCCCTGCATACAAGCAAAAATGCAGAACAAGACTAAGCCAAATATTTGTGATAGAGATCTAGGTAGCTGTAAAAAGATAGTATCAGGAAAGAATATGCAATGTAATATTACAAAAAACAGTACCATCCCTAGACAAACATGTACGTCTACCAATAGGATGGGTATTGGCCTGTGGGAATACTAGTTACACATACATACCGGCCAATATTACAGAGGGACCCTGTACAATAGCTAGGTTGACATTAACAATGATACCACTAGTCCCAGCAATACAGACGCGACATACGAGAGACACTTCCCTACAGCTACCAGAAAATTGTGATTATAATGTGAATCTCCTCTCTAGAGCAGAATACATGAGTTAAGGGGTATCTTTGATAGGGGTACCGGGGTTGGCCATATATAACCACAGGACAATATCAAAACTTGCCTGTTTTATGGTAAAACAGATAAATGTCACTAGTGCAGTTCTGCAAGATATGCTGCTGGATAAAAAAAGCTATCTTGCAGAATAGGGCAACTATTGACTATTTATTGCTCCAACATGGTATAGGATGCTCAGCGTTCGCAGGGATATGTTGTTTCAATTTATCAGATCACTCCCGTGGAATAAAAGATAAAATAAGCCAATTAGAAGAGATGATTAAACATATAAAACAAGATGCAACAATGTAGCGAAGACAAAAAGAATATGCAGCACTCACCGAAGCGTTCAAAAGTGTTGCTCTTTATTCAATCCTTCATTCAGGACAAACAAGTGGGGTGCTGGGGCGGACAGGCTCCTGCAGATGAATGGCGGCTACGGACGTTTCGCGCAGTGTATCGCGCTTCTTCTGGCCGCTCTCGATCAGAGCGGCCAGAAGAAGCGCGATACACTGCGCGAAACGGCCGTAGCCGCCATTCATATGCAGGAGCCTGTCCGCCCCAGCACCCCACTCGTTTGTCCTGAATGAAGGATTGAATAAAGAGCAACACTTTTGAACACTTCGGTGAGTGCCGCATATTCTTTTTGTCTTCACTACATTGTTGCACTCGATTCAGCTTCTCCCCTCCATGCTGAGCACCACGTACGAAGTGTGAGTTTCGCTGCATTGCCGCTATCTTAGCCAGCACCCAGGACCAGACTCATTACCTGTTGTTTGCAGTGCCGCTGTATTCCACTCCTGTTTGTATATAAAACAAGATGTTGACCAAGGTTGGTGGGACTGGCTTTTTGGCTGGATACCTGACTTTGGTCAAATAAGGTATGTTTTAGGAGTGGCACTCGTCATGGTCACTGCAATAGTGTGCCTATGCTGTTGTCTACAGTGTGTGCCCTCCCTTCTTGCCATATGTAAAAATGTGGCCGAAAGAGGGGTACACTCAACATTCCTCTATACTCCGATAGAGGTAGAAGAGGTAAACACAACCTCAACAAAGCCTGAGGATTATACTCCTGAAGGGTATATGGAATACCTAAAGGCTTATAAGCAAACAAAGGGAGAGCAGAGAAAGAACCATATAGTATAAGGTATATATATAAGGTTCTAAGAGGGGATTGATGGGGTATAAGTAACTCCATTTTGTCTGTTTCAGCAACGTGTATTACGATTACATTTGGCCAGTGCACTGTTCCAAGATTCCCCTTCCCCCCTTTGGAATGTGAGAAACTTCCTGTGCGGTTTCAAGATACCCATACATTCCTTAGTTTGTAGTTTGAACAGTCTTACCTTATAGGGTCATCTTGGCTCAAATGCATACTGGCCTATGTGTCTATACCTGATTGGTCAAATGCTGTTACTATGAGTCATCTATTATGTTAATGCAGAGCTCATGTGTATTCATGCTATAGGTTAAACAAATGCTAACATATGATTGGATGTCAAGGAAGCTAAACCCCCTCTATTATAACTGTTTGCCAACTGTGAATAAACCAGAATGGATTGGAACAAGACATGTGTTTAGTCTTCACTCTTATTCATTCTCCTGGTACCGGATAAGACTTAATTCAAGCTGATCACCGAAGTCTTGTGTCAGGGACACATTAGGCAAAGAGTCCATATTGCCTTACAGCGTCACATTTATTTTTTAAAGTCTGCATCTCGGTGCGCATATTAGCCATAGCAGTCTGCAGTTAATTAATGCGAACCTCTGAACTCCCAGTCCATTTTAGGCTTGAGTATTCTGTCACGATACTAGTGGAATACTGCTGGAATCCAATGGCAGGGACAAGGCCTGAACACAGGAAGCACCGGAGTCTTGAACAGAAGGTAGCAGGATAGAAGGATGAAGCAGAGCCAGGCAGGCGGAGCCGTTACCAGTAGCAACGATGCAGGATTGAAGGATGAAGAAGATCCGAGGTCAGATCAGCAATGGGTCAGGGCAGGCGGCACAGGAACGTAGTCAGGCAACCCGGGTCGGCAACAGGAGGTAGCAGGGTAAACCGCAAGGAGGAGAAACAAACTGGAGAGCAAGTTCCAAGCGAAAGGACTGCACAAGCAGGAGTTCAAACACAATACTCAAGCAATTAGTAACAGGCTTGAGAGGTTTAAATGTGAAACAGGAAGTAAGATGGCACCCAGCTGAGACACAATCCACCATCTTTACTGAGGGAAAACTTGAGGGCAAGACAATCTGAACTAAACAGACATAGCAGGATGATTCCTGACAGTATTGCAGTCACCTTTCCCAAGAACTAACAGCGTCTCTTGGTACTCAGATACCCCTGGGACTTACAGTAGGGCTGAGTTGCACAATAAGTGGATGGCTACAAGAAACATGTATGTACTGAAAATAAAAACAACCGAACTTATGGGGAAATGGGAGAGATAATAAATATCGGTTGGCAATGGATGAGTGACAGTAAATAAAAATAAAGATATATTGAACTGAACCTGCTATCCAGAGTAACCGCCATGTGCAGCACGGACAGCAGCTAGATGGCCTGGGAGTAACTCAATAAGGTCCTGGTAGGTTGTGAGAGGTATCTGGAGTTATGCTGAGTGCAGTGCATCCCACAGCTGCTAGAGGGTCCATAGGGAAGAATCCACAGAGCTAATGCAAAATTTGAGGTGGTTCCTCAGATACTCCATTGGGTTCAAGTCTGGGGAATTAGGAGGCCAGGGTAGTACTTGGAAGTCTTGGTTATGCTCTTTCAACCAATGTCTGACATTTATAGACATGTAATATTGTCTCGCAGGAAGATCCCATTCGTCCCAGGGATGACAATTAGAATCTATGGGTGTACGTGATCTGCAAGGTGTGCCTTCCACATGGATGAATGGGCTAAAAGAATGCCACAGAAACATTCCCCTGACCATAACACTGACACCACCAACTTGTTTTCTTCCAGCAATGGTTGCAAGGCATTTATTCTCTGATGTTTCTCGCCTGACACGCCAACATCCACCCATTCGATGAAACAGAAAACGTGACTCGTCGGAGAAGGCAACCCTCTGCCAATCAGTGGTGGTTTAATTCCAATAGTGGTGAAAATTGAAGCCTTTTCACCCAATCCAACTTTGTTAGCAGAGGTGCAGTGACCATCGGTCTGCTTTGGAGCCCCATATGCAGTAGGTTTCTCTGAACTGTTGTTTTAGACACTTGTCTGGTAGACCCCTTGTTCATTTTGGTGGTGAGCTGCTCCACTGTAGCGCCTTGGTCCACTCTTGCACATCTTTGTGGCCAATGTTCACCTTTCACATCAATGACACATGGTGCTCTGCAGTTTCCATGTCGCTTATTCGCAATGGAGCTACAGTCAGGTCCATAAATATTGGGACATGGACACAATTCTAACATTTTTGGCTCTATACACCACCACAATGGATTTGAAATGAAACGAACAAGATGTGCTTTAACTGCAGACTGTCAGCTTTAATTTGAGGGTAATTACATCCAAATCAGGTGAACGGTGTAGGAATTACAACAGTTTGCATATGTGCCTCCCTCTTGTTAAAGGACCAAAAGTAATGGGACAGAATCATAATCATAAATCAAACTTTCACTTTTTAATACTTGGTTGCAAATCCTTTGCAGTCAATTACAGCCTGAAGTCTGGAATGCATAGACATCACCAAACGCTGGGTTTCATCCCTGGTGATGCTCTGCCGGGCCTCTACTGCAACTGTCTTCAGTTTCTGCTTGTTCTTGGGGCATTTTCCCTTCAGTTTTGTCTTCAGCAAGTGAAATGTATGCTCAATCGGATTCAGGTCAGGTGATTGACTTGGCCATTGCATAACATTACACTTCTTTCCCTTAAAAAACTCTTTGGTTGCTTTTGCAGTATGGTTTGGGTCATTGTCCATCTGCCCTGTGAAGCGCTGTCCAATGAATTCTGAAGCATTTGGCTTAATATGAGCAGATAATATTGCCCGAAACACTTCAGAATTCATCCAGCTGCTTTTGCCAGCAGTCACATCATCAATAAATACAAGAGAACCAGTTCCATTGGCAGCCATACATGCCCACGCCATGACACTACCACCACCATGCTTCACTGATGAGGTGGTATGCTTAGGATCAAGAGCAGTTCCTTTTCTTCTCCATACTCTTCTCTTCTCATCACTCTGGTACAAGTTGATCTTGGTCTCATCTGTCCATAGGAAGTTGTTCCAGAACTGTGAAGGCTTTTTTAGATGTCGATTGGCAAATTCTAATCTGGTCTTCCTGTTTTTGAGGCTCACCAATGGTTTACATCTTGTGGTAAACCCTCTGTATTCACTTTGGTGAAGTCTTCTCTTGATTGTTGACTTTGACACACATACACCTACCTCCAGGGGAGTGTTCTTGATCTGGCCAACTGTTGTAAAGGGTGTTTTCTTCACCAGGGAAAGTATTCTTCGGTCATCCACCACAGTTGTTTTCCGTGGTCTTCCGGGTCTTTCGGTGTTGCTGAGCTTACCAGTGCTTTCCTTCTTTTTAAGAATGTTCCAAACAGTTGTTTTGGCCACGCCTAATGGTTTTGCTATCTCTCTGATGGGTTTGTTTTGTTTTTTCCGCCTAATGATGGCTTGCTTCACTGATAGTGACAGCTCTTTGGATCTCATCTTGAGAGTTGACAGCAACAGATTCCAAGTGCAAATAGCACACTTGAAATGAACTCTGGACCTTTTATCTGCTCGTTGTAATTGGGATAATGAGGGAATAACACACACCTGGCCATGGAACAGCTGAGAAGCCAATTGTCCCATTACTTTTGGTCCCTTAACAAGTGGAAGGCACATATGCAAACTGTTGTAATTCCTACACCGTTCACCTGATTTGGATGTAAATATCCTCAAATTAAAGCTGACAGTCTGCAGTTAAACCACATCTTGTTTGTTTCATTTCAAATCCACTGTGGTGGTGTATAGAGCCAAAAATGTTAGAATTGTGTCGATGTCCCAATATTTATGGACCTGACTGTATTTGTTCACTCATGATACACTTTCTCCACAGCAATATGTGAACTGTTCACAAACTGCATAGTTTCAGTAATATTACCACTCTTGACCAGAAAGCCAATAATCATCCCATTTTGCAATTCTGATAAATCACCTCTTTTACCCATGACAGTACCCATCAAGTCAGCTCACACTATGTGTTAGCAATCCGAAGTGGGCTACCAAAGCCCACTTTGTATTGTTATTTTAAATTGTATACAGAATACAGTAGTACAGGCGCAGTGAGGGAAGGATGCTCGCCGGCTGACAGCTTCCTCACTGCGCCTGCGCCGAATACTGAAGGGCGCAAGATTTCCCCAGCGGACAGGGGTGGAGGGAGGATGTAAACACTGCCTGGCCCTGTTAATCAAGACTTGGAGGGAGTGTAATGAGGTGGGAGAACGGAGCCTCTAGGAGCAGGAGCATCGCCCCCCCCCCCCATGCTCCTAGAGGCTCATTTGCATAATATAAAAGTAATAATTCTGCAGTAACAGGGGCATGAATAATCACAAGAATAGCATAGTTAGGTGCAGCTGACATTAGCACATAGCTAATGTCAGCCAGTTTAATAGTGAAAATTCTAGTGACAGAAACCCTTTAAACAGACAAACAAATTCATAAAACAGATTATTTTGATTTGATATTTGACCTGAAAGCTGTCTTTGCTGTTATACATATCACTGGGTGTACTTGGATATAACGTCATAACTCTATTCATTTATTTAATTACCAGCATGATTTCACTGCCCACTCTCTCCAGCAGGCAGTTACCCCAAAGGTGAGGGCACCTGAGTGGGCAGGATAAAATACAACTACTTAATAAGGATGTAGAGTGTTATGAAATTACAACTGCTGTGATGGTTTTTATCCTTATTTGCAAAACCATCATATTTTCTGTATGAATCATAAAATAAACAGATGAAATATAAAACATTCTTGAAAGTTGTCAGTACAGTAAATATTTCCATTAGACAAACATAAAAAAGAGAGGGTGATTCAGTATGGAACTTGTAACACATTGACATTTATGACATTTATATTATTCCTATTTATATTAACCCTTAAACACCTTGGCCGAAAGGGTGGATCATGTGATACCTAATATGCCTGTTTTTTTCTTATTTTCTTCTTTTTTTTACAATTACAATTTTATATGTCATTTTTATGGGAAAGGGTTTTTTTTTTTTTACTTGAAACTTTAATTATTTTATTGTTAAAAAAATACTTTTTATTTTTGTCCCACTATGGGACTTCAACATTTCAGGGTCTGATCTGTATTTCAATGCAGTACAATATGTCTGTATTGTAGTACATTGACTATCAGTGTATTACACAGTGTAATACAGTAACAGTTTGCCTATGAGACCCAGCCTCCATAGCTGCTGGACCCCAAGGACTTTGAAGGAATGTTATATTTTTGGATAGGTGAAAATGAATTAAAAAAAGACCTTGCTGCTTGCACTACTGCTGTCCAGGGATGGGCCACTAGAGGTAATCGTCTGCCAAAGACTTCCTACAGTAAATCAACCAATCAACAGGGCTGATGACCTTGTAGAACTTGCAAAGCAGTGAGGGGAGGAGGCCCCAGTGTCAGAGCTCTTCCCACAGGCAAGTTTATGGACTGTCCTACAACCACTGAAAATAGGCACTGAAACATGCATATAGGATTGTGATTATACCTGCAATCCCTTCATATACAGTCAGGTCAATAAATATTGGGACATTGACACAATTCTAACATTTTTGGCTCTATACACCACCACAATGGATTTAAAATAAAACGGACAAGATGTGCTTTAACTGCAGACTGTCCGGTTTAATTTGAGGGTATTTACATCCAAATCAGGTGAACGGTGTAGGAATTGCAACAGTTTGCATATGTGCCTCCCACTTGTTAAGGGACCAAAAGTAATGGGACAACTGGCTTCTCAGCTATTCCATGGCCAGGTGTGTGTTTTTCTCTCATTATCCCAATTACAATGAGCAGATAAAAGGTCCAGAGTTCATTTCAAGTGTGCTATTTGCATTTGGAATCTGTTTCTGTCAACTCTCAAGATGAGATCCAAAAGCTGTCACTATCAGTGAAGCAAGCCATCATTAGGCTGAAAAAACAAAACAAACCCTTTAGAGAGATAGCAAAAACATTAGGCGTGGCCAAAACAACTGTTTGGAACATTCTTAAAAAGAAGGAATGCACTGGTGAGCTCAGCAACACCAAAAGACCCGGAAGACCACGGAAAACAACTGTGGTGGATGACCGAAGAATTCTTTCCCTGGTGAAGAAAACACCCTTCACAACAGTTGGCCAGATCAAGAACACTCTTCAGGAGGTAGGTGTATGTGTGTCAAAGTCAACAATCAAGAGAAGACTTCACCAGAGTGAATACAGAGGGTTCACCACAAGATGTAAACCATTGGTGAGCCAAACGACATCTAAAAAAGCCTTCACAGTTCTGGAACAACATCCTATGGACAGATGAGACCAAGATCAACTTGTACCAGAGTGATGGGACGAGAAGAGTATGGAGAAGAAAAGGAACTGCTCATGAGCCTAAGCATACCACCTCATCAGTGAAGCATGGTGGTGGTAGTGTCATGGCGTGGGCATGTATGGCTGCCAATGGAACTGGTTCTCTTGTATTTATTGATTATGTGACTGCTGACAAAATCAGCAGGATGAATTATGAAGTGTTTCGGGCAATATTATCTGCTTATATTCAGCCAAATGCTTCAGAACTCTTCACTTGCTTCACTTGCTTCACAGTGCAGATGGACAATGACCCAAAGCATACTGCAAAAGCAACCAAAGAGTTTTTTAAGGGAAAGAAGTGGAATGCTATGCAATGGCTAAGTCAATCACCTGACCTGAATCCGATTGAGCATGCATTTCACTTGCCGAAGACAAAACTGAAGGGAAAATGCCCCAAGAACAAGCAGGGACTGAAGACAGTTGCAGTAGAGGCCTGGCAGAGCATCACCAGGGATGAAACCCAGCGTCTGGTGATGTCTATGCGTTCCAGACTTCAGGCTGTAATTGACTGCAAAAGATTTGCAACCAAGTATTAAAAAGTGAAAGTTTGATTTATGATTATTATTCTGTCCCATTACTTTTGGTCCCTTAACAAGTGGGAGGCACATATGCAAACTGTTGTAATTCCTACACGGTTCACCTGATTTGGATGTAAATACCCTCAAATTAAAGCTGACAGTCTGCAGTTAAAGCACATCTTGTTCGTTTCATTTCAAATGCATTGTGGTGGTGTATAGACCCCAAAATGTTAGAATTGTGTTGATGTCCCAATATTTATGGATCTGACTGTATCACCACAGAGAAAGGAAGGGTAAGAAACTGAACTAAGAGACAAAGTTGTAAAGACCTGGAAACAACATAAGTGTTGCAGCACAAAAAGGGTCACGCCATGCAGCGCACAGCACACCAAAAAATGGAGAACTGACTTTGATATTTGTTAGCGCTAGGAACATTTTGGGAGTTATTCTAAAGGCTAAAGATCTCCCATGTTTTATAGCACCAGAGACGTTGTCCAAGAAGATCAGGAGGGAAGAAGACCTTTGTGAAAGACACTTCTTTTTTTTTAGAAATCCAATGGTTCCAAAGTGGTTTTCTGTTAAATGACTAGAATCTATATGATGTTAGCTAGAATAGGTCATGATGTTATATTTTGGGATAGGTTAAAATGAACTAAAGTAGAAGAACCAGGGATAGAATGTGTTGTAAGGGTACTTTATTTAACCCTTAGGCTACTAGAGGTTTTTTCATTTTTGCGTTTTCATTTTACTTCGCTATTTTCCTTGAGCCATAACTTTTTTATATTTCTGGTCACATAGCTGAATGAGGGCTTTTTTGCAGGATAAGTTGTACTTTCTAATGCCATCATTAATTATGGCATAAAATGTAGTGGGAAACGGTAAAAAAAATCCAAATGGGGTGGAATTGGAAAAAAAAAAACGCAATTCCACCGTTTTACGGGTTTTGTTTCCACAGCGTTTTGTTTATGGCAAAACTGACCCATGCTCTTCATTCTCTGGGTCAGTATGATTACAATGATACCAGATATGTGTAGGTTTTTTATGTCTAGTGTAAAAATCAATGTAAACTTTGATAATAAAAAAAATAATTTAAATCACCATATTCTGACCCCCATAACTTTTTTATATTTATGTCTACTGAGCTGTTTAGGAGCTCATTTTGTGTGGAACAATCTGCAGTTTTTATTGATACCATTTTGGAGTGCGCATGACTTTTTGATCACATTTTATTACTTTTTTGGGGTAAGAGAAGCAATGAAAAAATGTCAAATTGGCCATTTTGACCCTTTTTTCAGTTACGCCATTTGCTGTACTGGAATTTTTTTAAAATATTTTAATAGTTTTGGTCGCAATGATACCCATAATGTTTATATTTATTGTTATTTAGGTATTTATTTTTTAGTTATCCGAAAAGGGGGGTGATTTAAACTCTTATATTTTTTAATTTTCTATATATATTTTTTTTAATTTTTTTATTTTTTGTGATGATTATGAAGCTCATATATGAGCCTATAAATAATGCTTTTAAATTTTTGATTTTGTTCTATCAGGGATTTTTAAAATGACATTTAAACTAGAAGTTGCTCATTTCTTATCCTGGCCTGCCATCTAGTGGCCAAAAATAGGAATTGTAGCATGAACACTTAAAGCCTCGTCAGCGAGGCTTACAGTGTTCAGCGCAACTACCGATGCCCACATTGGCTGCACGGGGCATTGATAGGAAGCCCGTAAGCGTGAGCTTCCGGGTTTTTGCGCATTTACAGTTGTGTTCAAAATTATTCAACCCCCACTGAAATTGAGTGTTTTGGCCAGTTTGACATTGATTTTGATCATTTTAGTCATCTTGTTTACAATTAAATCAAAGAGGCACTTGTAAGTCAGACAAATATAACATAACATTTATAATGAAATAACCACAAATGTCTTTTCTGTGCTCACATCATTATCAGTTTTATTCAACCCCCAAGTGACATTCAATCTTAGTACTTAGTACAACATCCTTTTCCAGTTATAACAGCTTTTAAACGTGAAGCATAGCTTGACACAAGTGTCTTGCAGCGATCTACGGGTATCTTCGCCCTTTCTTCATGGGCAAAAGCCTCCAGTTCAGTCACATTCTTAGGCTTGCGCGCTGCAACTGCTTTCTTTAAGTCCCACCAGAGGTTCTCAATCGGATTTAAGTCTGGTGACTGCGATGGCCACTTCAAAATGTTCCAGCCTTTAATCTGCAACCATGCTCTAGTGGACTTGAAGGTATGCTTGGGATCATTGTCCCGTTGAAAGGTCCAACGTCTCCCAAGCCTCAGGTTTGTGACGGACTGCATCACATTTTCATCCAATATCTCCTGGTACTGAAGAGAATTCATGGTACCTTGCACACGCTGAAGCTTCCCTGTACCTGTAGAAGCAAAACAGCCCCAAAGCATGATTGACCCCCCACCATGCTTCACAGTAGGCAAGGTGTTCTTTTCTTCATAGGCCTTGTTCTTCCTCCTCCAAACATATCGTTGATTCATGGGCCCAAACAGTTCTAATTTTGTTTCATCAGTCCACAGAACACTATCCCAAAACTTTTGTGGTTTGTCCACATGACTTTTGGCATACTGCAGTCGACTCTTCTTATTCTTTGGAGACAGCAAGGGGGTGCGCCTGGGAGTTCTGGCATGGAGGCCTTCATTACGCAGTGTGCGCCTTATTGTCTGAGCTGAAACTTCAGTACCCACATCTGACAAATCTTTTTTCAGTTCCTCAGCAGTCACACGGGGACTTTCTCCACTTTGCGCTTCAGGTAGCGCACAGCAGTCGAAGTCGGCATCTTCTTTCTGCCACGACCAGGTAGCGTTTTAACAGTGCCCTTTGCCTTGATTTTCCGAATGATGCTTCCTATGGTGTCTCTTGGTATGTTTAACATCTTTGCAATCTTCTTATAGCCATTGCCCTTCCTGTGAAGAGAAATCACCTCTTCTCTTGTCTTCCTGGACCATTCTCTTGACTTCACCATGTTTGTAAACACACCAGTAAATGTCTAGAAGGAGCTGAGTATCACAGTCCTTTTAAATATGCCTAATTGGTGCTTATTATGCTTGATTGCTGCTCCTTGACATCCACAGGTGTTTTCAATACCTGATCGAAAACACTTGAATGAACCTCTGTTACTTAAGAGTGGTAGTCTTTAAGGGGTTGAATAATTGTGTCAATGAAGAAATCACAAAAAAAACATTTAATACTGTATTACAAAAACAATTGATGTCATTTTAGTTGCATTTGGTTCTTTAAAAAGTCCTTGTAAGATTTCATTCTGAACACAATTACAAATGTACACTAAATTCCCTAAAACCCTTTACAGCATTGGGGGTTGAATAATTTTGAACACAACTGTAGATGCCGCGATCTTGCTTGATCACAGCATCTAAAGCCTTTAATCACCGTGATCAGCGTTATTGCCGGTCACGGTATGAAACAGCAGAGACCTGCCGGCCATGGCGCCTGCTGCACTTGCGAGCAGGTGCGATGTTTACACATCACTCCAGCGCTGTACATGTACGGAGCCGGTAACGAACGGGTTAATAACTAATTGGTTCTGTCGCCTTTAATTCTGTCCTTGTTTATATTACCTTCTATATTCTGTGTAATGATAGTTAGATAACATACACAAACCACCCAACCCAACCCGCATTGTGCTTAGAAAGCTAAATTCCTGAGTGGTTATCTCAGAGACATACTTGCTGCACACTGGACATACTTGGGAGGAGGGGCTGAAGGGTATAAACTTTGTTTGCACAGACAATTAAGGGGCGCTCCGTTGAAGAAAATCATCTAGGTAGGATGTGATATAAACACTATTTTCTTGTATCGCCATGGAGTGTCGGCCATGTGCTATGACATGGTGGCTAGAATTTCTCCATATTGTATTGGGCAGGCCATGTAGTTATTTATTCTGTATGTTATTGGTCTGTTTTACCTTATATTTAATCAAACGGTTTTTATCACTAGGCCTGTGAAGCCTATTTATTCTCTAATCATCGAATTCACGTTAAAACACTTGGTGTCAGAAGTGGGATTTGAGAAAATGAATATGCTTATTGTTGATAGGAGTATTTCAAGAAAGCATGAACAGCACAGCAGTATTTTGTGATAACTGGGGTGCCAGGAGCTGATGAAGCGATCCAGGCTTCCAATATCAATAATCAACTCACTGAAAAAAGTGGCCTAAACGGGTGAGAATGCTCCAAACCCAGACACTGTAGCGTGTCTATAACTGGGTGAGCAATTCCTCCGCATGCGGTCCGCAGACAACGGCAATCCCCAGCAAAAAATGCATACAATGGAGGATGCCGGGGCAGTTGAGTGGTAGGACCTCATGCGTGCTGAGACACCGTGACGTGGTGCATGAGGGGCTCCGATATGTTCCTGACTGGAAGATATTGGCAAAGTTCTCAGGTTTTAACATCGGCCTGAGGAATTAGCTAGTATTGTCAGTTGCGTATCATTTTGGTGCATTTTTTGCAGTGATTTTAATATCAATAATCACAGAAAATCTACGGCACTTCCTTTAGCAAAACGTGTAGTTTTATTCACCAATATCAATGTTTCGGTTCGCACACTGGAACCTTTCTCAAGCAGTGATACAAAAAGGGAGTGCACACAGTATATATATATAGCATATTCAATGTCAATTAATCAATAACATAATTAAGTCAAAATTGTGATAAAATTCATAAAAGTGTATATCAAAATACAATTGTACATGATTCAAGACCCATGTAAAGCCCATACACAACAAATAAGTGACATAAATGAATGCATCCTCAAAAATACATATACATAGGAGACTATAAGTCATATTTCATACTAATTAGGCCACTCATTAAAACCCAGGTGATATAATAAATAACATGATTAAAACCAATAGTTGAACATTTGGATCCAAGCGACACATGGAGATCTGGCGTGGTGCGGAGACAGCTGCGCCTGCGCGACGCTACTTCCGCAATCGTTCGGGTGTAATCAGTCTTCTATGAGCGGATGTGTCACCTGATCAACATGGGGCATGTTTGTATACGTTGCTGCAGCAACCATCACATGACTCAGGTCCTGCACTTTCTGACAAACAATTTGCAGGATCTATGTTTCCATTTATTTAGAAGAAAAATATAGATAACCTCTATCACCCTAATGTAGTAGCCTCTCTCCACATCTGTAGCTCCAGGATAACAAAGAAATACATCCCATGATAAGTGAACATTAATCTTGACTAGCAGAGTGAGTGGCAGATTGAATTCCTGCATATGTGGGGTCATCAACATCTGATGACATCTGTTAATGCCACCAGCTGCATCTGAAGACAGCACCAGCCACGCTGCATTTGTCCCCAAACAGAGTCTAGCCGTGCCAGCCAGCCCCCACCATATCCTTCACTGTCAAAAGAAGGGGATCCATCAGGAATATACCGGGCTCCCATTTCTAGGAGCTCCAGCATACTCGATCCATGTCCCACTAGTTAGCCCTAGTAATCATCTGCCACTCACCTATGCCAAGGTAAATGTACAAAATGTACCAGACTAAATCCAAGAACTATCAATGAGGAGAAGGAACAAATAGAGAGAGAGAGGTGACCCCATGTTCATGATTACATCTGTAATACATAATTCTCGATCTGCATTTATTCTCCATGGTTGTCCAGCATCCTCATGTGTCGCAGGGATCCGAACCAATTCCTCTTATTTTTCAAATGCTCAAAAGTACATTATCTGCAAGTTAAAACCATGGGAGACCATTAAAAACAAGTCAATAGCACCCCAGATATAACTAGCAGTTTGACATAGCAGGATTAAAGTCACATACACTGGAGACACCATCTACCGTATTTTTCGCCCTATAAGACGCACCGGCCCATAAGACGCACCTAGGTTTTTGGGGAGGAAAATAAGAAAAAAAAATGTTTTAACCAAAAGGTCTGCTTTTGGTGGGTTTGGAACTAATGGTGGTCTGTGGATGACGGACACTGTTATGGGGGGGATCTGTGGATGACGGACACTGTTATGGGAGGATCTGTGGATGACGGACACTGTTATGGGGGGATCTGTGGATGACGAACACTGTTATGGGGGGATCTGTGGATGACGGACACTGTTATGGGGGATCTGTGGATGACGGACACTTATGGGGGGATCTGTGGATGACGGACACTTATGGGGGGATCTGTGGATGACGGACACTTATGGGGGGATCTGTGGATGACGGACACTTATGGGGGGATCTGTGGATGACGGACACTTATGGGGGGGATCTGTGGATGACGGACACTGTTACAGGGGGGGGATCTGTGGCTGGCACTGTTACAGGGGGGGATCTGTGGATGGCACTGTTATATATGTGCCATCCACAGACCCCCCACCCCATAACAGTGCCATCCACAGAACCCCCCCAGCCCATAACAGTGCCATCCACAGACCCCCACCCCTTAACTGTGCCATCCACAGATTCCGTGTGCCCCCCCCCCCCCCCCCGCCGCCGCCTCCGCCCCCCCAGTATACAAATATAAAATTTATTATTGAATTAAAAGTTATTAAACATGCCCCCCTCACTCCTAATAGTACCGTATATCCTAATTGCTTCTATATAATGCCGGCAGGCGGGCCGGGCGGCCGGCACGTCACTCACTGACGTCACTTGCCTACGCCGCCTGCTTCATTCATAAAGGAGGCGGCGCAGGCACGTGACATCAGGGAGTTACGCTGCCGCACGCCCGGCCTGCCTGCCGGCATTATACAGAAGCAATTAGGATATACGGTACTATTAGGAGTGAGGGGGGCATGTTTAATAACTTTTAATTCAATAATACATTTTATATTAGACTACCGGAGCGGTGGGGCGGGGCTATAGTACAGTGACCGCACCGCCCCGCCGCTATTGCCGGGCCCCAGCTCCTCCTCCCAGTCCCTCCCCCGGCCCCCGCTCCGTACATCGCATCCAGCGATGTTAAACTGTCAGCATTCGCCCCATAAGACGCAGGGGTATTTTCCTCCCATTTTTGGGGCGGAAAAAGTGCGTCTTATGGGGCGAAAAATACGGTAAGTACAAATCCAACTTTTCACTTAATTATGTTATTGATTAATTGACATTGAATATGCTATATATGTGCTGTGTGCACTCCCTTTTTGTATCACTGCTTGAGAAAGGTTCCAGTGTGCGAACAGAAACGTTGCTATTGGTGAATAAAACTACCCGTTTTACTAAAGGAAGTGCCGTAGATTTTCTGGAATTATTGTTGATAGGGTGATACATAGAAAGGGTAGATTGGTACCGCCACTCCAAATGGGATCCCAGGCTGTTTAATCTTATATTTAATCACACTTAGGTAATATTTTTTTCACTAAGCCTATTAAGCCTATTTATTCTTAAAGGGAGTCTGTCACCACATTTGGGCATATTAGACTGATCAAATAGTGTTATATGTGCCACCCAGAACTTAAAAACGGTACCTTTGTTGTGGAAAACGGACTTTTCTTTTAGCCAAAAATGAACTTTGAACGTTATGTTAATGAGCCCTCTCAAATGCCCAGGGCGGCGTCTCAATCCTCCGAGCCCCAGGCAGCACCTCCTCAACGGCTCATAACCCCGCCCTCCATGTGCCTCTGCCCGCCCGTTTACTCCCCTCCTCTGTCCTTTTCCACTGCAGCTGCGCGGTCAAATTCGTAGCGGGCGCATGCGCAATGCGATGCCCGCTCCTGGCAGGGCATCGCAATACCTACTGCGCATGCGCCCGCTACGAATTTGACCGCGCAGCTGCAGTGGAAAAGGACAGAGGAGGGGAGTAAACGGGCCGGCAGAGGCACACGGAGGGCAGGGTTATGAGCCGTTGAGGAGGTGCTGCCTGGGGCTCGGAGGATTGAGACGCCGCCCTGGGCATTTGAGAGGGCTCATTAACATAACGTTCAAAGTTCATTTTTGGCTAAAAGAAAAGTCCGTTTTCCACAACAAAGGTACCGTTTTTAAGTTCCGGGTGGCACATATAACACTATTTGATCAGTCTAATATGCCCAAATGTGGTAACAGACTCCCTTTAAATCGTCAAATTCACGTTAAAACAGTGGCATCCTTCTGGAATGCCATAGACAATTTTTTGTTAACAAATGTCTATTACTTTTCTGACACAAAGACTATTTACACATTATGCTTGATTATTACAGTCACCAACAGGTGGGATTGTGTACTTGAAAGGTTGCTGAACACCAACTTTAATTTAGGATTATTCAGCAGCCTCTCACCAGGTTCCAGAGGGCAGTGCATCCAACCACTAGTTCTTAAATGTGACAGGTAATGAGCAAGATTGATGATAGCTTTGGCCCAAATTGTCTCTGAATCTATTCTCTGCCACACTCTAGGCATAGGCACCATTCTTGTCTACAACTGGCCAGCGCCTCCTTCAGTTCTTTTAACTTTTAGGACCCTACAGCTCATGGAATTTTTTTCTGACCACCTATGACTGCATGCATGTAAACATGTATGCCACCCTACAAAAAATAAATAAAACAGCTTTAGCAAGATTCCTAAAATTCACAAGCACAGCTACACTGAGAAAGTTGGTACAACCTTCAAGTCATCAAATACAATAAAAATAAAAATGTGTGCAGCTGAAAGGGGTTCTCCTGTAATGAATATGAACGACCTCCAACAACCAGTCCTAGAATGTGACTAGGAAAGATAAGATTCCCTCTACTTGCAGAGCTGCTTGGGGGAACACTCTACACACTGTGCTCCAGCACCTGCATATACTCCACATTGGTGAGTGCTCCTTCGAGCTGGTCAGCCAGACTGCATACCGCATAGGAACTCTGCTCTTTATTAAACTGTAATAATGTTATCCTCATTGCAATATGCTGTCATGTTTGAGCAGCCTGAACGGAACAATGAGCAGGACTGCATCCTTCTCCCCTGCTCGTGAGCCCCCTCATTGAGAGTGGCTCCCAGTCCTTGTATTATGTGGATCACCATTTAGCTGAAAAGCTGCCATGTAATACCACATAACCTTTGCTGTGTCCACAGCAAGCAGAATTGCAGGGCTAGTTTTAACTTTCCCTGTTAAATTCCGCTTGTGTTTGTGTCTGCATATATATTTTTTTCCTACAAAATAAAAATGAAAACCACCAACTTTCCAACAAAGCACCTATTTTTAGAGCAAACAAGTAAAAAAACCTATGTTTCAGCACACAGGTCTTATTTAAACTGCATCTACCAGTTAACTTATCAGAAACCAAGTCTTCTGCTTCATTAATTCCCAATTCTTTACATTGCAGCTCTTTGACTGCATTCCTTGATGGCTAAAAAGTGTACTCTTTACACTGGACAATGTACAGTACTCTGATGTAGGTGTTACAGCAGTGCATGTGGAACCACTGTGTCAACCAACAAATTTGGCTTTGAGCTACTCCTAAGGGTGATATCCTGTTGGTCCCCTGGTTTTTACCCTTTAACCCTGTACAGTGATCTGGACTTTGTTGCAGGGGAACCAATAGTACACTAACTCTTGGTGTAGTCTCTGTGTGATTAACAGCTGATCCACTGGGGTCAGAGACACAGGTGATGAGCACCAAGAAATCAGGCAGAATTGTAATCAGGGACAAGCCAAGGTCAGGACAAGCAGCATATGAGCTGATAAACAGTCTAAGGTTATTACATCGGTCGAGCACAGGTTAGGTCAGCCAGCGAAGGGTCAAAATCCAGTAGACAGGCAGAATTCACGGGCAGATAGATGTCGTTGGTGTGGCTGAGACATGGTTAAACTCTTCGCATGACTGGGCTGTAAATATTAAGGGTTTTACACTATTTAGGAAAGACCGGGTCAATAGAAAAGGTGGTGGCGTGTGCCTGTATGTGAGGAGTGATCTGAAGACAAGTGTGAAAGAGGCAATTGTGCGTGAGGGTGGTGAGGATGTGGAAACCTTATGGGTGGAAGTTCAAAGGGATATAAACACTGAAAAAATAATACTTTGATGTAATCTATAGACCCCCTAACATCACAGGAGAGATAGAAACGCAACTGTATAACCAAATAGAGCGGGCGGCACAGGCTAGTACAGTCATCATAATGGAAGATTTTAACTTCCCAGACATTGACTGGGGCCATGGTTCTGCCTCAACTGCAAAGGGGAGAAAATTTCTCAACTTGCTGGGGCAATGCTCTGTTGGATCTGGTAATCTCTAATGATGCAGAGCTTGTTGGAAGTGTTACTGTTCGAGAAACACTAGGTAATAGTGACCACAATATCATTATATTCCCCCTAAACTATAAGAAGCAAACTCTGTCAGGCAGAGCAAAGACACTGAATTTCAAAAAGGCAAATTTCCCTGGGTTGAGGGCAGCATTTCAGGGCATAGACTGGGAGCAGCTACTGTCACATAATAATGCAGAGGATAAATGGGAGAGCTTCAAATCCACATTGAGTAATTGCACTAAAAAATGTATTCCTTTAGGTAACAAGTATAAACGGCTAAAATTAAACCCCCTATGGCTTACAGCTACTGTAAAAAGAGCAATAAAAGACAAAAAGAGGGCATTTAAAAAATACAAATCTGAGCTGTAGCAGTTGAAGATTGCAAAGGGCTTAATAAAATCTGCAAAAAGGAGATAAAATTAGCAAAGATACAAAAGGAACAGCAGGTAGCAAAAGAAAGCAAAACAAATCCCAAAAAGTTTTTAAAATATATAAATGCTAAAAAAAAATAGGTCTGAGCTGGTAGGTCCCCTAAATAATGGTAAAGGGGGGTAGTCACTGAAGATAAGGAAAAGGCAGAGTGCCTAAATAGGTTTTTTAGCTGTGTATATACAAAAGAAAAGAAAGGAGCTGATATATGTGGCGCCGGGGTTGTTAGTACATCCAGTGATATACTCAATTGGCTAACTGTAGATATGGTCCAAGAGAAGTTAAATAGGGTAAATGTGAACAAAACTCCGGGTCCAGATGGATTACACCCAAGAGTGCTTAAAGAGCTCTGTTCAGTCATTGCTGTGCCCCTGTTTATGGTTTTTAAGGATTCTCTAGGGACTGGTACAGTGCCAAGTGATTGGCGCAAGGCAAAGGTGGTGCCCATATTCAAAAAAGGATCAAGGTCCTTCACAGGTAATTATAGACCAGTTAGTTTAACTTCTGTTGTGGGAAAAATGTTTGAAGGAATCTTAAGGGACTATATACAGGAGTATGTGACTATAAATAATATTATAAGTGATAACCAGCATGGGTTTACCAAGGACAGAAGTTGTCAGACTAACCTAGGAGGTGAGTAGTAGCCTGGACAGAGGGGCGGCTGTGGATGTAGTGTTTCTGGATTTTGCAAAGGCATTTGATACGGTCCCTCATAGACGCTTAATAAGTAATGTAAGGTCTATTGGCTTGGAA
This sequence comes from Bufo bufo, assembly GCF_905171765.1. Classification (NCBI taxonomy): domain Eukaryota; kingdom Metazoa; phylum Chordata; class Amphibia; order Anura; family Bufonidae; genus Bufo; species Bufo bufo. The sequence goes on from NC_053389.1 coordinate 675,348,801, forward strand.
AGTATAGTTTGTAATTGGATTAAAAACTGGCTGAAGGACCGTGTCCAGAGAGTTGTGGTCAATGATTCCTATTCAAAATCGGCCCAGGTTATAAGTGGTGTACCCCAAGGTTCAGTGCTGGGCCCTTTTATTATTTAATTTATTTGTTAATAATATTGAGGACGGGATTAATAGCACCATATCTATTTTTGCAGATCACACTAAACTGTGTAGAACTGTACGGTCTATGGAAGGTGTCCATATACTACAATCTGACTTGAACACTCTGAGTGATTGGGCATCAACTTGGCAAATGAGGTTCAATGTGGACAAATATAAAGTTATGCATCTTGGTAGTAATAATCTCTGTGCTTCATATGTCCTAGGTGATGCAACACTGTAGAGAAGGATTTGGGTGTCCTTGTGGATGGTAGATTAAATTATAGTATACAATGTCAATCAGCTGCTTCTAAGGCCACCAGGATATTGGCATGCATTAAACGAGGCATGGACTCGCGGGGCAGGGATGTAATACTACCTCTTTACAAAGCGCTGGTGCGGCCTCATCAGGAATACGCAGTCCAGTTCTGGGCACCAGTACATAGAAAGGATGCACTGCAGCTGGAAAAAGTACAGAGGAGAGCGGTTAAACTGATAAGGGGCATGGAGGGTCTTAGTTATGAAGAAAGATTAAAAGAATTGAATTTATTTAGTCATGAGAAGAGATGTCTAAGGGGGGACATGAATAACCTGTACAAGTATATAAATGGGCCATACAAAAAATAAGACGAAAAGCTGTTGCATAGAAACATAGAAACATAGAATGTGTCGGCAGATAAGAACCATTTGGCCGATCTAGTCTGCCCAATATACTGAGTACTATGGATAGCCCCTGGCCCTATCTTATAAATGTAAAATGTGCTCAAAAGACAAGGGGGCACTGCCTCCGACTGAAGAAGAAAAAGTTCAATCTCCAGAAGCGTCAAAGCTTCTTTACTGTAAGAAAAGTGAATCTGTGGAATAGACTTCCTCAGGATGTGGTCACAGCAGGAACAGTGGACAGTTTCAAAAAGGGTTTAGACGAATTCTTAAAAGTAAAAAACATAAATGCTTATGAAAACGTGTAGAAATCTGAGTCTCACTTCCTTCTGGGATTTGCGTCCCCTCCGATCCCTTGGTTGACGTTTGTCTTTTTTCAACCGTATTAACTATGTAACTATGTAACAAATACAGCACACCTTTGCAGGAACTAGGTAAAGCTCCAAGGAAAAGTAGGGAATGGACTGTTTTCCCTGCTGAGTTTTCCTTAGGGCTCATGCACACAGCTGTATTATTGATCAGTGTTGCACAAATTTGTAATACAGCACCCATAGTTGTGTTCAGCAGTTGGGCATGCCTGGGCCATGCAGGGCTCCGGCAAATTTACTAACAATTACTCCTGGAAACAGGTGTAAATGTTGTCGAAAAACTACGCCAGCCAGGGGCTGCAGTAGTTTTTTCATCAGGTGCAAGAACTGCTATAGATGCGCCTAATTTATGACAAGGTACACACCTCATCACAAATTAGCTGAATCTTACGGCCGGCAGCATAGAGGGAATCTAAGACCGGTCTTAGTAAATGTGCCCCATAGGTATGTGGAATCACATTGGGGTATTTTATTAGTGCATTTGTGCTATATTTTTTGGTATAGAAAAATTAAAAAAAATGTTGTTGAACACCATATTTGCGCTACTGTGACTTTTTGTTTTTCTTACCACTTTAAAAAGTAATGAGCAAAATGTGCATGATTTATTATAAGGACACAGCCAGCAATGGTCCAACACATTAATTAAATTTAAAGTCAAAAAGTGCAGAAAGCTGCACCAATCTAGAGTCATCTCAGCCACCCTGTCTGTAATAATAAACTGGGTACTTTGTGAAATAATGTGCCCAGGTTTTCATATCAACATAGGCTGGTTAAGATGCTCTATGCTGCCTATTTATATGTAGTCTACTGAGCCACTTGTAAAAGGGGTGAGGGACTAGGGTCCCACCTTGTTCAGGGGCCCACCGGGGGATTCAATTGTGGCCCTGTGGGCCAGTCCAAGCTGTCTGGAAGGAGCCTCTGTCACAGATTCCAGTAAAAAAAAAAAATATGACTGCATGCAGCAGTATTTTGTCCAGCAGAATGATGGTATTCACACTAGACACCCAACAGATCCCATTATAGTGAATGTGTAACGGTCACGTCCACACACACACAGGGGAAAGGATAGTGACCACTGCGCTCCACCCTCACCCCTGGCCCTGCCTACTTGCCTCACGAGTCCTGATGACAGGGGACAACTGGACGACAGTCCCTAACTTAGGATATGTGCAGGGAAGACAGACAAGACAAAATACGGAACATGAACGGACCGGGTCAGAACCAAGAGAGCTATGCAGTACAAAGGATTAAGCAAAGAATGGTCAGGAGAAGCCGGGGTCAAATACCAGGAGAGCAGAGAAGTACAAGAGGAGTCCTAAGAGAGTAGTCAGGTGGGAGCCGAGGTCACAATACCAGGACGGATGCGCAGTACAGGAGGAGCAGGCAAAAGGATGGTCAGGGAACAGGATCAGGTAAGTATTCAGCAGTCCAACAAATAGCCAGGAACCTAGAAATTAACAGGCAACCTGTAGCCAGCAGGCTGCCTGTATTTATAGTGGGGAGTGAGGGTCATGTGACGTGGCCAGCGTCACATGACCGTCAGACCAACCAGTCGAGCACCGAGTGATCAGCTCGGCGCTCAAGGCAGACTAGGAGCAGGGAGCCACCCAGCTAGTAAAGCCGCCCTGGGAATGAGGTCAAACACAGAATCTCATTCCAAAAGTTAAGCAACAGGTCTGCGGGCAATGGGGGACCGAGTGCACCTTCGGAACCCCGTGACAGAATGGGATCTGTTGAGAACCAGCATTACATAGTAATATACAGTAATTTATAAGGCTGAAAAATTACATCTGTCCATCCAGTTCAGCCTGTTATCCTGCAAGTTAATCCAGGGGAAGGCAAAAAAAAAAACTGTGAGGTAGAAGCAAATTTTCCTTACTTTAGGGGAAAAAACTCCTTCCCGACTCCAATCAGGCAATCAGAATAACTCCCTGGATCAACGACCCCTCTCTAGTAGCTATAGCCTGTAATATTATTACACTCCAGAAATACATCCAGGCCCCTCCTGAATTCTTTTAGTGAACTCACCATCACCACCTCCTCAGGCAGAGAGTTCCATAGTCTCACTGCTCTTACCGTAAAGAATCCTTTTCTATATTTGTGTACAAACCTTCTTTCCTCCAGACGCAGAGGATGTCTCCTCGTCACAGTCCTGGGGATAAATAGATGATAGGAGAGATCTCTGTACTGACCCCTGTTATATTTATACACAGTTATTAGATCTCCCCTCAATTGTCTTTTTTCTAAAGTGAATAACCTTAATTTTGTTAATCTTTCAGGGTACTGTAGTCCACCCATTCCAGTTATTACTGTAGTTGCCCTCCTCTGAACCCTCTCCAGCTCTGCTATGTCTGCTGTCTGCCTTGTTCACAGGAGCCCAGAACTGTACACAGTCCTCCATGTGTGGTCTGACTAGTGGTTTGTAAAGTGGCAGGACTATGTTCTCATCACGGGCCTCTATGCACCGTATAATCTTATTGGCCTTGGCAGCAGCTGCCTGACACTGATTTCTACAGCTTAGTTTGCTGTTCACTAAAATTCCTAGGTTCTTTTCAATGTCAGTGTTACCCAGTGTTTTACAATTTAGTATGTACTGGTGACTTGCATTATTCCTTCCCATGTGCATGACCTTACATTTGTCAGTGTTAAACCTCTTCTGCCACTTCTCTGCCCAAGCCTCCAATCTATCCAGATCCCTCTGTAGCAGTATACAGTCCCCTTCCGTGATAAAATTGCAAAAATTGATATGTTACTGTGCAAGCCTTTTACAAGATCATTAATAAATATATTAAAGAAAATAGGGCCCAATACTGACCCGTGTGGTACTCCACTAGTGACAGTGACCCAATCTAAATGTGTACTGTTAATAACCGCCCTCTGTTTTCTATCACTGAGCCAGTTACTTATCCCCATACAGACATTTTCTCCCAGTCCAAGCATTCTCATTTTGTTTACTAAACTTTTATTGTCTGGCACTGGCATTGTCTGGCATATGCCGGATCCAGATGTTCAGGTATGCTGCTTCGACACCAGAACAGAACACCAGAATCCTAGCACTGATGTGCACTTAGCCTTACAACTCCCCCTACGCATATTAACCCAGAGCCATATTCAGAAAAACTTTGTACATTTTTAAAGTAAACAAAAGTAGATGTGTGGCTTCTTTAAGCAGCTTCAAAGAGCTCTGGTTCTAAAGACTACTGATATATCACACTTTATCCCACGTGCAAGCTGTATTGTTAAACAGGTTTGCTGGTTTCTCCCTGTAACACCATCAAATTGCTGCAAATTGATTTTATCCACTGGGGAATCTACCAGAGAAGCAATGAGAAAAAGCAACGTGCCAAGGTGAACGGTGGTATTTAGAGACCTCTGCTTAGACTTGCAGCAAAAAGCTAATTATGCCTTGCGAGGAAGCAGGAGTTCAGTTTGCACAAACTGCTGGGATCCTGTAGGTCAATAATTGCATGGGTATGACGCACACAGCTGAACGGAAGCTACACAGCTCACAGCTAGTCAGCTTTAATCAGAATGGCATTGGCTGTCCAGGAACTAAGGGGCACTGTGGATCTAAAGTCTTACCCTCCAGTAGTTACTTATATACCTATCTTATTATTGCAGACTAAGGGAAATATGTGCAAATGGATGAAAAGAAGTACACAAGAGAAAACTAAGTCAGTTTAGAAAGCCTCTGGCTTATTTGTAATTTTGTTCCTCTTCTGGCATGATCCTTTTAATAATACATCCATCACTCCCTGGCACGGCCGTCTTAGCCTTCCCCAGCAGCTATGCTCCTCTTCTCAGTTTCATCTAAATTTATCCAGTAAGTCTTCTTTTAAATCCCAGATCAAGTCTGGCTCTTCACATATAAATTCTCTTTATTTCCAACATCGGCTATGACTAAAGCACAGAGGCAAGCCTGCAACCCACCCCCATCTTGATATATGCCGGTATATTCATATCCAAAGGGTAAATCTTTCAATCTTCAACCCGGGCTGTGCTCATTTATCTGGATGTCTTAGACAGTTTGTTGGTCAAATTCCTTCTATAAATCAAATTATCTGATGACGAATCACAGGAATCTGAATTTAATGTCATGTATGGAACGTATCCCATTTCTGTTTGCATTCTTCAAATAGAAGATAATAAAAGACCAACAAATAATAGCCAAAGGTGGCATTAGTGAGTGAAAAACAAGGACATAAAATGGAAATAGAAGACCTCCAATGCTCTATAAGGATAGCTTCAATATGAACGCTGCAATCTCAGGGTGGCAAATAGGAGCTGCAGCAAATCATTGACGGAGATGATCCAGAAATACAAATACAGTACACAAACACAGCAGATTAATCTAGCGTATAAATATAAAGATACCAATAAGATCAAAACATCCACCAGGGACCAGGATGTTATATATCCAGAATGTTCATTCATGTTCATTCATTTTCTGCAGCTGAAATCTGGCGCCAGCGCGCATCACCTTTGGGCCTGGAGGTTACTGGCGCCTGCGCACTGGATATCACTATGCCTCTGCCCACTATGGGCAGTGTACTGTGCAGGCGCCGGATTTTGGCAGACATAGAATCATAAGGATACAGGGCTGGCCAGAGGATACACAGGGGAGAAGTTAGGCGCGAATAAGACCGGAGGGGCCTGGGCACTTGCAGCAAACGAGCCGCTCATTTGCATATCTTTAAAACTAGATTTTTGGCGCTTTGGAGACTCTCACAAATGAAGCAAAGGTAACATTAGTGTCATTTACTTGTGTCCAACACAGTTTTATAATCAGTTTAAATTGTGGCCAGTAGGTGACAGACTCCCTTTAAATGACTAAGAATATTCCTGTACTGAAAAGGAAAAAGACAGAAAGGTAAGTCCTTGTCTTTGTATATCTGTCTAATCACTTAAGGGCTCATAGTGGAGTGTGGTGGCTGCCAGAGGAGAGGAACATGCGGGTGATAATTGATTGATTGATTTATTTGATAGTGTATTATATTACAGTGGTGGTGGTACCGCAGCATTAACTAAGTGTGCAGATTGTCAGTATCTTTGCGCCTGTGTGAATCAAGAACCAGATATTCTAACATCCATAACATTTTTTTTTTTCTCTCAACTTAGCTGTGTGAAGGCTTGTTTTTGCAGGGCAGGCTGTGAGTTTTTATTGGAACCATTTTGGGGTACGTATGACTTTGAGATACATTTTTATGTAGTTTTTTGGGAGGGGAGGTGGGCAAAAATTGCAATTCTATCATGCTTTTTTATTTTCCATGGGGTTGAACATATGGTATATACTGTACCTCTTCTGCAAATATATGCAAATGCAGTAGAGTTAACATTCATGAGTTATCACATCTAGTTAGCGTGTTATGACTGTGGCTGATAACTCTGCTACATCTGTATGATGGCAGCACGGTGGCTCAGTAGTTAATGGTGCCTTGCAGTGCTGGGGTCCTAGGTTTTGAATCTGACGAGGTCATCTGCATGGAGTTTGTATGTTTTCCCTAGCTTTGTATGGGTTTCCTCCGGGTGCTCCGGTTTCTTCTCAAACTCAAGACATACTCATAGGGAATTTAGAATGAAAGCTCCATTGGAGACAGCTTGATGATAATGTCTGTAAAGCTCTTCGCAATGTGTTAGCATTATATAAATGAGCAAAATAAATAAATATGATAAGTTTATTTATACTGCAGGTCGATACAAACATGGTGATACCAAATTTATATAGGTTTATTTAATGTGTTACTACTTTTGCATCATAAAATCACTTCAAAACTTTTTTATTTATTTGTTAAGGCAGCTGTGTCAAGGCTTATTTTTTGTGGGATGAGTTGTGTTTTTTTCTGGTACTATTTTGGGGTACATATGACTTTTTGATAGTTTTTTTTATACCATTTAGGTCAAGTTCACACTTGGTTATTCACAATTATTTGCCAAGTTATTTCCATCAGTGACTGTGAGACAAAACCAGGTTCGGGTCAAAAACACAGAACAGGTGAAAATCTTTCCATTACAGTATATCTTATGTCTGTGTAGGCTTCACTACTGGTTTTGGATCACAATAACTGATGAAAATCACTGACCAAATAACTGAAGTGTGAACTTATTTGGGAGATTAGGTGACTAAAACAACAAATCTGTCAGTGTTTTTTTTGCGTTTTTATTGTCATTCCCTGAGCAGGATAAGTAACATGATCTGTTTATAGATCAGGTCATTATGAACGCAATGTCAATTACAGTATGTATAGTTTATTTTAGTTTAAATTTTAACCAATTATAAAAGAGTGGATACAGAAAATAGAGCAATATTTTTTTTATTTGAAATTTTCATTTATTTATTTTTTAGTCTTTTTTTTAAGTCCCACTTGAACATATAATGTTTGACCATTCCTCTTTACAGAACTGTTTCAGTTCAGCAATATTCTTGGGATGTCTGGTGTGAATCGCTTTCTTGAGGTCATGCCACAGCATCTCAATCGGGTTGAGGTCAGTACTCTGACTGGGCCACTCCAGAAGGCGTATTTTCTTCTGTTTAAGCCATTCTGTTGTTGGTTTACTTCTATGCTTTGGGTCGTTGTCCTGTTGCAAAACCCATCTTCTGTTGAGCTTCAGCTGGTGGATAGATGGCCTCAAGTTCTCCTGCAAAATGTCTTGATAAACTTGGGAATTCATTTTTCCTTCAATGATAGCAATCCGTCCAGGCCCTGATGCAGCAAAGCAGCCCCAAACCATGATGCCCCCACCACCATACTTCACAGTTGGGATGAGGTTTTGATGTTGGTGTGCTGTGCCTCTTTTTCTCCACACATAGTGTTGTGTGTTTCTTCCAAACAACTCAACTTTGGTTTCATCTATTATTTTGCCAGTACTGCTGTGGAACATCCAGGTGCTCTTGTGCAAACTGTAAATGTGCAGCAATGTTTTTTTTGGACAGCAGTGGCTTCCTCTGTGGTATACTCCCATGAAATCCATTCTTGTTTAGTGTTTTACGTATGGTAGAATCGCTAACAGGGATGTTAGCATATGCCAGAGACTTTTGTAAGTCTTTAGCTGACACTCTAGGATTCTTCTACACCTCATTGAGCAGTCTGCGCTGTGCTCTTGCAGTCATCTTTACAGGACGGCCACTCCTAGGGAGAGTAGCAGCAGTGCTGAACTTTCTCCATTTATAGACAATTTGTCTTACCGTGGACTGATGAACAGCAAGGCTTTTGGAGATACTTTTATAACCCTTTCCAGCTTTATGCAAGTCAACAATTCTTAATCGTAGGTCTTCTGAGAGCTCTTTTGTGCGAGGCATCATTCACATCAGGCAATGCTTCTTGTGAAAAGCAAACCCAGAACTGGTGTGTGTTTTTTATAGGGCAGGGCAGCTGTAACCAACACCTCCAATCTCATCTCATTGATGTGACTCCAGTTGGCTGATACCTCACTCCAATTAGCTCTTAGAGATGTCATTAGTCTAGGTGTTCACATACTTTTTCCACCTGCACTGTGAATGTTTACATGGTGTGTTCAATAAAAACATGGTAACATTTAATTCTTTGTGTGTTATTAGTTTAAGGAGACTGTGATTGTCTATTGTGACTTAGATGAAGATCAGATCACATTTTATGACCAATTTGTGCAGAAATCCATATCATTCCAAAGGGTTCACATACTTTTTCTTTCAACTGTATCTATTGCAATGTATAGAACCTGTCAGTTTTACACGCTAGCAGGATTCCATACATGGCAAATCTGCCATAGCCACCATCAGGACCCCTCCCTTTGTATGTTATTAGTTTAATGAGATTGTGATTGTCTATTGTGACTTAGATGAAGATCAGATGACATTTTATGACCAATTTGTGCAGAAATCCATATCATTCCAAAGGGTTCACATGCTTTTTCTTTCGACTGTATCTATTGCAATGTATAGAACCTGTCAGTTTTACATGCTAGCAGGATTCCATACATGGCAGATCTGCCATAGCAACCATCAGGACCCCTCCCTCTGTAAATTCCTCAGATGCAGCAGTCGTTATGGACCTTGGCATCTAAGGGTTTAAACATCTGGAATCGGTACTAGCACTGATCTTTGCCATTGCAGGGTGTTGCCGCTGCCGTCACTATGCCATAACTGTACAGCATAGTGCGTTTATGGTAATATCTGACATGCTGTATATTTACAGCATGGTGCACAAAGGGGTTAAATTGTTGCAAACATTGACAAAACAGACACACACAAGTCTATACTTACAAACATGGCGGTCCTGTGTGCCTCATTGATGTTCTCTCTCCATGAAAGATTATTTCCCACTGCTTATAAAGCAGACACTGTCATCTCTCACATGGAGTCCTTGTCCGCAATGGGGCTCAGTGGAAGCATGGAAATTCAGCATTATTAAATATTGCAGCAAGCTAACCATTTATATTTCTTCTGGACCAACTTGCAGGATAACAGGCTGAACTGGATGGACAGGTGTCTTTTTTAGGCCTTATAAACTACCGTATATTATTTTTATTTTATGTCAGTCCAGTTTTTTCCATTCCCCCTTAATGTTATGGATACAGACATATTAGGCTACCTGGTGGATTTTCTACATGGTTTGGGATTTCCTGGGCTAAAATTTTCTAAAACCACTGATGTATAGTATAGCCAGAAGGTGATACTAAAAATAAATTGTACATTTTGAGAGAGCAATGAAATAACCAACATTCCACTCTTTAGATTTTTGTACATTTCCACTGTTTCAGTCATTAGGGTATAGTCCACAATTTCTGTTCTAGCTTAATCGAAACGTGTACTCAGATCAACAACATGTCTAGAAGAATAAAATGTTAGGATTACTGGAGTTACTGGTTGAAACTGGCATTCAAAACAAGTGTGGAATGATAGTGAAATGCAGCTATATGAGCTTCAGCAGCTATATGAAGTACGATATTGGCTTGCATATGCAAGTAAAGTATTTATGCACCATGTATTTTTCTTAAACCTGATTTGTGACAACACTCTGCGGGGTCAAAGGAGATGTCCCCAGGCTTGCAAGTATAAATAAAGGAATCGTCCGGGCCTCCCAGAAGAGATCACGGTACACAGTTTCAATGTTTGTTAGTGTTGGTCGACCAAAGTGCTCGAGTAGAACACCTCAGGATGCTCGGGTGCTCTACCGAGCACCTGAGCACAATGGAAATCAATGGGAGAACCCGAACATTAAACCAGGCACCCCCTGCTCTGAAGAGGGGAGGGTGTCTGGTTCATAGTAAAAGGTCAGAAATTGATGGAAACACCACCAAAATGGTTGTGGAACAGCAAGGGGAAGATGTCTAAATGCATCTTGGACTCCCAGGTCGCTGCTGGGAACGATGTTGTCCGAGTAGTACGCCATTTTTACAGACTGACAATAATACGCACCAAACCGAAGATAAAATTGATTTTAGAGGAAAAATTGTTAGGAAACATTCTTTCCTGTATATTTACTTGTATATTAAGTGTAAGTCCTGCCAAAAATTACAAGGAAGAGGCACTCTGATACAACCTGTATATCACATAAAGGAGGGCCTCATTCACATTGTGGTACAATTGTTCAGGTAGTTGGACTCCTACACTCATAAAGCCTATGCACTAAGTTAAACGACTGCCAAAAATTACAAGGAACCGGCACTCCAATACACCCTTTATTACACATAAAGTAGGGCATCATACACACCCATGAAAAATTATGATTGCTGGCCTGCTGGTGACCCTCAAAAACATTAGGGGCGAGGGCCTGCTGCTGATCTGACCATCTAAAACATTCGGGGTGAGGGCCTGCTGCCGAGCTGACCATCTAAAAAATTGTGTGGGCGAGGGCCTGCTGCCGAGCTGACCATCTAAAAATTTAGGTGTGAGGGTCTACTGCTGAGCTGACCCTCTAAAACATTATGGTTGAGGACCTGCTGGTGACCCTCAAAAACATTATGGGTGAGGGCCTGCTGGTGACCCTCTAAAACATTATGGGTGAGGGCCCGCTGCTGAGCTGACCCTCTAAAACTTTAGGAGCGAGGGCAGCCTAATAAGCATGTTGATATGATGGAGGAGAAGGACGAGAAAAGGGAGATTGAACCATATACCCTTTTTAGTGGTGGAAGGGGTGCATGGGTATACAGTGTATTCAATATACCATTAAAACCACATTTAGAGTGCCTTTATGTTCAGCCGCTTTCCTCTGGTGGAGTAGAGAAGTCAGAGGCAATCCAGACCTTGTTCATTTTTATAAGAGTCAACCGGTCAGCATTTTCAGTTGACAGGCGGATGCGCTTATCAGTTATTATGCCCCTAGAAGCACTAACTACACGCTCTGACAAAACGCTGGTGGCGGGGCAGGCCAGCACCTCCAAGGCGTAGCCACGTGCCACATGTCCAGCTTGGACACCCAATAGTTGTAAGGCACACAGGGATCACTGAGGACGCTGACACGGTCTGCTACGTACTTCTTCACCATCTTCCCAAATTTTTCCCTCCTTGTGACACTAGGCCATGCCTTAGGTTGAGTGTGCTGGCGGGGTGTCATAAAACTGTCCCAGGCCTTGGAGAGTGTTGCCCTGCATCTGTTGGAACTGCTGTGTGTTCCCCTCGTCTCTCCTCTCCTCTGTTGGCAAAGGAACTACGTACTCTGCAGCCAGCGTTGTCAGCTGGAAATTTTTGGAGCAATTTTTCCACAAGGACCTTCTGTATTGCACCATTTTCCTCGTCCTCTCAACCACAGGAATGAGAGATGAGAAGTTCTCTTTGTAGCGGGGGTCGAAAAGGGTGAACAACCAGTAATCGGTGTTGGCCAAAATGCGTACAATGCGAGGGTCACGGGAAAGGCAGCCTAACATAAAGTCAGCCATGTGTGCCAGAGTCCCAACAGACAAGACTTCGCTGTCCTAATCAGGAGGATGACTCTCATCCTCTTCCTCCTCTTCTACCCATCCATACTGAACAGATGGAATTAAACTTCCATGGGTACTACCCTCTGTAGCAGAGGCAACCGTCTCCTGCTCCTCCTCATCATCCACTTCGCGCTGAGAAGATGAACTGAGGGTGGTCTGGCTATCACCCTGTGTACTTTCTTCCCCCATTTCCACCTCTTCCACATGCAAAGCATTCGCCTTAATTGTGAGCTGGGAGCGTTTGAGTAGACACAGAAGTGAAATGGTTACACTGATAATAGCGTTATCGCCGCTCACCATCTGTGTTGATTCCTCACAGAGGTCAGACATCAATGCCCACTCATCGCTTGTGAAGGCGACGACTCGAAAGACCATGTTGCAGCTTGTATTCCACTACTGCCCTCTGCTGCTCACAAAGCCTGGCCATCATGTGGAACGTGGAGTTCCAGTGCATGCTCACGTCGCATAATAGTCGGTGATCTGGCAATTGCAAGCGCTGCTGCAGCTTTGCAAGACCGGCATAAGCTGTCGATGACTTGCGGAAATGGACACACACGCGGCGCACCTTCACCAGTAGCTCAGGCAAATTGGGGTAGGTTTTGAGAAACCGCTGAACCACTAGGTTGAACACATGGGCTAGGCATGGTATGCGTGTGAGCTTGTCGAACTCCAAAGCCACCACCAAGTTACAGACATTATCAGACACAACCATGCCTGGTTCTAGGTTGAGTGGCGAGAGCCACAGCTCAGTCTGGTCCCTTATCCCCTGCCACAGCTCTGCGGCGGTGTGCTGTTTGTCACCTAAGCAGATCAGTTTAAGCGCGGCCTGTTGCCGCTTCCCCACTGCAGTGCTAAACTGCTTCCAGCTACTGACTGATGGCTGGCTGGTGCTGCAAGATGATAATTCAGAGGTGGAAGTGGAGGAGGAGGCGGAGGAAGAGAAGGGGGGGTTGCAGCCACTAACTTAGGTGGCGGCGGAAACCCTGATGGAAGTAGGGCCCGCAATCCTTGGTGTCGGTAGCACCTGTGCCATTCCAGGGTACGACTCGCTCCCGGCCTCCACAACGTTCACCCAGTGTGCCATCAGGGAAATGTAGTGTCCCTGGCCAAAAGCACTTGTCCATTTGTCAGTTGTTAAGTGGACCTTCCCAATAACTGCATTGGTCAGTGCATGGGTGATGTTACGGGACACATTCTGGTGTAAGGCTGGGACTGCACACTGTGAAAAATGTTGGCGGCTGGGGACAGGCTGCGAAAAGCCTCAGTGTCCACAAGCCTAAATGGCAACATTTTTAGGGCCAGCAATTTGGAAAGGTGCGCATCTAGTGCTATGGTCTGTGGGTGGGTGGCTGGGTATTTGTGCTTTCATTCAAAGTCCTGGGGTATAGACATCTGTACGCTGTGCTGGAACACAGAAGTGGATGTGCTAGCTGATGGTGCTTGCAAAGGTCCAGGTGCATGGCGGGAGGCATCCGGGCCTGCGTCTTGGACAGGGGATTGGCCAGAACGTAACACAGGGGAAGAGGAGGCAGTGGTGTGACCCGCAGACACTGGTTGTGGACCCATTCGTTCGGCCCACCTATTAGGGTGCTTTGATGCCATGTGGCAGATCATGCTGGTGGTGGTGAGGTTGCTAGTGTTCACGCCCCTGCTCATTTTGGTATGGCACAGGTTGCAAATAACAATTCTTTTATCGTCTGCACTTTCCTTAAAAAAGCGCCAGACTTCGTAACACCTACCCCTTGGCAAGGGAGATTGCCACTAGAGGGTGCTCCGGGGAACAGTTGTGGGCCTGTTTGGTGTGGATTGCCTTCTCCCTTTTGCCACCCCACTGCCTGTTGCGGTGCTGTGGATCCCTCCCTCTCTGTACTGCTGTCCTCGCTCGGCTTGCTACCTTCCCAGGTTGGGTCAGTGACTTCATCGTCCAGCACCTCCTCTTCCACTTCCTCCCTCTGGTCATCCTCCTGACTTGTTGAACTAACAACAACCTCAGTTATTGACAACTGTGTCTCATCCTCATCACGAACCTCTTGAGACACTAATTGCGGTTGACTTATTGGCAACTGTGTCTCATCATCATCATCCACCTCGTGAAACACTAATTGCTGTTCCTCACCATCATCTTCTTCTGACTGTGGATGCTCCAGAGTTTGGGAATCAGGGCACAAGATCTCCTCATGTCCCTCTTCAAGCGGGCTTGGCGAGAGGCCCAAATTAAGGAATGGCAACGAAAACAGCTCCTCGGAATATCCCAGTCTGGGATCACTTGTTTGCCAAGACTCTACATGGTGGGTGGAAAGAGTATCAGGGTGAGGATTCTGTTGACCAGACTCTTGGCTACTGAGACTGGACTTTGTGGAAGACAGGGTGGTGCTTAAACGACTGGAAGCATTATCTGCTGCAATCCAACCAACCACCTGGTCGCACTGGTTTGAGTGGTGTCCTGCGCCGCCCTGCGCCGCCCTGCAAACTGGGACATGAAGCTAGGAATCGTGGATGAGTGTGTTTCTTGTGCTCTGGCAGCAGACACAGTTTCACAGCGCTCAGGATTATGGCCTCTGCGTGCACCATCAGCAGCACGGCCACTTCCCCGTCCCTTACCGCTTGCCTTGCGCATAATAAATGGTATATATGCTTGCAAGTATGTCACACGTACAGTAGCGCAGGTTTTGTAAGTGTATGCGTAAATAAAGTACACAGAATGTCACAGATATTTTTAGGATGCGCAAACGTTATACACGAGATATAGCGCAAGTAATGTCGCTGTCACCACCAGCTAATAAAAAATTACACTGAATGAATGTCACTGATATTTAGGATGCGCACACGTTAAACAGGAGGTATAGCGCAAGTAATGTCGCTGTCACCACCGCCTAATAAAAAATTACACTGAATTAATATCAGTATGTAGCAAAAATCCCCATCTCCCATTCCATCTCCATCTCCCTGAATGTACACGTTGGAGGAGTACATTCACCCACCATGGTGTTGATATACATATTTACTGTTAGCTGCAGTCACGGTGGTGAAGTGACAGGCAGCCAATAATACGTTTATCATTGTGTGATGGGGGGCCATAATGAATTTATTATGCCCCAGTCCTAATTTGTGTCACCCTGATGCCGTTTCCGCAGTTGTGGGGGTTGCATTTTGCATTCTGCAGCTCTCAATCTGCGCTTAGTGACATTCTCTGACCAACAGAATTGTACCATTACAAGCCGATGTTTGCAGTTAGTTTTCATAATAAGGAGTCTGCCATTTGGATTATTTCCTGCTGTTTGATCATCTGATAGTAAATATATCCGCCGAATATGATCCCTGTAATAGGAAGGTTTGTTTACCTGTCACGGACGGTCTTTATGTATTGCAGCTGACGTCAGCCCGGGGGAGTGTCTCAGTTGGAGCGCTCCTATCTCCCGAGTTGGGTCAGCTGATTGGCTGAGTCGAGTGCTATGGGCAGAGCCGCAATGTTAAATCATCATGGTTTTGGCAGCCACTTCACGGCCGCACAAGTATTGGGAGCTCTGCCACGTGTGAGAGGTGGCGTGCTCATTTTGTTTGTCCGTAGGAATTTATGTGACACTGGCAGTAACAGTGTTGAGGCTCCTGATGAGGTGTTCTAACCAGAAACGCGTTGAGCCAGCATTTAACTGCAGCCAGTATTAACAGACGACAGGAATATGTATTAGGCAGCGACAAATAGATTTTAAGTCAGTCAGTGGTGAGGGACGTTGATTATGATACTAGGGTTTTTGTAGGATAGTAGGCTGCTAGTGATTTACACTGAGGGTGAGTGTCTATCAACAGGAATCTGTACAGCCTATATCCCTATGTTCCCTCACTTAGGATACCTAACTCATATAGGAACGACAGTGTTGATACATTGTTATAGGTACCCAGCGAGATCAGCAGAGTGCATCATAGGCCGCTCCTAGTACTAAACGCACATAGGAGCAATAGTGTGACTACATTCATACATGTACCCAGTAAGATCAGCAAAGAGTACCATAACTGCTCCTAAGTATGGTATTGTTTTGGTTATAGATGATTAGAAGTGTGGTCTCCTTGATTTTAAGTAAAGAAAGAGAATAAAGTTTGTTTGTTATTTTCATTTTAGCGTCCCTACAATAACTGTGAATCAGATCTATAAGTGACGTGATTGTGACTATCTATTAATAATTGCGGTGATTTCTGAGATAGAAATACCTTTTAATATCTTAAGGACCCGGGACGAGAATGCTCGTCCTATATTGCCGTTAGTTTGTGCCCCAGGACGAGCATTCTCGTCCTTCAGTACTTCCCCTTCCCCACATGCAGTGCTGCGATCAGTGGCAGGAGCCCGGCAGTTACTGACAGCATCCACCAGCATCGGTGATAATGCCAAGACCGGTTGATTAACCCCTCATATACAGCAGTCAGTGCTGACCATGGCACATGGGAGGTTTGCGCTCCCTGTCCTGATCAATAGGTTCCCGCGCTGCACTCACAGGGACCGGATGGTTGCCATTAGAGATGAGCGAATTTCAGGTTATAAAAAATTCGTTCACGCTTCATTTACTGGTAAAAGGTGAATTGTGTTATAGATTCCGTTACCACGGACCATAACGCAATTCTAGGACGGAATGCATAACAGAATGCAGGACTCCTCTGCATAACGGAAACGGGACGGATCCGTTTTCCAGCCCATAGACTTCTATTATGATGGAATGAACAACAGAATGTCTCTAAAGGCATTCCGTTATGCATTTCGTCTTAGAATTGCGTTATGGTACATGGTTACTGAATCCATGACGCAATTCAACTTTTACCAGTAAACTAAGCGTGAACGAATTTCTAAATATGAAATTCGCTCATCTCTAGTTGCTTTGGCAGCCCCAAATCTTACAAATGCCTTGGGGCCCGGCAGCTACGGAGGCTTATGAGGCCCAGCCCCCAGGCTGGGTCTCATAAGCAAACTATCAGTGTAATACAGTCGTGGCCAAAAGTTTTGAGAATTAGATAAATATTGGAAATTGGAAAAGTTGCTGCTAAAGTTTTTATAATAGCAGTTTGCATATACTCCAGAATGTTATGAAGAGTGATCAGATGAATTGCATAGTCCTTCTTTGCCATGAAAATTAACTTAATCCCCAAAAAAACTTTCCACTGCATTTCATTGCTGTCATTAAAGGACCTGCTGAGATCATTTCAGTAATCGTATTGTTAACTCAGGTGAGAATGTTGACGAGCACAAGGCTGGAGATCATTATGTCAGGCTGATTGGGTTAAAATGGCAGACTTGACATGTTAAAAGGAGGGTGATGCTTGAAATCATTGTTCTTCCATTGTTAACCATGGTGACCTGCAAAGAAACGCGTGCAGCCATCATTGCGTTGCATAAAAATGGCTTCACAGGCAAGGATATTGTGGCCACTAAGATTGCACCTCAATCAACAATTTATAGGATCATCAAGAACTTCAAGGAAAGAGGTTCAATTCTTGTTAAGAAGGCTTCAGGGCGTCCAAGAAAGTCCAGCAAGCGCCAGGATCGTCTCCTAAAGAGGATTCAGCTGCGGGATCGGAGTGCCACCAGTGCAGAGCTTGCTCAGGAATGGCAGCAAGCAGGTGTGAGCGCATCTGCACGCACAGTGAGGCGAAGACTTTTGGAAGATGGCCTGGTGTCAAGAAGGCCAGCAAAGAAGCCACATCAGGGACAGATTGATCTTCTGCAGAAAGTATGGTGAACGGACTGCTGAGGACTGGGGCAAAGTCATATTCTCCGATGAAGCCTCTTTCCGATTGTTTGGGGCATCTGGAAAAAGGCTTGTCCGGAGAAGAAAAGTTGAGCGCTACCATCAGTCCTGTGTCATGCCAACAGTAAAGCATCCTGAGACCATTCATGTGTGGGGTTGCTTCTCATCCAAACGAGTGGGCTCACTCACAATTCTGCCCAAAAACACAGCCATGAATAAAGAATGGTACCAAAACACCCTCCAACAGCAACTTCTTCCAACAATCCAACAACAGTTTGGTGAAGAACGATGCATTTTCCAGCACGATGGAGCACTGTGCCATAAGGCAAAAGTGATAACTAAGTGGCTCGGGGACCAAAACGTTGACATTTTGGGTCCGTGGACTGGAAACTCCCCAGATCTTAATCCCATTGAGAACTTGTGGTCAATCCTCAAGAGGCGGGTGGACAAACAAAAACCCACTAATTCTGACAAACTCCAAGAAGTGTTTATGAAAGAATGGGTTGCTATCAGTCAGGAATTGGCCTAGAAGTTGATTGAGAGCATGCCCAGTCGAATTGCAGAGGTCCTGAAAAAGAAGGGCCAACACTGCAAATACTGACTCTTTGCATAAATGTCATGTAATTGTCGATAAAAGCCTTTGAAACGTATGAAGTGCGTGTAATTATATTTCACTACATCACAGAAACAACTGAAACAAAGATCTAAAAGCAGTTTAGCAGCAAACTTTGTGAAAACTAATATTTGTGTCATTCTCAAAACTTTTGGCCACGACTGTACACTGTGTAATGCACTAATAGTCAATGCAGTACAATACAGATGTATTATACTGCATTGAAACAGGGATCAGACCCTGAAATGTTAAAGTTTCATAGTGGAACAAAAATGAAAAATAAAAAAAGTGACATAAAAGTGTTTAAAACAATGAAAAATAATAAACTTTTAAGTAAAAAAATTAATATATATATATATATTGCAAAATGCAAAATGGGAGCAAAACCGAAAGTGTTGCGTTTATATTTTTATATATATATGTATATATTTTTATATATATATATATATATATATATATATATACACATATATATATATACATATATATATATATATATAAATATAAACGCTGGTTTTGCTCCCATTTTGCATGAGTTGAACTCAAAGATCTGAAACATTTTCTACATACACAAAAGACCCATTACTCTCAAATATTGTTCACAAATCTGTCTAAATCTGTGTTAAAGTACTTTCACACTTGCGGCAGAAAATTCCGGCAGGCAGTTCCGTCGCCGGAACTGCCTGCCGGATCCGTCAAAACATGCAAACTGATGGCATTTGTCAGATGGATCAGGATCTTGATCCGTTTGAGAAATTCATTGAAATGCCGGATCCGTCTCTCCCGTGTCATCCAGAAAAACGAATCCGGCATTTATTTTTTTCACATTTTTTGCGGTCTGAGCATGCACAGACCGCAAAAACTGATCTGTTTTGCCGGGGCCAGATCCGGATACGGCATTCCGGGACGTGTTACGGAATTTTGGACTGAGATAAAACCGTAGCATGCTGCGGTATTATCTCTATCCTGAAAAAGCAAAAAGACTGAATTGAAGACATCCTGATGCATCCTGAATGGATTGCTCTCCATTCAGAATGCATTAGGATAAAACTGATCAGTTCTTTTCCGGTATTGAGCCCCTAGGACAGAACTCAATGCCGGAAAAGAATAATGCTAGTGTGAAAGTACCCTTAGTGAGAACTTCTCCTTTGCTAAGATAATCCAATAATCCATCCCACCTCACAGGTGTGACATATCAAGGTGCTTATTAGACAGCATGAATATTGCACAAGTGTGCCTTAGACTGCCCACAATAAAAGACAACTCTGAAATGTGCAGTTTGATCACACAGCACAATGCCATAGATGTTGCAACTTTTGAGGGAGTGTGCAATTGGCATGCTGACTGCAGGAATGTCTATAGCATATACTTGGAAAAAGAGAAAAAAAGTGGGCTTAGCCAGACTCGAGCGCGCCAACCCTGTAACGTAGTATATGAATAAAATTAAATAGGTGAATATAGTAATGTCTAATACGAATCAAAATACATAATAGGTATCAGATAACACCTTAAAACATATCAAAAGATAAAAACAAGGTAAAACCAAGAAAATCTGTGTTATAACTCACTTCACGGGGGGAGATAGTCTATGGGATAAACTCAAGACACCCATAGGCTTAGCTCCCTCGCCAGGATCGCATGTAGAATCACAGGAAGAGGCCGCAGTCGCCAAGTGGGTACGTCAGGAAACTTCCCTTTTATTGGAATCGAGGCTCAACGCGTTTCGGGGGCTATACAGTGCACCCCCTTCTTCAGGAGCAATAACATAGGACAAACATAAAGGGTATACATACATGCAGGTATTTATAGTAGTCCATGGTTTGAGTCTTGCCCATGGTGGGGAGGAACTGAATGGTGATGTCACTTCCTGTGGGTGTTCGCAAAAAATGTCCAAAGATGATCAAAATATGGAGGAATATCATTATAAACAATGTATTTTAAATACAGGTTGAGGTCATGGTCAATAATATAAAAAATAAAGTTTCTATGAGCTTCAAAATAGACATGTTGCCGTCCCCTTCCTGTAAGTGGAACACACATGGAGTGCAAGGGTCAAGGGTACTACTTCCGGTTCGGTTTTAATCAAGATCGTCAATAGTGGAAATGAAATAGAAAGCCCTGATAAAGCAGGCTCTGGCCTTGACATGGGAGACCAGGGTTCGAATCCTGGCTAGGGTCAGTACCTATTCAGTAGGAAGTCCTTGGGTGAGACTTCCCTACAGTGCAGGGGTGGCCCCTTGAGCGACCACTTAGTGGTTGCAGCTCTTGAGCTTCCTGTGCGTTCCACTGTCATACTGGAGGTGAAAGGGACTATGAAAAAGATAAAATCATATAAGTGCAATAGACCAAATGAACAATAAAACACGTGCGTGTGTGTGTGTGTGTGTGTATATATATATAAAAAACTATTGTGTGTGGATAATATAAAAGGACATTTCTTCATAAAGGCATATACCTATTGGTAAACCGAAATAAGAGAAATATAAAATGAGGGACAGGAATTGTGTATGTATAAAAGACCCAAATGTATACACATATAAAATGTAACATATATTACACAAGCAATAAAAACATATAAAAACCTATGTATTAGGTCTGTCTAGACGGGGGCTGAATAGAAGTATATAATGTTATTATGGACAGAGTATACCAAGAAAAAAATATATAAATCTTTTTTATATACTAAAAAAGAATGGTGGGTTATAAATATTTGGAGAAACCAAAGTGGTATCAATCGGTTGGGTATCTATTAGTATAGTTATGTAGGGCAGTGGTACATATAGTATGGAAAAAATCAATAAATAAATTCTTATCGAGAAAAAATATATATTGTAAAAAATCAATAAATGTATAAAAATATATATATATAGAAAAGATAGAAAAGAACAAAACAGAAACCACCAAGCCCCCACATCCAGAACCCTCTGAGCCAGATACACTGACACAGACGTTAGTCCAAAAGGAGAGAGAAAAAGGGATATTTACCGTATATACTCGAGTATAAGCCGACCCGAGTATAAGCCGAGCCCCTAATTTTACCCCCAAAAAATGGGAAAAATTATTGACTTGAGTATAAGACTAGGGTGGGAAATGCAGCTATAATGCAGAGTGTATGTGTATATAATGCACACACTCTACATTATATACACACATCTGCAAGAGGGTGACTCCCTGTATTTAATGCAGAGTGTGTGCATTATATACACACACACTCTGCATTAAATACAGGGAGCCATCCACAGATCTCCCCCCTAAACAGTGCCATCCACAGATCCCCCCTAAACAGTGCCATCCACAGATCCCCCCTCCCCTAAACAGTGCCATGATGGCACTGTTTAGGGGAGGGGGTATCTGTGGATGGCACTGTAGGGGGATATGTGGATGGCACTGCCATCCACAGATCCCCCTACAGTGCCATCCACAGATCCCCCTACAGTGCCATCCACAGATCCCCCTACAGTGCCATCCACAGATCCCCCTACAGTGCCATCCACAGATCTCCCTACAGTGCCATCCACAGATCTCCCTACAGTGCCATCCACAGATCCCCCTACAGTGCCATCCACAGATCTCCCTACAGTGCCATCCACAGATCCCCCTACAGTGCCATCCACAGATCCCCCTACAGTGCCATCCACAGATCTCCCTACAGTGCCATCCACAGATCCCCCTACAGTGCCATCCACAGATCCCCCTACAGTGCCATCCACAGATCCCCCTACAGTGCCATCCACAGATCCCCCTACAGTGCCATCCACAGATCCCCCTACAGTGCCATCCACAGATCCCCCTCAACGACGCTCACAGCAGTATTCTTACTTTGTCTTTGCTCCGGTAATACAGGCATTGCGGGGAGCGGCGCTCACTCACTGACGTCACGCGCCTTCTCCCACTAGACGGCGCAGGCGAGTGACGTCAGTGAGTGAGCGCCGCCCCCCGCACTGCCTGTATTACCGGAGATAGACTAGACTCGAGTATAAGACGAGGAGGCTTTTTGAGCACAAAAATATGTGCCAAAAAACTCGTCTTATACTCGAGTATATACGGTAACCTCTCCAAACATAAACTCTCTGACATAGGAAGGGCCTATCTTAGGAAGGGCCTATCCTTTTGTCCCAACAATGAACCCGATCTATTTGAGCTCTTTATCGACCTAAACCAGTTTATACTCACACTTCAGAGGCACTTCAAGATTAAAGAACATATCACACCGAAACAAACCCCTAACACCGATAATCCCATAACCACTCCCACCTCCATGGGGCCATCCAATGACAATCACCTGGAGACCCCAACCCTAATACCCTCTCATTTGAAAAACAAATCTACCTTTTACCCTTTGGAGAGTCGTGGCCCCCACTTAGAAAGTTTTTATAACATGGTGCTGGACTAAAGATAGAAAATTTGCATACACCACCACTGATAACCTCACTGCTAAAGAAAAAAAGGCGCTCAGTAAGCTAAAATAGAACAATGATATAGTTATTAAAAGCGCAGACAAAGGCGGAGGAATAGTGATTATGGATCGGGAATATTACCTGCTCGAATCGAATAGGATCCTATCATACCAAGATTATTACAGAGTACTATCAGAAGACCCCACAAATTTATTTAAAAAAGCACTCACCTTTCTAATCGAGTCTGGTTATGAGGAAGGGGTCCTGGATAAAAAAGAAAATAAATTTTTCTCACCCCCCATCCATCTATCTCTTGCTTTTACTTTCTCCCGAAAATACATAAGACCCTTGAGTCACCACCCGGAAGACCCATTATCTCGGGGATAGGGTCCCTTATTGCAAACCTATCCGCTTATGTTGATCAATTCCTTCAGAAATGTGTTCTTCTACTACCATCCTATTTGAGAGACAGCAGCCATTTGCTTAATATATTAGACAATTTCCAATGGAAAGAGGGCTATTTGTGGGTCACTTTAAACGTTTCAGCTCTTTACAGTAATATCCAGCATGACTTAGGTATTCCAGCATTAAACCACTTCCTACAAACCGACTCCGCTATGCCCCCATCACAGAAAGACTTCATCCTCCAGGCGATCGAGTTCATTCTACGACACAATTACTTTTCGTTTAATAATAAATTCTACATACAGGAAAAAGGGACTGCAATGGGGATGAAATTTGCCCCATCGTATGCCAACCTATTCATGGGTCTATTTGAAGATTAATTCAATCTCCTAGCCCACCCCAATATACAACTATATCATAGATATATTGACGATATCATTTTCATCTGGAACAATGACATCGACACTCTCAAAACTTTTATAGATTCCCTTAATGGTAATAACTGGGGCCTTACATTAACACTGGAATACAGTTTTCTAGACATTCATCTGAGCTCCCGAAATAATGACTACAAAGACTCATTTTAAAAAGGTTCAAACAGCTATTTAGATTTCAAGAGCTGTCATCACCAAAAAATGGCTAAAAAACATACCCTACAGCCAAGATGAAAAGGGTCAGGAGAAATTGCTCTAAAGAGTCCACTTGCAAACAACAACTGATGACTCTCTCAGCCCGCTTTCGTGAGAAAGGCTATCCCAAAAATCTGATCAAAGACTCACTTGAGAAAGCCCTTAGCGGTAATCAAAAAGAGTCCCTAAAAAAGAGTTTGACTGACACTAGGGCCACACCACTTGACAACAGTACAGGCCAGTTCAAAACTCTTAAGAATATGATTGCACCATCTTGTCCCCGCCTCTCTCCTAAAACTGTAACCATCTCATTTCCTCCAACTAAATTCAGGGACAAGGACGAAGTAGGGTCCTTTAAATGCAATGGTAAGAGGTGTATGTGCTGCTCCATCATCTCACATAGGGTGAAAAACTTTCAGAGTACCTCCATGAAAGAAACATTTCCTTTTAAACACAAAATGAATTGTGGATCCAGCAATGTCATATATCTCCTACACTGTCCATGTGACCTGCAATATGTGGGTAGAACCACCCAATCCCTCCGAGAAACGTCTAAATGAACACTGATCAAATATTAAACGTAAGATCCTTACCCACAGCGTTTCCAAACATTTTTCCATCTACCATAACGGTGACTCATCTTTACTTAGGTTGACCCCCTTTGAATGTGTCCAAAACTCCTATCAATCTCTTTGCAGAAAGGAGATGTTTTGGATTTACCGTCTCAATACCCTATCTCCTTTTGGGCTAAATGAATGTTTAGAATATACTAACTTCCTTCTCTCTCTACCCATTTAAATATCCATAGAATCAGATTTCTCCATCCAGCTTCATTTAGATTTATTTATTATATATATATGTTTATAGATACATATTTATATATATATATATATTTTATACATTTATTGTATGATTTTTTATAATATAATATCTTTTTTCTTGATAAGAATTTATTTATTTATTTTTTTCCATACTATATGTAACACTGCCCTACATAACTATACTAATAGATACCCACCCGATTGATACCACTTTGGTTTCTCCCAATATTTATAACCCACCATTCTTTTTTAGTATATAAAAAATATATATATATTTTTTTGTGGTATACTCTGTCCATAATAATATTATATTCTACTATTCAGCCCCCATCTAGACAGACCTAATACATAGGTTTTTATATGTTTTTATTGCTTGTGAAATATATGTTACATTTTATATGTGTATACATTTGGGTCTTTTATACATACACAATTCCTGTCCTTCATTTTATATTTCTCTTATTTCGTTTTACCAATAGGTATATGCCTTTATGAAGAAATGTCCTTTTATATTATCCACACACAATAGTTTTTTATATACACACACACACGTGCTTTAGTGTTCATTTGGTCTATTGCACTTGTATGATTTAATCTTTTTCATAGTCCCTTCCACCTCCAGTAAGACAGTGGAACGCACAGGAAGCTCAAGAGCTGCAACTACTAAGTGGTCGCTAAAGGGGACTGTAGGGAAGTCTTGCCCAAGGACCTCCTACTGAATAGGTACTGACCCTAGCCAGGATTCGAACCCTGGTCTCCCATGTCAAGGCCAGAGCCTGCTTTATCAGGGCTTTCTATTTCATTTCCACTATCGACGATCTTGATTAAAACCGAACCGAACCGAACCGAAGTAGTACCCTTGACCCTTGCACTCCATGTGTGTTCCACTTACAGGAAGGGGACGACAACATGTCTATTTTGAAGATCATAGAAACTTTATTTTTGATATTATTGACCATAACCTCAACCTGTATTTAATATACATTGTTTATAATGATATTCCTCCATATTTTGATCATCTTTGGACATTTTTGGCGAACACCCACAGGAAGTGATATCACCATTCAGTTCCTCCCCACCATGTGCAAGATTCAAACCATGGCCTACTACACTGCTCAAAAAAATAAAGGGAACACAAAAATAACACATCCTAGATCTGAATTAATTAAATATTCTTCTGAAATACTTTGTTCTTTACATAGTTGAATGTGCTGACAACAAAATCACACAAAAATAAAAAAATGGAAATCTAATTTTTCAACCCATAGATGTCTGGATTTGGAGTCACCCTCAAAATTAAAGTGGAAAAACACACTACAGGCTGATCCAACTTTGATGTAATTTTCTTTAAAACAAGTCAAAATGAGGCTCAGTAGTGTGTGTGGCCTCCACGTGCCTGTATGACCTCCCTACAACGCCTGTGCATGCTCCTGATGAGGTGGCGGACGGTCTCCTGAGGGATCTCCTCCCAGACCTGGACTAAAGCATCTGCCAACTCCTGGACAGTCTGTGGTGCAACGTGACGTTGGTGGATAGAGCGAGACATGATGTCCCAGATGTGCTCAATTGGATTCAGGTCTGGGGAACGGGCGGGCCAGTCCATAGCATCAATGCCTTCGTCTTGCAAGAACTGCTGACACACTTCAGCCACATGAGGTCTAGCATTGTCTTGCATTAGGAGGAACCCAGGGCCAACCGCACCAGCATATGGTCTCACAAGGGGTCTGAGGATCTCATCTCGGTACCTAATGGCAGTCAGGCTACCTCTGGCGAGCACATGGAGGGCTGTGCGGCCCTCCATAGAAATGCCACCCCACACCATTACTGACCCAATGCCAAACCGGTCATGCTGGAGGATGTTGCAGGCAGCAGAACGTTCTCCACGTCGTCTCAAGACTCTGTCACGTCTGTCACATGTGCTCAGTGTGAACCTGCTTTCATCTGTGAAGAGCACAGGGCGCCAGTGGCGAATTTGCCAATCTTGGTGTTCTCTGGCAAATGCCAAACGTCCTGCACGGTGTTGGGCTGTAAGCACAACCCCCACCTGTGGACGTCGGGCCCTCATATCACCCTCATGGAGTCTGTTTCTGACCGTTTGAGCAGACACATGCACATTTGTGGCCTGCTGGAGGTCATTTTGCAGGGCTCTGGCAGTGCTCCTCCTGTTCCTCCTTGCACAAAGGCGGAGGTAGCGGTCCTGCTGCCGGGTTGTTGCCCTCCTACGGCCTCCTCCACATCTCCTGATGTACTGGCCTGTCTCCTGGTAGCGCCTCCATGCTCTGGACACTACGCTGACAGACACAGCAAACCTTCTTGCCACAGCTCGCATTGATGTGCCATCCTGGATAAGCTGCACTACTTGAGCCACTTGTGTGGGTTGTAGACTCCGTCTCATGCTACCACTAGAGTGAAAGCACCGCCAGCATTCAAAAGTGACCAAAACATCAGCCAGGAAGCATAGGAACTGAGAAGTTGCCTGTGGTCACCACCTGCAGAACCACTCCTTTCTTGGGGGTGTCTTGCTAATTGCCTATAATTTCCACCTGTTGTCTATCCCATTTGCACAACAGCATGTGAAATTGATTGTCACTCAGTGTTGCTTCCTAAGTGGACAGTTTGATTTCATAGAAGTGTGATTGACTTGGAGTTACATTGTGTTGTTTAAGTGTTCCCTTTATTTTTTTGAGCAGTGAATAAATACCTGCATGTATGTATACCCTTTATGTTTGTCCTATGTTATTGCTCCTGAAGAAGGAGGTACTCTTTATAGCCCCCGAAACGCGTTGAGCCTCGAGTCCAATAAAAGGGAAGTTTCCTGACGTACCCACTTGGTGACTGCGGCCTCTTCCTGTGATTCTACATGCAATCCTGGCAGGGGAGCTAAGCCTATGGTTGTCTTGAGTTTATCCCATAGACTATTTCCCCCCGTGAAGTGAGTTATAACACAGATTTTCTTGGTTTTACCTTGTTTTTATCTTTTGATATGTTTTAAGGTGTTATCTGATACCCATTATGTATTTTGATTCTTATTAGACATTACTATATTCTCCTATTTAGTTTTATTCATATACTACGTTACAGGGTTGGCGCCCTCGAGTCTGGCTGGGCCCACTTTTTTTCTCTTTTTCCAAGTACGGTATATGCTATTTCTACTAGCAGTGGCCTTCCACTGCAGTTCCAGCCACTCTCAGGCAGCCTCTCACTACCCTAGTCCCCATTCTGTCCTAATACCTCTCTCCCTGTGTTGGTGCCTGATAGTTTTTCAAAGACTCTTCTTTTGAAAGTCTGTGATTAACACTCTTTTTTTCGGGTGGGGGGCTCTTTTGTCCCCCCCCTTTTTTCTTCTCCTGCAGGAATGTCTACTAGAGCTTTTACCCGTGCAATGAATGTTCATTTCTCTACCATAAGCCATCTCCAAAGGCGTTTCAGAGAATTTGGCAGTACATCCAACCGGCCTCACAACTGCAGACCACGTGTAACCACACCAGCCCAGGACCTCCACATCCAGCATGTTCACCTCCATGATCGTCTGAGACCAGCCACCCAGACATCTGCAGCAACAACATGTGCATAACCAAAGAATTTCTGCACAAACTGCCAGAAACCATCTCAGGGAAGATCATCTGCATGATCGTCGTCCTCATCAGGGTCTGGACTTGACTGCAGTTCATCTTCATAACCGACTTGAGTGGGAAAGTGCTCACATTTGATGGTGTCTGGCACGTTGGAGAGGCGTTTTGTTCACAGATGAATCCCGGTTTTCACTGTTCAGGGCAGATGGCAGACAGCGTGTGTGGCGTCGTGTGGATGAATGGTTTGCTGACGTCAACGTTGTGAATCGAGTGGCCATGGTGGCGGTGGGGTTATGGTATGGGCAGGCATATGTTATGGACAACGAACACAGGTGCATTTTATTTTATGGCATTTTGAATGCACAGAGATACCGTGACGAGATCCTGAGGCCTATTGTTGTGCTATTTATCGACGACCATCACCTCATGTTGCAGCATGATAATGCATAGCCCCATATTGCAAGGATCTCTACACAATTCCTGGAAGCTGAAAACATCCCAGTTCTTGCATGGCCAGCATACTCACTGGACATGTCACCCATTGAGCATGTTTGGGATGTTCTGGATCGGCGTATACAACAGCGTGTTCCAGTTCCTGCCAATATTCTGCAACTTCGCACAGCTATTGAACCAACATACCACAGGCCACAATCAACAACGTGATCAACTCTATGCGACGGAGATGTGTTGCACTGCGGGAGGCAAATGGTGGCCACACCAGATACTGACTGGTAGGGCAAAACTGTGCACATTTCAGAATGTCATTTTATTGTGGGCAGTCTAAGGCACACCTGTGGAATATTCATGCTTCGTAATCAGCACCTTGATATGCCACACCTGTGAGGAGAAGTGCTCACTAACACAGATTTAGACAGATTTGTGAACAATATTTGAGAGTAATGGGTCTTTTGTGTATGTAGAAAATGTTTCAGATCTTTGAGTTCAGCACATGTAAAATGGGAGCAAAACCGAAAGTGTTGCGTTTATATTTTTGTTTAGTGTATATATTCCCCTTTCTCATAAAAAGAGACATATAAAATTGTAAAAAATAGGGGGGGAAAAAAGACATATTGGATATTGCCGCTTCCATAACAACCTGCTCTATAAAAATATCACATGATCCAACCCGTCTGGTGAACGCCGTAAAAAAACTGTGCCAAAAAAGCCATTTTTTATCACCCTACATCACAAAAAGTGTAATACCAAACGATCAAAAAGTTGTATGTACCCCAAAATAGTACTAATCAAACCGTCACCTCATGCCACAAAAAATGAGCCCCTACATAAGATCGCCCGAAAAATTGTAAAAAATATGGTTCAGAAAAAGGAGACATAAAAACATGATTTTTTTCAAAAATGATTTATTATGTAAAACTGAAATAAGAATGAATAATAAAAGTTGACATATTTGATATTGTCGTGTCCATAACAACCTGCTCTATAAAAATAGCACATGATCTAACTTGTCAGGTGAATGTCGTAAAAAAAATTCAATAAAAAGTGTGCTAGGACAGCCATTTTTTGGCTACCTTGCCACACAAAAAGTCAATACAGAGCAATCAAAAATCATATATACCCAAAAATAATACTAATAAAACTGTTACCTTATCCTGTATTTTACAAAATGGGGTCACTTTTTTGGGTTTGTACTCTAGGGGTGCATCAGGGGGTCTTTAAATATCATATGGCATCTTAAAATTATACCAGTAAAATCTACCCTCCAAAATCTACATGGCGCTTCTTTCCTTCTGCGCCCTGCCGTGTGCCCATACAGCAGTTTACGACCACATTGTGGGTGTTTCTCTAAACTGCAGTATTAGGGTAATAAATATAGAGTTTTCTTTGGCTGTTAATCCTCAATGTGTGACAGGAAAAAAATGGATTAAAATGGGAAATCTGCCAAAAAAAGTAAAATTAAAAAATATAATCTCCTTTTTCCTCTTATTCATGTGGAACACCTAAGGGGTTAACAAAGTTAGTAAAATCCGTTTTTAATAACTTGAGGGGTGTAGTTTCTACAATGTGGTCATTTAAGGGTGGTTTCCACTATGTAAGCCTCAAAAAGTGACTTCATAACTGAACTGGTCCTTACAAAAGTGGGTTTCGTAAATGTTCTTAAAAATTAAAAAATGTGCTTCTAAAATTCTAAGCTTTATAAGATCCTAAAAAATCTAATTACATTTACAAAATTATGCAATCATGAAAGTGGACATATGGAAAATGTAAAGTAATTACTCTTTTATGATGTATTACTATCTGTCTTAAAAGCAGAGAAATTAAAATTTTGAAAATTGATAATTTTTCAAAATTTTCTGTAAATGTTGGATTTCTTTTTATAAACAAAGGTGAATTATAATCATTGTAAAAGGGGATATTACTTATTGATATTTTGGGTAATCTCATTAATTAATATTCATAAATAGGCGTGAGTCGTCTATTGATTACTCCGCCTATTTATACCTTAAAAGAAACTAACTCTGTTGCCTCACTCTACACTGAACTAAACTACGTGCGAATTACTACTACTATTACTGCGGCTACAACAAATGACTATACAATGCATTTTGAATAATAAAAGAAGTGTATTAAAACAATTACACGTCAACAGTCTGTTATTGCTATAATTATCTATATTTATATCAATGGACATATAAATATACACTCACCTAAAGAATTATTAGGAACACCATACTAATACAGTGTTGGACCCCCTTTTGCCTTCAGAACTGCCTTAATTCTACGTGGCATTGATTCAACAAGGTGCTGATAGTATTCTTTAGAAAGGTTGGCCCATATTGATAGGATAGCATCTTGCAGTTAATGGAGATTTAAGGGATGCACATCCAGGGCACGAAGCTCCCGTTCCACCACATCCCAAAGATGCTCTATTGGGTTGAGATCTGGTGACTGTGGGGGCCATTTTAGTACAGTGAACTCATTGTCATGTTCAAAAAACCAATTTGAAATGATTGGAGCTTTGTGACATGGTGCATTATCCTGCTGGAAGTAGCCATCAGAGGATGGATACATGTTCTCATTCTGTTTACGCCAAATTCGGACTCTACCATTTGAATGTCTCAACAGAAATCGAGACTCATCAGACCAGGCAATATTTTTCCAGTCTTCAACAGTCCAATTTTGGTGAGCTCGTGCAAATTGTAGCCTCTTTTTCGTATTTGTAGTGGAGATGAGTGGTACCCGGTGGGGTCTTCTGCTGTTGTAGCCCATCCGCCTCAAGGTTGTGCGTGTTGTGGCTTCACAAATGCTTTGCTGCATACCTCGGTTGTAACGAGTGGTTATTTCAGTCAACGTTGCTCTTCTATCAGCTTGAATCAGTCGGCCCATTCTCCTCTGACCTCTAGCATCCACAAGGCATTTTTGCCCACAGGACTGCCGCATACTGGATGTTTTTCCCTTTTCACACCATTCTTTGTAAACACTAGGAATGGTTGTGCGTGAAAATCCCAGTAACTGATCAGATTGTGAAATACTCTGACCGGACCGTCTGGCACCAACAACCATGCCACGCTCAAAATTGCTTAGATCACCTTTCTTTCCCATTCTGACATTCAGTTTGGAGTTCAGGAGATTGTCTTGACCAGGAGCACACCCCTAAATGCATTGAAGCAACTGCTATGTGATTGGTTGACTAGATAATTGCATTAATGAGAAATAGAACAGGTGTTCCTAATAATTCTTTAGGTGAGTGTATATACAATATATTCCACCCCAAACTCTGTCTAAACATAAAACTTACATAAATATCAGCAACCCATCCAACCTATCTACACGCTGTCCCTACGGGCACAAGGGGTTAAGCACAATAACTGCCGTGCAGCAGTAAAGGGGTTATGGCTGCAGGGAGCAGTGAAGGGGTTAATTTATGGATGGGCAGGGATCAAGATCAGCCCAGCAAGGCCTTGATCAAGAATGGTGGGGAAGGAGGGTGATAGGAGTATCAGGGGTTATAGGGAGTGGATAGGAGGCAGGGCAGTGACACTTAGCTAGCCTTCAGTGGGACTGCAGGGCTTCATCCATCCTGCGCTTCCTGCTCTCCTTGAGCGCTGCCTGAGCTCTTCCTAGTGAAGGGGGGGCGGTCTTCTCCTCTTGCGCAGCACAATGCTGCCTGCGCTCTTCCTTCCTCCTGGGGTGATGCAGGTCAGGTCCTTTCTAGCGCAGCGCAGCTGGCGCTCTCTTCTGGGGGTCTTCTGGGAGGTGAGTCGGGATTCACTTCCCTGAGCGCCTGCACACCTTCAGCCAAGTCCACGTGGGCTAGCGCGGTGATATGACGTCCTGGTGCGCGATTCCAGGTGGGGGGATCCTTTGATCCTCCCACCTGTGGAGATATCACATACACATATCACATACCTCTGGCGCTGTAATTACAGTGCCGGAGGTATGCAGCATACAAGGGCAGGGGAGCTCTATGTTATCAAAGGGCAGAGGATCTTTATTGACCCTCTGTCCATTGAAGTGGCCGAAACTGGACATAATTGTCCAGTTGTCGGCCTCTCCCTCTTGCAGGCGCATTCCAGAGGGGGGGGCACCCAAGATGGGGGAATATTCTGGCTACATTTTATAAGTATATATACACATATACACAGATAATTTGGGCACATCTGTAATTGGGGCATCACAATGGCTCTTGTTGAACCCAAGCTGTACTCATTTCTGTGGCCAGTCCCTGCTTTGCTACCACCCTGTCAATCAAAGCAACCAGGGAGAGGCTGACCACAGAAATGAGTGGAGCTTGGGTGCAACAAGAGCAATGGTGATGCCCATATTGCACCAAAGGTCTAATTTGCATATTCAGATCAACAAAAGAAAAACAGCGGTTTAATCACGTCAACCTACTTATATAGGTAATGATATGTTTAATCATTATCTATATAGTATTATATGACACTATGCCCACAACTTACAATACGCATTAGGTTTCTACAGTTCTATCTGTGCCTCCTTCAAAATGTGGTATTTGTGTTCTGTAAACATAGAGAAACTGTGATAATTATAATCTAATGAACCATTTTCATTGTTTCACTCTGTGACCATATTTTTATCAGATCACTGGCAATGGAAACATAACATCCCCAAAATGATCATAAAAACAGAAACCCCCCATGGGTTTATGCTTTTCATTGACTCCATGGCTTTAGATAAATGTGTCAAACTCATTGTCCACCCAACAACGTTGCACCATTCAAACTGGCACGCATTTATATCTGGAAAGGGGGTGGAATTGGTTCTTCTGCATCATCAGCTGTGGAAATTTTATCTTTTTTTTTACTAATTGTTACTGAAGTGGTGAAATGTGTTTTTACTTATTTTAAATAGCAGCTGAGTCAGAATTTAATGAAAAGATAATTGTAGCTTATATTGCTAATTTCCCATTTCAGATGCTCTATAAAGGGCTGACATTTCAGTAGAATTCATTTATTCCTAATTCTATCCCCACATGGTTTTGCATGGGCTTATTTTAGATGCTTAGTGAGGTTTACAAGAATATTTGAATACATTCTCTTTTTTTTCCATTTTCACCCTCCTAATCCCTTTTATATGAGCAGGAATAATATTTAGTTCAATTGCTTTGTTGTCATGATGACATTGATTAAACACATTGGGCACTTTCTGGTGACTGCTGACCAATGTGTTTGTGAGATGACTATATGGCTCTTACTAATATAGTCTTCACTGAAATTCTGCACCATTTTTTATATTTCATAAGGTCCTGTCCATAAAATGGCTGCTGATGGTCAGTCATGTGACCAGGCAAATCACCTCCATGTGATGCCTTCTCCATTCAAGCACACTGTGTAGTACCCCAGAGCAGGCACTACCATTCCTACACCCTGCTACTGTCTCTAATGGCTAACAATAATGTAATCTGTGTATTTATTCCAAGTCCTCCTATACTGTGCATTGATAATATTGCTATGAAACTGTTATGTTCATGTAATGTGCCTGGTTCACCAGCAGGTGACGGTGTATCTGGCAGAGAGAGATCTTTAGATAGAATGGAACTTACCATTCCATTCTCCCCCTTTTGAGTAGGCTAGTACTGTTTCCTGCTAAGGGAGGGGTTGTAGGAAGCAGTAGTTAATTCTAGAGTCAGTCTAGAGTGGAGAGTGAAATTGAGAGTTGGAGATGAGAAGCGCCATGACTCCTTATCGACTAGGAGACAGGGTATTCATTAGGGGGTCTACAACCAAAGGCACCCCAATCCATAGGTACCAGAACTGCTACAGAAGCCAGTAATCAGACCAAAGCCAGAGATTTGCACAGCAGAGAAAGGTAAAGCAAGGGATTCAAGTTTTCCTGCCAGCCTACCCCAAAACCTGATGGAGCCATATGAAAGATCACTTCTTGTCTGGATGCAAGTAAAGCTGTTGAACTATACCAAGACTGGACTCTTACTCCACCAACTATCACTCTCACCTTTATTGCTACAGAGCCTAACCCTGGGGAGCGACGGTATCCAGGTAGGAGCACCATGACACACACAAAACTAATAGGGCCGCATCACCACTCAGCATTCCTAAAACCTGGGACACGATCGGCCCTGGGGGGCGGCATGTTGCAACTGCACTAAACTCTCAACAGAACAAGTAGAAATGGCAGGTGCAGTGTGTTTGAATGGAGTAGGCATTGCATAAAGGTGATGTGTCTGGTCACATGACCCTCCATCAGCAGCCATTTTATGGACAGGACCTCTATGTGGACAGCACAAAAGACTTTGTAAACAAGGGGGATTCCTTATGAAATATAGAAAATTAGAAGAATTTCAACAAAGGCTATATTAATAAGTGCTATATAATCATCTCACAGATACATTGGTCAAGAGGAGCCAGAAAGTGTCCAGCCCCTTTAATTAAAAGCACGCTTTCTCCAATAAATATCAAACTGAATTCTACTTATAGTTGTGATTAGTGATTAATTCGGTAATCAAGTGTGCGTCTTTAAAAACATTTTAAAAGAGCAATCTGAAGTCGGGTTTGGTATCGGGGGAACCAGCCAGTACCACACCCGACTTCGGATTGCTATTTTAAAATGTTTTTAAAGACGCAGATGCGATTGCCAAATTAATTAACTGAAGTCTCGTGCAACTTCGAGCGAGATTAATTTTGCCCACACAGAAGCAATATACTGTATGTTAATGCTGTATGTGGAGACAGCATTAAAACCCGAAGTGTCTTGAATGAATCGACTTCAGATCTCTGATCCGAAGCTCAATTCGCTCAACACTAGTTGTGATGACTCTCAATGTATTCATGGGTAGCATACATTAGATGATTGTATGTGTGCAATTCTTAAAGGGGTGTCTCACTTCAGCAAATGACATTTATAATGTAGACCACTGATTGCAGGGTGGTAGTACCCCTGGAAACGAGCAGTATATAATGTGATGGAAAAAAGAATCAGGCCAGCAAAGGAGGCAATATGGACAATCACAATACATTAGTAAGTGCCTTGCATTAACTTTCTCTACATGATAAATGTCATTTACTGAAGTGAGAGAACCCCTTAAAAGGGTTATTCCCATCTCATCCTTTCTTAGCCAAGATGGGAAGAACCAGTTAGCACCAGCAGCAATATGTGGAGTTGCAGAAAAGTAAGCGCCAGCCATGGATTGTCAGAGTTATAGAAACATCCATGGTTGTGCTCTGCTTATGGATCTCTGATGGCAGTGAATGGAGGCTACACAAACAGCATAGCATAGGGAAATAAACTATTTCCATAACTCCTGAGTTATCAGAAACCACATAGCTTGCTGTGTTATGCTGTTTGCATAGCTCCCATTCACTGCCATCAAAGATCCATAAGCAGCAGAGCACAACCATGGATGTTCCTGTAACTCCGTCCACCCCTGGCTCTTACCACTTCAGCCATGAAAGGATGAAATGGGACTCAATTAAAGGAAATTTTTTCTAATCGTGTTGAGATTCATTTTAGAATTATTCCTGGTAAGACAGATAATGATGGCTTACTGCCATTTATTTCTCTGCGGTCTCAAGCATTCCATTTGAAGGGGCTTCTATTGATGTCCTATCCGACACCCCCACCGATCAGCTGTACGAGAAGACTCTGCACGAAGTGCACACGTTCTGTGTCCCATCTCTCTTCCTGTTGCTGCTGCTATTTCTATGGGATATATATTAGAGTGAGGAAAAAGAAACCAAAAAATGAGGATGATGAAGAGGGAGGTTACAGAAGCGCCAGGGAGACTACTGGGTGGTGAAAAAAGATGAAAGAGAGGCATATGACTGTTCCCGAGGCAGCACCCTTACGTATTCAGTGCACTCCCGTGCACTGCAGATGATTGTAGTTAGAGAGAAAAAGAAAAAAAGATGTGTGTGCTAGGTGTTCCCCTGAGTGGCTTGGTGGTGGTGGAGGGGGGATTAGCACTGGGGCGCCAGGGGGGAATGCTGGGATTACCAAAATCTTATATTAAAAAGGAAAAATATAGGTATAAAAATATATGTATAAAATTATATGTATAAAGTTATATAACTGAATATACGAACAAAGGAAAAATAAAATTAAAGAAAATAAAAAATAAATAAAAAATCTTAAAAAAAATAACAAGGAAATATATATATATATATATGCATGTGTTCCTATAACAAGAAGTCTGAGGTTGTGGATATTAAAATCTGGAATAGGAGGTATAAAAACAATAATAACAGTACGATACACTGGAGAGTAGTGTAATATACTGTATATGCGTATATATATATAAGGCGGAGATGGGGGACTTACTTCACCAGGGAGGGCGGTATAGGATAAGCATATGACACCTATACCCTTCCCTCCCCCGCCGAGATCGCTTGATAGAGTGGTATGAACTCGCCTCCACGTCCCAGAAGAATGACACCAGGGTTCCAAGTGGAGAGTTCTTTAATGGTTAATAGCTCAACGCGTTTCGGGGTGTATACTGCCCTTTCTCAAGAGCAAATAAAATACAATACAGGAGTGTACATGGTAACATACATATATAGGGGTGGTAATCAGTCAATTAGGTATTAAAGGGCTTCTGTCACCCCACTAAACTGTTTTGTTTTTTTTTTGGTTACTTTTAATCCCTATACTGCAATTTATGCATACATACTGTAATTAATCATTTTGGTTCAGCTGGTAGCAGCCCCATCCTCCTATCCTAAAGACGCCCCTTCCACATGTTGATTGACAGGGCCAGCGAACGGGATCTCTCTCTGCTGGCCCTGTTTGCATTCAAAATCTGGCGCCTGCGCCGCACCGGTCTTCAGTTGGCGCAGGCGTAACGGGGAGGCGGACGCTCGCTTGGCCGCTCCATCCTCAATGCACCTGCACCGATGACGTCACATCTACACCCGGCGCAGGCGCATTGAGAAGGGGGACGCTCGCTCGGCCGCTCCTTCCTCAATGCACCTGCGCCGGGTGTAGATGTGACGTCATCGGCGCAGGCGCATTGAGGATGGAGCGGCCGAGCGAGCGAAGACAGGTACGGCACAGGCGCCAGATTTTGAATGCAAACAGGGCCAGCAGAGAAAGATACCGTCCGCTGGCCCTGTCAATCAACATGAGGAGGGGGCGTCTTTAGGATAGGAGAATGCGGCTGCTACCAGCAAGTAGCCGCCCTACATGCTGGTAGCAAGGTAATTTGCATATTTTAAAAGTACGTTTTTAACATAATCTGCTGAACCAAAATGATTAATTACAGTATGTATGCATAAATCGCAGTATAGGGATTAAAAGTAACCAAAAACAGTTTAGTGGGGTGACAGAAGACCTTTAAATAGCGGCAAAATTTGGCTAGGACCGGAAGTGGGCGGGGCTTCACTTCCGGTCTAATCAACCTAGTCATGTGACCTATAGTGATTGAGTTAATGATTAATTAGTGATTATTAATCACCCATTCAAACATATTTGTCATATGTCATATTTTTTTGCGGTGCAGAACCACAGAAAAAAACACCATGGAAGCACTCCGTAGTGCTTCTGGTGTTTTGTTCTGTGACTCCGTTACGCATCTCCGGAATTGCGGACTCATTCAAGTGAATGGGTCCGCATCCGTGATGCGGGGTGCACACGGCTGCCGGCCATAGATTGACGACCCGCCGTTTGCGGCCCGCAATACGGCCACGGCCAGCCAAAGGCCATATGCATGAGGCCTGATGCTCAGGATCCGTTTTTTTCACAGGGTCTGTTTTTTTCCTTATTTTTCTGTTCCTCTGATTGATCAAAAGAACTAAAAAATAAACAGTGACGTGAATTCAGCCTAAAGCCTCTTGCACACGAACGTATGGCTTTTTCAGTATTTTGCGGTCCGTTTTTAACGGATCCGTTGTTCCGTTTTTTGTTTCCGTTGTGTGTCCGTTTCCATTCCGTTTGCATTCCGTAGTTTCGCAAAAAATCTCCATATGGTTTCCATATGCGATCCGTTGTTTGCGGATCGCAAATAGAAACATACAATTTTTAATCATTAATGTAATGTACAGTAATGTGTTTTAACAGTAAACACATGGGCAAAGTGGGTATTTTTACGGACCTATTGACTTGAATGGAGCCACGGATCGTTATTTGCAATAATAGGACAAGTTCTATCTTTCAGCGGAACGGATATACGGAAATACGGAAACGGAATGCATACGGAGTACATTCTGGGGTTTTTTGCGCAACCATTGAAATGAATAGTTCCTCATACGGACCGCAAACGGAATTCCAAAAACGGAACAGAAACAGAAAAAAAAACATTTGTGTGCAAGAGGCCTTAGGGTCCATTCACATGTCAGTATTTCTGTACTTCCAGAATTGAGGTCCGTTTTTTGCGGATCCGTTGCTCCGCAATTCTTTTTGTTTTCATTACATTGTACATCCGCATCCGTTCCATTTTTCCGCAAAAAACTGAACTTATTTATCCGTATGTCATCCGTTTTTGAGGATCCGCAAAAAAAAAATGGAAGGAGGAAGAAATTATTGTTGCTAGGATATCTAATAAAAGGAAAGTAATGTGACAGCTCAGACGCCATTTTATTAGTTTTTTCGTGTTGTTCATAGCTCTGTGAAAACTTTACTTTACATAGGCATTGTTTTCTAGCATTCTGTAACTATAATCATGCCAAAAGATATCAATGTTGTTCTCTTCCGCTTGCTCCTATCTCGGCGGTTTGGACAGCAAGCAGCGATGCTGGACGAAGAACTGGAGAGGAGGAGGCGACAGTGGAACCATCCGATTGTCACTCAGCGTCATCGGAAGGGACAGTTCCACACATTATACAACGACCTGTGACAGGATCCCTTCAAGTTCCAGAGTTAGGCCTCTTTCACACGGGCGTCATGTTTTTGGCCCGGATAGGATGCGGGTGCGTCGCGGGAAAATGTGCGATTTTTCCGCGCGAGTGCAAAACATTTTAATGCGTTTTGCACGCGCGTGAGAAAAATCGGCATGTTTGGTACCCAAACCCGAATTTGGTACCCAAACCCGAATTTCTAAATAATTTAACTCACCTTAATCCACTTGTTCGCGCAGCCCGGCTTCTCTTCTACCTTCATCTGTGAGGAAAAGGACCTGTGGTGATGTCACTGCGCTCATCACATGGTCCATCACATGATCCAGCACCATGGTGATGGATCATGTGATGGACCATGTGATGAGCACAGTGACGTCACCACAGGTCCTTTTCCTCACAGATGAAGGCAGAAGAGAAGCCGGGCTGCGCGAACAAGTGGATTAAGGCGAGTTAAATTATTTAGAATTTTTTTTTTTCCCCTCCAGCTCTATTGTATTATGCACTCTGTATTCAGAATGCTATTATTTTCCCTTATAACCATGTTATAAGGGAAAATAATAATGATCGGGTCTCCATCACCCGTGCGTAAAAATCGCACTGCATCCGCACTTGCTTGCGGTTGCTTGCGATTTTCACACAGCCCCATTCTCTTCTATGGGGCCTGCGTTGCGTGAAAAGCGTACAAAATAGAGCATGCTGCGATTTTCACGCAACGCACAAGTGATGCGTGAAAATCACTGCTCATGTGCACAGCCCCATAGAAATGAATGGGTCCGGATTCAGTGTGGGTTCACCTCACGCATTGCACCCACGCGGAAATCTCGCCCGTGTGAAAGGGGCCTTACTGCCGTATGTCCATGGAGGCTTTTGATCATCTGCTGGTGTCTCTACACCCGGACCTGACCTTCATGGACACTAGTATGAGGCGCAGCATCTCTGGAGAGCAAAGGCTTATAGTCGCGTTGAGGTAAGAACTATTAAAAATTTATATTTTGCACTGTGTATAAAAAAAATTATATATACATTTATTTATTTTTTCTTCCCACAGATTTGTTGCAACTGGAAATTCCTTTGCATCACTTCGAGTTTCTGCTTGGGATCTCAACAATCTCTGGGATCGTCTGTCATACCTGTAAAGTCATCTGGCAGTGACTCAGAGAAGCGGTGATGCCCACCCTGAAGGTGGAAGATTGGCTTCGTATCGCCGAGGGATTTTACCAATCAGCACAGTTTCCTAACTGCATTGGGGCACTGGACGGCAAACATATTTGTGTAAAGAAGTCGCCACACTCACGGTCCCGGTAC
This sequence comes from Bufo bufo, assembly GCF_905171765.1. Taxonomy (NCBI): domain Eukaryota; kingdom Metazoa; phylum Chordata; class Amphibia; order Anura; family Bufonidae; genus Bufo; species Bufo bufo. The sequence continues at coordinate 675,389,604 of NC_053389.1, forward strand.
TTCAATTACAAGCAGTATTTTTCTGTAGTGCTGATGGCCTTGGCTGACAGTAATTACAGGTTTGTAATTGTGGATATCGGGGCCTACGGGAGCACTCCAGACGCCCACATCTTTAGTGCTTCCAGAATGGGTGAAAGGCTTCACGCAAACTAGCTTGCCCTGCCAGAGCCCAGAAAACTACCCAGATCAACAGGTCCACCGGCTCCATTTGTGATCATGGCAGATGAAGTATTCGCATTGTCACCTCAGACGCGATCTGGATGACACATCTTCAACTATCGATTGACTCGCACCCGTCGGTATGTGGAGTGCGCTTTCGGAATACTGTCCACAAAGTGTAGAGTGTTCATGTCATCCATACAGATGAATACGGACAATGCCACCCTGGTGATACAGGCCTGTGTACTCCTACACAACTTCACCAGGATTCATGATGCCTCCGCTGATGCAGAATTGGTCAAAAAATGACATCTTCTGTCATTTTTGACCGGAGCCGACCTGGACGACCTGGAACGGCTGGACTAGCTGTTCGGGAACTGTATGCCAACTTTTTCTGCAGTCCAGAGGGGGCATTACCGTGGCAGTTGGAAGACATCCGTGGAAGTCGTTGATTTCAGCTTCATTCTGGATTGTAAATTACTACAAATTTTAATTTTCTTAGTTAGATCCCCTGTTGTTAGTTTAGATTAGGGTCTCGCAAGAGAATGGGGACCCTTGATGTGGGCTTGGGGGCTGAGGTATTTTGTAATTTCCAAATTCCACTATCAATTTACACTTATTATATTGATAGTGATTTACAGTATATGTTTTGATTATTTTAATAACTTTTATAGAATCTGGTTTAAATACCTTCTAATACCTCATTACAAATGACATCTTAAAAAGTGTTATGGCCATTACACCATTTTTTTAAGACGCAGTTGTACCCGCACAATGTTGATACCAGTGTTTGACATCAATAGAGAAAAGAGGAGAGCTGTTTAGTAATTATTATTATTTTTTTTCACAATGCTGTAACAGCAAAAAAAAAAGGTAAGTTAATAACGCGTTAATGGCCAATTAAAAGATAATCAATAAAGATATTTTATTGGAAGACTCATTATTGACTCAATAATTACTATATAACAAAGAAAAAACATTTTTTGGCCCCTTTTACATGAGCCATTCCCACGCAGCGTGTATCAGGTAGAGCAGTGTTCCTTAACTCCAGTCCCCAAGGCCCACCTACCGGTCACGATTTGAGAATATCCCTCAGAATGAATACCTGTGGTAAGTCCTGATGCACTGACACTAATTATATCACCTGCTCAATCCTAAGGAAATCCTGAAAACATGGCCGGCAGGTGGGCCCTGAGGACCGGAGTTGAGGAACACTGAAGTAGAGCACCCGTCCTGAACTTTCATCACTTCCTGGATCACATAGCATATATTGATTTATAATGCTATGCATCCCTGAGGTCTGGAATTTATTGGATCACTGACATAATGCAGTCACTCCAGTACATTCTAAATCAATATATGCAATGCGACCACGACAGTGCAGAAAGTTCTGGACGGGTGCTTTCCCTGACACATGCTGCAAAGTCCGATGCGTGGGAATCGCTAGTGTGAAAGGGGCCTTATGGTAATCCTTTGATGTCCAATGAGCGGTCCTCCATCTCTTACAAACCTATAATGCCCAGCAATACCAATTGCTACTCTCTATACTGGGGAGGTGATTGCAGCATGTAAAGGGATCCTTCTCCTCCGATCACAAATAATTAAATGTCCGAAAGGTTAATTTAAATAAATCTGGTACGCTACTTTACATCAGCCATGAGATAATCATGAGAGAAGCATTCCTAAAGGGGTTGTCTCACTTCAGCAAGTGGTATTTATCATGTAGAGGAAGTTAATACAAGCCACTTAATAATGTAGTGTGATTCTCCATTTTGCCTCCTTTGCTGGCTGGATTCATTTTTCCATCACATTATACACTTCTCATTTCCATGGTTACAACCACCCTGTAATCCATCAGTGGTGGTCGTGCTTGCACACTAGAGGAAAAAGCGTCAGCCTCTCTGGTGGCCAGGACAATGGGTGTGCAGATAGGCTAGTGCTTTTTCCTATATTTGCAAGCACGACCACCACTGATAGATTGCAGGGTGGTCTGTAACCATGGAAACGAGCAGTGTATAATGTGATTGAAAAATGATTACAGCCAGCAATGGAAGCAATATGGACAATCACAATACATTAGTAAGTGCTTTTTTATTCTACATGATAAATGCCACTTACTTAAGTGAGACAACCCCTTTAACAGCTATTGATTGCTCTTCTGTGGAGAGGAGTGCTGCAATTACCATAGTTTGCAAGCAGAAGATCATTACTTTAATGATATACTGCTAGCTAACGATGAATAATAAACTGTAAAAAATATAATTTTTCTATATTAAATTTATATTTAAAAAATCTCAGAGACATTATATTTTTCAACTTAATAACATTTATTACATAAATATAAAAAATAATATCAGAAATAAAGTAAAATCAAAGATCAAAAAGATCCCGGGTAAAAGGGCCTGGGTTATTTGAGGGGTGACGACTGCCCTCTGAAGATTGCCCAGATCCTTGATAATCTCCAAGATATGAAAACTGCTCTCCCCCCTGAGAGTATGGTTGTGATGTTTGGTAGAACCTAGGAGGAGGATCTTGGGACACTGTACTTTGGCTGATGGGTCTCCAGTTTATTATTTGATCTTGTGCATGTTCTATCTAGTGCACTACTTCAACTGGTTCTTGTGGACCTGCGAATAGATCCATAGCAAGAGCAGCAATACACCTGGTTTGTCTTTCATCAGGAACATGTTTCATATAGGGGGCAAGACTTTTCAAGAAATTCTCCTCCTTACTCTCACCACGATTTTTATTAAGATACTCGACAAACCCTTGCGTCAATGAGGGATCGAGTATCTAAACCAGAATCGTACTGAGGGGACCCCTACGTCTACCTGATGAACAACGATTTGATGTATTTCCAGGCAGCTCTCCAGAAACATTTTGCTGCCCTCTCTCAGTTGGTTGGGGCACCACATCAGGCTCTGTAATCTGTACTTGCTCTGACATCTCAGGTTCCTGTGATGTGTCTTGAGCTGGTGCTTCAGATGTATCAGCAGGTACTTCGACAGAAGCTTCTACAGAAGGTTCAACTGAACATCTTGCAGGTTGACTGTCCGAATCTGCAGCTTCATCCTCCAGATTGTCCACAGTCCTATTAATATACGAAATAATAATTTCTAATTAAAAAATATATATAATTTCTATCGTTATACAACAGACTTCAAGTGTGAATTCCTATAGGTTGCTCCAGCAGAGAACAGGATATGGAAATGCCTTAGGCCTCTTTCAGACGGGCGTTGCGGGAAAAGGTGCGGTTACGTTGCGGGAACATGCGCAATTTTTCCGCGCGAGTGCAAAACATTGTAATGCGTTTTGCACTCGCGTGAGAAAAATCGCGCATGTTTGGTACTCAAACCCGAACTTCTTCACAGAAGTTCGGGCTTGGGATCGGTGTTTTGTAGATTCTATTATTTTCCCTTATAACATGGTTATAAGGGGAAATAATAGCATTCTGAATACAGAATGCATAGTAAAATAGCGCTGGAGGGGTTAAAAAAAATAATAAAAATTTAACTCACCTTAATCCACTTGATCGCACAGCCGGCATCGCTTCTGTCTTCTTTCTTTGCTGTGTGCAGTAACAGGACCTGTGGTGACATCACTCCGGTCATCACATGGTCCATCACATGATCCATCCCCATGGTAAAAGATCATGTGATGGATCATGTGATGACCGGAGTGACGTCACCACAGGTCCTGTTACTGCACACAGCAAAGAAAGAAGACAGAAGCGATGCCGGCTGCGCGATCAAGTGCATTAAGGTGAGTTAAATTATTTTTTTATTTTTTTTAACCCCTCCAGCGCTATTTTACTATGCATTCTGTATTCAGAATGCTATTATTTTCCCTTATAATCATGTTATAAGGGAAAATAATAATGATCGGGTCTCCATCCCGATCGTCTCCTAGCAACTGTGCGTGAAAATCGCACCGCATCCGCACTTGCTTCCGGATGCTTGCGATTTTCACGCAACCCCATTCATTTCTATGGGGCCTGCGTTACGTGAAAAATGCACAATATAGAGCATGCTGCGATTTTCACGCAACGCACAAGTGAAGCGTGAAAATCACCGCTCATGTGAACAGCCCCATAGAAATGAATGGGTCGGGATTCAGTGCGGGTGCAATGCGTTCAACTCACACATCGCATCCGCGCGCCTTAGGCCTCTTTCAAACGAATCATATGGATTGTGTCAGGATGCGTTCAGGGTGTGTTCAGTGAAACTCACACCATTTTGCAAGCAAATTTAGTCAGTTTCGTAATTATTTGCGTTCAGTGTTTCAGTTATTTCCACGCGGGTGCTAAATCTTTTTATACGTTTTTCATGCGCGTGAAAAAAAAAAGGTTTACAAACAAAACCTTCTGGCAACCTTCAGTGAAAAACGCATTGCACCTGGCCCCCTTTCAGGTTACATCCGGATGCAATGTGTTTTTCTATGAAGCCACATTCACTTAAATTGGGCCAGAGCTGCTTGAAAAATTCCGAATATTGAACATACTGCGATTCTCACATGCTGAACTGATGCTTAAAAAAAAAAAACTCATGTACACAGATCCATTGAAAGGAATTGGTCAGGATTCAGTGCGGGTGCTATGCGTTCACGTCACGCATCGCACTCGCATGCAAAAAAATTAGCTTATGTGAAAAGGGCCTGAATAAAAACCGTGCCATAGTTTCAGAAAGAATTTAGCCTTTAGGATCAGTCCAGGATGAATCAGTGCGCTACCGGCATAGGCCCGGGCAAATCACATACTATGTACTTACATCACTTCACGGCACCCATGTCGATTCGAAAGCCCACTTGTCGGCTACAGTATTTCAACGTTGCACAGATGAAAACATCCATCGTCAGGGGGGCAGTCAATTGCAGTACAGAATAAAAACTACCCTGCCTACTAGCATCACCTGCAATGATAGGAAGGCTCGTCTCCGTTGACACGTGCTATTGGCTGCCCAACTCTTCCTTGCAATATCGGATATTTTCATCCGCATGGTGGGGACATGCAGCGGCGGCTGTCCGGGCGTAAGAAGCAACTCAGGTGCAGGGGAGCCAAGTAAGTACAACCTGTGTTATGGGCCTGGGCATATGGTGGGGCATTTGGGGGATTGGATAACCACCACTTTTTAACTATGGGTCAAATGGAGATCCTGTCACAACACATCAAATCATTTGAGTTCTGTTGTTCCTCTGCATATTTGCTGCCTTGTGACAGGATATCCATCTGACCCCATGAAAGTTACAGAATGTCTGCATATACAGCTCCACCCTGGCAAGGTAATTTAACAATTTTATTGATTATTATACAAGAAATGCATTTTAAAATTGGGATTTAATGCAGTGGCGTGCCCAGGGAAGGCGGTGCGCCCCGTGCGCCGGCTCTGACCGGGGGTGCCAGCAGGCCTAGAAGCAATGAGCGCTTCCATCAATACAGATGGAAGAGCTCATTGCTGAAGCACTGACACCCGTGACCCACATCCTGCAGCGGGGCAGGGAGCGGAGCGCATAGTTCCCTGCCCTGCCGCCGATCACCGCCATAGGCTTAAGGCCTAGTAGGCCTGAAGCCTATGCGGTAGTGAAATCCCGGAGCAGGCGCGTGTGATGACGTCATCGCGCGCGCCTGTGCCGGGACTCAGCAGCACAATTGCTGGGACTCTGTGAGCAAGCACAGGTAAGTATTTAGATTTTATTTTTTTTTATTTTTTTTTTTTCTTTTATGTGCCAACTTTGGGGGACATGAGGGGGCCGGGGTGCACACAGGACAGAGGACGTGTGGGGGGAAAATATGGTGGGATACTATGTGCGGGCAAATTTTTATTTTATTTTATGTGACAACTTTGGGGAACATGAGGGGGGTGCACACAGGGGGATATGGTGGGATACTGTGTGGCACAGTGGGGGCAAATTATTATGGGAGGGATGGCAATGTAGGGGACACTACTGTGTGGGGGGCAATGTGGGGGACACTACTGTGTGGGGGGCAGTGTGGGTGACACTACTGTGTGGGGGCAGCATGGGGGACACTACTGTGTGGGGGACACTACTGTATGGGGGCAGCGTGGGGGAAACTACTGTGTGGGGGGCAGTGTGGAGGACACTACTGTGTGGGGGGCAGTGTGGGGGACACTACTGTGGGGAGGCAGCGTGGGGGACACTACTGTGTGGGGGGCAGTGTGGGGGACACTACTGTGTGGAGGCAGCGTGGGGGACACTACTGTGTGGGGGACACTACTATGTGGGGGCAGCGTGGGGGACACTACTGTGTGGGGGGCAGCGTGGGGGACACTACTGTGTGGGGGGCAGCGTGGGGGACACTACTGTGTGCGGGGCAGCGTGGGGGGGACTACTGTCTGGGGGGCACTACTGTCTGGGGGACACTACTGTATGGGGGCAGTGTGGGGGACACTACTGTGTGGGGGCAGTGTGGGGGACACTACAGTATGGAGGCAGTGTGGGGGACACTACTGTATGGAGGCAGTGTGGGGGACACTACTGTGTGAGGGGGCAGTGTGGGGGAAATTACTGTGTGGGGGGCAGCATGGGGGCCTTTCTATTGGGTAGGCACTGTAGGGGCCATTCTATTATTTCTGGGGACACTACTGTGTGGGGGGACACTACTGTATGGGGGCAGTGTGGGGGACACTACTGTATGGGGGCAGTGTGGGGGATACTACTGTATGGGGCAGTGCGGGGGACACTACTGTATGGGGCAGTGTGGGGAACACTACTGTGTGGGGGACACTACAGTGTGGGGGAAATTACTGTGTGGGGGGCAGCATGGGGGCCTTTCTATTGGGGAAGCACTGTAGGGGCCATTCTATTATTTCTGGGGACACTATACAGGGATTATTACCTGGAGCACAACAGAGGGTGGTATTATTACTGGGGCACTCTAGGGGACATTATAGCTGCTGTAGACACTATAGGAACATTTGGGGTCATTTATCAAACTGGTGTAACGTAGAACTAGCTTAGTTGCCCATAGCAGCCAATCAGATTCCACCTTTCATATTTGACAGCTCTTTTGGAAATCCAGTTCTACTTTACACCAGTTTGATAAATGACCCCAATTATGTCTATTAGCGTCACTATTTTTTCAGCAGTATAGTACCTGGGGCATTGGGGGGCACAACGGGCACAGGTATTGGGGGTGGCAGCAGCATGACACTGTGGGGACACCAGGATGGGGAGGTTAATGGAAAAATTTAGAAATCTAACGTGTTTCTGTGTTACAAACTCTGTAGAGACGAGATGCGGCTGAAAGAATTTCTCATGGCGGTCGAACGGAGGAGAAGAGGAACGAGAAGGTCTACATGACAGAAGATGTCACTGGATGTAAGAGGTATGTGGTCAAGTATTGGGGGGGGGGGTTGCCAGAGAAATGACCCGCCCCGGGTGCCAAACACCCTGGGCACGCCATTGATCCAATGTCAGGTTTGATATACATCTATCAGAAGTTACCGAACCCGACATCGTATACCTGTATTAAAAAGCATTTCTAGTGGATTAATCTATTGATCATAACAATTTACATCATGGCGTATCTCTTTCCTTTGAATACTGTATGGAGACGGATCTTCATACAGTATTCAGATCTATGATCGTAAGATAGCTTCGCTCCACACTACTCAACAAATAAAAAACTACTAATATTTATTTAGGAAAATTTTACTTACGGTCTTAATTCCATTATTGGCTTTAAAAACTGTAGTTGCCAAGGAACCATCACCACTTCTCTTCTTCATGTTTAGTTCGCTTCTAAATTGATCGCGGCAGGAAAACCACATTTTTTACACATACATACTTTTCCAAATTTTTTATTAAAGAGGACCTTTCACTACAATAAAAAATCTAAACTAAGCATACAGACATGTAGAGCGGCGCCCAGGGATCTCCCTGCACTTACTATTATCCCTGGGCACTGCTCCGTTCTCCCGGTATAGGCTCCGGTATCTTCAGATTTTCGGCTCAACTAGAAGGAGCCTGCCGGCGTCTCCTTCTCCCAGGCTGTAGCGCTGGCCAATCGCAGCGCTCAGCTCATAGCTTGAGAGGTTTTTTTTTCTCTCAGGCTATGAGCTGAGCGCTGCGATTGGCCAGCACTCCAGCCCGGGAGAAGGAGACGCCGGCAGGCTCCTCCCAGTTGAGCCGAAAATCTGAAGATACCGGAGCCTATACCGGGAGAACGGAGCGGTGCCCAGGGATAATAGTAAGTGCAGGGAGATCGTATGCAGATCGGATGCGGAAAAAAACCCTGACGTGTGAATGGACCCTTACAGGGATTTTCTGAGTGTTTAACGCTTTCTACCCCAGAGGTTTTTTTTTTACTTTGCGTTTTCGTTTTTGCTCCCCAGAGCCATACCTTTTTTATTTTTCCGTTCACCTAATCGAATGAGGGCTTATCTTGTACTTTCCAACTCCACCATTTAATATTGCATAGAATGTAGTGGGAAGTGGGAAAAAAATATTACGTAATAGTACGTCACCTGTCGGGAAGGGGTTTATATGGATGGCCTATCTTCAGTATGGATCATGAGTATCTGATCAGTGGGGATACTACTCAGTGTCCCTGATGATCAGCTGTTTGAAGAGGCCACAGCACTTCAGGGATCCAGAAGCCAATGATGTCATGTTCAGTGGTCACATGGCCTAGACACCACTCAGCCCCTTTCAAGTGGTAAGTTGCAGTCACCCCGGACTGTGTTGTGCGTAAGTCTCGGCGTCCCACGTGATCCTGCCCTAAGGTCTCCGGACCTTGCAGAGTTGCAGTACGTGAACCTCAGCGTCTCACGTGTCCCAGCAAATTAGCGATGTCATGTGATGTTCCACATGATATAGAGAAAGTCAGGTGATGACGTTTTCGCTCTACTGGATCTTTCAAGGGCTCAGTCTTTATAGTAAAAGATAATAAAAGATGATGATGTTGGATAGTTTGTATAGAGTTTTAGGTGGGTAGTTTTCAATTCCCGAAACAGCCAGACGCGTTTTGAGGTATCAACCTCTTCCTCAGTGGCTTCGGTATATACTGTAACTACCCCCATCTTTTATAGTGTGTGGCCTTAAAACCCACCTAAAACATGACATGGATTTGTAGTATTGATCCGATCCTATCCAACCTTAAAATTTGAATATACCTTCATAGTAGCTTTCACATTGTTGCATTCGTAAGATTAATTGTTCTATAAAATGAGGAGCAGATAGATTAAACCAGAGAAGGAGCCGCACTTGCATTTATGTTTTAATTCTTTAGTAAGTTCTATACTTGTTCCAATATATATAGGCTCCCCTAAACTCTCCATTTATTTGTTTCTGAGAGACTTTTGTTTCTCTTTATAGTTTCATTGAGATCACAAAGTGTAATTTTGATCACATAATGCATAATTCGTATAAAGGAGCAAGAAGGAGCAAAAAGGAGCAAAAAGGAGCAAAAAACGCACCTGCGTTTTTCGTGCATTTGGTTGCGATTCTTATTGTGTTTTTTTGTTTTTCATTGCGTTTTTTATTTATTGCTTGCAATCTTTCCTATATATAGAGGATATAGTCCATGGGTTTAGACTTCCCAAAAATCTTTCAGTTACAATTAGACTCTAGACACCTCGGAGTTACCTCTTTTATTCCGTCTCGACATCTCTATGTCATTTAGCATCTTCATTAATTGATAGTATTTACATTATTATTGCCGCATCTGTATTCACAAGATGCAGTATTTATTATATTCTCATAGTGTATGAGGGAACCGGAGGCGAGATTAACCCAGAGGAGCAAAAAACGCACCTGCGTTTCTCTTGCGATTTTGTTGAGTTTTTATAGTATTATGGATTTTCTGTGTTTGTAAGTGCAAACACAGCCCCCTCCCCATTCAACATTAGAACACAGAATATGCACTTACAAACACAGAAAATCAATAATGCTATAAAAAAGCAAAAAAAACGCAAGAGAAACGCAGGTGCGTTTTTTGCTCCTCTGGGTTAATCTCGCCTCCGGTTCCCTCATACACTATGAGAATATAATAAATACTGCATCTTGTGAATACAGATGCGGCAATAATAATGTAAATACTATCAATTAATGAAGATGCTAAATGACATAGAGATGTCGAGACGGAATAAAAGAGGTAACTCCGAGGTGTCTAGAGTCTAATTGTAACTGAAAGATTTTTGGGAAGTCTAAACCCATGGACTATATCCTCTATATATAGGAAAGATTGCAAGCAATAAATAAAAAATGCAATGAAAAACAAAAAAACGCAATAAGAATCGCAACCAAATGCACCAAAAACGCAGGTGCGTTTTTTGCTCCTTTTTGCTCCTTCTCGCTCCTTTATACGAATTATGCATTATGTGATCAAAATTACACTCTGTGATCTCAATGAAACTATAAAGAGAAACAAAGTCTCTCAGAAACAAATAAATGGAGAGTTTAGGGGAGCCTATATATATTGGAACAAGTATAGAACTTACTAAAGAATTGAAACATAAATGCAAGTGCGGCTCCTTCTCTGGTTTAATATATCTGCTCCTCATTTTATAGAACAATTAATCTTACGAATGCAACAATGTGAAAGCTACTATGAAGGTATATTCAAATTTTAAGGTTGGATAGGATTGGATGAATACTACAAATCCATGTCATGTTTTAGGTGGGTTTTAAGGCCACACACTATAAAAGAAGGGGATAGTTGCAGTATATACCGAAGCCACTGAGGAAGAGGTTTATACCTCGAAACGCGTCTGGCTGTTTCGGGAATTGAAAACTACCCACCTAAAACTCTATACAAACTATCCAACATCATCTTTCATTATCTTTTACTATAAAGACTGAGCCCTTGAAAGATCCAGTAGAGCGAAAACGTCATCACCTGACTTTCTCTATATCATGTGGAACATCACATGACATCGCTAATTTGCTGGGACACGTGAAACGCTGAGGTTCACTTACTGCAACTCTGCAAGGTCCGGAGATCTTAGGGCAGGATCACGTGGGACGCCGAGACTTACGCACAACACAGTCCGGAGTGACTGCAACTTACCATCGATCTTGGAGAACACCACACGTTTTATCTGCTACTATAAGTTTAAAGACAGAAGAACCTAGCCTGCCTAAACAGAAGAATCCAATCTGAAGACTATCGTGGGAAGGGTAAGGTAAGAGGCTGTGCATCAGGGGCACGCCCCAGACGCCAGCCCTACAGCTAATACCTAGCCTTCAGGGAAACTCCAGATATATTATTAATTGACTGCGAATATTCAATTGGTACTGATCACTACCTGGATATTTTTTCACTTTTTTCACATCTTTTCATCATTTTTATATTTTGTTGATATTACTTTTTTTGATATTACTTTGTTATTTATTCACAATGTGTGGGACTACACTTTTTGAGCACCAATACGTATTTACCATATGGTTGTTTTTCACAGTTGTATATTATATACAATTTTTATAAGGAGCACATAGCGACTATTTGTTCTATCACCAAAGCACATTTATTTGAATATTTCTATAATATATTTTCGAACTCAACATTGAAGCAATCCAGAAAATAAGAAGTCAGGGGTTCATATTATCTATTTTTTTTTTTTTATATTTTTTATTGTCATTTCTAATTATATTTTTATTGATTAAACTAGTCATTTTAACATTCATACCAGATGGCGAGTGCCTGTTTTTATTTTGTATACATGTCCTATTCTTGTCTGTGTTATGTGCATTGTTACAATGGATTGTCACACGGGCAACGTCTGTATTTTTTGCGGATTCAAGTTTTGCTGACTGCAAAATATATACTGTTGTGTGAATGCACCCTTACATTATGTATGTGATGGATGGAAACGGATCAAATGCACAAAATGTATAATTCACACCATTCCACAGAAAATGTATTTGCACCATTCCATTACACTAACACTATTTTAGTGCCCACTTCTGCACGCAGCAGGGCGCCAAGGCCGGCGGGTCTCTGCTGTTTCAAACAGCAGAGGCCGGCGGCTAATGACCACGACAATGATACCGATCGCAGTCATTAAAGCCTTTAGATGCCGTAATCAAGTGTGAAAAAAGTATGAAAATTATAGATTTTTTTCATTGCTTACCCAAAAACATTTTATAAAATGTGATCAAAAAGTCACACACACTCAAAATGGTATCAAAAGAAACTACAGATCGTCCTGCAAAAAATTAGCCCCCACAAAGCTCAGTAGACATAACTATGAAAAGGTTATGGGGGTCAGAATATGGTGATGTAAAAAACAATGTTTTTTTCTAAGTTTTAATTTATTTTTACAGTATTTAGACATATAAAACCTATACATATGTGGTATTGTTTTAATCATACTGACTCAGAGAATGAAGGGCACAGGTCAGTTTTGCTGCAAAGGGAACACTGTAGGAACAAAACCTGAAAAACAGTGGAGGAATTGTGTTTTTTTCCAATTACACCCCATTTGGAATTTTTTCCCATTTCCCACTACATTGTATGCCATATTAAATGGTGGCATTAGAAGGTTCAACTTGTCCTGCAAAAAAACAAGCCTTAACATGAATATCTGAACAGAAAAGTTATGGCTCCAGGAAGACAAGGAAGAAAAATTAAAACAGAAAAACCCAAAAAAATGCCGGCAGTGGCGTAGGGATCGCCATAACAACCATAGCAGTGGCTATGGGGCCCTACGCCACTGGGGGCCCGTCCGGACCGCATAATTATTTTTTTTTTTCTTAATACACTCACACTCACAGGCAGCCAGGCCCGACCGCCCGCCCAGTGTAGTGGGCGGGGCGTGGGCGGTCCGCGGCTCGGGCCTGGCTGGGGCCCTGGGGGAAGTAGGCTGTAGCACTGCCGCCTGTCGCACAACTTAAGGAGTGTCTGGAGTCCTGGAGAACATGAGGTAGGCGGACGCGGTGGAGGGGGCCGGAACGGGGGCGTAGCGGAGGCGGAGCCACGAGCCAGGCTGGCACCAGCGCCGCAGACTGCAGTGCAGGAAAGGAATTAATTCCCCCCCCCCCCGGGCTCCGCCTCCTACTAACTAGAGGGACTGGGTGGGAGGACTCAGGAGGCGGACTCAGGCGGTGGAGGGGGCGGGGCAAGCCCGGGGGCGGGGCGAGCCCGGGGGGGGGTACCTGCTGTGGAGGGAGTGGGTCGGACTAGGACTATGGAGTGAGTGGTCCCACCGGCCGCACTGGCGCCAGTCAGAGGCGCTATCTAAATCTGATATACTGCTGACTGAGTGACTGCCCAAAATCAGTCTGAGGGCCAGAGAGGAACCGGCTCACAGTCAGTCACTCCTCCATTCCAGTCCTCAGTGGAGTCAGTGCCTGGTCTCTCCAGTCCAGTGACAGTCCTGCCGTGTGTGTGCCGTTGGTCGTGCCACTCCAGTCTGTGCGACTACAGTCAGTGACTCTAAAAGTAAGTGATGCATCATGCATGTGAATATGTGATTCATTTGAATTTAAAGGGAACCTGTCACCATGATTTTGTGCATAGAGCTGGGGACATGGGCTGCTAGATGGCCGCTAGCACATCTGCAATACCCAGTCCCCACAGCTCTCTGTGCTTTTAATGTGTTAAAAAACAGTTTTGATCAATATGCAAATGAACCTGATATGAGTCCTGTGTCCGGAGATGAGTCCAGCGGAAAGGAGCCCAGCACCGCCCCGCGTCCTCCGAATCTCCTCCTTGCTGGCTGACGTCACAGAGATGGAGCGCCGAAATCTCGCGATGCGAGCACAGGGAATGAACATGATGCCAACACTGCACATGCGCTAGCTCGCGCATCGCGAGATTTCGGCGCTCCAGCTCTGTGACGTCAGCCAGCAAGGAGGAGATTCGGAGGACGCGGGGCGGTGCTGGGCTCCTTTCCGCTGGACTCATCTCCGGACACAGGACTCATATCAGGTTCATTTGCATATTGATCAAAACTGTTTTTTAACACATTAAAAGCACAGAGAGCTGTGGGGACTGGGTATTGCAGATGTGCTAGCGGCCATCTAGCAGCCCATGTCCCCAGCTCTATGCACAAAATCATGGTGACAGGTTCCCTTTAAGGAAGTGAGATTATTGAGAATTTATGATTTCTGAGATAATCTAAATTCTTAAGTTAAAAAGAGCTGCCTGCAGACTCAGAGTGGGGCCCAAGAGAAGCCATTGCAGGTCTGCAAGCAGAATTCAGATCATCAGACTCTCACTAATTACAGCACACGCCCTGCGCCCTGGCCTGTAGTGTCCACCATCAGACAGGGGAGGGAAGAAACCCTGTGGCCCCCAACACATTGGGGGGCACACTGACACTCTAGTTCTGGGTTTTCTTTTCTTCCCTCCCCTGTCTGACGGTGGACACTACAGGCCAGGGCGCAGGGCGTGTGCTGTAATTAGTGAGAGTCTGATCATCTGAAGTTAAAAAGAGATGCCAGCAGTGATAAGGAGGGCGCCCCTTCCTTCTTTTGGGGGGCACACTCTTATATGACAGAAACAGACATAAATGTACTTTTAGACTTGCGGCAGGACGGATGAATTAAAAGGTTCATATACTTATTTGTTTTTCCTCTGACTTTTCTATGCTCATGGCGGTGGGAGATCTAGGATGGGTGTTTGCGTGGGAGCTCTGGAAGGGGTGGTGGGAGGCCCGATAGATATGTGGGGGGGGGCCCATAATTTTTTTTTGCTATGGGGCCCATGCATTTCTAGCTACGCCCCTGAACGCCGGTATCCAAAGGGTTAAGTTCACACTATCTGTAAAAATGTAAACAATTTAAGCAAGCGCCTTGACAAATTAAATGATGCTCTGCTTGTTCTTCTGACTTCTGATTTCTGTATGCTAAGATCCAACAGTACAATCTTCAGGTCCATGTATCCAGCAAGAAGGAGACCCAGAACACCTTCTCACCCCTTCAACCAACCCACCAGAACAGCATTTCTGACACTACAGTATCTTGCAAATCCAGTAAATGATATTCAGACCTATGAGGGTACAATTTTTCATAGACCATAGTGTTTTACACCTGTCTATGATATCCCCATGCACTGCCAGAGACATCGCCAATTTTTTTTTACAAGGCTCACGCATCTACATAAATTAGGCACAGCTCTGGCTGTCTGTGTGCCTAAACTAAACCAAACCTAGCTGGTGTAGATTTTAGTCTTCTTTTACATCAGAAAACTGGCATAAAAGAAGATAAATGTGCCAGGCCTGCTAGCCCCGTGCCCTCCCTTTCCTCTTCAGGAAAGTGTCAAGTGTGGCAAAGAAATGGCTCTTGCACAAAATATTTTTGCGCAAGTGGCATTAAAAAAGACACAAATACAGACTCAGATTTATCATCTCTTTACTCCAGAATTCTGGCTACAAAAATGTGACTTTTTGGACTTACTAAATATTTTGTGACTTTTTGCATTTTTTACACCATACACTCCAGTTTAGAAAAGTGGGTGGGGTTAGCTATGTTAATGAGATTCACTCCAGATTTATCACTGATACTTTTATAAAAAACAAAAATTGGAAAGTATAAAAAAGCCATTGCTTCAAAAGGCATTTAAAAATGCTGTACACAATAATGCCACCAAATTGGAAAAAAAACACTAGTAGCAAACAAAAAAAACTTTCCACGTCTTATATTTTATATTTCCCATGGACTCTCAGCTAACATCTTAGGATAGCATTTTTTTCAGCAAATGAACAAAAAGCAGCATATCCAAAAAATGCCACAAAAACACACCACTAAAACCCACTTAGAGTGGATTCGCAATATGTTTTTGAAAAATGCTGCTTCTTTGCAGAGTTTTTTTTTTCTAGAAATAAACGCAGTGGCCAGATGTACATGCTGGCCAATAGAAAATATATAACACCCAACAAATACTTTTTATTTGTTAGGAGAGGTGGTGTTTTTTTGCTTACTTCACATTATTTTAAAATTGCAGCAAGTTTTTCAAATTGTATGTGCCTAAAAAAGCCAACAACAAAAAAATTTCAAAACCAACAGTGTTTCATGCCATTATTACATGCCAAAAAATGCGAAGAAAAAGACAAAGAAGGGAGTTTATCAAGGCCTGCTCTCCAAAATTCTGGCTTTAAAAAATTCACTCCAGTAGGGTAGTGGTGTAGAAACCTGGTGTAGCATTTCTAGACAAAAGTGTTAGGTTTAAAGATGCACCAAATTTAACAGTCTGCAACAAATATGAAGTTAGCCCCTTAAAAGGTTGTTTATCTTCAGGGGTGTTTTGCTGAGGATTCTAGGATACGGTAATAAATAGGCTTAAACAATGGCTAAGTGAATAAAATATTTATTAAGCAATAGTATATAGTTATGTAAAGCAGCAGTTATATCATATACAGCCAATGACTGAATAGTGATGTGTCCCCAATGCGCCATGTGATCTGCATGGTGAGGTCTGGCTGAAAGCCACCCAAAGGTGAACAACCCCTTTAAGTACATGGCAATCTTTTTGTTTTTGCACTGACAAACTTTTTATTTTTATGTGGACATAGCTGTATGAAGGCTTGTTTTTTGTGGGATGAGTTGTATTATATCAGCGACTGTGGCTCTATTTTGGGGTACTTATTTTTATTAACACTTTCTGAGAGAGAATTTTTATTAATTTTTTTACCTTAAAAAATTTGCTCCATTAACCATGTAGTATAAATAGTGGGCAACATTTAATCAGCGATTAATCAGTGCGATTATTGCCAAATTTAATTTTTATATTTTAACAATTTTATAAAAATGTATATTTATTTTATATTTTTTATGTTTTACTACTTTGCACAATGAAAACATTTAACATTTTTTTTTATGGTTTTGTGTCACCATAATGAGCCATAACTATATATTTTTTTTAATTGATAGAGCTATGTGAAGCCTTTTCATCTGGAGCAATCTGGGGTGTATATGACCTTTTGGTCACTTTCTGTTCAGGTTTTTGGAGGCAAAGTGTCAAAAAAAACATCAATTCCGACTGTTTTCCTTTTCTTTTTTGCAGTGTTCACCATTAAATTTAAATAATGTATACATTTTATCAGACATGATAATACCAAATATGTATAGCTTTATATTGGTTTTGATTTTTTATTACATTTTCCACAGTGGGACTTAACTCCTTAAGGATCGGGCTCATTTTCACCTTAAAGGGAACCTGTCATCGGGATTTTGTGTATAGAGCTGAGGACATGGGTTGCTAGATGGCCGCTAGCACATCCGCAATACCCAGTCTCCATAGCTCTGTGTGGTTTTGTGTAAAAAAAAACGATTTGATCCATATGCAAATTAATCTGAAATGAGTCCTGTCCCTGACTCCTCTCAGGGACAGGAATCATCTCAGGTTAATTTGCATATGTATCAAATAGTTTTTTTGACACAATAAAAGCACACAGAGCTATGGGGACTGGGTATTGCGGATGTGCTAGCAGCCATCTAGCAACCCATGTCCTCAGCTCTATACACAAAATCCCGGTGACAGGTTCCCTTTAACCCCTTAAGGACTCAGCCCTATTTCACCTTAAGGACTTGGCCATTTTTTGCAAATCTGACCAGTGTCACTTTAAGTGCTGATAACTTTAAAACGCTTTTACTTACCCAGGCCGTTCTGAGATTGTTTTTTCGTCACATATTGTACTTCATGACACTGCTAAAATTGGGTCAAAAAAGTTAATTTTTTTGCATTAAAAAATACTAAATTTACCAAAAATTTGGAAAAATTAGCAAATTTCAAAGTTTCAGTTTCTCTACTTCTGTAATACATAGTAATACCCCCAAAAATTGTGATGACTTTACATTCCCCATATGTCTACTTCATGTTTGTATCATTTTGGGAATGATATTTTATTTTTTGGGGATGTTACATAGCTTTGAAGTTTAGAAGCAAATTTTGAAATTTTTCAGAAATTTTCCAAATCCCACTTTTTATGGACCAATTCAGGTTTGAAGTCACTTTGTGAGGCTTACATAATAGAAACCATCCAAAAACCCCATTCTAGAAACTACACCCCTCAAGGTATTCAAAACAGTTTTTACAAACTTTGTTAACCCTTTAGGTCTTCCACAAGACTTCATGGCAAATGGACATAAAATTTAAGAATTTAGATGTTTTTGAAAATTTGCCAATATAATAATTTTTTTCCAGGATAAAAACAAGGGTTAACTGCCAAACAAAACTCAATATGGGTTGCCCTGATTCTGTAGTTTGGAGAAACACCCCATATGTGGTCGTAAACTACTGCTTGGCCAAACGGGAGGACAAAGAAGGAGGGGAACGCCATATGGTTTTTGTAAGGCAGATTTTGCAGGACTGGTTTTGTTTATACCATGTCCCATTTGAAGCCCCCCGTTGCACCCCTAGAATAGAAATTTCAAAAAAGTGACTCCATATAAGAAAGTACACCCCTCAAGGTATTCAAAACTGGGTTTACAAACTTTGTTAACCCTTTAGGTGTTCCACAAGAGTTAATGGCAGATGGAGAAACAATTTAGGAATTTCTATTTTTGGGAAAATTTTCCATTTTAACCCATCTTTTCCAGTAATAAAGTAAGGGTTAACTGCCAAACAAAATTCAATATGGGTTGCCCTGATTCTGTAGTTTGCAAAAACACCCCATATGTGGTCCTAAACTACTGTTTGGCCAAACGGGAGGCCATATAAGGAGGGGAACGCCATATGAGTTTTGGAAGGCAGATTTTGTAGGACTGTTTTTGTTTATACCACGTCCCATTTTAAGCCCCCTGTTGCACCCCTAGAATAGAAATTCCAAAAAAGTGACTCCATCTAAGAAAGTACACCCCTCAAGGTATTCAAAACTGGGTTTACAAACTTTGTTAACCCTTTAGGTGTTCCACAAGAGTTAATGGCAGATGGAGAAACAATTTCAGAATTTCTATTTGTGGGAAAATTTTCCATTTTAACCCTTACTTTATTACTGGAAAAAATGAGTTAACAGCCAAACAAAACTCAATATGGGTTGCCCTGATTCTGTAGTTTGCAGATACACCCCATATGTGGTCGTAAACTACTATTTGGCTAAACGGCAGGACATAGAAGAAGGGGAACGCCATATGGTTTTTGGAAGGCAGATTTTGCTGGACTGGTTTATTTACACCATGTACCCATTCAAGCCCCCTGATGCACCCCTAGAGTAGAAACTCCATAAAAGTGACCCCATCTAGGAAACTACGGGATAAGGTGGTTGTTGTTTTGGGACTATTTTAGGGTAAATATGATTTTTGGTTGCTCTATATTACACTTTTTTGAGGCAAGGTAACAAGAAATAGCTGTTTTATTTATCTGACAGGTTAGATCATGTGGTATTTTTATAGACCAGGTTGTCTCGGACGTGGCGATACCTAATATGTATACTTTTTTTTATTTATGTAAGTTTTACACAATGATTTCACTTTTGAAAAAAAAAATCATGTTTTAGTGTTTTCATAGTCTGAGAGCCATAGTTTTTTCAGTTTTTGGGCGATTATCTTGGGTAGGGTATGATTTTTGCGGGATAAGATGACGGTTTAATTAGCACTATTTTGGGGTGCGTGTGACTTTTTGATCGCTTGCTATTACACTTTTTGTGATGTAAGGTGACAAAAAAATTGTTTATTTAGCACTTTTTTTTTTTTTTTACGGTATTCACCTGAGGGGTTAGGTCATGTGATATTTTTATAGAGCAGGTTATTAAGGACGTGGCAATACCTAATATGTATACTTTTTTATATTTATGTAAGTTTTACACAATAATATCATTTTTGAAACAAAAAAAATATCATGTTTTAGTGTCTCCTTATTCTGAGAGCCATAGTTTTTTCAGTTTTTGGGCGATTATCTTAGATAGGGTCTCATTTTTTGCGGGATGAGCTGACGGTTTGATTGGCACTATTTTGGGGTGCATAAGACTTTTTTATCGCTTGCTATTACACTTTTTGTGATGTAAGGTGACAAAAAAAAAGTTTATTTAGCACAGTTTTTATTTTTTACGGTGTTCATCTGAGGGGTTAGGTCATGTAATATTTTTATAGAGCCAGTCGATACGGACGCGGAGATACCTAATATGTATACTTTTTTTTATTTATGTAAGTTTTACACAATAACAGCTTTTTTAAAACCCCAAAAATTATGTTTTAGTGTCTCCATATTCTGAGCCACAGTTTTTTTATTTTTTGGGCGATTGTCTCAGGTAGGGGCTAATTTTTTGCGGGATGAGGTGATGATTAGATTGGTACTATTTTTGTGGGCAAACGCCTTTTTGATTGATTGCTCTTGTACTTTTTGTGATGTAAGGTGACAAAAAAATTGTTTATTTAGCACAGTTTTTATTTTTTATTTTTTACAGTGTTCATCTGAGGGGTTAGGTCATGTCATATGTTTATAGATCCGGTCGATACGGACGCGGCGATACCTAATATGACTACTTTTCTTTTCCCCTATTTTTTACCAATTTTTTGTTACTTTATTTGGGGAAAATTACGTTTTTGTTTATTTGTACTTGAAACTTGTAATTTTTTGGGGGAAAAACTTTTTTTTTTTTTTTTTTATTTCACTTTATTTTTTGTTCCACTTTGGGACTTCAACTTTTGGGGGTCTAATCCTTTACAATGCATTCCAATACTTCTGTATTGGAATGCATTGGCTGTATGAGTAATACAGTGTGTATTACTCATACAGCTTCCGGCCTGTGAGATCCAGGGGGCTGGATCTCACAGGCTCGTCACCGGAAGGCAGCGCCGGTGCCTAAGGAAGGCATCGCGCTGCCTTCCATGCCATCGGGTCCCCCCTACAGCCCCACGGGGACCCGATGGCACCGCCGCCCGCCGCAACCTGTAAAAGCCGCAAATCGCAGGTCTGAATTGACAGCGCGCATTGACCCAAGGTGCCTGCTTGTGGGTCCCAGTTTTTCATTTTACATTGACACTAAGTGGATCTAAAATTTCCCAGACACCTCTGCTGGCTGTTAAGTCAGTGGCCTGTGCCACCGCCATCCTGCTTCAGGCAAGCGCAGCCAGCGATCCACTCACCATGTTGTGGCTGCTGCTTTTCTGTACTGGCGATTAATATTCATTTCTGACCTTAAAGCTATTTGACTGTTTCTTTTAGACAGTATCATATTTCTATGTTGACTATATTTTCTACTCTACCAGATTTACAAGTGCCTTGCAAAAGGATTCACCCCCCCCTTGACTTTTTTCGTATTTTGTTACATTACAGCCTTAAGTTCAATGTTTTGTTAATCTGAATTTTACGTGATGGATCAGAACACAATAGTCTAAGTTGGTGAAGTGAAATGAGAAAAATATATAAATAAAACTATTGTTTATAAATAGAAAACAGACAATTGGCATGTGCGTATGTATTCAACCTCTTTGTTAGGAAGCCCATAAAAAGCTCTGGTGCAACCAATTACCTTCAGAAGTCACACAATTAGTGAAATGATGTCCACCTGTGTGCAATCTAAGTGTCACATGATCTGTCATTACATATACACACCTTTTTTGAAAGGCCCCAAAGGCTGCAACACCTAAGCAAGAGGCATCACTAACCAAACACTGCCATGAAGACCAAGGAACTCTCCAAACCAGTAAGGGACAATGTTGTTGAGAAGTACAAGTCAGGGTTAGGTTATAAAAAAATATCCAAATCTTTGATGATCCCCAGGAGCACCATCAAATCTATCATAACCAAATGGAAAGAACATGGCACAACAGCAAACCTGCCAAGAGACAGTGCCATCCACAGATCCCCCTCCCCATAACAGTGCCATCCACAGATCCCCCATAACAGTATCATCCACAGATCCCCTATAATAGTGTCATCCACAGATCCCCCATAACAGTGTGTCATCCACAGATCCCCATAATAGTGTCATCCACAGACCACCATTAGTTCAAAACCCACCAAGAGCACACCTTTTGGTTCAAATTTTTTTTTTTCTTATTTTCCTCCTCAAAAACCTAGGTGCGTCTTATGGGCAGGTGCGTCTTATAGGGTGAAAAATACAGTAAAGGTGTTGGAATGGCCTAGTTAAAGCCCAGATCTCAATCCAATAGAAAATCTGTGGTCAGACTTAAAGATTGCTGTTCACAAGCTCAAACCATCCAACTTGAAGGAGCTGGAGCAATTTTGCAAGGAGGAATGGGCAAAAATCCCGGTGGTAAGATGTGGCAAGCTCATAGAGACTTATCCAAAGTGACTTGGAGCTGTGATTGCCACTAAATATGGCTTTAGTATTTGTAACGGAACGCCTAGCACCCCGACCGGGTACCTCCGTTGAATGATGCTCCTAGTGCTTTCCAAGGACTCCAAGCACTCCACTTGACACCGTACGCACTGCAGACCCCACGAACCGCCGAAGCTTGGTTGAGGTCTCACCGTCTCTTACCCACCCTGGACCTACGACAAGGCTCCAGGCTCCAGTGGGTGATTCTCTCCTAAAACCAGAGGGCAGGAACAGCTCTTAAAAGAGCTAGTAGTTATAGCCAGGGGAGTATAGAAAATCTCCCAGCGTATAGCAATCCCCAGCGTCGATCAGTTACCCAAACATCAGCCTCAACATGATGAAGGATAAAACAGGAACACTCTTTATTTTAATACAAGTAAAATGAGATAGGGGGCGGCACCACTACAACGGCCAAGCGCACATGAGTCAGACGCTGACGTGGCTGGGGAGGACACACACGATTGGAGGTGCTCAGCTGGATGTAGCAGATGAAATGCACAACGAGGTAAATGTAGAAATGAAAATAGGCAGCGGCACTCACCCGTGTGTAAGTAGACAGCTTTATTTCTGAAATGACATCAGGCAGGGGGCGGACAGATTCAGAGCACGCATTGAACAGCGGCGGCCGTTTCACGCTAAACACGCTTCTTCTGGCTGTGCGTCAATGCGTGCTTGCGCACCGCTCCTTTTAAGTGCTGGCGCAGACCTGTTGTCATGGAAATTAACAAACCAGGCTGCGTCTGCACACAGGAAATGACTAAACATAATATAGATATAAAGATAAAAACAATGACATGTGCAAATGTCAAGGATCGTAAGCAATATAAATAATATAACAATATGTTGGTATACAAAATGCTATAAGAAGGGGCTAAGGTTGTTTCTGTCATTCATACCCAATTCCCCTAAGGCTTGTGTACGTAGCACCCAATTAGCCTCTCTCTGTAGGAGGAGGCGATGCCTGTCTCCTCCCTGCAAGGGAGTGGATACGGTTTCTAAGCCTGAGAAAGAGATACAACTGGTGTCACCACCATGAGCTGTTTTTATATGCTCTATGAGCCTCGGACATCCTTTCCCTGTCTTGATGGAATTAAAATGTTCCCTGACTCGTTCATAGAGGCATCTTTTCGTCTTTCCGATGTAGAAACGTCCACATGTGCATAATAGTAGATATCTACATGTCATTGTTTTTATCTTTATATCTATATTATGTTTAGTCATTTCCTGTGTGCAGACGCAGCCTGGTTTGTTAATTTCCATGACAACAGGACTGCGCCACCACTTAAAAGGAGCGATGCGCAAGCACGCATTGACGCACAGCCAGAAGAAGCGCGTGAAGCGCGAAACGGCCGCCGCTGTTCAATGCGTGCTCTGAATCTGTCCGCCCCCTGCCTGATGTCATTTCAGAAATAAAGCTGTCTACTTACACACGGGTGAGTGCCGCTGCCTATTTTCATTTCTACATTTACCTCGTTGTGCATTTCATCTGCTACATCCAGCTGAGCACCTCCGATCGTGTGTGTCCTCCCCAGCCACGTCAGCGTCTGACTCATGTGCGCTTGGCCGTTGTAGTGGTGCCGCCCCCTATCTCATTTTACTTGTATCATTCAGGACTTTTGCTTTGGGGCTCGAGCACACTACGTAGCGCTGATCCAGCACAGAAGATACTTTGTTGTGATCGCTACCGCTACATTATTATGGTTACTGAGGCATCCAGCCAATCTATACTTGAAGGCAGACAAGGGGCGGAGGATTTCTTTGCACAGTGCAATGTCAAGGACGCTTTGCAAAACCTGAGCACCCGTGCGCTTGAAATTAAAGTTGCGCAGTTAGCAGAAAAAGAAATACGTCTTTTCTGGACAGTGAAATCACTCAAGTCCTATAAGGAGAGTGGAAGGGTGCCCAGGGGCTTAAGGATCTATAAATTCCCTGCACAATATGAGCACGATGAGGCTTTTCTAAAAGAATGGCAAGCACTCCATATGGGCTTTTCTCTGCAAATACTAGAGATGGTTCTAAATAGAGACATCAAGGAGTATGATATAACCAAAAATGAACTTGACAAAGCACGGACAGAACTAGAATCCAGACTGTCTGAGAACCTCCTGGAAGCATTCGACAAAAAGTTGAATAAAAAGTTAACCATCACGCAAGCAGAAGTTAAAGAAAGAAAAAGAGATAAGTTTGTCAGAGACAAACATGACTATGAGTCTGGATCCATCTTTAATTGGAACACCGGTAGAAGGTTCAACAGAAAGCAACAAAAG
Source organism: Bufo bufo (assembly GCF_905171765.1). Lineage (NCBI taxonomy): Eukaryota > Metazoa > Chordata > Amphibia > Anura > Bufonidae > Bufo > Bufo bufo. The sequence goes on from NC_053389.1 coordinate 675,414,211, forward strand.
AAAAGAACATATCGTCGTCAAAATAACGATTATTGGACGACTGATTCCGACTCCAGTATCTCAGATGATCCCAGTCAAGTACCAGCTGACCCTATAAGGGAATCACTCGACCCTTTAGGAAAAAGATCAGAAGAGGAGGGAGAAGGGAGAAAGACCAACAAGAGGAACAGGGATCAGGAAGTCAGGAAGGGAGAAAAAACAAGTATCGTGGAGGAAGTAGATACCCCCATACCCCCTGACGAAAACCTAGTGATCAATTTAACGGACCGTCCATTATCACCTGGCTGTATGAAGGTTCTTAATAAAGGACTTGGTTACAGTCTCACTGAAAAGTTTGATCCTGTCACCTTTGAAGTTGACCTATTCAAAGCCACACGTAAATTACATCTGCATAAGCTCTTTAGAGACACCCCACAGAAGTTATCCACCACCCAGGGGGAGTCACCACTCTGCCCTAACCCCGGAGCCTTTCAAATATCCACCAAATTCAATGAAGGAGAATTAGCCTGTCTTGAGTTCCTTACTGGAATGGATGTTGCTGAGGAGTTCTCATCTGATACCTCTGTGGATCCATTTACAGGTGGAGTTAGATCCACTTTTTGCCCCCCTATGCCCGCCGGTAGTAGCATTGATATCTTTCAACATCAAGTGATGAGGGATATCAAAGCAGTAATTTATTCTACTGCTCAATCCAACATTAGTCCAGATGAGCACAAAGCCTTACAGTGGCTCCGCTCCCAGGAAGACATAATTGTAAAACCGGCGGACAAGGGGGGCAACGTGGTACTCATGTCCAGAGATTACTACTCCAATGAAGCCCTCAGACAATTAGGCGACACTCACGTCTACGAGAGGATACGGGGGGACCCCCTACCCAATACCCTACAGTTGTTGAAAACCCTCGTCAACAGATATGTGGAGGCTGGCTTTCTTCCTAGAAGTATGTCGGACAAACTTGTCCCATTATCTCCAGCCAAGCCATCCTGGTATTTCTTGCCCAAAGTCCACAAGTCGCTGAGCCATCCCCCGGGACGCCCTATTGTCGCAGGGATTGGCTCAGCGACCGAGCCTTTATCTAAGTATTTGGACTGGCTCTTGAGACCAGCACTGACCAGTGCCCCTGCATACCTTAGGGACACCAATGATTTTTTATTGGCCCTTAGGGAGGTGTGCTGGCAAAAAGATTACCAATTGGTGTCCCTCTATGTGGAGAGCCTCTACACCCGCATCCCGCATGATGACATCGTGGCGAACCTGGGTAAGAGCAATCTGTATTGTGAATTTGTTGGTGAGGCACTTAAGTTCATTTTAACTAATAATACTTTCCAGTTTGGGAACGAGTGGTTTAGGCAAAGGGTGGGTACAGCCATGGGGACCCCCGTCTCCTGTACGTTTGCTAATATGTACCTTGCCAGACTAGAAGACAGGTATGTTTATTCTATCAACAACCCTTTTCTTTCTAAGTTAAAAACATATCTACGTTTCATAGATGATGTGTTTATAGTCTGGGAAGGTACGGAAAAAGAGTGTGGTGAGTTTGTGAAGTATTTCAATAAAAACGACATGGGTATGACCTTTACCCTCAATTTTGGAGGCAATAGGTTAGAATTCTTGGATGTGGCTGTCCTGGTGGAAGGCGACGGGTTGGTCACGGAGGGCTTTCGCAAGCCCACGGCGACCAACTCCTTGCTCCACCACGACAGCTTCCATCCACAGAATGTCAAAAAGTCCGTACCCTATGGTCAATTCATTAGATTGAGACGTATCAACAGCACAGACAGTGGGTACCACAGACAAGCTCAGGATCTTAAACAGCGATTAGTCAGAAGAGGCTACCCTGAGGAGGTACTAAAAAGGGACATGGAGAGAGTAGAAAAAAACTTCACGCAGGACAGTCTCCTGAAGAGTGGTTATGAGAAAAAAGATCAGAGCAAAAGGGGGAGAAAGGATGCTAGATTTGCATTTTCATTCAAGTACAGTCCCATGGCTGAGCGCATACGGTCAGTCATATTTAAAAATTGAGACGGGATGCAACTCTAAATGAGCTGACACAGCAGAAACCTTTGATCTCCTTTAGAAGGAGTCATACTGTCAAAGATAAGCTTGTCAGAAGTAGGTTCCAAGCAGCTAGGAGCAAGAATTGGCTTAATAGTAACCTTCCTAAGGGCAACTTTAGGTGTGGAAACTGTTCACTGTGCAATAATAATTCCCAGAAAAAATGTATTGAATTTGCTGGTATTTCACATACAGTCAATACTTTTATCAATTGTCGCAGTACTTATGTAGTATATCTACTATTATGCACATGTGGACGTTTCTACATCGGAAAGACGAAAAGATGCCTCTATGAACGAGTCAGGGAACATTTTAATTCCATCAAGACAGGGAAAGGATGTCCGAGGCTCATAGAGCATATAAAAACAGCTCATGGTGGTGACACCAGTTGTATCTCTTTCTCAGGCTTAGAAACCGTATCCACTCCCTTGCAGGGAGGAGACAGGCATCGCCTCCTCCTACAGAGAGAGGCTAATTGGGTGCTACGTACACAAGCCTTAGGGGAATTGGGTATGAATGACAGAAACGACCTTAGCCCCTTCTTATAGCATTTTGTATACCAACATATTGTTATATTATTTATATTGCTTACGATCCTTGACATTTGCACATGTCATTGTTTTTATCTTTATATCTATATTATGTTTAGTCATTTCCTGTGTGCAGACGCAGCCTGGTTTGTTAATTTCCATGACAACAGGTCTGCGCCAGCACTTAAAAGGAGCGGTGCGCAAGCACGCATTGACGCACAGCCAGAAGAAGCGCGTGTAGCGCGAAACGGCCGCCGCTGTTCAATGCGTGCTCTGAATCTGTCCGCCCCCTGCCTGATGTCATTTCAGAAATAAAGCTGTCTACTTACACACGGGTGAGTGCCGCTGCCTATTTTCATTTCTACATTTAACTCTTTATTTTAACACACAAGCATTTTATACACATCTTCCAACAAAGTTACCACCCCAGGGTTTTGTAAAAACAGACAATAACCACGTACAATACACTCAGACACTCCCACACAAAATCCTCCCCTCTGTCCATGATAGAATTACCTCACACTGGGTTGATGCAATCATCACAGGCAGACGAATACACAATATCCTCTGCCCTGGAGACACCCGAGGAGCAATTCAATTATCTCTCAGGACAAAGGGGAATGGCCAATACACACGTGGGGACAATGGAACAGACATCACTTACTCAAACATACAATGTCCCACCCTTTACAATACACATAGACATTTAACACATTCCCAGACAGCTCAAGTCTGAGTGCATATTATTAGGTGAATGGCACTCAGACAACATGAATACAATAAAATGAGCTAACTGGGTACCCTCACATAACATACAATACAATTACACAGACAGATGGTTCTGTCACACATCTCAAAACCCCACATGTCCCCATATGGCTTGGATCTGAGCGCTCAGATGCCACAAACACAGTCAAATCGCCATGGGGTTTAAGTTTTGCATGGGCTGATGAGAGGGCCCATAATCCTGGGGCAAGAGGCTGGTAGCCAGGCCCCTCCAAAACCCAGTGGCGAAGTTGGTTTCACCACAGTATTGATTTTAGGGGGGTGAATAGTTATGCACATTGACTTTTTCTGTTATTTTGTCCAATTTGTTGTTTGCTTCACAATAAAAAAAAATCTTCAAAGTTGTGGGCATATTCTGTAAACTAAATGATGCAAATCCTCAAACAATCCATGTTAATTCCAGATTGTGAGGCACTAAAATACGAAAAAGTCAAGGGGGGTAAATACTTTTGCAAGGCACTGTATATAGCTTACAAAGCATTTTGTAGCCTATGGATCTTGTATTATTGCTGAGATATCAGGGCTGTGGAGTTGGAGTCGGAATCTTGGAGCTGGAGTGCAATACATTGGAATATTCTGTGCTCATCCCAGCAGAGGGGCAATGCGCTATATAAACACTCCTAGTTTATCACAGAGGTAAGCTCTAAACATACATCTTTGAGGTTAACGATATTGTTTAATTGTGTCACCATCTTGGGTGCTGGCTGCAGTATAGAAGCTTTCCTTTGAGGGTAAGTGACTGTTTCTTTACTTTGTATGCTCACATAACTGCTGCTGTATATGAAATAACTGCTGCTTTACATAGCTGTATACTGTTGCTTACTCTCTTTTATTCACTTAGACATTGTTTAGGCCTATTTACTCCCGTATCCTAGAATCCACAACAAAACACCCCTGAAGATGAACAACCTTATAAGGAGCTAACAAGAGTACTTTTACTTTATATTTGTTACAGACTACCTCTTATAATAGACTGCATAAAATACACTGCAAAATAGATCTGCAGGATGCCCTAAAATCAGTTATTGCATATTTACCTACATGAATTTAAAGGGAAACTGCCACCTAGAATGATGTGGCTACATAGCTACAGAAGCAGGGAGTCTCTCCATACCTTTATTGTACTTGTCCATGGCTGCAACTTTCTAAAAAAAGCTTTTTATTGTCTCTGTAAAGGGTCAAAGAGGCATGAATGAGGCACTGAAGTGCTCCGGTCTGCATAATCTCTCTCCGCTCTTTGAGCCTTTGTGCCGTCACTGACAGAAAGATACCGCTCACTCTGGATACACTCTTACTGCGCACAGTTACTGTCAAGAAAGTTGTATCTCTCTGTCACTGATCATGCACACACAGGTCTTCAGGAGGGCTCAGAAAGCTCTGTTTATCAACCATGAAGAGACAGGGTGGTGTAACAAAGCCGAGAGAGGTGTTGGGTTGGGGCACTTAAAAGGGTATTCCCATTTTGAAAAAACATGTCCACCAGACTCTCTCTAGCCTCTTTGTCCCTACCCGGGGATGCCAGGAGGCCGTCAAGAGTTATGTAAACAGTATAGCTTCTGGGGCTGCACCATTTGTACAACTTCCATTCATATCAATGGGAGTTACCAAATTGCGCAACTCTGCCACTTTGACTTTCTCCGGCCTCCCGATGTCCCCAGGTTGGGATTAAGAGGCCAAAGAGAGCCCTGCAGTCATGTTTTTTAATGTTGGAATACCCCTTTAAGTACCACAATGGCCCAATTGATCCTCCTCTGGAATTCTGGGAGGGAAGGAATGCAAATGAGCTCTTAACAAGCCGAGGGGCAAACAAGATGAGGGGCAATCACCCCGAAACAGCTGTCTGCAGATGAGGTGCTGGCTTATTTAATATCTAAATCATGTCTCAAGGCTTATTTTAAGAGCTGAACATTGACTTATAGGATAGCTGCCTTACATCTGGTGGTATTAGAGGCAAGGCTTGTTAAGAACTCATTTGCATCCCTTCCCTTCCAGAATTCCAGAGGAGCATGTATGGCCTATAAGTCTCCTCACACTGATTAAGGTGCTCTCTCCCTAAGGAGAGTTATTTCCACCCTGACCTGGACACAGGCCTCTCACCCAGTTAAGCCAGTACTCTCTGCTCTGCACTGATGAGGGGCAATCACCCCGAAACAGCTGTCTGCAGATGAGGTGCTGAATTATTTAATATCTAAGTCATGTCTCAAGGCTTATTTTAAGAGCTGAACATTGACTTATAGGATAGTTGCCTTACATCTGGTGGTATTAGATACCAGGCTTGTTAAGAGCTCATTTGCATCCCTTCCTTCCCAGAATTCCAGAGGAGCATGTATGGCCTATAAGTCTCCTCACACTGATTAAGGTGCTCTCTCCCTAAGGAGAGTTAGTTCCGCCCTGACCCTAATCACATAGATGTAGTGCACATTAGACCAGGGAGCATTCAAATTAGAAAAATTGCACAGCTCATCACTACAGGGAATAGCAAGTAGGTGTTTGTCATATACTACATTCACGTGGAGATAGATCTCCTCAATGTGCAGTCAATAACCATTGTTCACACTGTCCTCCAAATTTCACTTGAATATCCAATATATCAAGGAATAGCAGACAGAGATTTTATATGTGTCACTCACACGTGGAAGCAGATCTTCTCAGTGTGTAGTCAGTCAACCACTGTTCACACTGCTCTTTGCAAAGGGGGATGGATAGAGAACAAACAATAATGAAGCATCACCATGGCTAGGCAAACACACACACACAAGATTTATTATACTCACAGGGGGAAACATTTAAAATCACTGGTAATAAAATAATTCCAATTGGGACTGGCCCAACTCGAGTTTTACAGATGCTTCATCAAGGGCACATAGTACAATAGTATACCATTGCTTAAGTACCACCCACCTACTTCCTGGTGGGCGTGATCAAGGCTTAGACAACAAAGTTTTAGACAAAATGTGGCCCTGGGCAAAATCAAAAGTGGGGCCCCAAATCTTGTAATAATGTACTAACAACACAGTTACAGTAGTAGTAGTTCTGTCGATTCCGGTGCTCCCTTACAGATTTACACCCCGTAAAGCTCATCACACAGTTCTTCACCCTCATGGCCCCAGAATATGCCACATGCCCCCTCCCCTCACAGCAATGAGTTCCCCTTACTCACGGCTAGTGTTGATCGCGAATATTCTAATTGCGAATTTTTATCGTGAATATCGGCACTTCGAGAATTCGCGAAGATGTAGAATATAGTGCTATATACAGTGCTGCCCATAATTATTCATACCCCTGGCAAATTTTGACTTATAGTTACTTTTATTCAACCAGCAAGTAATTTTTTGACAGGAAATGACATAGGTGTCTCCCAAAAGATAATAAGACGATGTACAAGAGGCATTATTGTGGGAAAAAAACATTTCTCAGCTTTTATTTACATTTGTTTAAAATAAAGTAAATGGTGAGCAGGCACTCTATTTATGGGTTCATGGAAGGCAATTTTATTAAATGTTTAAAAATAGAATTATATAAGCATAAAAATATATACGCATAAAACAATGAGATAAAAATAATTCTAGCAGCAATATACACGGCAATTCATAAATAACAGCGATATCAATTGATAAATAGCAGTTGGAGGATAGCAGCGATCATAGCAGCAATAAATAAATAAATAAAAAGCAGGAATATCATTGGATTAGTGGCGATGGTTCCATGTAACAATCCCCATATAGTATGTTCCACTATTTGTTTGGAGATTTTAAATGACTCTGGAGTGTAGTAACGATGTGGCAACAATGTTCTCAGTTGCAACAATGTAGCAACAATGTTCTCAATTGCAACAGTTATGAGGATTCCGCTATTGATGTGAGTAGCTAGGTGTCTTTTTTTTCTCCTTATGTAATAAGGATATTCAGATACAGTCTCGTTTGATTATACACATTAGCTGTTTTGTTTACTCACGGTTCAGCTGTTTTCAGGTGCGGCGTCCCGCTCCTGTTCTGAGAACAGACTGACCTTTGTGGTTCGGCTCTTCCGGTCGCAGCTTGATTTAAAAGTCGGCGTGCCACATGTTATGGCGGCGTCTCTATTTAGTATTGATAACGCCCCTTCAGTGTTTAAATCGCCTTTCAACTTCTTTATATCAGCTGCCGGGGTTCCGCTTTGTAAATATTAGTAAGTTCTTTAGGTTGAATTCCTCTTGGAGCGCTCCAGCTGTATAGTTTCAGTCTTCATATGCTTGTTCACCCTATTTATAATTGACAAGGGTGAGTCAAATTGAGCAAGAGCACCTTCTCCAGAAAACCAGTGGAGAGCCGCCTTCTTTTGTTATATTGTTATATTTATTTACATTTGAGCAAAAAGTGTCCAGTCCAAAATTATTCCTACCCTTCTCAATAATCAATAGAAAAGCCTTTATTGGCTATTACAGTAATCAAACGCTTCCTATAATTGCAGACCAGCTTTTTGCATGTCTCCACAGGTATTTTTGCCCATTCATCTTTAGCAATGAGCTCCAAATCTTTCAGGTTGGAGGGTCTTCTTACCATCACCCTGATCTTTAGCTCCCTCCACAGATTCTCAATTGGATTAAAGTCTGGACTCTGGCTGGGCCAGTCCAAAACGTTAATGTTGTTGTCTGCTAACCATTTCTTCACCACTTTTGCTGTGTGTTTTGGGTCATTGTCATGCTGAAATGTCCACTGGTGCCCAAGGCCAAGTTTCTCTGCAGACTGCATGATGTTGTCGTTGAGAATCCTCATGTATTTCTCTTTTTTTCATGGTGCCGTTTACTGTGATTAGGTTCCCTGGTCCATTGGCTGAAAAACACCCCCAAAGCATTAGGTTCCCACCACCATGTTTGACAGTGGGGACGGTGTTCTTTGGGTTGAAGGCTTCTCCTTTTTTACGCCAAATGAAGGAAACATCATTGTGACCAAACAAATCAATTTTTGTTTTATCTGACCATAACACAGAAGACCAGAAGTCTTCTTCTTTGTCCAGATGAGCTTTTGCAAAGGCCAAGCGAGCTTTTGTGTGCCTTATCTGGAGAAGTGGCGTCCTCCTTGGTCTGCATTGTGCCGTGTCTGTTGGATTGTCTGCCTTGAGACATTGCCACCAGCAGAGCCCAGATTCACCAGGATGGCCTTGGTGGTGATCCTTGGATTCTTTTTCACCTCTCTAACTATCCTCCTGGCCAGCACAGGTGTCACTTTTGGCTTCCGACCACGCCCTCTGAGATTTTCCACAGTGCGGAACATCTTGTATTTTTTGCTCAAATGTAAATAAAAGCTGAGAAATGTTTTTTTCCACAATAATGCCTATTGTACATCGTCTTATTATCTTTTGGGAGACACCTATGTCATTTTCCGTCAAAAAATTACAAAAAGTAACTTTAAGTCAAAATTTGCCAGGGGTATGAATAATTATGGGCAGCACTGTATTAGTAATGGCGAATATTCTAGATTTTTGTTTCATCAGTAACCTCCCTTCTTGCTTGTGGGCCAATGAGAAGGCTGCAATATCTTTGTCAGAGCTTAGCAACATCCTTAGCAACCAATAGGAAAGTTGCCTACCCCTTACTATATAAGAAACTCCCCAGCAGCCATTTTCTGCTGTTTTTATGCAGTTCTCATAGATAGAGCAGTGACATTGCTGTGCTCTGTGCTTTCATCTGGATCCTATTCTTTATCCAATTACATTATATAGTTAGTCAGCTCATATATATAATACAGATAGTTAGTGGGGGATTGTCAGTGTAAGTTAGATAGTGATATAGTGTAGCTGATTTCAGTGCAGGGTGTTAGGTAGTGTGAAGGGAATCACTGTACTGTGTATTTTCTCCATTCTCAGGAAACTTCAAGGGAGCCACACCTGTATTGCGCATATAATATGCGCTTTTTACATTGCCGATTTTCGCAATCAAGAAAATAATGACTGGAGGTCACGAAATATCGTGAAAACTAATATTGCCTATGCTGATCATCACTACTCATGGCATCTGAGAGTGTTAAAAAACGGAAGCGCGGGATTCCTCTTCAGGCGCGCTTTCCCCCAGAGGAGATCAGGGAAAGCTGTTCTAAAAATGAGTCGCAGCCTGTACTAGGCTTCCAGGCTCATTGTTAGTATATCCCAGTTCAGGCCACTAGATGACAGCACTGAACTGTGATAAAGGTATTTCTATACAGAATAATGGAGCAATTTATATCTGATGATTGTAAGTTGTGGTCCAAAAACATAAAAATTAAAATCACCCCCATTCCCCAAAATAAAAAGAAACACAAAAAAAAATTATGGGCATCGCCACATGCGAAAGCGCCCATACCATTAAAATATTAAAAAAGTCAGCCCATATGGTGTATGGCGTAACAGAAAATAAAAAAAAAGGCAGTTTCGGGTTTTTTCATCACTTTATCTCCGAAGAAAATTGAATAAAAAGTGATCAAGTCATACACAACCTGTAAAGGGGGACTATGAATAAACAATATTTATGCAAATATTGATAATTAATATTCATAAATAGGAGGAGCCGTCTATTGATGACTCCGCCTATTTATACCTTTATATAACAATAAAACAATACTTTGCCTTTACCTTACGCTAATCACTAAACTAACTGCATGCGCCTTACTGAACTAACTATCGCCAATGACTACACGTTACACAGATAGTTATATATAAAACACAGTATTTATTAATACCAACAATACACTACGCACGCAATACACTAACAATACAGCACTAAATATACAGTACTAAACTACACTACACAATCCCAAGTTCTACCCACAAACTAGTTATACAATACACACACACATGTATTAGCAGCCCACCCCACCTGACTAATTCTATCCCTAAGAGGAATGCAGGCCACAGACATTGGGTAGGGATCCAGCAATGCAAGGGTTAATACCTTGCAAGTGACTCTGGTAGGATTAGGGTGAAGGGGAACTGAAGGGTAGGGATCCAGCAATGCAAGGGTTAATACCCTGCAAGTGAATGCTGGGGTACAGGGGAATGGTAGGGGTGAATAACAGGGAGAGGGATAGTAGGGATGATGGTGGGGGTAGATTGGGGTATGGGGTGTATATCAGGGGTGTAGGGAAAGGGGGAATGTGGTTGGTACTGCAAGGGCTGAGATACAATGCAGTGCCAAGGTATTTGCAGGGGGTTTCACCAACAGGGGTTGATGCTGCTGGGCAGGGAAGGGGTAAATATGGTTGGCACTGCAAGGGCAGAGGTACAATGTCATGCCAGCGTATACTCAGCCATCTCCAGGGGCATCTGGGCCTCTCTTCCTTCAGGGACCTGTCCCAATGTGTCTCTGATTGTAGTCCAGGTTCCAAAAGACCACCCTTGTTCCTGGCTTCGGGCTCATATATCAGCCTCAGAAACAGCCCACCTCCCTCCTCAGGGATGTGACATCATAGTGTGACTGTGACGTATGCGTGCACTCAGGACAGCCAGTTGGCCCCCTGAGGCTAGCAGCACCACACGCCCAGCCATGTCACAAACACAAGGTGGGGCAGAGCATAGTAACTAGGCTGATAAACTCAACAAAAGGCCTCAGATCTATTGATCCCTTAGCCTTTGAAGTCACCAGCCACCTAGAGACATATCCACCCCACTGCAGGAACTGGCTAAACGCTGTCCCTATGGGGGGCATTTAAGTATCTATATGTATATAGATACTTGGGGCGCATCTATATACACATATATACTCATTATAAACCTGGGGCATACATGGGCAGTTATAGGCCCATATATATATATATATACCTGGGAGAGAGCCATGGCAGATACACATATACAGATGTATACACTGCATACACATCCCCATATATATATATATCTACATGAGAGGGACAGGAAATATATACTATAAGGGGACACATATAAGGGGGGCACAGATCATATAAGGGGGCACAGATCAACCAGGGACCACATATTTCCCACAGGGCCCAACATGAGCCCCTGTGGGCCACTAAGGGCAGATGTGCGCAGATGCTGGGCACATCTGCGCACATCATCCTAAAAAGTGTCAATTAATGCATGCATATATATCATACATGCATGCTCGTGTTTGCATGCATATATGTATATATATGCATGCGTCTCAACCCTTCCTCAACACAACCCAAATGATATTGTCAAAAAGATCGTCCCGCAAAAAAATGAGCCCCCACACATCTCCGTGGACATAACTATAGAAAAGTTATGACTGTCAATATATTGCGATGAAAATATATATATATTTTTTTTACAAATTGAGTCCTGATGAGGCTTAGCTTGCTGCAGTGCGTGGGCCTATAGAGGTCCTGAGTGGGGGGGGGGGGGGGGGGACGACTGTTAGGGTTGCCACCTTTCCCAACAAAAATTACTGGTTACACAAGTTAAAAAGGTTGGTGTGGGTTAATACGGGTGTTATTTAATCATATTTTATGTTTTGCTCAATTTTCGCAATAAAATCAAACTTTTCACTGTTGGGGACACCTTGTGTATTTAAGTTTGATTTAGCCTCTATTTTTAAAATGTTTCTGTGGGGATTCAAACTCACAACCTTCTACATTAAGGGCAAAAACGTTAACCACTGGGCTGTAGAGCTCAATGCTATGTCAGTGCTGAAAAACCTTATAAAAGTTTCTCTTGTATTACTGGTTACACAAGTTAAAAAGGTTGGTGTTAAAAATATTTTATGTTTTGCTAAATTTTTTCGCAATATAATCAAAATTTTCACTGTTGGGAACACCCTGTGTATTTAAGTTTTATTTAGCCTCTATTTTTAAAAAGTTTTGGTATGGATTTGAACTCACAACCTTCTACAGTAAGGGCTAGAATCTTAAGCACTGGGCTATAGAACTCAGTGCTAAGCCAGTCCTGAAAACCCTCAAAAAACAGCATAGAAGTTTCTCTTGTATTATACAAGAGAAACGTCTATGAGGTTTTTCAGCACTGACTTAGCATTACCGGTAAGCTCTATAGCCCAGTGGTTAAAGTTCTTTCCCTTAATGTAGAAGGTTGTGAGTTCAGGTCCCCACAGAGACATTTCAACATTAAAGTCTAAATTAGATTTATATACACAGGGTGCCCCTAAGCATAATGACAATGTTTGGGAATACCCCTTTCATGTTCATAACACTGACTCCATAAATGGACATCAGTCGAAGGTTGGGGAAAAGCTGGGAAATCCCCCACTCAGGAGGCTGGACTGTTCAACTGTCTGCGATCTTCGGGACTGAAGCAGGGGGGCCTCTTAGAGGATTGGGGCCCTGGGTGTGATTAATTCATATCTTAAAACTAAAATGCAAAAGATTGCTCACACTATCTAATGGCGGTCACATGATCAGAATCCACCAATCATATGTAGGTTTCCAATCTCCAGCTAGACCACAATGTCCAAACTTGGGAGGAATGGCAAACACAACATCCTGAGGTCACAAGACCAACTGCTCTCTGGGATTCCCATTTATTGAAGAAGGTTATCCCAGTAAACACTGTTTGAGGTCTAAGTCTATGTGTAGAGTTTGGGGGACAAGTGTTCCTAATGAATATATCCAAAATTTCCCTGCGGTTGATTAAATCTACGGGGCTAACTCCATGCCACTTGTTTTGGACTAGTTCCAGCCCACAAAACTTGACGTTTTTGATAGCTTGCATGATGGACAGAGACACTATGCATCTCCAACCCTATCTTGATGTTATATATATGCTCCTAAATTCTTGTTTTTAATTTGTGTAGAAAGGATACAAGGCTGCGAAAGGTTCACATACTAGGGGCCACATGGGCACTCCAGCCTTTAGACAACCCCCGTTTGTTCGCATGATAAGTTTCTATTAGAAATAGCTTTCCATTTCTGAAGAATTTGACCTCCTTCCCCTTTTGTATCCTTTCTCCAAAATGGAGAACTATGGACAATACTGTCTTTAATATTAGGAAACCTGGAGAAAATAATATTTGGCTTCTCAGGTAACTTTCTCCTAGAACCAGATCATTCCTCAGTACAGAACAATGTTTTCTAAGAATCTTCTACAATTGTCCACTATGGAGGTGAAATTTATGTAACACAGCAAGGGTTAAAAGCTAGACAAACCTCAATATTTATTACCCTGATTCTGCAGTTTACAGAAACACCCCATATGTGGTCATTAACTGCTGTATGGGCACACGGCAAGGCGCAGGAGGAAACAAGCACCATTTGGTTTTTGGAGGGCAGATCTTACTGGGATAATTTCCAAGTTCCCATGTTGTATTTGAAGACCCCCTGATGCACCCTACAGTAGAAACTCCTAAAAAGTTACAGATTTTGGAAAATACAGGATAAGGAGACAGTTTTATTGGTACTATTTTGGGGTACATATGATTTTTGATCACTCAGTAGTACACTTTTTGTGAGGCATTGAGATTACTCAATAGTCTTTTTGTTAGGCTTTGGGCTGCTGTTCCTGCCATCAACTCCCCGTCACAACTGTGCTGGGCCCCGATGGGAGTGGGGAGGGAGCCCCTACCCTCCACAAACTCTGTGTATGCCGTGGTCAGTGCTGACCACAGCATACAAGGAGTTAATACGCCAGCATCAGTGTATGCCCTGATGCCGGAGTATACAGCAGAGGTTCAGCTGTCAGGAACATCTGGACCCCTGTAGCTGATCGAGGGGGTGTAGAGTGCCATACATGTACGGCGCTAGGACTTAAGTCATGCCCTGCAGTGAAGTACATGTGAAGTACATGTAAGGCACTGAGATCTTACGGGTTAAAGTGGTGTATGGATGACAAACCCAAGGTTGAAAGGATAGTCTGCTTTTTTTATATTCACAATCGATCCTTAGGATAGGTCATCAATATCAGATCAGCGGGGGACCGACTCAGCCAATATGATATTGTCCACTGTATCTCGCAGTGGACATTAAAGCTAACGTTGCCAGAGTAGTGCCTGCCATAGATTCTACAGAGAGAGACTTTAGCAAAAAAGAGAGGAAAAAAGGGCCATAATTCCCATCATTGCCTAAATACATATATTGCTATCTAAGAGAGAATTGCACTGTGTACAACTGGAACCAGGAGCAGACTGGGAACTTAAAGTGGCAATGGAAAAAATACTAAATACGCGCCCTGTTTTGTAGTTGATGAAAGGCAGGGCCAGAAATACCATATTGTGGTATTATACCACCCCAACAGAGCCAAATACCACAGTCCATCACAAAATACTGCCACCGGCAGTACAAAACACATTCCCAAAAACTTCCAATGGCCGGCCATGACGAGGGCCCAGGCAGCCCCAGAAATCTTTCTGTAAGGTCTGTGGCCAATCCGCCCCTTACTGGAACTGTGTTTCACTATAATTGGATGTACTACAACTCCTATTTTGCACTACAGTAAAGAGAGATGTGTATTATTCTATCACTGGCCTGGTTTTCTGACTCCTACTCCATATGCTGGCCATTGCACTCTACATGCCCTGCCTTGCACCCATCCAAGCACCTAACATCAAGGGCAGTTACCATCAGGCAGGAGCCCCAGAATCAGGGTGTCCCCTGTGAATATAATAAATCTTGCATGTGTTTGCCTAGCCGTGGTGGTGCTTCCTATTGTTTGTCCTCTATCCACCCCCCTTTTTAAGGGCATACAAGCGGAATTTGTAGCGGAAAGATGAGGCTTCAAGAAGCAGGAGCCGTTGACTGCACGCTGAGAGGATCTTCTTCCACATGGGGTGACACATATGAAATATCCATTTGCTATTCCTTGATATAGTGGATATTCACGTGAAATTTGGAGATGCTAGGCTGCGTTGGGTAGTGTGAACAGGAACTGCACATTGAGCAGATCTAGCTACACATGAATATAGTATATGACAAACACCTATTTGCTATTCCCTAATTTCGTGGTGAGCTGTGTAATTTCCCTTTTTTTATTTTGACTGTTGAAGGAGACCTACTTCATTAATCTGCTGAGCTCAAATTTGGCATAACTTGTTTTGCTGTTTGTAGATCAGGAAGCATTGTTATGAACAATGAACACATATAAAATTGTGAGAAGGCTTTATTCTCCCAGACCGTGGCATTTAGCATTCAAGGACTAGCTTTCATACTTCTCTCACTCATTTATTGACATTTTCTGTGGCCTTGTTAACTAATGTGTATGGGAGAAGCAACACAGTTTGGGAAAATAACAGCAGTACCATTAAAGATGGATTGCAGTTGCTAATGCACATATTTTCCATTTTTTTTCCATAGTAACCATTGTGAAAATGCTGATGTCTTATTTATGTAAGAAAAAAAGGGGAAATTAGACATTTCATAAGTATGGGGTAAGGGAGCATTCACATGACCGTATGTATTTTGCTGTATTTTGACTTCAAGTTCACTTGACTTTTGCGGAGCCATTGACTTCGCAGTTATTCTCTTTCCTTTTTTCCCATCCTGTTCAGACCACCATGGTAACTTCTCCAGGCCACGACTTGTCTCTGTAGAGTTTGCTGCCAGATGCCTTCAGGTTCTTGCTTTACCAACACATCCATACCCTCTACACTAACATAAACTCCTCTTAGTGCCACATGCTGCACCCTAAATATAATAGCAACATAGGCCTAACTAACTGGTACAAAGTCCTCAAAAATAAACATACAGCCACAAAATGGGATATCTTTAAAAGCATCCTAAAATCTCATTGTGAGAGGTACATACCATATGGGAATAAAAGGTTAAGGAACAAAAAGAAACCAATGTGGATAAATAAAACTGTAAAGAAAGCAATAAATGACAAAAAGAAAGCATATAAATCACTAAAACAGGAGGGTTGCACGGAAGCACTGAAAAAAAATAGAACATGTAAAAAACAAATAAAAGCGGCCAAACTAGAGACCGAGAGATTAATTGCCAAAGAGAGTAAGACTAACCCTAAAATGTTCTTCAATGATATAAATGTTAAAAAGTATAAATCTGAAGGTGTCGGCCCTTTAAAGAGTAATAAGGGTGGGAGTCGCAGAGAGTGACGAGGAGAAAATAAAGCTGTTAATTTTTTTTTTTCTCCAATGTATTCACTGAGGAAAATAAACTGTCAGATGAAATGCTGAATGTAAAAATAAATTCCCCATAAAAAGTGTCCTGTCTGACCCAGGAAGAAGTACAACAGCGACTTAAAAAGATTAAAATAGACAAATCGCCAGGACCGGATGGCATACACCCCCGTATCCTAAGGGAATTAACTAATGTCATAGCCAGACCCTTATTTCTGATATTTGCGGACTCTATACTGACAGGAAATGTCCCACAGGATTGGTGCATAGCAAATGTGGTGCCAATATTTAAGAAGGGTCCAAAAACAGAGCCTGGAAACTATAGGCCGGTAAGTTTAACATCTGTTGTGGGTAAACTGTTTGAAGGTTTTCTAAGAGATGCTATGTTAGAGCATCTCAACGAAAATGAGCAAATAACGCCATATCAGCATGGCTTCATGAGGGATCGGTCATGCCAAACTAATTTATTCAGTTTTTATAAGGAGGTAAGTTCGAGACTTGACAGCGGTGAATCAATGGACGTCGTATATCTGGACTTCTCCAAAGCATTTGACACTGTACCACATAAAAGGTTAGTATATAAAATGAGAATGCTCGGACTGGGAGAAAATGTCTGTATGTGGGTAAGTAACTGGCTCAGTGATAGAAAACAGAGGGTGATTATTAATGGTACACACTCAGACTGGGTCACTGTCACTAGTGGGTACCACAGGGGTCAGTATTGGGCCCTATTCTCTTCAATATATTTATTAATGATCTTGTAGAAGGCTTGCATAGTAAAATATCAAATTTCGCAGATGACACTAAACTGTGTAAAGTAATTAACACTGAAGAGGACAGTATACTGCTACAGAGTGATCTGGGTAGATTGGAGGCTTGGGCAGATAAGTGGCAGATGAGATTTAACAATGACAAATGTAAGGTTATGCACATGGGAAGGAATAATGCAAGTCACCTGTACATACTAAATGGTAAAACACTCGGTAACACTGACATGGAAAAGGATCTAGGAATTTTAATAAACAGCAAACTAAGCTGCAAAAACTAGTGTCAGGCAGCTGCTGCCAAGGCCAATAGGATAATGGGTTGCATCAAAAGGGGCATAGATGCCCGTGATAAGAACATAGTCCTACCACTTTACAAATCGCTAGTCAGACCACACATGGAGTACTGTGTACAGTTCTGGGCTCCTGTGAACAAGGCAGACATAGCAGGGCTGGAGAGGGTCCAGAGGAGGGCAACTAAAGTAATAACTGGAATGGGGCAACTACAGTACCCTGAAAGATTATCAAAATTAGGGTTATTCACTTTAGAAAAAAGACGACTGAGGGGAGATCTAATTACTTCGTATAAATATATCTTAGGGGTCAGTACAGAGATCTCTCCCATCATCTTTTTATCCCCAGGACTGTGACTGTGACAAGGGGACATCCTCTGCGTCTGGAGGAAAGAAGGTTTGTACACAAACATAGAAGAGGATTCTTTACGGTAAGAGCAGTGAGACTATGGAACTCTCTGCCTGAGGAGGTGGTGATGGTGAGTACAATAAAGGAATTCAAGAGGGGCCTGGATGTATTTCTGGAGTGTAATAATATTACAGGCTATAGCTACTAGAGAGGGGTCGTTGATCCAGGGAGTTATTCTGATTGCCTGATTGGAGTCGTCTCTCAGAAGCCAAGATGGGTAGAGGATCACCAATTCCCACAATGTTGCGCAGAAAGATAGTGGAGCAATATCAGAAAGGTGTTACCCAGCGAAAAATTGCAAAGACTTTGCATCTATCATCATCAACTGTGCATAACATCATCCGAAGATTCAGAGAATCTGGAACAATCTCTGTGCGTAAGGGTCAAGGCCGTAAAACCATACTGGATGCCCGTGATCTCCGGGCCCTTAAACGACACTGCACCACAAACAGGAATGCTACTGTAAAGGAAATCACAGAATGGGCTCAGGAATACTTCCAGAAACCATTGTCAGTGAACACAATCCACCGTGCCATCCGCCATTGCCAGCTGAAACTCTACAGTGCAAAGAAGAAGTCATTTCTAAGCAAGATCCACAAGCTCAGGCGTTTTCACTGGGCCAGGGATCATTTAAAATGGAGTGTGGCAAAATAGAAGACTGTTCTGTGGTCAGACGAGTCACGATTCAAAGTTCTTTTTGGAAATCTGGGACGCCATGTCATCCGGACCAAAGAGGACAAGGACAACCCAAGTTGTTATCAACGCTCAGTTCAGAAGCCTGCATCTCTGATGGTATGGGGTTGCATGAGTGCGTGTGGCATGGGCAGCTTGCATGTCTGGAAAGGCACCATCAATGCAGAAAAATATATTCAGGTTCTAGAACAACATATGCTCCCATCCAGACGTCATCTCTTTCAGGGAAGACCCTGCATTTTTCAACAAGATAATGCCAGACCACATTCTGCATCAATCACAACATCATGGCTGCGTAGGAGAAGGATCCGGGTACTGAAATGGCCAGTCTGCAGTCCAGATCTTTCACCTATAGAGAACATTTGGCGCATCATAAAGAGGAAGGTGCAACAAAGAAGGCCCAAGACGATTGAACAGTTAGAGGCCTGTATTAGACAAGAATGGGAGAGCATTCCTATTTCTAAACTTGAGAAACTGGTCTCCTCGGTCCCCAGACGTCTGTTGAGTGTTGTAAGAAGAAGGGGAGATGCCACACAGTGGTGAAAATGGCCTTGTCCCAACTTTTTGGGGATTTGTTGACACCATGAAATTCTGATTCAACATATTTTCCCCTTAAAATGGTACATTTTCTCAGTTTAAACTTTTGTTCCGTGATTTATGTTCTATTCTGAATAAAATATTAGAAGTTGGCACCTCCACATCATTGCATTCAGTTTTTATTCACGATTTGTATAGTGTCCCAACTGGGAAGGAATAATGCAAGTCACCTGTACATACTAAATGGTAAAACACTCGGTAACACTGACATGGAAAAGGATCTAGGAATTTTAATAAACAGCAAACTAAGCTGCAAAAACCAGTGTCAGGCAGCTGCTGCCAAGGCCAATAGGATAATGGGTTGCATCAAAAGGGGCATAGATGCCCGTGATAAGAACATAGTCCTACCACTTTACAAATCACTAGTCAGACCACACATGGAGTACTGTGTACAGTTCTGGGCTCCTGTGAACAAGGCAGACATAGCAGAGCTGGAGAGGGTCCAGAGGAGGGCAACTAAAGTAATAACTGGAATGGGGCAACTACAGTACCCTGAAAGATTATCAAAATTAGGGTTATTCACTTTAGAAAAAAGACGACTGAGGGGAGATCTAATTACTTCGTATAAATATATCTTAGGGGTCAGTACAGAGATCTCTCCCATCATCTATTTATCCCCAGGACTGTGACTGTGACAAGGGGACATCCTCTGCGTCTGGAGGAAAGAAGGTTTGTACACAAACATAGAAGAGGATTCTTTACGGTAAGAGCAGTGAGACTATGGAACTCTCTGCCTGAGGAGGTGGTGATGGTGAGTACAATAAAGGAATTCAAGAGGGGCCTGGATGTATTTCTGGAGTGTAATAATATTACAGGCTATAGCTACTAGAGAGGGGTCGTTGATCCAGGGAGTTATTCTGATTGCCTGATTGGAGTCGGGAAGGAATTTTTTATTCCCCTGAAGTGGGGAAAATTGGCTTCTACCTCACAGTTTTTTTTTTGCCTTCCTCTGGATCAACTTGCAGAATGACAGGCCGAACTGGATGGACAAATGTATTTTTTCGGCCTTATGTACTATGTTACTATGTTACTGTGCCCCTGTATAAAATCATGACACATACTATGCCTGAAAATAAAGCACAACACACACACACAGTGCCCTTAATGGTAATGACCTCTTAAATAGTGCCACACACTCAGTGCCCCATGTATCTATAGCCTCATACTCTGTGCCACTGTATATAGTGCCACACACATTGTGCCCAGTGTATACAGCACCAGATTCTGTTCCCCCTTTATATAGTGCCAGAATCTGTGACCCCTATATACCGCCTTGTCTCCTCTGTGTCCCCTCAATATGATGCCATATTCTGTGACCTCTTTATGTAGTTCAAGGATCTGTCACGCCTCTATATAGTGCCAGGATCTGATCACCCTGTACATTGTGCCTCTTCCTATGTGCTCATGCTATAGTTCCTCATGTTCTGTGCCCCCTGTAGTGCCTTATACTCTGTGCTGCCATATAGTACCTTATGCTCTGTGCATTCTATAGTGCTTCATGCTCTGCACTCTGTAAGAATGCCATGTTAGTGCATGACCTCTTAGTGCCCTAATGCCCCCATAGTGCCCCTACACAGTAAAATGCCTCCACAGTACCCATACCCAGTAGTTGTACCCTCTTAGTGCCCCTCCAGTTATGCCCTCTTACTGCCCCCACATAGTAATTATGCTCCCTTAGTGTCCCCACCTAGTAGAATGCCATCATAATGCCACCAAACAGTAGATATGGCCCCATAGGGCCCCCGCATTGTAGAATGCCCCCACTCAGTAGTTATGCCCCCTTAGTATCCTCACATAATTGAATACCCCATAGGGATTCCATACAGTAAAATGCCCCCATAATGCCCCCACAAAGTAGTGCTGTCCTATTAATGTTAGTAAAATGAAAAGTAATTCTCACCTAGCCCTGTTCCCATGCTGAATGGATAACATCATGCTCTTTTCAGCAGCAGGTGCGACATAGTGACATCATCGTACCTGCTCAGGGCACATAGGTCGATTCCCTTGGCTGGTGAATGATCCTCGACCTGCACACTCTCTAGTTTACTGCTCAGTTCAGCAGGCGCAATGGTGTTATCGCATCCCGCCTGCTCCTGGGGAGAGCCAGTGGATGGTGGAGCAGATGGCTCCCTGCTTCACCATAGTATTCAACTGTATCTGCATCATCCAGACGCAGATACAGTTGAAATTGAAACATACTGAGGTATTTTGGTTCTCTAGGCAGATTAGGCAAATGGCACCCCCTTTGTAGTATTACAAACCGGATTCCAAAAAAGTTGGGACACTAAACAAATTGTGAATAAAAACTGAATGCAATGATGTGGAGATGGCAAATGTCAATATTTTATTTGTAATAGAACGTAGATGACAGATCAAACGTTTAATCCGAGTAAATGTATCATTTTAAAGGAAAAATACGTTGATTCCAATTTTCACGGTGTCAACAAATCCCCAAAAAGTTGGGACAAGTAGCAATAAGAGGCTGGAAAAAGTAAATTTGAGCATAACGAAGAGCTGGAAGACCAATTAACACTAATTAGGTCAATTGGCAACATGATTGGGTATAAAAAGAGCTTCTCAGAGTGGCAGTGTCTCTCAGAAGCCAAGATGGGTAGAGGATCACCAATTCCCACAATGTTGAAAAGATAGTGGAGCAATATCAGAAAGGTGTTACCCAGCGAAAAATTGCAAAGACTTTGCATCTATCATCATCAACTGTGCATAACATCATCCGAAGATTCAGAGAATCTGGAACAATCTCTGTGCGTAAGGGTCAAGGCCGTAAAACCATACTGGATGCCCGTGATCTCCGGGCCCTTAAACGACACTGCACCACAAACAGGAATGCTACTGTAAAGGAAATCACAGAATGGGCTCAGGAATACTTCCAGAAACCATTGTCAGTGAACACAATCCACCGTGCCATCCGCCATTGCCAGCTGAAACTCTACAGTGCAAATAAGAAGTCATTTCTAAGCAAGATCCACAAGCTCAGGCGTTTTCACTGGGCCAGGGATCATTTAAAATGGAGTGTGGCAAAATGGAAGACTGTTCTGTGGTCAGACGAGTCACGATTCGAAGTTCTTTTTGGAAATCTGGGACGCCATGTCATCCGGACCAAAGAGGACAAGGACAACCCAAGTTGTTATCAACGCTCAGTTCAGAAGCCTGCATCTCTGATGGTATGGGGTTGCATGAGTGCGTGTGGCATGGGCAGCTTGCATGTCTGGAAAGGCACCATCAATGCAGAAAAATATATTCAGGTTCTAGAACAACATATGCTCCCATCCAGACGTCATCTCTTTCAGGGAAGACCCTGCATTTTTCAACAAGATAATGCCAGACCACATTCTGCATCAATCACAACATCATGGCTGCGTAGGAGAAGGATCCGGGTACTGAAATGGCCAGTCTGCAGTCCAGATCTTTCACCTATAGAGAACATTTGGCGCATCATAAAGAGGAAGGTGCAACAAAGAAGGCCCAAGACGATTGAACAGTTAGAGGCCTGTATTAGACAAGAATGGGAGAGCATTCCTATTTCTAAACTTGAGAAACTGGTCTCCTCGGTCCCCAGACGTCTGTTGAGTGTTGTAAGAAGAAGGGGAGATGCCACACAGTGGTGAAAATGGCCTTGTCCCAACTTTTTGGGGATTTGTTGACACCATGAAATTCTGATTCAACATATTTTCCCCTTAAAATGGTACATTTTCTCAGTTTAAACTTTTGTTCCGTGATTTATGTTCTATTCTGAATAAAATATTAGAAGTTGGCACCTCCACATCATTGCATTCAGTTTTTATTCACGATTTGTATAGTGTCCCAACTTTGTTGGAATCCGGTTTGTAATTAAAAACTACCTTACTTGCTAATAAACTCAATTTTATAACATTGTACAAGGTACATCTGGGCCTATTGGCCAAAGACCCCTCTGTCATATAATGAGACACCAGTATTATTATAGTACCTTGGGGCCTGTTACAGATTTTGAATTGGGTTAAATAAAGAACTATAAGTCTCATCAGGACCAAGTTATTATTGGAAATTACAAGGCAATACAGGGACCGAACTAGAATTCCTAGCATGTCCAGGCTGTTATTGTGGGACACCAGTGGACATAATAAGGAGAGCAGTATAAAAGGAGAAAACGACTACAACTCCCAGCATGTCCAGACTGTTATAATGGAGCATCAGGGTATTACAGAGAGTGAGTATAAGGAAAGAACTATAACTCCTAGTATTTGACAACTTACAGAGAAAGTAAAACCACTAACCTCTCCTCGACTCGCAGCACAGGAGCTCCAACCCCCTCACAATGTGACATCACCACTTCTCCTCTGCACTGCTTAGCTCTCTCTTCCTGCACTGGTCACATGGTAATGACATCACACAGGTCCTTTCCCAACCAGGTATCTTCTCTGCACAACCAGCTTGACTACACCTCATCCCGGCCCTGAACATACTGCTATATTATACCTGCACTCTGCGGACTCAGATACTGTACAATTGAGTGCAGGATGCCCAGAAACCAGGTCACGTAAATCGACCTGATGACTGGGTGCTCAGAAAAAGGGACCATCTGCTGCCCCTTCCGGAGTCCGAGATGATGCCTGTGCCATCGCACTCCCTTAAGGCCGACCCTGACTGTGACATGAATAGGGATTTCTGAATCTATTGATTCACTATAAAACTGTGATATTATAGCCTATTAACCACTTCAGCCACTGTGACATACCTGTACATCATAGTGGCTGAGGGAATGCATAGAGGGGGCATCTGCGCTAAGCCCGCTTTATATGCAGCGGGTGCCGGCTGTATAATACAGTGGGCACCCAGCTGCAAGGACCAGGATCGGCAATGATGCTGAAACCAAACATTTAACCCCTCAGATGCCACATTCAATATTGATTGCGGCTTCTGTGAAGTTAGGCAGAGGGATGCAGCTCAAAAAGTTATTATATAAAAATATTAAAGGTTTAACCCCTTCAGGACCGGGGGATTTTCCATTTTTGTATTTTCGTTTTTCACTCCCCGCATTCCCTTAGTCCTAACTTTTTTATTTTTCCATTCACATAGCCTTATGAGGACTTATTTTTTGCAGGACAAGTTGTATTTTCTAATGGCACCATTTAAGTTTGCATACCATGTAGGGAAGCGGAAAAAAATTGCAAATGGAGTAGAATTGGGAAAAAACGCAATTCTGATAAAGGTTTTTATTTAATTTTTTTACACCGTACACTATGCGGTAAAATTGACCTGTTATCTTTATTCTCCAGGTCAGTACGGTTACAATGATACCACACTTGTATAATTTTTCTTGCATTTTAATACTGAAAAAATAAAAATAAACGGATTCCATATTCTGACCACTATAACGTTTTTTTGTAGTTATGTGTACGGGACAATCTTTTCCTTTCAGTGATACCAATTTAAAGTGTGTGCAACTTGTAACTGATTACTTTTTATTAACAAATTATTTGGTAGTTGAAGTGACAAAAAATGGCAAATTTGCTGTTTTTATTTCCCCCCCCCCTCCCCCGTCATTTGCCCTTATATGGCTGTATGAACGGAAAATGTAAAATGTTATAGCTATTGGAATGTGGGGAGGAAAAAGTGAAAATGCAAACACTAAAATGGAGTGTGTATGCAGTTTTTGAAGCCAAAACCAGGAGTAGATTGAAAAAAGTGGAGAAGTTGTATCTGTTCTTAATATTTTCGTTCCTTTTATGATCCACACCTGATTTTGGCTTCAAAAATTGCATCAAAAAGCCTGAACGTGTGTCAGCACCCTACGGCCTCTTTCACACGGGCGTTGCGGGAAAATGTGCGGGTGCGTTACGGGAACACCCTCGATTTTTCAGTGCAAGTGCAAAACATTGTAATGCGTTTTGCACTCGCGTGAGAAAAATCGCGCATGTTTGGTACCCAAACCCGAACTTCTGCACAGAAGTTCGGGCTTGGGATCGGTGTTCTGTAGATTGTATTATTTTCCCTTATAACATGGTTATAAGGGAAAATAATAGCATTCTGAATACAGAATGCATAGTAAACTAGCGCTGGAGGGGTTAAAAAACTAAATAAAAGTAATTTAAATCACCTTAGTCCACTTGATCGCGGCCCGGCATCTCCTTCTGTCTCCTTTGCTGAACAGGACCTGTGGTGAGAATTAATTACAGGAAAAGGACCTTTGATGACGTCACTCCGGTCATCACATGATCCATCACCATGGTAAAAGATCATGTGATGAATCATGTGATGACCGGAGTGACGTCATCAAAGGTCCTGTTCCTGTAATTAATGCTCACCACAGGTCCTGTTCAGCAAAGGAGACAGAAGGAGATGCCGGGCCGCGATCAAGTGGACTAAGGTGAGTTTAAAAAAAAAGTATTTATTTTTTTAACCCCTCCAGCGCTGTTTTACTATGCATTCTGTATTCAGAATGCTATTATTTTCCCTTATAACCATGTTATAAGGGAAAATAATAATGATCGGGTCTCCATCCCGATCGTCTCCTAGCAACCGTGCGGGAAAATCGCACAGCATCCGCACTTGCTTGCGGATGCTTGCGATTTTCACGCAACCCTATTCACTTCTATGGGGCCTGCGTTGCGTGAAAAACGCAGAATATAGAGCATGCTGCGATTTTCACGCAACGCACAAGTGATGCGTGAAAATCACCGCTCATGTGAACAGCCCCATAGAAATTAATGGGTCGGTATTCAGTGCGGGTGCAATGCGTTCAACTCACGCATCGCATCCGCGCGGAATACTCGCCCGTGTGAAAGGGGCCTAAGGGGTTAAGGAACGGTGAACATGAGATGCATCACTGCGCTGGGTTAAACTGGACACCTCCATTTAAAGTTGGAAGACAAAACATCTTGGTTTTTGGAGACCTAAATTTCCCAAAGCCTTTTAAAATGTCAAATATTGGGGCAGATTTACTACTGAAAATGCACCAGTCTAAAGCAATTTGAGACTAAAGGGGGGATTTATCAAACTAATGTAAATGAAAACTGGCTTAGTTGCCCATAGCAACCAATCAGATACCACCTTTCATTTTCCAAAGGAGCTCAGAAAATTTTTGAGGGGGCAACTAAGCCAGTTTTCATTTACACCAGTTTTGATAAATCTGCCCCTAAGTTTATATTTACTTCAGACAATATTAGTAATCACAGGGGGAGACTTATCAAACTGGTGTAAAGTAGAACTGGCTTAGTTGCCCATAGCAACCAATCAGATTTCACATTTTATTTTTCACAGTTCTTTTGGAAAATGAAAGGTGGTATCTAATTGGTTGCCAATTCTACTTTACATCAGTTGGATAAATCTCCCCATCTGTGTTTCCCCGCTGTCTCCTTTGTTAGTGGCAAAAGTACTACATTCAAATACATTTTTGGTGCAATAGACAGAATACTGGTGTAAATCTAGGACAGAATTTATGATATGCCAAATTTATAAAGCTCCGTGCACCTGCATCATAAATTTGTTTACTATTTCGACAGGAATTTGTATTCTGAGACACTAAAAAGTTCAACAGTATTAGTAAATCTGTCTCATTTTATGTACTAATTGGTTCTGTTCCCTTTAATTCTGCCCTCTTTTATATTATCTTCTATATTTTGTGTAATGATATTCCTTGTAATGTAGTGAGGTAGAGATAGTTAGATAACATACCCAACCCCCATTGTGCCACATTCCTGAGAGACATGAGCATGGGTGTCCGCAGGGGGGGGGCAAGTACCCCCCCCCCCCCCCCGGGGCCCTGGAAATCTGTGAACTGAGTCCTGCCTCTGCAATGCAGCACTGGCGGATCCAGGGGGGGGGGGCAACGGGGCAATTTCCCCCCGAGCTGCTCAGAAGTGGGGGGGGGGGTGCGGCGGCGGGGCACAGGGAGATGAACTCTTCCATTGTGGAAGCGTTCATCTCCATAGTCATCTGTATCGCCGTCCTCAGGACAGCGATACAGATGACTGTGCTGAGGCAGGGGAGGGAGAGGTGTGTCCCTTTCCCTTCCTCTGATAGGCTGCAGGTACTAGGCCGGAAGAGGCCTGCATCGCATCGCTGCCAAGGAGGTAAGTATAAGTGTTTATTTTTTTTTGTGTACAATACTGGTGGCTACTGGCACATAATGGGGGTCTCTGGCTACTGGCACATAATGGGGGTCTCTGGCTACTGGCACATAATGGGGGTCTCTGGAAACTGGCACATAATGGGGGGCTCTGGCTACTGGCACATAATGGGGGGCACTGGCTACTGGCACATAATGGGGGTCTCAGGCTACTGGCACATAATGGGGGGATGTCATTACTGGCACATAATTGGGGGGCTGTCATTACTGGCACATAATGGGGGGCTGTAATTACTGGCACATAATGGGGGGGGGGCTGTCATTACTGGCACATAATGGGGGGCTGTCATTACTGGCACATAATGGGGGCTGCCATTACTGGCACATGATGGGGGGGCTGTTATTACTGGCACATGATGGGGGGGCTGTTATTACTGGCACATGATAGGGGGCACTATAAGGGCATCTACTGAGGCCACAAAGAAGGGGTGTTTTATATGGGGGGCTCTGTACAGTAGAATTTTATACTGGGACACATTATGGTGGGTACTATGAGGAAGGGGGGAGAAGAGTACTATGGGGTCATCTATGGGGGGTCACTAAAAAGGGGTATTTTATACTTGGAAATTATGGGGGACACTGAGGGCATCTACTGAGGCATTTTATACTGGTACATTATGGGGGGCACTAGGAGGAAGGGGGGAGAGGAGCACTATGGAGGCATTTACTGGGGGCACTATATAGGGGTATTTTATACTGGCACATTATGGGGGCACTATGGGGACATTAGCTCAACTGGGGGCATTACAAGGGGGTATTTATTTCTAAGGAGAATTATTTATACTGGGGGGCATTATGGTGGGCTTTATTACTCCCACATGGTATGACCCCCTAGTAGCAGCACCATCCTCTCCCTGCTCTGCTATTCCTCTGCCCCTTCTCCAAATCCTTATTATGAAATCTTTCTCATTAGGATAAAACATAACATCAGCTCCGCCGAGCCCCCCAGCCAAGTGTTGAAGTGGTGTCCGAGATCCCCAAGGGCCAAGCCAAGTAATTGTAAGTTTTCATGTGAAATATGTTTATGTTATACACATCTAGCCCACACTGTGCCACACAATATACAGTATACCGCTACACTGTGTAGTCTGTTCTATAAGCACCATTGTTTTGTGGCGGCGGACAGAAAATATTCTGGAAGTGCCCCTCCCGAGACCAGGCTCTGGATCCGCCACTGCACTGCACCGGAAAAATTTCTGCGGACGCCCATGGACATGAGTGTTGCACACTGGGAGAGGAGCTGAAAGGTATAAACCTGGTACTCATATACAGTTAATTGGCACTCCATTTAGGAACATTGCCGTGTATAGGGTGGCCAATGGCTTCACCCAAGAAAGCCAGACCTCACCCGGCCACTCCCCCAAACCGATAAACCAGGCCCCCCCTCCATAAAGTTCCACCCCACCTCTGTGAAGCCATGCCCCTATCACCGCTGGTAAAAAAAAAACTGGGGGAGGAGAGGGAAGAAGTTTCTGAGGGGAAGGTGAGCTGGGGGGCAGACATGGTGCTTCTCTCCCCCTCAGTCAGCCACAGGGAGCCATGTCTGCGGCTCTAGTGACTGACTGGGGGTGAGAGAACCCTCAGTCAGTTGCTGCAGCTCACGCTCAGACAGCGCAGTGCTGCTGTCTAAGCGTGACCTACTGAAAGGGTGGACATCCCTGTGTCCGTCCAGGCCCTGCGCCGGACGGAGGACAGGGAGCCAGAAAACCGGACTGTCCAGCCTAAAACCGGACGTCTGGACACCCTAGCTGTGTATGTGGCGTGTGTCTAGTGTGTTATTATCAGATATGCAGCATATGTCTATTGTGTGTACCGTCTATGTAGCATGTGTGTGTACCATCTACAGTCCTGATCAAAAGTTTAAGACCACTTGAAAAATGGCAAAAAATCATATTTAGCATGGCTGGATCTTAACAAGGTTCCAAGTAGAGCTTCAACATGCAACAAGAAGAAATGGGAGTGAGACAAAACATTTTTTGAGCATTCAATTTAATGAAAACAACGAATAAACTAAAACAGGCTGTTTTTCAGCTGATCAAAAGTTTAGGACCAAACTCTCAAAAAAAACTAAACCCCCCCAAAACAGAAATCCAACTTCCAAAACATGAACTCAGTAATGAGTAGCTCCGCCGTTATTGTTTATCACTTAAAAG
Source organism: Bufo bufo (assembly GCF_905171765.1). Lineage (NCBI taxonomy): Eukaryota > Metazoa > Chordata > Amphibia > Anura > Bufonidae > Bufo > Bufo bufo. The sequence continues at coordinate 675,443,622 of NC_053389.1, forward strand.
ATTTGTTTCGGCATGCTTGATGCAAGCGTTTCCATGAGGTGAGTGGGAACATTTCTCCAAGTGGTGAAGACGGCCGCACGAATAGAGATGGCCTTGCGGCTCGCCCGGCGGTCGTTTCGTGGCGAACTTTGCGTGTTCGCTATTCGCCGAACATATGGAGAAATTTGCTCCCGCCATATTCTTTTACATTGTGAAGAAGTTTGACCCATGACACATCCATCAGGTGGTACAGGAGAGCCAATTGAGACATTTCAGCACATGGACATACCCCCTACCTTATAAATAAACCTGATCTGGCCGCCATTTTACATTCAGTGTTTTGCCAGTGTAGGGAGAGGTTGCTGTGTGGAGCAGGGACAGGCCGTTAGGGACACCAAACACTGGCTAATAGGGCCACAAAAGTCATTTTAAGCACTAGTATAGGTGTGCTATCAATAGGTGTGATACACAGAGGGGTGCGATATACTTATAATATACTTTTATAATGATTCAAAAACACATAGATAGATCTATATAGTGATCACCTGGAAGTCAGGGGGCTAGGGGCTTACTAGGGCCATTTTTATATAGGGTAAGGTTCTGGACGAGGTCGCTCTTTTCAGGGCGGGTGGTCTGTGGTTAGGCTATCAGGGCCAGAATAGCACCCCCCTGTAGGGCAATATCAGGGACAGTTCTTTGCCCAACCTGTCCTTCAATACCACATCATCATCAAGACGTTTTTTGTTTTTGAAGCCCTTCAGTCTCAGATGCCGTCTGATAGTTATGGGGCTGCAGTCAGCACCAGTAAGGGCCTTAATTTGGGTCGAGAATCGTCCAGTGTCTTGACGGACAGCCAATTGGATCCTCCGGCTCAGTGCTGATGAAATTTTTTTGGGTCTTCCACTTGACTTTTTTGTTCCATAACCCTCAGGATCATTTAAGAAATTCCAAATGACTGTCTTACTGCGTCCCACCTCAGCAGCGATGGCGCGCTGTGAGAGACCCTGCTTATGCAGTTCAACAACCCGACCATGTTCAAAAAGGGAGATTTTTTTGCCTTTGCCATCACAACGTGTGACTACCTGACAGAAAATGACAATGAATCCACATCTTTGCACAGATTTGGCCTTTTAAAGGCATGTGGTCCTAAAATTTGGATCAGCTGAAAAACAGCCTGTTTCAGTTTAATCGTTATTTTCAATTAATTGAATGCTCAAAAAATGTTGTCTCACTCTCATTTCTTCATGTTGAAGCTCTACTTGGAACCTTGTTAAGATCCAACAATGTAAAATATGATTTTTTTGCAATTTTTCAAGTGGTCTTAAACTTTTGATCAGGACTTGTATGTGGCATGTGTCTAGTGTGTGATTATCAGGTACTGTATGCAGGTGTGTGCCATGTATGCTGCATGTGTCTAGTGTGTGTAAAGTGTATAAAGGGTGTGTGATTAGCAGGTATGCAGCATGTGTCTAACATGTTTGCCATGTAAGCAGCATGTGTTTAGTGTGTGAAATGCCGGTAATATAAAATATCAGTGTTTGGGTATGACCCGGATTGACTGTCTGGCCTATTGGCTGACTCAAAGATGGGTGCTCACACAGTCTCTTCCAATACACTGCTATTAGTGTTTTTTTTAATGGTAGTGCTGGGATTGCATTGCAATTTTTTTCACAGATATTCCAGTGCCCAATATGCTGTGCTCAGCTTGTGCCATTTGAGACTTACACCACACTTCTTAGATTGATAGGCAGGTTCTACTGGGTACGAAAATGGTCATAAACTGCTGCATGGGCACATGCTAGGGACAAAAAGGAAAATAGCGCCATTTGCCTTTCGGACTGCGGATTTTGCTGGAATGGTTTTCGGGTACCACATCACATTTGCAGAGACCCTAAGGTACTTGCATAGTGGAAACCCCCAATAAGTGACCCCTTTTTGGAAACTTCACTTCTAAAGTTATTTACAGTCATGGCTGTAAATGTTGGCACCCCTGAAATTTTTCAAGAAAATGAAGTATTTCTCACAGAAAAATATTGCAGTAACACATGTTTTGCTATACACATGTTTATTCCCTTTGTGTGTATTGGAAAAAAAACAAAAAAGGGTGGAAAAAAAGCAAATTGGACACAATGTCACACCAAACTCCAAAAATGGGCTGGACAAAATGATTGGCACCCTTAACTTAATATTTGGTTGCACACCCTTTGGAAAAAATAACTGAAATCAGTCTCTTCCTATAACTATCAATGAGCTTCTGACACCTCTCACCCGGAATTTTGGACCACTCTTCCTTAGCAAACTGCTCCAGGTCTCTCTTATTGGAAGGGCGCCTTTTCCCAACAGCAATTTTAAGATCTCTCCACAGGTGTTCAATGGGATTTAGATCTGGACTCATTGCTGGCCACTTCAGAACTCTCCAGCACTTTGTTGCCATCCATTTCTAGGTGCTTTTGGATGTATGTTTGGGGTCATTGTCCTGCTGGAAGACCCAACATCTCGGACGCAAACCCAGCTTTCTGACACTGGGCTCTACAGTGCGACCCAAAATCCGTTGGTAATCCTCAGATTTCATGATGTCTTGCACACATTCAAGGCACCCAGTGCCAGAGGCAGCAAAACAAACCCAAAACATCAATTAACCTCCACTATATTTCACTGTAGGTACTGTACTGTGTTCTTTTCTTTGTAGGCCTCATTCCGTTTTCGGTAAACAGTAGAATGATGTGCTTTACCAAAAAGCTCTATCTTGGTCTCATCTGTCCACAAGACGTTTTCCCAGAAGGATTTTTTGGTTACTCAAGTTCATTTTTGCAAAATGTAGTCTTGCTTTTTTATGTCTCTGTGTCAGCAGTGGGGTCCTCCTGGGTCTCCTGCCATAGCATTTCATTTAAATGTCGACGGATAGTTTGCTCTGACACTGATGCTCCCTGAGCCTGCAGGACAGCTTGAATATCTTTGGAACTTGTTTGGGGCTGCTTATCCACCATCCGGACTATCCTGCGTTCACACCTTTCATCAATTTTTCTCTTCCGTTCATGCCCAGGGAGATTAGCTACAGTGCAATGGGTTGCAAACTTCTTGATAATGTTGCGCACTGTGGACAAAGGCAAATCTAGATCTCTGGAGATGGACTTGTAACCTTGAGATTGTTGATATTTTTCCACAGTTTTGGTTCCCAAGTCCTCAGACAGTTCTCTTCTCCTCTTTCTGTTGTCCATGCTTAGTGTGGCGCACACAGACACACAATGCAAAGACTAAGGCTGGGTTCACACTGGCGTTGCGGGAAAATGTGCGGGTGCGTTGCGGGAACACCCGCGATTTTTCCGCGCGAGTGCAAAACATTGTAATGCGTTTTGCACTCGCGTGAGAAAAATTGTGCATGTTTGGTACCCACAGAAGTTCGGGCTTGGGATTGGTGTTCTGTAGATTGTATTATTTTCTCTTATAACATGGTTATAAGGGAAAATAATAGCATTCTGAATACAGAATGCATAGTAAAACAGCGCTGGAGGGGTTAAATTTTTTTTAAAAATAATTTAACTCACGTTAGTCCACTTGATCGCGTAGCCGGCATCTCCTTCTATCTCCTTTGTTGAACAGGACCTGTGGTGAGCATTAATTACAGGAACAGGACCTTTGATGAAGTCACTCCGGTCATCACATGATCCATCACCATGGTAAAAGATCATGTGACGTACCATGTGATGACCGGAGTGACGTCATCAAAGGTCCTGTTCCTGTATTTAATGCTCACCACAGGCCCTATTCAACAAAGGAGACAGAAGAAGATGCCGGGCTACGCGATCAAGTGGACTAAGGTGAGTTAAATTATTATTTATTTATTTTTAACCCCTCCAGCGCTGTTTTACTATGCATTCTGTATTCAGAAAGCTATTATTTTCTCCATCCCGATCGTCTCCTAGCAACCGTGCATGAAAATCGCACCGCATCCGCACTTGCTTGCGGATGCTTGCGATTTTCACGCAACCCCATTCACTTCTATGGGGCCTGCGTTGCGTGAAAAACTATATAGAGCATGCTGCGATTTTCACGCAACGCACAAGTGATGCGTGAAAATCACCGCTCATGTGAACAGCCCCATAGACATGAATGGGTCGGTATTCAGTGCGGGTGCAATGCGTTCAACTCACGCATCGCATCCGCGCGGAATACTCACCCGTGTGAAAGGGGCCTAAGTGAACTTCTCTCCTTTTTTATCTGCCTTCATGTGTGATTTTTATATTGCCCACACCTGTTACTTGCCCCAGGTGAGTTTAAAGGAGCATCACATGCTTGAAACAATCTTATTTATCCACAATTTTGAAAGGTTGCCAATAATTTTGTCCAGCCCATTTTTGGAGTTTGGTGTGACATTATGTCCAATTTGCTTTTTTTCCTCCTTTTTTGGGTTTTGTTCCAATACACACAAAGGGAATAAACATGTGTATAGCAAAACATGTGTTACTACAATACTTTGCTGTGAGAAATAGTTCATTTTCTGGAAAAATTTCAGGGGTGCCAACATTTACGGCCATGAATGTATCTACCGTAGCAGAAGTGTGAGCAGTTTTCCACAGATGGCATTTCAGTGCCCTATATTTGGTGCTCAGCACTCACACCACAACCCTTATATTGTTATGCAGGTTCTACTAAGTACGGAAATGCCATAAATGTGGACTTAAACTGATGTTTGGGTAAACTGCAGGGTTCAGAAGGGAAGGACCACCTTTTAACTTATTTTGATGGATTGTTTTACGGTCACCATGTTACCTTTGAACAGTCTCTGAGGTACCAGTGCAGCTACAGTATTTTCTGAGAACCACACTTTTTTTTTTTCTCTCTCAACGGAACTGTGTGAGGGCTTAGATTTTGCAGGCTGAGTTGACAGTATTATTGGTTCTATTAAGGGGTGCATATACATTTTTTATTTTTGCATTTTTTTGAAGCGGGATAAAGAAAAGGCAGCAACTCTGCCATTACTCTCTAGGTTTTGTTATTGTGGTATGCACTGTGAGGGAAAATGACATATTAATCGCTTCCCTTAGTGACCACCCATATGCCTTTTTACAGCGGTCACTAAGGGGCCTTAGGCTGGGCCGCCGCTTTTTTACGGCACATGAGAGCCACGGCCCTGCTCTAATAGCCTGGACCGGCAGGAGTGTCAATCTGGGCTGTTTAACACTTTACATGCCGCATGTAAAGTGCTGACAGAGGGAGCGGACTCCCTCTGTCTCCCATCGGCACCCTGCAAATGCGATCGCGGGGTGCCGATGTGTGTGAAGGCTGCCTGGGGTCTGATGTAGGCCCCAGACCAGCCTTGACCAGCAATGGGATAGTGCATTGCATTTAAAAAGGCAATCAAAAAGCTGTCTGTTATAATTACCTTGTGGGACTATCAAGTGGTAAAAGAAGTTAAAAAAAACATTTATTCAATAAAAAAAATCCCATTAAGAAAATGAAGGGTTTTTTTTCCATTGAAAATACGCTTTTTGATGAAAACAATATAAAAAAAAATCTTATGTAAACTATCCCCTACGGTGAATGTCGTAAAAAAAAAAAAAAGCCAGAATTGCTCATTTATTCTTAGTTGCCAAAACGTAATAACAAGTGATCAAAAAGCACCATTTTATCCAAAATAATACCAATGAAAAATACAGGTTGTCCCCCAAAAATCAAGCCCTCACACAACTTCATATAAAGAAAAATAAAAAAGTTATGGGTCTTGGGAAGTGGCAATGCAAAAACATATTTTTTCTTTTAAAAAAGGGGTTTTATTGCAGAAAAGTAGTAAAACTTAAAAAAACTGTATTTGGTATCACTGTAATTGTACTGACCCAGAGAATAAAGATATTATGTTATTTATACCAAAAAATGAACGCCGTAAAATTTATAATGTAAAAAGCAGTGGCAGTATTGCTGTTTTTGCCATCTCCCTCCCAGAAAGAGTTAATAAAAGTTAATCAGAAAGTTATGTGTACCCCAAAATGGCGCCATTTAAAACTACAACTTGTCCCACAAAAAACAAGCCCTCATAAAGCTATATAGACGTAAAAAAAAAAAAGTTATAGCTTTTGGAACGCGACGATGAAAAAAAGGAAGAAAAAAAAACGCTTGATCAGTAAGGCCCAAAACAGGCTGGTCACTAAGGGGTTAACTTTATTCTGCTGGTCAGTATGATTACAGATGTACCAATTTTATATCATTTTATTTAGTTTTGCTACTTTTACATAAAAAAAATCATAGGCTTGCATAGCTGTCAGGCCTTTGTAATGCCTAGGGCTGCCATAGCAACCATTGGCACCCTGAGATCTCACCCTGGGGTGAGAGAGGAATCCCCCTCCCTCTGTAAACCACTTAGATGTGGCAGTAAGCATTGACCGTCACATCTAGGGGGTTAAACTGCCAGCATCAGAGTTTTCACCTATGCCAGCAGTTACAGCAGGGGCCTGGCTGTCAGTAAGAGCCAGTCCCCTGTGCCTGCCCAATCTGTGTGCCGCAATAGCATGGCAAGGGTCTTTAATCCCTTCCTGCTACGCCATATATGTACAGCGAGGGTCCAGAGGGGTTAAAGGATGTAATACAAAACTATATTTTAGAGTTGTCACACTAATGTACTAGTTACAGGATAACCCAGGGCTACTTCCCCTCTTGTGTACTTGATCTCTTATTGTTAGTTGCACTGTTCATTGCAGTTTTCGGGTCCCAGCAATGCAAATGGCAGCCCTCTTACCATGGTGAGGGGAGCTCTGTAGGAACCCGATTGCAAATTGCAGCAGCGGCTACCGCCACTCTAGCTATACCACTGGTTATCATCATTTATAAAAACTAATATCTTAAAGGACCGGAAGTAAACTAAGAAATATACTATATTAAGCTATAAAACATACATGGGAAATTTTTTGCAAGACACAATAACTTCAGAGATAGTGTGTTCTGCAAAACAGACGTCCACAGATGGAAAGCAGGTCAAACAAAGTCCAAAGTTTAATCTCTTGCCACATTGCAGTGAATGGATCCACTGAGGGATACATTTGAATTACATTTTCGGAGAACTCAGTGGAGAGCTAAAACGTGATGTTAACAGCCCTCCAGTCTGATAAATGGCACAAGCGTATTGTAACTAGATTTCATCTTCTTTCGATGCACATCTTACATGCTTGTCTAATACCATCCGTTCTATAAACCGCTCCCCTTGATGCCTGTTTACATATGGTACATTATTGCTTTTTCTCTGAACGGCTTCATTTACATCATTACTGTGTAATGTCATTTCTTACCACAACTGGCTTAACATCATTATAACATACATCAAAGAGATCTCACCATGTAACAGGTTTTTTTATTTAAAGAAATAGCTAATTAAAATTTCTTCCTGACAATAGAGACCGCGGAGACACATCATCTTATTTCTGGTAGCTAAACACTCAGTGCTTTACTCGGAATTCACTTCATAATGCTCTGTTTTCCTTACATGACGGAGCTTTGGTTGTTAATACCATTCATTGCACTGTTTGCCAGCTAATGAGATAATGGGAAAAGGGAACATCTTGCCTTAATGGCTAATTATTCACTTTAAAATTAAATTAGTTGATTAGTCTTTCAGGTGAAGCTATAATTTTTTGCTCGTTTTAATGAGTTATTACTGAAAGAGCAACACAAGTTGGACTGAGGATTACCATAGTCCTAGATATTAAAAGTGACAACAGCTTTCAGCACCAGAAATATGTTCAACTAGCAAAAGGACCCGGCTTCACACGGGTATATTTCATCTATTTCATTTAATGTTTGTGTGTGTCATTAAAAGATAGACAGTATCCACTATAACAGTGACATATACAGAACCCTTCCTCTTTAACAGTGACCTCCACAGCGGCCTGCCCCCTTAACAGTAACATCTACACCCCCTCCCCTTTAACAGTGACCTTCACAGCGGCCTGCCCCCTTAACAGTAACATCTACAGCCCCCTCCCTTTTAACAGTGACCTCCACAGCGACCATCCCTTTATTAGTGACCTCCACAGTATCCCGTCTGTTTGACAGTGATTTCCACAATAATCCTCCCCCTTAACAGTGACCTCCACAGAGCTCTGTTCCCTTAAAATGTGACCTCCACAACACCCCATATCCTTAACAGTGACCTCTACAGCACCCTGCCCCTTAACACTGACCAACATAGCGGACTGTCCCCTTAACTGTGACCTCCACCGTCCCCTGCCACCTTAACAGAGACCTCCACAGCGCCGCCCCTTTAACAGTGACCTCCACAGCATTAGCCCCCTTAACAGTGAACTCCACAGAAGCCCGCCCCCTTAACAGGGACCTCCACAGCGGCCGCCCCTTTATTAGTGACCTTCACGGTGTTGTGGAAAAATTATTGTTCGCCGTATGGTCGCCATCTATCCTATGGAGATGCGCGGATTCGTTCGCATTCGCGTTCGCATCTGCGCAGAGACTTTCGCACGATGGTCTGGTCGTCCCGACCTTTAGCTGATTTGTGCCCAGCCTGGTATTACTGCAGGATACCAGTGTCATGGCGCCGGCTGAGGGGGAAGGGATGGGGACCGTCGAGCGAGGGTTTCTTCATCCACGAGGATAAGCGCGGCAATGGAAAGGGCGCGAATATGTGTGTGAACACGCGAACATAAGTTCGCGCGATCATTCACATCTTTGCCAGCCAATCACTTCATGCCATAACCTGTCTTCTCATTGGTCATGATTGTAAGACCGCCTTCCAGCCAATCACTTCATACCATAACCTGTCTCCTCATTGGTCATGATTGTAAGACCACCTCCCATCTTCTGGTATAAATAAACCACGCCTAGCTGTTGGAAGCAGGCACATTATTGGAACCTACTTGAGAACATCTCTCTGATGTTATTTTGGAGGAATTGCGCACAAATCGACGCACACTACACCAGGGATTTCCCGATTGTACTTCTGGCGGTCGTTTTCAGTAGTGAGAACGAGACAAAGGAGCACACGGCGATATCAGTTGGCGACCACGAATTAGAAAGCTAATTTTTTTCCCCGTTATCAGCAGAGCTTAAAGGAGAGGCAGCTTAGTTTTCAAAAAGCAAAAAACGCCAGCATAAGGTAAGAAAATCCTTTTCCTAACTCTCATTTTTGAGAAAGTTTTGCTCTTTGTAAACTTAAATCTGTGTACTCCAATCTGCTGATATCGGGAAAGAAATCTACTTAAAAAGAACCTTTGGTGTATGTGGTTGATGGTTTTCCAATAATAGCTGCCCAGATACTTATTGCATGTTTGCATAACTGCTGTGGGGGGTTTCCCAAAAGTAAAGGGCAACTCAGAGGCGAACGAATCGGAATAGCAGCCGTCCAGGGCGTTTGTCGCAGGACACTGGAGGTGGACGCACCTACTTTTAGAAGGCTCGAGCATGGGTTTGGGGAAATCTAGGGAAAAGAAGGGTACCACTTCTGACTATAGGACAGCGAAGCAGCACATGAAATCCATCTATGGAGGAGGAGTTGTTAAGCCCCTCAAAGATTGGCACCAATGGACTGTAGGTTCAGAGTGGACCATCCCCAAAGAAGGGACCTTTGAGGTCTGGATTTGGGAAAAGTTTGTCCGTGAATTCCCCACTAGACTCCAAAGCCATGGTTCCCTCCAGAAGGCAGAACTGTGGCTGCACGAATCCATCGAGCTCCAGCAACAGGGCATTCAAAAGTCCCAGACAGTGCGAACTAACACTGTCATGTACTCCCGTCCAACTAAAACTACGGAGTCCAATAAAACCAGGGATGAGACCGAGCTGCAGGCAGGCTTAAACCTACTGGCTACACAGGCCATACCAGCAGCCTCAGCCGCTCTGTCTCCATCTCCACCACCAACTCAGGGACCGGCAACCGATGTCTCTGATAAAACGGATTACCGACACCTTGGGAAATCCGATTTAGTCACACTATGTGAAGCCAGAGGCATCTCCATAATCAATAAATCCAAACCAAAGTGCATAGCAGCTTTAGAAAGGGATGATTTCCAACAGAGCCCGGAGGGGGATTATAGGCGCTATCGAGAGGAACAGTTGAGGGCCAGACTCAGGGAGGTTTATGGAGTCACGTTTGATAGTAGTCTGAGACTACTCATTACCAAATTGTGGCAATTAGATGCAAGCCTGAACAGGCAAACACCTTCAGTTGAACCGACTCCTAGAGCCCCGGACTCTGAGCCAACAGCTGGTCCTCGAAAAATAGAGCCTTTGTATCCGTCTTTGGCCAATCTGGGGGAAACGGTGACTGTGGCAGAGCCTCTCCAACCCCCTTCCAGTGACTTACCACCTTCTAATAGGCCTCCCGCTGAGGCTGTAACACCTCCCGGGGTGTTTCCAGTCCGGGTACAAGAATGTGAGGGACCCCCCGGACAAAACACTACGAGCCATATCACCTGGCACGTACCTTTTACCGCAGGGGAGATCAGGGAGATCTTGAATGACCTCCCGGATCACAGGATAAATCTGCGTGGGTTTGCCAAGAAAATGAATGTCAATCAGCTGAGCTATGGGATGAGTGGAGCAGATTGTGCACGCATCCTCAGAGCCGCTGTAGGTGAAGATGTTGCAGATGACATCATTTCCAGGTGTGGTATAACCACACATGAGCAACTCACGACGGGGGTAAGGAATTTTGCAAACACTTCCACTCCCTCATGGCAACGATCCAGGCCATAGAGCTGGACTTGCATGCAAGGAAGGAGACCAAGTCGGCCAAAATCATGACAGCGTTTGAGTTAATTGCCCAGAGTAACCATCCTAGGCAAAGGAGAAACAAAGGGAACAAATATCCTAGTCCTGTCTGTTTCCTTTGCCGTCAGAGAGGTCATGTAGAACGCCACTGTCCAGAGTATGAGGATGAGGAGGACCAAGATTCTCCCAAACCTCATAAGACCACCCCTGACCGGCCCTATGCACATAAACCAAACCCAGGGAAATCGTACCGCAATACGGATGGCCCTCCGGGAACCTACCATTTCATCCCCGATCCCGTACATACCCAGAACATCGTAGCTGTTACACAGTTCAACAGCTCAGCCCGCTAGGGAAACGGCAAACCGGTGTCAGCTCATGTCAATCTGTTTCTTGAGGAATTGCCATACCCTCTATCCTGCCTCATTGACACCGGAGCAGCCAGAACTGTCCTAAAAACCCAAGACCTCAGAGGCAGGATTCCACTTTCTGGCAAGACTACCCCCACCGTTGGACTTACAGGTCAATCAGTGACTCTCAGAGAGACTAAACCATTGCACTGTAAGTTAGGCCAACACACAGAGGCAGTTAGATCTTTGTTGATGTCAGATGATGTCACTATTAACTTTTTGGGGGCAGACATTCTGTCAGAAATTCAGGCCAAAATCTCCTATGCCCCGGAGGGTGTTGTGGTTACTAGTGTTGTGGTTACTAGTGCACTCACAGACGAGCTGCTGTGTGCAGTGGTGGCAGTTCCGTATACTGGAGAACCTTGCAACTTTGTGCCTCTGGGCGTGCTGGCTGAGGTAGATCCTAAACTTTGGGCGGTTGACAAGTATGACGTCGGCCTGCTGCCAGTACCTCTAGCCACTATACGGATTTCCCCCGGTTGCGTATTACCAAGATTACCGCAGTACCCGCTGAGCATAGCGCAGATGGACAGCCTCAAAATCCAGATCAACAGGTATCTCCAAATCGGGGTCTTGACCCCAACTCAATCTCCATGTAACACTCCTCTATTTCCGGTGGCGAAGAAATCAGCCAAGGGCCAGGAAGTCACTTACCGACTGGTCCATGATCTCAGAGCCATTAACAAAATCATTGTCAGTGATGCCCCGTTAGTGCCTAATCCTCACACATTACTTGCTTCCATCCCTCCTAAGGCTTCGTACTTTAGTGTCATCGACTTGTCCAATGCCTTTTTCTCTGTACCACTGGATCCCCAGTGTCAATATCTCTTTGCTTTTTCATTCCAGGGTAAACAACTCACATGGACCCGGTTACCACAAGGGTCCATGACTAAGCCGTCGGAATACAGTTGTAAGCTAAAGGTGGTATTAGATCAGTGGGTGCCAGAGGATCCGGAGGTCGCCCTGTTGCAATATGTGGACAATTTGTTGGTTTGTTGCCCGCATAAGGAGTCATGCTATAGGCATACCATTTCGTTGCTTCACCATCTGGCATCCACTGGGAATAAGGCTAGCAAGGAGAAATTGCAGTTTTGTATGGAGAAGGTTACTTTTCTAGGCCACTGTATCTCAAAAGGAACCCGACATTTGACAATGCAACGGATACAGACTCTCAGAGACTTTACTTGACCTCGTAATGCCCGACAGTTGAGAGCTCTTCTAGGTCTAATCAATTATAGCAGAGATTGGATCCCTAACATCTCATCCAAACTAGGTCCTCTCTATACTCTTCCGTCACAAACACCATTTCAATTAACTGATGAAAACTGGTCAACCCTCCAGGATCTGATCCAGGAACTTTCTAGAGCCCCGGCACTAGGTATTCCCAACTACAACCTACCCTTTTTCCCTTTTCTATCACGAAAGTAAAGGGCATGCCACTGGGGTACTGACCCAATTACACGGATCCAGGTATAGACCCATCATGTACATTTCAACTGAACTGGATCTGGTCATCAAAGGCTCACCTGGGTGCGCCCGAGCTGTAGCCGCCTGCGCTGTACTATTGCACAAAGTAGGTGATATCGTTTTAGATTCCCCTTTGACCCTTTTCACCCCACACTCTGTGCGCAATGCACCAAGACGGCCTCATGGGCTGTCCTCATATGAGATTCTGTTCGGGAGTAGACCAAAGACAGGGTTGTACTTTCCCCAGCAGCTGTCATCTTTACACTCTCAGCTGATGGGGTATGTGCAATCTCTTCAACGGGAACTCCAAAAGATACACCAGAGAGTTTATGAATCTATTCCTGATCCAGAATCTATAACTGGTTTGCATTCCATACAACCAGGCGATTGGGTGGTCGTTAAAAAACATCAGCGCCAGGGACTGGAGGCGAGATATACCGGGCCGTACCAGGTTCTACTTACAACACCAACCTCCCTCAAGGTCGAGGAACGTGACGGATGGATCCATGCCAGCCATTGCAAGAAACTACTGGACCACAAAGTGCAATGATCAGGTACCTCGTATTCCTTTATTCTTCCTGTCTAATGCATTTTGGAAAATGTTATGAGGAGTAACATCCGAATTTGTTATTCAGAATGCATTTGCAGTTAGCAAAGACTGCAAATAGATCCAACTGCTGGGTGTGCTCCAAACCACCTCCGGGTCAGAGCCTCCCGGCCATGGCGGCAGTTCATGCCCTTTATGACATCAGGGTGGGCATGAGAAAAATCAACCCTTTAGGTAAATCTATGGAGCGTCACCTATCCGTAGAGTTCAACCATACATTAAGGTTGGAACCCCTTTAAAGGTCTGGAGGGCTTCGGTGATATGTTGTTCTCTATAGGATCGTGGCTTAAGGAAATAGGAGTGTATGTCCTGTTACTGCTGTGCTTTCTATTTCTTTTCTATGTGGCGGTGAGAATGACCTGCTGCTTGATGAATCGAGTCGCGAGGAGCCGTTCAGAGGACCACGTTATGTTCGCAGAGAACCATCGCCTGGAACAACCGGATTTTTACTCCAGGAGGACCAACCCAAGAAGAACGGAACAGTCATGGAGAATCACCCTTCCTTGGAAGACATTTCTTTATTAGAGATACTTTAGAGACTTTTCTTTGTCACCACCCTTACCGGACGTCGCGGTCAAGCAACCGAAGAGACCCAAGAATGATAGGCCAGGTTCTTCTTGTTAGTTCATCTGTAGTGTAGCATGTCCCCCTTTTACATGTTTATTCCCTTTAGAGGTCTGGTTTGAGTGATTGTAGTGTTAGGAAGCCACTGAAATGACGACATATGGCGAAAAAGGGGGGAACTGTTGTGGAAAAATTATTGTTCGCCGTATGGTCGCCATCTATCCGATGGAGATGCGCGGATTCGTTCGCATTCGCGTTCGCATCTGCGCAGAGACTTTCGCACGATGGTCTGGTCGTCCCGACCTTTAGCTGATTTGTGCCCAGCCTGGTATTACTGCAGGATACCAGTGTCATGGCGCCGGCTGAGGGGGAAGGGATGGGGACCGTCGAGCGAGGGTTTCTTCATCCACGAGGATAAGCGCGGCAATGGAAAGGGCGCGAATATGTGTGTGAACACGCGAACATAAGTTTTCGCGATCATTCACATCTTTGCCAGCCAATCACTTCATACCATAACCTGTCTTCTCATTGGTCATGATTGTAAGACCGCCTTCCAGCCAATCACTTCATACCATAACCTGTCTCCTCATTGGTCATGATTGTAAGACCACCTCCCATCTTCTGGTATAAATAAACCACGCCTAGCTGTTGGAAGCAGGCACATTATTGGAACCTACTTGAGAACATCTCTCTGATGTTATTTTGGAGGAATTGCGCACACATCGACGCACACTACACCAGGGATTTCCCGATTGTACTTCTGGCGGTCGTTTTCAGTAGTGAGAACGAGACAAAGGAGCACACGGAGATATCAACGGTACCCCATCTCCTTAACAGTGATTTCCACAACACCCCATCTCCTTAACAGTGGCCTCTACAGCAATCTGCCCCTTAACACTGACCTCCATAGCGGCCTGTCCCCTTAACTGTGACCTCCACAGCAGCCTGCCCCTAGGGTGGCCAAAGGTCCGATTTTAGGCAGGACAGTCCGGCTTTCAGACTCCCTGTCCTCCGTCCGGCGCATGGCCTGGACGGACACAGGGATGTCCTTTGGAACAGCTCACTCTCAGACAGCAGCACTGTGCTGTCTCAGCATGAGCTGCAGGGGGAAAGGGTACAGCACTGATACAGTGGCATGTGGCCGCAATAGTGGAAGCAGCAGGAGTAGTATAGCATGGAAAATACATGTCTGTCTATGGGTAGTAGTGGCAATAGTAGTTGTAGTAGTAGTGATAGTGGCGGTAGATGCTTTGCATTAATGGTGGTGGTAGTAGGGGATTAACAGTGACCGCTGCAGCAGCAGCAGCCATATGGTACATGTTGGCAAGCCGGCAGCAGCATGATGGAGGCAGCAGCAGCCTTAAGGATGATGATGGTCGGCAGGTCGCAGCAGTGGCATGATGGTGGTGGTGGTATGATGGAGGCGGTGGCAGCAGCAGCTTTACAGAACGTGATGTGAGGTCAGAGATCGCTGACGTCCTCACACTGTATGAGGTCACAGCATAGAGAGCGGCCGAGGAAGACCAGGAAGCGGAGAGTACAGAGCCCGGGGATTCACCGCTTCTCATCCTCCTGTACTAATGAGCGCTTCCATAATGAACATACAGAGATCTCATAGGATCCCATAGTCTCATAGCAAATCTTAGTATGGCCCCCTCCCACACCCAGTTTCCCAGTATGTGTGCATAAAGCACTCCCATACAACCGGCACCCGCCGTGTATGGAGCCGGCCCGCTGCAGAGGCCTGCTTCATACACCCGCAGACCCATAATGTCATACATGTAGGGCATTATGGGATAAGGGGTTAATATGGCATACAATGTAGTGGGAAGCAGGACATTTTTTTTCCAAATGGGGTGGAATTGAAAAAAAATACTTAATTCTTTCACAGTTTTACGTCCCTACGACGTTCCCTATACAGCATGATGGAGGCAGCAGCAGCCTTAAGGATGATGATGGTCGGCAGGTCGCAGCAGTGGCATGATGGTGGTGGTGGTATGATGGAGGCGGTGGCAGCAGCAGCTTTACAGAACGTGATGTTTGGAAATTGGCACAAGTGGCATGATGCAGGCCGCAGCAGCAACCATACAGAACATGATAGTAGCTAGGTAGACAAACAGATAGCAACAGTGGCAAGATGGGGCATGCCAGTAAGGCGATATGTATTCATCTGAATCAGCCTGAGCTGTGAGAAAATGTTGGTATTGGTGTATGAATTAAGTACTGCTTAGAGAAATTTACCCCCCCCCCCAAAAAAAAAAGTTATATTTCAACTGAACTGAATACACGTAAACTGACGATTGAGAGGCATTAGTGGCACGATGCAGGCCACAGCCCTACAGAACGTGATGTAGTTAGGCAGTCAGACAGACAGCAAGAGTGCAAGATGGGGCACCGCCAGCAAGGCTAGGTCTATTCATCCAAATCAGCCTGAGCTATGAGAAAATGTCGGTATTGATGCATGAATCACATACATTTACTGTATATTTTACCCTATAAGATGCACCTGCCCATACGACGCACCTAGGTTTTAGAGGGGAAAAATAAGAAAAAAAATATTTTTCAGACCTCAGCTCAGATCCCCAATCAGACCCCCAATTTTATTAAGATCCCTAATCAAACATCAGCTTTTAATAGGACCCCCAATCAGACCTCAGATCAGAGCCCCAATGTGCATAGCACCCCTAGTCAGACCTCAGAATAGACCCCAATGTGCATAAGACCCCAATTCAGACCTCAAATCAGACCCCCATATTAATCAGACAGCAGTGAAGACAAATAAAAATCCACTTACCTTCCAGTGCCGTGCTGTGAGGTCAGAGATCGCTGACGTCCTCACACAGTATGAGGTCACAGCATAGAGAGCGGCCGAGGAAGACCAGGAAGCGGAGAGTACAGAGCCCGGGGATTCACCACTTTCCATCCTCCTGTACTAATGAGCGCTTCCATAATGAACATACAGAGATCTCATAGGATCCCATAGTCTCATAGCAAATCTTAGTATGGCCCCCTCCCTCACCCAGTTTCCCAGTATGTGTGCATAAAGCACTCCCATACAACCGGCACCCGCCGTGTATGGAGCCGGCCCGCTGCAGAGGCCTGCTTTATACACCCGCAGACCCATAATGTCATACATGTAGGGCATTATGGGATAAGGGGTTAATATGGCATACAATGTAGTGGGAAGAAGAACATTTTTTTTCCAAATGGGGTGGAATTGAAAAAAAATACTTAATTCTTTCACAGTTTTACGTCCCTACGACGTTCCCTATGCAGCAAAATTGACCTGTGCCCTTCATTCTCTGAGTCAGTATGACTGCAACGATACCACATATTGTATAGGTTTTATATGTTTAAATACTGAAAAAAGAAATTAAAATTTAATTTCTTTTCTTTTTATATCACTATATTCTGATCTCCATAACTTTTTTTTATATAGTTATGTCTACTGAGCTGTGTGGGGGCTAATTTTTTGTGGGATGATCTGTAGTTTATTTATACCATTTTGGAGTGTGTGTGTCTTTTTGATCATATTTTATTCAATGTTTTGGGGTAAGAGAAGCAATGAAAAAATGATGAATACTTTTTTCCATTACACCATTCACCGTATTGGAAAAATATTTTTATATCTTAATAGTATGGTTGTTTTTGGACACAGTGATGCCCATGATGTTTTATTTATTTATGTATTTATTTATTTTTCTAAGGAAAGGGGAGTGATTTATATTTTTTATATTTTTGCTTACATTTTCTTTAATTTTTTTTATATCTTATATTTTTTGTAGCCCCTCTAGGAGGCTACAATGTCTACTACTTTGTTTTTTAGAGAATATTACTATACTCCCATAAGGAGTATGGTAATTCTCTATTTGCTGATCTCCTATGTTGGCCTGCCACCTGCTGGCCAACATAGGAACTGCAGCTCTAATATGCTGGGTCTCTGCAAATAATGACCGGCATCCCGATCGCCACACGTGGATGCCAGTCTTAACCCGGAAGCACGTTCTTATGGGTTTTTTACCCTATAGATGCTGTGATCACACTTGAACAAGGCATCTAAAGGCTGTAATGTCCATGATCGTCGTTATTACTGATCACGGACATTAGCCGTTGGGTACGGCGCCCGCTGCACGCTCGAGCGGGAGCCATATTTAAAGACTCCACATGTACAGCGCTGGTAGCAAAGGGGTTAAAGGTGTTCTCCAGTCCTGTACCTAAAAATCTCCTACAGCTAACTTGTGGAGAGAAGACACTTTAAGTAGCACTTAGGTTACGCCACCGAGATTACGTGACCACCCAACTGGCTACAGGCTCTTCCTCCCATATCACAGCTGGATGTGATCCTCTTTCTTCCTGTTCAGCTGCATAATGTCCTGTAGATGGAGTACATTCAGAGCAAGAGCCCACAGCTAGTGGGGGGTAAAGTGATTCAAGTAAGTACTGCTCAAAATGTCTTCTCTACACAGGTTAGCTGAAAGAGGCTTTATAGATACAGGCCTGATAACCTCTTTAACCCCTTCACGCATTATCACGTACATGTACCTAATGATGTGTGAGGGGATGTAGGGAGCGATCCTCTGCAGCGGGCCCGCTCCATACACGGCAGGTGCCAGCTGTATCATACAGCCAGTACCACCCACACTGACAGGGAGAGGTGATCACGCCCAGGGCCGTCTTTAATATTGATTGGACCCTGGGCAAGAATTTACTTGGGCCCCCTGGATACCGCCCCCCCCCCCCCCCCCCCCCCGCACTTTGCTGTACTTGCTATACAGCAGCACTTACCTGTCACGTCCAGGGCCTCCAGGTGACGTCTCCTCTCTGTCATCATCTTCTCTGTAGATCTTCTCTCTCATCATCTTCTCCACTCGGTCTGGAAAACTTCTCTCAGCCGCCTCGTCTCTGCAGAGTGTGACACACAGACATCTTAGCTTCCTCACATTCTATCATTATCCCCCAACTGGAGTCCCCACAGTGTTATCCTGCTGCTTCCTGACCCCCCCCCCCCCCAGGGGTGTAGCTATAGGGGGTGCAGTCGCTACCGGGTCCAGGAGCCTGAAGGGGCCCAAAGACACTTGTGCCGCATAAGAAGACACACAAAGCACTGAGGGAAGGGGGGCCCAAGCTGAACTCTTGCACCGGAGCCCACGAGCCTTTAGTTACGCCCCTGCCCCCCCCCCCCCCAAATACTATCCTGAAAAAACATTACTGCCCCACATAGTAATAGTGCTCCTCATAGTCCCACCAATAGTAATTCCCTTCTAGAATACCCTCATTAGTAACACTGCCCCAACCGTGATAATGCTCCTCAACAATGCCCCCATTATTAGAAGAGCCCTCCAGTATTTATAATACCCTCCAGAGCCCCCAGTAGAAATAAGGCCCCCTATTGTTCACCCAGTGGTAATAAAGCTCCCTACAGACCCCTCAGTAGTAATAAGGCCCCCATAGTGCGCTTAGTAGAAATAAGGCGGATCTATAAGACCCTCCTATAGAGCCCCCAGTAGTAATAAGACCGCCTATAATATCCCCTGGATCTGCAGTGCCCCCTGCAGTTATAATCCTCCCTCCACCATACAGTCCCATGTAAATAACATCACCTCCTCCCCAGCCGCCTCCAACGCACAGTCCCATGTAAACATCACCCCCTAAGGCTACTTTCACACTTGCGTTCGTGCGGATCTGTCCTGTACTTGTACAGCACGGATCCGCACCGATAATACAAACTAATGCATCCGTTCAGGACCGATTCGTTAGTATTAGATTAGAATTTCTAAGTCCCAATACGGATCCGTCCTGACTTACATTGAAAGTCAATGGGGGACGGATCCGTTTACAATTGCACCATTTTGTGTCAATGCAAAGGGATCCGTCCCCATTTACTTACATTGTAAGTCAGGACGGATCCGTTTGGCTCCGCAAGGCCATGCGGACACAAAAACGCTGCTTGCTGCATTTTGGGGTCCGCCTCCAAAACGGAACGGGGGGCTGTACGGAGCCGAACGAATGCATTCTGAATGGATCCGCATCCATTCAGAATGCATTTGGGTTAAACTGATGCATTTGGGGCTGCTTGTGAGAGCCTTGAAACGGATCTCACAAGCGGATCCCCAAACCCAAGTGTGGACGTAGCCTAAACAATAAGTCCCATGTACATAAACATCATTCCCCCCCACCATCCACATTCAACATACAGTCCCATGTAAATAACATCACTCCTTCCCCCAGCCACCTCAAGCACACAGTTCCATGTCAATAACATCCCTCCCTTCAGCCCTAACATCCATCCCAGTTAAATAACTACAACCCCCAGCATTGCTCTGCCTCTCCCTTCACTTACCTCTCCTCATGTACAGACATCACCATTAGGCTCCTTCTCCTTTTCACTCCGGTCCAATCCTGCACTGGTCACATGATGGTGACATCATCCAGGTCATCCTATCACAGCCTGTTTTGCTGATCACATGACCTGTGATGTCACCACAGGTCCTTCACCTCTTCCCAGACAGTGTATATTAGATTCAATTGTATTGCCGTTCTGTGTACGGCAATACAGTTGTATCTAGCAGGCAGGCAGGACATTCGGGGCCTGGGACAAAACATCAGGGGCCCAGGCCCCGAATGTTTTAACCTAGTGAATGGGAGTCGGGAAACGGAGCTCCCTTGGGCCCCCAGGAGCAACTGGGCCCGGGGCAGCTGCCCCTTTTGCCCTGCGGCAAAGACGGCCCTGATCACGCCGCCCCCCTCTTTTAACCACTCAGGTTCCGCGATCAACCTTGATCACGGCACCTGTAAGTGAAGGTAGAGGAATGGGGCTCACTCTGCCTTCCGATCCGAGCCCCAGCAGTGAAATTGCGGGGCTCCAATTGGTTGCCATGGCAGCCTGGAACAGTGGCGGATTATAATTGGGGCGGGGCATGAGAGCGCATAGTTCCCTGCCCCGCCGCCTATCACTGCCATAGGCTTCAAGCCTAGTAGGCCTGAGGCCTATGTGGTGGTAAAAGCCCGGCGTGGCGTGCGTGGTGAAGTTGTAGGGCTTTGACGTACACACGCCTGCCTCACCATTCCGGACACGGGTAAGTATTAGTCTTTTTTTTGTTTTGTTTTTTTGTATGTATGCCAACTTTGAGGGGCAGAGGAGGTCACATTACTACAGGGACACTGGGGGCAAATGTTTCCATGGGGGCAGTGTGGGGGCAAATTACTTAATGAAGGGCAGTGTTGGGGCAAATTACTTAATGGATGGCAGTGTCGGGGCAAATTACTTAATGGGGGGCAGGAAAATTTAGACTAAAATCTTCAGAATCTCAGGTGCATATCCATGAAGCAAACATAATTACAAAAAACAAAATGGCTGTACACCATTATATATACAAACAATAGAGCTAAAAAATGGGGGTCATTCTAGATAAAAGTGGTCCAATACAGACTATAAATGAGTATAAATGAATAATGGAAGCTCTTAGCGCACATACGTGTCGGGCCCATCTACCAGGCGTCAAGGTGGCTTCCGCAGATGGGTCCCTATTAGAGTTGAGCGAACACCTGGATGTTCGGGTTCGAGAAGTTCGGCCGAACTTCCCGGAAATGTTCGGGTTCGGGATCCGAACCCGACCCGAACTTCGTCCCGAACCCCATTGAAGTCAATGGGGACCCGAACTTTTCGGCACTAAAAAGGCTGTAAAACAGCCCAGGAAAGAGCTAGAGGGCTGCAAAAGGCAGCAACATGTAGGTAAATCCCCTGCAAACAAATGTGGATAGGGAAATGAATTAAAATAAAAATAAAAAATATAAAAATTAACCAATATCAATTGGACAGAGGTCCCATAGCAGAGAATCTGGCTTCACGTCAGCAGAGAATCAGTCTCTTAATGCCATAGCAGAGAATCTGGCTTCATGTCAGCAGAGAATCAGTCTTCATGTCATAGCAGAGAATCAGGCTTCACGTCACCCACCACTGGAACAGGCCACTGTCACATATTTAGGCCCAGGCACCCAGGCAGAGGAGAGAGGTCCCGTAACAGAGAATCTGGCTTCATGTCAGCAGAGAATCAGTCTTCATGTCATAGCAGAGAATCAGGCTTCACGTCACCCACCACTGGAACAGGCCACTGTCACATATTTAGGCCCCGACACCCAGACAGAGGAGAGAGGTCCCGTAACAGAGAATCTGGCTTCATGTCAACACAGAATCAGTCTTCATGTCATAGCAGAGAATCAGGCTTCACGTCACCCACCACTGGAACAGGCCACTGTCACATATTTAGGCCCCGGCACCCAGGCAGAGGAGAGAGGTCTCGTAACAGAGAATCTGGCTTCATGTCAACACAGAATCAGTCTTCATGTCATAGCAGAGAATCAGGCTTCACGTCACCCACCACTGGAACAGGCCACTGTCACATATTTAGGCCCCGGCACTCAGACAGAGGAGAGAGGTCCCGTAACAGAGAATCTGGCTTCATGTCAGCACAGAATCAGTCTTCATGTCATAGCAGAGAATCAGGCTTCACGTCACCCACCACTGGAACAGGCCACTGTCACATATTTAGGCCCAGGCACCCAGACAGAGGAGAGAGGTCCCGTAACAGAGAATCTGGCTTCATGTCAGCACAGAATCAGTCTTCATGTCATAGCAGAGAATCAGGCTTCACGTCACCCACCACTGGAACAGGCCACTGTCACATATTTAGGCCCAGGCACCCAGGCAGAGGAGAGAGGTCCCGTAACAGAGAATCTGGCTTCATGTCAGCAGAGAATCAGTCTTCATGTCATAGCAGAGAATCAGGCTTCACGTCACCCACCACTGGAACAGGCCACTGTCACATATTTAGGCCCCGGCACCCAGACAGAGGAGAGAGGTCCCGTAACAGAGAATCTGGCTTCATGTCAGCAGAGAATCAGTCTTCATGTCATAGCAGAGAATCAGGCTTCACGTCACCCACCACTGGAACAGGCCACTGTCACATATTTAGGCCCAGGCACCCAGACAGAGGAGAGGTTCATTCAACTTTGGGTTGCCCCGCAGTATAATGGTAAAATGAAAATAAAAATAGGATTGAATGAGGAAGTGCCCTGGAGTACAATAATATATTGTTAAGGGGAGGTAGTTAATGTCTAATCTGCACAAGGGATGGACAGGTCCTGTGGGATCCATGCCTGGTTCATTTTTATGAACGTCAGCTTGTCCACATTGGCTGTAGACAGGCGGCTGCGTTTGTCTGTAATGACGCCCCCTGCCGTGCTGAATACACGTTCAGACAAAACGCTGGCCGCCGGGCAGGCCAGCACCTCCAAGGCATAAAAGGCTAGCTCTGGCCACGTGGACAATTTGGAGACCCAGAAGTTGAATGGGGCCGAACCATCAGTCAGTACGTGGAGGGGTGTGCACAGGTACTGTTCCACCATGTTAGTGAAATGTTGCCTCCTGCTAACACGTTCCGTATCAGGTGGTGGTGCGGTTAGCTGTGGCGTGGTGACAAAACTTTTCCACATCTCTGCCATGCTAACCCTGCCCTCAGAGGAGCTGGCCGTGACACAGCTGCGTTGGCGACCTCTTGCTCCTCCTCTGCCTTCGCCTTGGGCTTCCACTGGTTCCCCTGTGACATTTGGGAATGCTCTCAGTAGCGCGTCTACCAACGTGTGCTTGTACTCGCGCATCTTCCTATCACGCTCCAGTGTAGGAAGTAAGGTGGGCACATTGTCTTTGTACCGGGGATCCAGCAGGGTGGCAACCCAGTAGTCCGCACACGTTAAAATGTGGGCAACTCTGCTGTCGTTGCGCAGGCACTGCAGCATGTAGTCGCTCATGTGTGCCAGGCTGCCCAGAGGTAAGGACAAGCTGTCCTCTGTGGGAGGCGTATCGTCATCGCCCTGTGTTTCCCCCCAGCCACGCACCAGAGATGGGCCTGAGCTGCTTTGGGTGCCACCCCGCTGTGAACATGCTTCATCCTCATCCTCCTCCACCTCCTCCTCATCCTCGTCCTCCAGTAGTGGGCCCTGTCTGGCCACATTTGTACCTGGCCTCTGCTGTTGCAAAAAACCTCCCTCTGAGTCACTTCGAAGAGACTGGCCTGAAAGTGCTAAAATTGACCCCTCTTCCTCCTCTTCCTCCTGGGCCACCTCCTCTTCCATCATCGCCCTAAGTGTTTTCTCAAGCAGACATAGAAGTGGTATTGTAACGCTGATAACGGCGTCATCGCCACTGGCCATGTTGGTGGAGTACTCGAAACAGCGCAACAGGGCACACAGGTCTCGCATGGAGGCCCAGTCATTGGTGGTGAAGTGGGGCTGATCCGCAATGCGACTGACCCGTGCGTGCTGCAGATGAAACTCCACTATGGCCCGCTGCTGCTCGCACAGTCTGTCCAGCATGTGCAAGGTGGAGTTCCACCTGGTGGGCACGTCGCATATGAGGCGGTGAGCGGGAAGGCCGAAGTTATGCTGTAGCGCAGACAGGCGAGCAGCGGCAGGGTGTGAACGCCGGAAGCGCGAACAGACGGCCCGCACTTTATGCAGCAGCTCTGACATGTCGGGGTAGTTGTGAATGAACTTCTGCAACACCAAATTCAGCACATGCGCCAGGCAAGGGATGTGCGTCAAACCGGCTAGTCCCAGAGCTGCAACGAGATTTCGCCCATTATCGCACACCACCAGGCCAGGCTTGAGGCTCACCGGCAGCAACCACTCGTTGGTCTGTTGTTCTATACCCCGCCACAACTCCTGTGCGGTGTGGGGCCTGTCCCCCAAACATATGAGTTTCAGAACGGCCTGCTGACGTTTACCCCGGGCTGTGCTGAAGTTGGTGGTGAAGGTGTGTGGCTGACTGGATGAGCAGGTGGAAGAAGAGGAGGAGGAAGCTGAGTAGGAGGAGGAGGAGACAGGAGGCAAAGAATGTTGCCCTGCGATCCTTGGCGGCGGAAGGACATGCGCCAAACAGCTCTTCGCCTGGGGCCCAGCCGCCACTACATTTACCCAGTGTGCAGTTAGGGAGATATAGCGTCCCTGGCCGTGCTTACTGGTCCATGTATCTGTGGTTAGGTGGACCTTGCCACAGATGGCGTTGCGCAGTGCACACTTGATTTTATCGGATACTTGGTTGTGCAGGGAAGGCACGGCTCTCTTGGAGAAGTAGTGCCGGCTGGGAACAACATACTGTGGGTCAGCAAGCGACATGAGCTGTTTGAAGCTGTCTGTGTCCACCAGCCTAAATGACAGCATTTCATAGGCCAGTAGTTTAGAAATGCTGGCATTCAGGGCCAGGGATCGAGGGTGGCTAGGTGGGAATTTACGCTTTCTCTCAAATGTTTGTGAGATGGAGAGCTGAACGCTGCCGTGTGACATGGTTGAGATGCTTGGTGACGCAGGTGGTGGTGTTGGTGGTACATCCCATGTTTGCTGGGCGGCAGGTGCCAACGTTCCTCCAGAGGCGGAGGAAGAGGCCGAGGCGGCGGCAGCAGCAGAAGAGGCCGAGGCGGCAGCAGCAGAAGGGGTAGCAGGGGGAGCCTGAGTGACTTCCTTGTTTTTAAGGTGTTTACTCCACTGCAGTTCATGCTTTGCATGCAGGTGCCTGGTCATGCAGGTTGTGCTAAGGTTCAGAACGTTTAATGCCTCGCTTCAGGCTCTGATGGCACAGCGTGCAAACCACTCGGGTCTTGTCGTCAGCACATTGTTTGAAGAAGTGCCATGCCAGGGAACTCCTTGAAGCTGCCTTTGGGGTGCTCGGTCCCAGATGGCGGAGGTCAGTAGCAGGCGGAGTCTCTTGGCGGCGGGTGTTCTGATTTTGTCCACTGCTCCCTCTTTTGCTACGCTGTTGGCTCGGTCTCACCACTGCCTCTTCCTCTGAACTGTGAAAGTCAGTGGCACGACCTTCATTCCATGTGGGGTCTAGGACCTCATCGTCCCCTGAATCGTCTTCCACCCAGTCTTGATCCCTGACCTCCTGTTCAGTCTGCACACTGCAGAAAGACGCAGCAGTTGGCACCTGTGTTTCGTCATCATCAGAGACGTGCTGAGGTGGTATTCCCATGTCCTCATCATCAGGAAACATAAGTGGTTGTGCGTTAGTGCATTCTATCTCTTCCACCCCTGGGGAAGGGCTAGGTGGATGCCCT
The DNA here is from genome assembly GCF_905171765.1 of Bufo bufo. Classification (NCBI taxonomy): domain Eukaryota; kingdom Metazoa; phylum Chordata; class Amphibia; order Anura; family Bufonidae; genus Bufo; species Bufo bufo. The sequence continues at coordinate 675,469,463 of NC_053389.1, forward strand.
TGGGAAACCCTGCCAGCAGAGTCTTCAAACAGCATAAGAGACTGCTGCATAACTTGAGGCTCAGACAGTTTCCCTGATATGCATGGGGGTGATGTGACAGACTGATGGGCTTGGTTTTCATGCGCCATCTGTGCGCTTTCTGCAGAAGACTGGGTGGGAGATAATGTGAACGTGATGGATGCACTGTCGGCCACCCAATTGACTAATGCCTGTACCTGCTCAGGCCTTACCATCCTTAGAACGGCATTGGGCCCCACCAAATATGGCTGTAAATTCTGGCGGCTACTGGGACCTGAGGTAGTTGGTACACTAGGACGTGTGGCTGTGGCAGAACAGCCACGTCCTCTCCCAGCACCAGAGGGTCTACTAACACCACCACGACCATGTCAATGTCCGCGTCCGCGTCCCTTACTAGATGTTTTCCTCATTGTTACCGTTCACCACAATAAGAAAAATATTATTCGGGCCAATGTATTGAATTCCAATTCAGGCCTTTTTTTACAGACACCTAACACTATCTGGCTATCTATTTAGGTACCGTATTACACTAATACAGGCACACCAGTAATGACAGATTTAGCTGAATATAAATGTGAGGCCTATTTTTTAGGCGCTGGGTGACAGGTATACGTTTAATCACAGAATTAGACTTGGATCTGCACTGTAGCGTGTGTGTTAAGTTTTTCAGAATGACCCTATTAGCACCTTGAATCTAATATACCCTTTTAGGGATAGATTAAAAGTAGGCCTGATACAGCAGAAACCACTAATTTTGAGAATTGCAAATTTGGGAATTGTTTTTCAACCCAGAACAAAAACTGTGCTTTTACGGTCACAAACAATAACTTGACCAGCTAAAACAGTACAGATTTGGTTGAATATAAATGTGAGGCCTATTTTTTAGGCGCTGGGTGACAGGTATACGTTTAATCACAGAATTAGACTTGGATCTGCACTGTAGCGTGTGTGTTAAGTTTTTCAGAATGACCCTATCAGCACCTTGAATCTAATATACCCTTTTAGGGATAGATTTAAAGTAGGCCTGATACAGCAGAAACCACTAAATTTGGGAATTGCAAATTTGGGAATTGTTTTTCAACCCAGAACAAAAACTGTGCTTTGATGGTCACAAACAATAACTTGACCAGCTAAAACAGTACAGATTTGGTTGAATATAAATGTAAGGCCTATTTTTTAGGCGCTGGGTGACAGGTATACGTTTAATCACAGAATTAGACTTGTATCTGCACTGTAGCGTGTGTGTTAAGTTTTTCAGAATGACCCTATCAGCACCTTGAATCTAATATACCCTTTTAGGGATAGATTTAAAGTAGGCCTGATACAGCAGAAACCACTAATTTTGAGAATTGCAAATTTGGGAATTGTTTTTCAACCCAGAACAAAAACTGTGCTTTCACGGTCACAAACAATAACTTGACCAGCTAAAACAGTACAGATTTGGTTGAATATAAATGTGAGGCCTATTTTTTAGGCGCTGGGTGACAGGTATACGTTTAATCACAGAATTAGACTTGGATCTGCACTGTAGCGTGTGTGTTAAGTTTTTCAGAATGACCCTATCAGCACCTTGAATCTAATATACCCTTTTAGGGATAGATTAAAAGTAGGCCTGATACAGCAGAAACCACTAATTTTGAGAATTGCAAATTTGGGAATTGTTTTTCAACCCAGAACAAAAACTGTGCTTTGACGGTCACAAACAATAACTTGACGAGCAAAAACTGTACAGATTTGGTTGAATATAAATGTGAGGCCTATTTTTTAGGTGCTGGGTGACAGGCTCAACTTGCCCCTTATGTAGTATATGTCCAAAAAATAACCACACTATTGATGGTTAAATGCACTTGATGAAAGCTTGACCCTGATGTAGGATATAGCAAAAAATAACCACACTATTGATGGTTAAATGCACTTGGTGGTAGCTTGTGCTGGCGCACCACAAGCCACAAAATAGCCGCCGATCACCCCAGAAAAAAGTGATAGAAAAAAACTCTGGGCAGCCTAAAAAAAGTGAGCAATTGAATATCAGCACTTCAATGATTCACAGCTGTAGATCGATCACTGAATGAAGTCTTTTGGAGGAGTTAATCTGCCTAATCTCGCCCTAACGTCGCAGCTGCAACCTCTCCCTACGCTTGTATCAGCAGAGTGACGTGCGGCGCTACGTGACCCAAGCTTATATAGAGGCTGGGTCACATGCTGCACTGGCCAATCACAGCCATGCCAATAGTAGGCATGGCTGTGATGGCCTCTTGGGGCAAGTAGTATGACGCTTGTTGATTGGCTGCTTTGCAGCCTTTCAAAAAGCGCCAAGAAAGCGCCGAACACCGAACCCGAACCCGGACTTTTACGAAAATGTTTGGGCTCGGGTCCGTGACACGGACACCCCAAAATTCGGTACGAACCTGAACTATACAGTTCGGGTTCGCTCATCCCTAGTCCCTATCACTAAAGAAACTGCCTCACTTTGGACTTACCTAAGCCTACAATATTCAGGGCAGTGTAGGAACCAGCTACAAACATATTCTGCTCAGAAGTCCCAGGTAGATGGGCATGTCCAGTCTAAAAGGGGTGCCACCCCCAATATATTGCAAGAAAATTTAGACTAAAACCTTCAGAATCACAGGTGCATATCCATGAAGCAAACATAATTACAAAAAACAAAATGGCTGCACATCATTATATATACAAACAATAGAGCTAAGAAATGGGGGTCATTCTAGATAAAAGTTGTACAATACCGACTATAAATGAGTATAAATGAATAATGGAAGCTCTTAGCGCACATACGTGTCGGGCCCATCTACCAGGCGTCAAGGTGGAGGTATTAGTCTAAATTTTCTTGCAATATATTGGGGGTGGCACCCCTTTTAGACTGGACACGCCCATCTACCTGGGACTTCTGAGCAGAATATGTTTGTAGCTGGTTCCTACACTGCCCTGAATATTGTAGACTTAAGTAAGTCCAAAGTGAGGCAGTTTCTTTAGTGATAGGGACCCATCTGCGGAAGCCACCTTGACGCCTGGTAGATGGGCCCGACACGTATGTGCGCTAAGAGCTTCCATTATTCATTTATACTCTTTTATAGTCGGTATTGTACCACTTTTATCTAGAATGACCCCCATTTCTTAGCTCTATTGTTTGTATATATAATGGTGTGCAGCCATTTTGTTTTTTGTAATTAATGGGGGGCAGTGTAGGAGGTTATTACTTGCTGGGGGCAGTGTGGGGGGCAAATTACTTTGTGGGGGCAAACTACTACATGGGGGCAGTGTAGAAGAAATTACTGTATGGAGCAGTGTGGGGGAAATTACTATATGGGGCAGTGTGGGGGAAATTACTATATGGGAGCAGTGTGGGGGAAATTACTATATGGGAGCAGTGTGGGGGAAATTACTATATGGGAGCAGTGTGGGGGAAATTACTATGTGAACTTCCTAAGCCCTCAAACTGATGTTAAAATTGAGAGATTAGCCAACATGTCCTACTAAGAGGACATGTCTGAGCCCGAGCACCGCGCCAAGGTTTCTCAAATAGCTTGGGTCCTAACACTAACCTACCTGAGCTGTATGGGCAATACCAGGGGCTAGTGGGCGAATTACAGGAGTGTAAGGTCCGACTCACAGGCAACTCACCAGTTAACTCCAGCATCTACCATGCTAGCAATGGGAGGAGTCTGCGAGTCCCACTCAAGACTGGCTGGTATGGCCCAGGCGTCACAGGTGCACCTAAATGTAGACTGTGGATGGAAAACAGGCCATTTAAATTGGAGTTTATACACCTCCATATACAAGCAAACTAACAAGAATAGCGTGGTGTTAAACAGGCAGGAAGTGCTCAAACCCATATGCAGTTGGGCACGTATATACAGGGGAGCAAATCCTGCACTTGTGGCTACTGAGCTACTTGGAAAACCTTGGCGCGGTGCTCAGGCTCAGACATGTTTTCTCAATTTTAACATCAGCTTGAGAGCTTAGGAAGATTGCAGAGTGCACCTGTTCTTGTTGTGATTAGATTGTTATATTGGTTATCATCACATCCACATAATTGCTATCTTGTGTAGGATGTTTATTGTGGTACTTGTGGTCCGCTGCAGGCATCCTCCACTGTATGCATCTTTGCTGGGGATCGCCATTAGCAACGGGCCACAAGTGCAGGATTTTCTCCCCTATATATATATATATATGCACAAATGCATATGGGTTTGAGCAGCTCCTGACTGTTTCACACCACGCTATTCTTGTTGGAAATTACTATGTGGAGCAGTGTGGGAGAAATTACTATATGGGGGCAGTGTGAGAGAAATTACTATATGGGGGCAGTGTGAGAGAAATTACTATATGGGGGCAGTGTGGGAGAAATTACTATATGGGGGCAGTGTGAGAGAAATTACTATATGGGGCAGTGTGAGAGAAATTACTATATGGGGGCAGTGTGGCGGAATTTACTTTATGTGGGGGCAGTGTGGGGGAAATTACTATATGGAGCAGTGTGGGGGAAATTACTATATGGGGGCAGTGTGGGGGAAATTACTATATGGAGCAGTGTGGGGGAAATTACTATATGGGGCAGTGTGGGGGAAGTTACTATATGGGGGCAGTGTGGGGGAAATTACTATATGGGGCAGTGTGGGGTAAATTACTATATGGAGCAGTGTGGGGTAAATTACTATATGGGGGCAGTGTGGGGGAAGTTACTATATGGGGGCAGTGTGGGGGAAGTTACTATATAGGGGCAGTGTGGGGGAAATTACTATATGGGCAGTGTGGGGTAAATTACTATATGGGGGCAGTGTGGGGGAAATTACTATATGGGGGCAGTGTGGGGGAAATTACTATATGGGTCAGTGTGGGGGAAATTACTATATGGGGGCAGTGTGGGGGAAATTACTATATGGGCAGTGTGGGGTAAATTACTATATGGGGGCAGTGTGGGGGAAATTACTATATGGGGGCAGTGTGGGGGAAATTACTATATGGGTCAGTGTGGGGGAAATTACTATATGGGGGCAGTGTGGGAGAAATTACTATATGGGGGCAGTGTGAGAGAAATTACTATATGGGGGCAGTGTGAGAGAAATTACTATATGGGGGCAGTGTGGGAGAAATTACTATATGGGGGCAGTGTGAGAGAAATTACTATATGGGGCAGTGTGAGAGAAATTACTATATGGGGGCAGTGTGGCGGAATTTACTTTATGTGGGGGCAGTGTGGGGGAAATTACTATATGGAGCAGTGTGGGGGAAATTACTATATGGGGGCAGTGTGGGGGAAATTACTATATGGAGCAGTGTGGGGGAAATTACTATATGGGGCAGTGTGGGGGAAGTTACTATATGGGGGCAGTGTGGGGGAAATTACTATATGGGGCAGTGTGGGGTAAATTACTATATGGAGCAGTGTGGGGTAAATTACTATATGGGGGCAGTGTGGGGGAAGTTACTATATGGGGGCAGTGTGGGGGAAGTTACTATATAGGGGCAGTGTGGGGGAAATTACTATATGGGCAGTGTGGGGTAAATTACTATATGGGGGCAGTGTGGGGGAAATTACTATATGGGGCAGTGTGGGGGAAATTACTATATGGGTCAGTGTGGGGGAAATTACTATATGGGGGCAGTGTGGGGGAAATTACTATATGGGCAGTGTGGGGTAAATTACTATATGGGGGCAGTGTGGGGGAAATTACTATATGGGGGCAGTGTGGGGGAAATTACTATATGGGTCAGTGTGGGGGAAATTACTATATGGGGGCAGTGTGGGGTAAATTACTATATGGGGGCAGTGTGGGGGAAATTACTATATGGGGGCAGTGTGGGGGAAATTACTATATGAGGACAGTGTGGGGGAAATTACTATATGAGGGCAGTGTGGGGGAAATTACTATATGGGGCAGTGTGGGGGAAATTACTATATGGGGCAGTGTGGGGGAAATTACTATATGGGAGCAGTGTGGGGGAAATTACTATATGGAGCAGTGTGGGGGAAATTACTATATGGGAGCAGTGTGGGGGAAATTACTATATGGAGCAGTGTGGGAGAAATTACTGTGGGGGCAGTGTGGGGGAAATTACTATATGGGAGCAGTGTGAGGGAAATTACTATATGGGGCAGTGTGGGAGAAATTACTATATGGGGCAGTGTGGGGGAAATTACTATATGGGGGCAGTGTGGGGGAAATTACTATATGGGGGCAGTGTGGGGTAAATTACTATATGGGGGCAGTGTGGGGGAAATTACTATATGGGGGCAGTGTGGGGGAAATTACTATATGGGTCAGTGTGGGGGAAATTACTATATGGGGGCAGTGTGGGGGAAATTACTATATGGGGGCAGTGTGAGAGAAATTACTATATGGGGCAGTGTGAGAGAAATTACTATATGGGGGCAGTGTGGCGGAATTTACTTTATGTGGGGGCAGTGTGGGGGAAATTACTATATGGAGCAGTGTGGGGGAAATTACTATATGGGGGCAGTGTGGGGGAAATTACTATATAGAGCAGTGTGGGGGAAATTACTATATGGAGCAGTGTGGGGGAAATTACTATATGGGGCAGTGTGGGGGAAGTTACTATATGGGGGCAGTGTGGGGGAAATTACTATATGGGGGCAGTGTGGGGTAAATTACTATATGGAGCAGTGTGGGGTAAATTACTATATGGGGGCAGTGTGGGGGAAGTTACTATATGGGGGCAGTGTGGGGGAAGTTACTATATAGGGGCAGTGTGGGGGAAATTACTATATGGGCAGTGTGGGGTAAATTACTATATGGGGGCAGTGTGGGGGAAATTACTATATGGGGGCAGTGTGGGGGAAATTACTATATGGGTCAGTGTGGGGGAAATTACTATATGGGGGCAGTGTGGGGGAAATTACTATATGGGCAGTGTGGGGTAAATTACTATATGGGGGCAGTGCGGGGGAAATTACTATATGGGGGCAGTGTGGGGGAAATTACTATATGGGTCAGTGTGGGGGAAATTACTATATGGGGGCAGTGTGGGGTAAATTACTATATGGGGGCAGTGTGGGGTAAATTACTATATGGGGCAGTGTGGGGGAAATTACTATATGGGGCAGTGTGGGGGAAATTACTATATGAGGACAGTGTGGGGGAAATTACTATATGAGGGCAGTGTGGGGGAAATTACTATATGGGGCAGTGTGGGGGAAATTACTATATGGGGCAGTGTGGGGGAAATTACTATATGGGAGCAGTGTGGGGGAAATTACTATATGGAGCAGTGTGGGGGAAATTACTATATGGGAGCAGTGTGGGGGAAATTACTATATGGAGCAGTGTGGGAGAAATTACTGTGGGGGCAGTGTGGGGGAAATTACTATATGGGAGCAGTGTGAGGGAAATTACTATATGGGGCGGTGTGGGAGAAATTACTATATGGGGCAGTGTGGGGGAAATTACTATATGGGGGCAGTGTGGGGGAAATTACTATATGGGGGCAGTGTGGGGTAAATTACTATATGGGGGCAGTGTGGGGTAAATTACTATATGGGGGCAGTGTGGGGGAAATTACTATATGGGGGCAGTGTGGGGGAAATTACTATATGGGTCAGTGTGGGGGAAATTACTATATGGGGGCAGTGTGGGGGAAATTACTATATGGGGGCAGTGTGGGGGAAATTACTATATGGGTCAGTGTGGGGGAAATTACTATATGGGGCAGTGTGGGGTAAATTACTATATGGGGCAGTGTGGGGTAAATTACTATATGGGGCAGTGTGGGGGAAATTACTATATGGGGGCAGTGTGGGGGAAATTACTATATGAGGACAGTGTGGGGGAAATTACTATATGAGGGCAGTGTGGGGGAAATTACTATATGGGGCAGTGTGGGGGAAATTACTATATGGGGCAGTGTGGGGGAAATTACTATATGGGAGCAGTGTGGGGGAAATTACTATATGAGGACAGTGTGGGGGAAATTACTATATGGGAGCAGTGTGGGGGAAATTACTATATGGAGCAGTGTGGGGGAAATTACTATATGGGGCAGTGTGGGGGAAATTACTATATGGGGCAGTGTGGGGGAAATTACTATATGGGAGCAGTGTGGGGGAAATTACTATATGGAGCAGTGTGGGGGAAATTACTATATGGGAGCAGTGTGGGGGAAATTACTATATGGAGCAGTGTGGGAGAAATTACTGTGGGGGCAGTGTGGGGGAAATTACTATATGGGAGCAGTGTGAGGGAAATTACTATATGGGGCAGTGTGGGAGAAATTACTATATGGGGCAGTGTGGGGGAAATTACTATATGGGGGCAGTGTGGGGGAAATTACTATATGGGGGCAGTGTGGGGTAAATTACTATATGGGGCAGTGTGGGGTAAATTACTATATGGGGGCAGTGTGGGGGAAATTACTATATGGGGGCAGTGTGGGGGAAATTACTATATGGGTCAGTGTGGGGGAAATTACTATATGGGGGCAGTGTGGGGGAAATTACTATATGGGGGCAGTGTGGGGGAAATTACTATATGGGGGCAGTGTGGGGGAAATTACTATATGGGTCAGTGTGGGGGAAATTACTATATGGGGCAGTGTGGGGTAAATTACTATATGGGGGCAGTGTGGGGTAAATTACTATATGGGGCAGTGTGGGGGAAATTACTATATGGGGGCAGTGTGGGGGAAATTACTATATGAGGACAGTGTGGGGGAAATTACTATATGAGGGCAGTGTGGGGGAAATTACTATATGAGGGCAGTGTGGGGGAAATTACTATATGGGGCAGTGTGGGGGAAATTACTATATGGGGCAGTGTGGGGGAAATTACTATATGGGAGCAGTGTGGGGGAAATTACTATATGAGGACAGTGTGGGGGAAATTACTATATGGGAGCAGTGTGGGGGAAATTACTATATGGGGCAGTGTGGGGGAAATTACTATATGGGAGCAGTGTGGGGGAAATTACTATATGGAGCAGTGTGGGGGAAATTACTATATGGGAGCAGTGTGGGGGAAATTACTATATGGGGCAGTGTGGGGGAAGTTACTATATGGGGGCAGTGTGGGGGAAATTACTATATGGGGCAGTGTGGGGTAAATTACTATATGGAGCAGTGTGGGGTAAATTACTATATGGGGGCAGTGTGGGGGAAGTTACTATATGGGGGCAGTGTGGGGGAAGTTACTATATAGGGGCAGTGTGGGGGAAATTACTATATGGGCAGTGTGGGGTAAATTACTATATGGGGGCAGTGTGGGGGAAATTACTATATGGGGCAGTGTGGGGGAAATTACTATATGGGTCAGTGTGGGGGAAATTACTATATGGGGGCAGTGTGGGGGAAATTACTATATGGGCAGTGTGGGGTAAATTACTATATGGGGGCAGTGTGGGGGAAATTACTATATGGGGGCAGTGTGGGGGAAATTACTATATGGGTCAGTGTGGGGGAAATTACTATATGGGGGCAGTGTGGGGTAAATTACTATATGGGGGCAGTGTGGGGGAAATTACTATATGGGGGCAGTGTGGGGGAAATTACTATATGAGGACAGTGTGGGGGAAATTACTATATGAGGGCAGTGTGGGGGAAATTACTATATGGGGCAGTGTGGGGGAAATTACTATATGGGGCAGTGTGGGGGAAATTACTATATGGGAGCAGTGTGGGGGAAATTACTATATGGAGCAGTGTGGGGGAAATTACTATATGGGAGCAGTGTGGGGGAAATTACTATATGGAGCAGTGTGGGAGAAATTACTGTGGGGGCAGTGTGGGGGAAATTACTATATGGGAGCAGTGTGAGGGAAATTACTATATGGGGCAGTGTGGGAGAAATTACTATATGGGGCAGTGTGGGGGAAATTACTATATGGGGGCAGTGTGGGGGAAATTACTATATGGGGGCAGTGTGGGGTAAATTACTATATGGGGGCAGTGTGGGGGAAATTACTATATGGGGGCAGTGTGGGGGAAATTACTATATGGGTCAGTGTGGGGGAAATTACTATATGGGGGCAGTGTGGGGGAAATTACTATATGGGGGCAGTGTGAGAGAAATTACTATATGGGGCAGTGTGAGAGAAATTACTATATGGGGGCAGTGTGGCGGAATTTACTTTATGTGGGGGCAGTGTGGGGGAAATTACTATATGGAGCAGTGTGGGGGAAATTACTATATGGGGGCAGTGTGGGGGAAATTACTATATAGAGCAGTGTGGGGGAAATTACTATATGGAGCAGTGTGGGGGAAATTACTATATGGGGCAGTGTGGGGGAAGTTACTATATGGGGGCAGTGTGGGGGAAATTACTATATGGGGGCAGTGTGGGGTAAATTACTATATGGAGCAGTGTGGGGTAAATTACTATATGGGGGCAGTGTGGGGGAAGTTACTATATGGGGGCAGTGTGGGGGAAGTTACTATATAGGGGCAGTGTGGGGGAAATTACTATATGGGCAGTGTGGGGTAAATTACTATATGGGGGCAGTGTGGGGGAAATTACTATATGGGGGCAGTGTGGGGGAAATTACTATATGGGTCAGTGTGGGGGAAATTACTATATGGGGGCAGTGTGGGGGAAATTACTATATGGGCAGTGTGGGGTAAATTACTATATGGGGGCAGTGTGGGGGAAATTACTATATGGGGGCAGTGTGGGGGAAATTACTATATGGGTCAGTGTGGGGGAAATTACTATATGGGGGCAGTGTGGGGTAAATTACTATATGGGGGCAGTGTGGGGTAAATTACTATATGGGGCAGTGTGGGGGAAATTACTATATGGGGCAGTGTGGGGGAAATTACTATATGAGGACAGTGTGGGGGAAATTACTATATGAGGGCAGTGTGGGGGAAATTACTATATGGGGCAGTGTGGGGGAAATTACTATATGGGGCAGTGTGGGGGAAATTACTATATGGGAGCAGTGTGGGGGAAATTACTATATGGAGCAGTGTGGGGGAAATTACTATATGGGAGCAGTGTGGGGGAAATTACTATATGGAGCAGTGTGGGAGAAATTACTGTGGGGGCAGTGTGGGGGAAATTACTATATGGGAGCAGTGTGAGGGAAATTACTATATGGGGCGGTGTGGGAGAAATTACTATATGGGGCAGTGTGGGGGAAATTACTATATGGGGGCAGTGTGGGGGAAATTACTATATGGGGGCAGTGTGGGGTAAATTACTATATGGGGGCAGTGTGGGGTAAATTACTATATGGGGGCAGTGTGGGGGAAATTACTATATGGGGGCAGTGTGGGGGAAATTACTATATGGGTCAGTGTGGGGGAAATTACTATATGGGGGCAGTGTGGGGGAAATTACTATATGGGGGCAGTGTGGGGGAAATTACTATATGGGTCAGTGTGGGGGAAATTACTATATGGGGCAGTGTGGGGTAAATTACTATATGGGGCAGTGTGGGGTAAATTACTATATGGGGCAGTGTGGGGGAAATTACTATATGGGGGCAGTGTGGGGGAAATTACTATATGAGGACAGTGTGGGGGAAATTACTATATGAGGGCAGTGTGGGGGAAATTACTATATGGGGCAGTGTGGGGGAAATTACTATATGGGGCAGTGTGGGGGAAATTACTATATGGGAGCAGTGTGGGGGAAATTACTATATGAGGACAGTGTGGGGGAAATTACTATATGGGAGCAGTGTGGGGGAAATTACTATATGGAGCAGTGTGGGGGAAATTACTATATGGGGCAGTGTGGGGGAAATTACTATATGGGGCAGTGTGGGGGAAATTACTATATGGGAGCAGTGTGGGGGAAATTACTATATGGAGCAGTGTGGGGGAAATTACTATATGGGAGCAGTGTGGGGGAAATTACTATATGGAGCAGTGTGGGAGAAATTACTGTGGGGGCAGTGTGGGGGAAATTACTATATGGGAGCAGTGTGAGGGAAATTACTATATGGGGCAGTGTGGGAGAAATTACTATATGGGGCAGTGTGGGGGAAATTACTATATGGGGGCAGTGTGGGGGAAATTACTATATGGGGGCAGTGTGGGGTAAATTACTATATGGGGCAGTGTGGGGTAAATTACTATATGGGGGCAGTGTGGGGGAAATTACTATATGGGGGCAGTGTGGGGGAAATTACTATATGGGTCAGTGTGGGGGAAATTACTATATGGGGGCAGTGTGGGGGAAATTACTATATGGGGGCAGTGTGGGGGAAATTACTATATGGGGGCAGTGTGGGGGAAATTACTATATGGGTCAGTGTGGGGGAAATTACTATATGGGGCAGTGTGGGGTAAATTACTATATGGGGGCAGTGTGGGGTAAATTACTATATGGGGCAGTGTGGGGGAAATTACTATATGGGGGCAGTGTGGGGGAAATTACTATATGAGGACAGTGTGGGGGAAATTACTATATGAGGGCAGTGTGGGGGAAATTACTATATGAGGGCAGTGTGGGGGAAATTACTATATGGGGCAGTGTGGGGGAAATTACTATATGGGGCAGTGTGGGGGAAATTACTATATGGGAGCAGTGTGGGGGAAATTACTATATGAGGACAGTGTGGGGGAAATTACTATATGGGAGCAGTGTGGGGGAAATTACTATATGGGGCAGTGTGGGGGAAATTACTATATGGGAGCAGTGTGGGGGAAATTACTATATGGAGCAGTGTGGGGGAAATTACTATATGGGAGCAGTGTGGGGGAAATTACTATATGGAGCAGTGTGGGGGAAATTACTATATGGGGCAGTGTGGGGGAAATTACTATATGGGAGCAGTGTGGGGGAAATTACTATATGGAGCAGTGTGGGGGAAATTACTATATGGGAGCAGTGTGGGGGAAATTACTATATGGAGCAGTGTGGGAGAAATTACTGTGGGGGCAGTGTGGGGGAAATTACTATATGGGGGCAGTGTGGGGGAAATTACTATATGGAGCAGTGTGAGGGAAATTACTATATGGGGCAGTGTGGGAGAAATTACTATATGGGGCAGTGTGGGGGAAATTACTATATGGGGCAGTGTGGGGGAAATTACTATATGGGGGCAGTGTGGGGGAAATTACTATATGGGGGTAGTGTGGGGGCGTTGATATTAGGGGACATTATTTTTGGGGACACTATACAGGCATTATTACCTGGAGCACAATATTATTACTGGGGGCATTCTAGGGGACATTATAATTGCTGTAGACACTCTAGGGACCTTTGGGGTAATTTATCAAACTGGTGTAAAGTAGAACTGGGTTAGTTGCCCATAGCAACAGATTCCACCTTTCATTTTTATCAGCTTCTTTGGAAAATGAAAGGTGGAATCTGATTGATTGCTATGGGCACCTAAGCCAGTTCTACTTTACACCAGTTTGATATATGACGCCAATTATGAGAAATCTTACGTGTCTGTGTAACAAACTCTATAGAGACGAGATGCGGCTGAAAGAATTAGTCATGGCATTCTTGATCAAATGGAGGAGAAGAGATAAGAGAAGGTCTACATGACAGGAGATGTCACTGGATGTAACAGGTACGTGATGTTGTATTCCCTTATATGTAGAGCTGGCTCACTGCTGTGACCTGTGTCTCATCTTCTCCTCCAAGTCTTTTTTATCATAATCATATGTATTTTAAATTTGGCAACTAAAATTTTAATTTGTCACCTGCAGTCCTATGTAACCGCCCAGATAACAGTGATAACTTTCTGTGTGCAGATAATGTAGTAGATGTTCCATGCAGTCCTATGTAATAGTTCACTGTGTTATGTGGGGTGTTACATAGGACTGCAGGTAACATCTATGACATCTGTACTCAGAGAGTTATGAGATTGGTGGGGGTCCGACTCCTAGCACCCCGCCAATCAGCTGTTTGAGGAGACCGCGATGTCCCAGTAAGCGCCGCAGCCTCCTTGCTCAGCGCTGTCATTTGATAGCACTGTGCTTGGTACTGCAGCTCAGCCCCAGTCACTCAGATGGAACTGAGCTGCACCTAGACCATGTGAACGATGTCATATGGCCTAGGAAGAGACTGTGGCGCTTACGAAGCACCGCAGCCTCTTCATACAGAAAAAAATAAATAAAACTAAAGTGGAGGGGGTAGGGGGGTACCGAGTTGTGTAGACAGCCCCGGGCCTATCATGCATTTAATCCGCCCTGGCCTGGACGCTTCTGAAGCTCTCCAGACCTGCCATGGCCATCTCCATACTGAGCTATGCACGATGGAATGGAGACTGTAAGAATCCTATTCACCCTAATAGATCTCTATTAGGGTGAATAGGAGAGGGGATCAAAAGATCCCATGTACTAGGCACCTAAGGGGGATAATAGTAAAAAAAAAAAGTGTCTCTTTAAATACATTTTTTCAGCAATTTTATTTATTAGCCATAAAATTATTGTCCACTTCTGTTCTGGAAGACAACAGAATCCCTCTGTGTGTGGGTACACTTCAAATCACACCTTCTGATCCCATGGATATCACTTGCCCAGTAGTCTCATTCTCTATGTCCCATTGCACTTCCACAGCAGAACTTTATTTTGGCAGCAACTTTTGGCCACATTATTTTCTGCTTATCCTCCACTACACTACAATATCTGATGGCTGATAATCTGAGCTCAGACAGCTTCTATTGCCATTTATACCTGAAGATCATATGACGTAATGCATCGCTGGGGCTCCCTGTGGTTAATGCAGTCCTGAGTATGACTACTAGAGTACCCAAGGTCTTCAGCTAAACCAGGGATCAGCAACCTTCGGCACTCCAGCTGCTGTGAAACTACAACTCCCAGCATGCAAACATGCTTGGCTGTTCTTTTAGCTCCCATAGAAGCGAATGGGGCACTCTGGGAGTTGTAGTTCCAGAACACCTGGAGTGCCGGAGGTTGCTGATCCCTGAGCTAAACAATCAAATGCTTCAATCAGAACTAGAACTAGAATTTCTGCTGTCTCAATCAACAACTAGATCCTTAAAAGAAATCTGGAATGGTTTGGGATGTTTAAGACACTAATTTCTTTTCTCATGCAGAAGTATTTCTTTCTTCATCTGTTTTCTATCTTGGGTAAGATTTTTCATGGTCGGTGCTTGCAAACAGCCTTCTTACGACTCAATTTTTTATGTTGCTGTAATAGGTCATGGATAGAGATGCACAGGACCTTAACCATACTTCCATATAAAGGAAAGTAAAGGTCGTTTCCCATCAGACTTGCCAATGGCTAAAATCATATATGTACAGAGTTCCTCTCCTTAGAAGAATATCTCCTGCAGGTCCATTGTATGATGGCATACACAGTCTCTGCTGCTGTGTAGTGCAGAGTTGTAGCGGACACAATGTGCTACCTTACAGCCCTTGCATATAGCTCTGTTTGTGCATGAGGCTACAGGGTGTGAAGCGGATACAGGGAGTGCAGAATTATTAGGCAAGTTGTATTTTTGAGGATTAATTTTATTATTGAACAACAACCATGTTCTCAATGAACCCAAAAAACTCATTAATATCAAAGCTGAATATTTTTGGAAGTAGTTTTTAGTTTGTTTTTAGTTTTAGCTATTTTAGGGGGATATCTGTGTGTGCAGGTGACTATTACTGTGCATAATTATTAGGCAACTTAACAAAAAACTAATATATACCCATTTCAATTATTTATTTTTACCAGTGAAACCAATATAACATCTCAACATTCACAAATATACATTTCTGACATTCAAAAACAAAACAAAAACAAATCAGTGACCAATATAGCCACCTTTCTTTGCAAGGACACTCAAAAGCCTGCCATCCATGGATTCTGTCAGTGTTTTGATCTGTTCACCATCAACATTGCGTGCAGCAGCAACCACAGCCTCCCAGACACTGTTCAGAGAGGTGTACTGTTTTCCCTCCTTGTAAATCTCACATTTGATGATGGACCACAGGTTCTCAATGGGGTTCAGATCAGGTGAACAAGGAGGCCATGTCATTAGATTTTCTTCTTTTATACCCTTTCTTGCCAGCCACGCTGTGGAGTACTTGGACGCGTGTGATTGAGCATTGTCCTGCATGAAAATCATGTTTTTCTTGAAGGATGCAGACTTCTTCCTGTACCTGTATATCTCACTATTTTTGACTTTTCTGAGCCTGTCAAGTCCTTCTTTTGACCCATTTTGCCAAACGAAAGGAAGTTGCCTAATAATTATGCACACCTAATATAGGGTGTTGATGTCATTAGACCACACCCCTTCTCATTACAGAGATGCACATCATCTAATATGCTTAATTGGTAGTAGGCTTTCGAGCCTATACAGCTTGGAGTAAGACAACATGCATAAAGAGGATGATGTGGTCAAAATACTCATTTGCCTAATAATTCTGCACGCAGTGTATATACAGTATAAACCAATAGGTCCATATTAATTGTGTTGTCCAGAGGTTTTTAAGTGATGTTCTATCCTTAGGATAGGCCATCACTAGCTGATCAGCAGGGGTCCAACACCCCGTACCCTCACCAATTAGCTGGTCTGTGTAGCTCCATTAAGCTACAAAGCACAATTGACCCTGTAGTGGCAGGAGCTTACTATTACAGCACTGTTCCTATTGACTTCAATGGTAGCAGCGAGCTCCTGTCACTATAGTGTTGCTGGTGTTGTGTAGCTCTGGGGCTGACTCCCGTCGACAGAGCTACACAGACCAGCTGATTGGGAGGTGTCCAACTCCCCTCACCCCAGCAATCAGTTAGTGATGGCCTATCCTGAGGATACATCACTTAAAAAACCCTAGACAACCCCTTTAAGTTTTACAGGATAGACCTCTGTTACCTGATGTTTTGAGACAGAGGGGCATGTTTGTTGCTCATTGTGTTGTTATAATGTTGAATCTCACATTGTGCATCAATTCAGTCCTTTCTCCTCCTACTTCTATGAAAGTGTTTGAAAGGCATATACTCAATGGAATGCATTCACTATTTTCCAGACCTTTTAGTAGAATTAAGAATTATGTCAGGTAATTGGATTCCTTCTACTGGTAGGAGAATTGCTGGATGGGTAATGTCAGTTATAATATACATTATATGTACCTCGCTTTTCAGCCCTGATTACATAAGTAAAGACGCAGGATCGTGCACCATTGTGCTTTACACTATATTGGGCCTTACTTCTCTGTAATGCTTTACTCCTGGGATCGATTATTGACTACATGTTGGAAAAAGAAACTATATTACATTTTCGCTTTTCTCTGGGCATTTATAATCTGGATGAGAGGTGGTTTTGTCCCTATATTTTCTTGTAGTGTGACTATCTATGGATAGAAAAAATATACGGAACAATAAGTGATAACTAGGGTTGAGCGAACCCAAACTGTAAAGTTTGGGTTTGTACCAGATATCAAGGCACCAGAACCCAAACACGGACTATATGTTCGGTGTTCGGATGTTGAATAAAGTTTGTTGAAAGGCTGCAGCGTAGCCAATTAACAAACTTTTTTAGCTGTGGGCACTTGGAAACCATCACAGTCATGCCTAGTATTGGCATGGCTGTGGTTGGCTGACACATAAATGCGGGATCACATGTTGAGCCGCCATTCTGCTCTGACTATTGTACGGACAGGACGTAGCTTGAGTGAGGGACAGTGTTAGGCTGTTGATCTGTCTGTTAATTCTGTGGGTGACATAAACCCATTTTTTGGGTTGAGATACACCTCCTTTGCATCCGTGACACTGAAATATAATAGTTAATCTGTCTGTTAATTCTGTGTTTGACCTATAGCCAATTTTGGGGTGCAATACACCTCATTTGCACCAGTGACGTAGAAATACAATTGTACAATTGCAAAGCAGGAGCTGCAATGGAGTAGACACTTGAAAAACCATGAAAGATCTGAGGCTCCTCCTGCTCCCTCTTCTTCTGCGGTCTCGGCTCTTCCTTCCCCTCTGGAGCAACAGGGCCACCTGATTCCCCGCAAATAGAGGATGTTACAGCACCACCACGAGAATTGTCACAGAGCATCTCCACACATGGGCGTCCGCAGGGGGGGGCAAGTGCCCCCCCTGGAAATCTGTGAACTGAGTTCTGCCTCTGCTCTGCAGCACTGGCGGATCTAGGGGGGGGGGCAACGGGGCAATTGCCCCCCCCCCAAGCTGCTCAGAAATGGTGGGGGGGGGCGGCGGCGGGGCACAGGGAGATGAACGCTTCTATTGTGGAAGCGTTCATCTCCATAGTCATCTGTATCGCCGTCCTCAGGACAGCGATACAGATGACTGTGCTGAGGCAGGGGAGGGAGAGGCGTGTCCCTTTCCCTTCCTCTGATAGGCTGCAGGCACTAGGCCGGCAGCCTATCAGAGGCAGGCGCAGGCGGCGCGATGACGTCATTGCGCCACCTGAGCCGTACAGCGCGGGACACAGGCCGGAAGAGGCCTGCATCGCATCGCTGCCAAGGAGGTAAGTATAAGTGTTTATTTTTGTGTACAATACTGGTGGCTACTGGCACATAATGGGGGTCTCTGGCTACTGGCACATAATGGGGGTCTCTGGCTACTGGCACATAATGGGGGTCTCTGGCTACTGGCACATAATGGGGGTCTCTGGATACTGGCACATAATGGGGGCTCTGGCTACTGGCACATAATAGGGGTCTCTGGCTACTGACACATAATGGGGGGCTCTGGATACTGGCACATAATGGGGGCTCTGGCTACTGACACATAAGGGGGTGCTCTGGATACTGGCACATAATGGGGGGCTCTGGCTACATAATGGGGGCTGTCATTACTGGCACATGATGGGGGGCTGTTATTACTGGCACATGATGGGGGGCTGTTATTACTGGCACATGATGGGGGGGCTGGGGGCACTATAGGGACATCTACTGAGGCCACAAAGAAGGGGTGTTTTATATGGGGGGCTCTGTACAATAGAATTTTATACTGGGACACATTATGGTGGGTACTATGAGGAAGGGGGGAGAGGAGTACTATGGGGTCATCTACGGGGGCACTAAGAAGGGGTATTTTATACTTGCAAATTATGGGGGACACTGAGGGCATCTACTGGGGCATTTTATACTGGTACATTATGGGGGGCACTAGGAGGAAGGGGGAGAGGAGCACTATGGAGGCATTTACTGGGGGCACTATATAGGGGTATTTTATACTGGCACATTATGGGGGCACTATGGGGACATTAACTCAACTGGGGGCATTACAAGGGGGGATTTTTTGCACTGTCACCTTATAAGGAGAATTATTTCTACTGGGGGGCATTATGGTGGGCTTTATTACTCCCCCATGGTATGACCCCCTAGTAGCAGCACCAGCCTCTCCCTGCTCTGCTATTCCTCTGCCCCTTCTCCAAATCCTTATTATGAAATCTTTCTCATTAGGATAAAACACAACATCAGCTCCACCGAGCCCCCCAGCCAAGTGTTGAAGTGGTATCCGAGATCCCCAAGGGCCAAGCCAAGTAATTGTAAGTTTTCATATGAAATATGTTTATGTTATACACATATAGCCTACACTGTGCCACACAATATACAGTAAACGGCTACACTGTGTAGTCTGTTCTATAAGCACCATTGTTTTGTGGCGGCGGACAGAAAATAATCTGGAAGTGCCCCTTCCGAGACCAGGCTCTAGATCCGCCACTGCACAGCTCATGCGTTATTATACTTTGTGATAATGAATATGCCCCTCCCCTTCATTACATTCTCAGAAACAAGCAGAGCATGGATGTCAATAAAATTATGCCCCCCCCGGAAAAATTTCTACGGACGCCCATGTCTCCACACTGTCCCATGGAAGCGTTCAGCTGTCCATCCCCCAAACACTGTAGAGAAAGAAGAAGTACCCCCCTACCCACCCGCAAGCCCTGGCCCTGAATGCAAGCATTTCCAAATTCCTTGCCTTTGAAATACTGCCATTCCATCTGGTGGAGACAGACAGTTTCAAAAACCTTATGGCGGTGGCTGTCCCACAATACATGCTTCCCAGCCGCCACTACTTTTCCAGATGGCACGACAAAAACAGGGGTGCGCTGTGCAACGCCATCAGTGGCAAGGTCCACATAACCACCGATACGTGGACAAGTAAGCATGGGCAGGGACATTATATCTCCCTAACTGCCCACTGGGTAAATGTAGTGGCAGCTGGGCCTGAGACAGAAAGCGTTTTGGTGCATATCCTACCGCCACCGAGGATTGCTGGACATTTCTTGTTGCTTCCTCATCCTACTCCGCTTCCTCTTCTACTGCCTCCACAGCCTCTTCTACCACCTCCTCATCCAGTCAGCGTAACACCTGCACCACCAACTTCAGCACAGCCGGGGGGAAATGACAGCAGGCTGTTCGGAAACTCATCTGTGGGCAGGCATGGAAGAACAGACCGATTAATGGTTGGTGCCGCTGAACCTTAAGCCAGGCCTGATGGTGTGCGATAACGGGTGAAATCTTGTAGCAGCTCTGGGCCTAGCTGGTTTGATGCACATCGCTTGCCTTGTGCATGTGCTATATTTGGTGGTGAAGCGGTTCCTGAAAATTACCCTGAGATGTCAGAGGTGCTGCAGAAAGTGTAGGCCGTCTGTGCGCAGGACACAGACATTACACCTCCCACTGGGGACAGTTTGTTGTTGTCTCTGGGCAGCCTGGCACACATGAGCAACTACATGCTGCAGTGCCTGCGTAATGACCACCAAGTTGCCCTGATTGTTACCAGTGCTGATTACTGGGTGGCCACCCTGCTGGATCCCTGCTACAAGGACAACGTGCCGTCCTTACTTCCATCACTGGTGCGTGATCAGAAGATGTGTGAATACAAGTGCATGCTGGTAGATGAATTACTGATGGCGTTCCCATTTGACAGCGGGGGCTCAGTAGAAGGACGAGGGGGAGGAAGTCGCCAACACAGCTTGGGCACTGGCACCACCTCAGAAAAGAGGGTTAGCATGGCCAAAATGTGGAAAACCTTAGTCAGCACGCCACAACATCCAGTACCACTGATATGGACCATCTTAGCAGGAGGCAGCATTTCAGCAACATAACGGAAGAGTACACGTGCACACGTCTGCACGTACTGACTGATGGGTCTTCCACATTTAACTTCTGGGTCTCCAAATTGGACACATGGCCTGAGATTTCCCTTTATGCCTTGGAGGTGCTGGCCTGCCTTGTGGCAAGTGTATTGTCCGAACGTGTGTTTAACATGGCAGGGGGTGTGATCATGGACAGGCGCATCTGCCTGTCCACAGACAACGTGGAAAGCGCACGTTCATTAAAATGAACCAGGGACAGGACTTGTCCGTACCTTGGGCTGAGTAAACAAATATACCGGCCGTACCCAGCCATTGTTATACTGCAGTGCAGCTTGTTCGTTGTTCCCAATGTTTTGGGGCCTCCCCAAATAAAAAAAATATATAATGAAAATGAAAGAAAAAAAAGCAAAATCTAAAAAAACAAAAACACAAACACAATGTTAACTACCTCCTCTATTTATTCAATGTTTGAAAAGAGCTGATGCCTCTTGTGTGCTTAATTTTACAATCAAGGCATGTACAGCAGCCCTGGATAAATTAATAATATAATAATATGGGGGTTGGTTGGTAATGAGGCTTCACGGGTATAAATGTCCAAACTTGGTTTTATTTTGTCTAAATTAAACAATGACATGCAGTAAGTTTTGTGAGCACTTTTCAGCATATAACACATTAGGTAAAGCAGAAAATAAATACTTACCAGCCTGGGTGCTATCTAACTATAACATATCAGGGAACATTTACCAAAGTGGTACACCAGAAAGTTGTACATTTTTGTGCAAGCGGCATTTTACACAAGAATTAGTGACTTTTTACAATGTCGCATACAGCACGCAAGTATTGGAAAGTGGGCAGGTCAATTGCAACCTGAGACATTTGTAATAATTTATGCCAGAAAGCTGGATTAAAGGGGTTCTCCGAGAATGAAGAAAATGAAAATACTTAAATATTACTTTATTATAAATATATTCCCAAATACCTTTCATTAGTTATAAGGGCTCATTTTGTCTAGGGAGCAATCATTAGGAGAAATAAAATGGCCACCATCCTATTAGTACACACAAAACCTGTCCTAAGCCCACAGGAGGACGTTACTTCAGGACACTGAGCTAAAGAGCTGCCTCATCCTGCTCTCTGCCTGTCAGGGATTATGATCCTGAATACAGATGATAAAATGAATTTCTAGGAATGGAGTTTATGAGGAGACAGACAGAAGGTGGGAGGAAGTGACTAATGAGCAGCAGCACTTGTATGCAGTCTCCATTACCACAGTCTGTCCTGTACGTCCTCTTTGTACTTCATGTCATAGACTCCATTCCTACAGAGATTCAGCTGAAAATCTTATCAGGTGTATTCAGGTTCATAATCTCTAAGTAGAGCAGAGAGGAGGATGGGACAGCTCTTTAGTTCATTGTTGTGAAGTAACTTGTGCTGCTGTGTGATTAGGACAGGTTTTGTCTGTTCTAATAGGACGGTGGCCATTTTATTTCTCCTGATGATTATTCCCCATACAAAACGAGCCATTATAACTAATGTAAGGTATTTAGGAATATATTTATTAGAGATGAGCGAATTTTTTGAAAATTCGATTTGCCGGTTCGCCTAATTTTTTGGAAAAAATTTGGTCCAATCCGAATATATTTGTGGCGAATTACGTTAAAAAACGGCTATTTCCTGGCTGCTAAGAGCCTTTATAGTGGTGTAGCACACTGTGCCTTGTAGTAACACGTATAGGGAGTCTGCTTTGGTAGTGAAATAATACAGTGAGTCAGTATGACATGCAGATGACAGGCGTCGCTCTTAAAATCACTGCACACTTCACTTATTACTTACAGGTCGATATTAGCGCACTCCTTTTACACCATCGCCAGCTGATTCCACATAGATGTTATCAGAACCTGTTCTATTAAACGCTTATACAAGTAGAGCCCCCCTCGACAAAGTGGAGATGGTGTCAGCAGTAAGTTAGTGTTGATGTCACTGATTTTCCCTTCCTCTGATCCGTCAAAATATAAAACCCACAAAAAACGGATCCTGTCTGTGGAGCATCCGCCTTCACTCGGTCAGCATTTGCTCAATAATCCATCAGAGTGGCACAATGACAGTGTGGAGGTGGCGGAAACATCAGGAGGCCACAGAGTAGCACACTGACAGTCTGGAGGTGACGGCAGCAGCAGTAGCAGCATCAGTAGAAGGCCACCGAGTGGCACGATGACAGAGTGTGGAGGTGGCTGCAGTATGAGCAGGCCACCGAGTGGCACAATGACCGAGTGTGGAGGTGGCAGCAGTATGAGAAAGCCACCGAGTGGCACAATGACCGAGTCTGAAGGAGGCGGCAGCGCCAGTAGCAGCATCAGGAGAAGGCCACCGAGTGGCACAATGACAGAGTCTGGAGTTTGCAGCAGTATGAGGAAGCCACCGAGTGGCACAATGACAGAGTCTGGAGGTGGCAGCAGCAGTAGCAGCATCAGGAGAAGGCCACCGAGTGGCACAATGACAGAGTCTGGAGGTGGCGGCAGCAGCAGTAGCAGCATCAGGAGAAGGCCACTGAGTGGCACAATGACAGAGTCTGAAGGTGGCAGCAGCATGAGGAGGCCACCGAGTGGCACAATGACAGAGTCTGGAGTGGGCAGCAGTATGAGGAGAAGGCCACCGAGTGGCACAATGACCAAGTGTGGATGTGGCAGCTGCATGAGGCAGTCACACAGTGGCACAATGACAGAGCGAGGAGGTGGCGGCAGCAGCAGCATTAGGAGGAGGCCATATAGGGAATAGGTGAGGTATGGAAGGGAACACCACACCGACAACAGGAGAGAAGGGAAAAGCCACTAGGCCTCAATGCTAAGGAAAAGAGGAAGGGTCACCTCCTAAATAACCCTACTCCTTGCCCTGTCTCCTATCCGTATGGGCACACCCGAAGGTAGGAATGCCCATACACTGGAACCTGAGACCCTGGAGACCCTAAGGAGCCTTATAGCTAAAGGCTGGGCTTGAGGCGACCAGCTCCTTTCCAGTTGAAGGAACCAGCATCTCCCTTAGGCCTATTAGCAACAGACACGGGGAGGGACAACAAAACACAAAGGAGTAAGACACTTAACTTCTGAAGAGATGGACGAGCACGGACTCCAGAGAGGACAACACACCAGCTCTTCCAAAACCCAAATGAAGCTATCAACCACACAGCCAGAAGGGTGAGCTCAGACTATGTAGGAGAGGTGTGATGAATACTAAGCTACACCTGAAACAAGGAGTGTGGTCATGAGCAACAACAACTGAAGCAAGTAACCAAAGAGGCTGTTAGATTCCCTCACGTGTAGCCAGTCTCTTTGATCTCCTGACATCTGTCACAGGAGGGACCATGACAGTACCCCCCCCCTTCTATGGGTGACCTCTGGGCACCCAGGACCAACCTTATCAGGATGAGCTCTGTGAAAGGCTTTCACGAGACGATTAGCATTCACATTGGCCGCTGGAACCCACATCCTCTCCTCCGCTCTGTAACCTCTCCAGTGAACGAGATACTGGAGGGATCTACAGAGAACTCGGGAGTCTACAATCCTGCTGATCTGAAATTCTGAATTACCGTCCACCATGACAGGAGTGGGAGGTAAGGAGGACGGCTCAACAGGTTTAACACATTTCTTCAACAATGACTTACGAAATACATTATGAATTTTCAAAACCTGAGTAAGTTCAAGATGGAAGGTTACAGGGTTTATAATGGCAGTGATTTTATATGGGCCAATAAATCTTGGGCCCGACTTCCAAGAAAGTACTTTTAATTATTGTTTCTTGTGGACAGCCACACAGAATCACCCACTCTCAGGTCCGGACCATTCATGGGTCTCCTGTCAGCCACACGTTTATACCTGTTCCCCATCTTTTTTAGGTTATTTTGAATTTTCCGCCAAATAGAAGACAAAGAAGAGGAAAAGCTTTACTCCTCAGGAATCCCGGAAGACTGAGAGCCAGAAAATGTGCCAAACTGTGGATGGAGAATTTTTTAATTTGGTCAGGGAGACCACAATTTGTCTCTTGGTTAATACGTGCTACTAAATGTATTAATTATTTATATATAAAATTTAACATTTATTTCATACTCTTAAAATAGATACCTTGAACTCACGCATTAAAACTATGAGTGGTGCCTGCCCTGTTGCAATGTATCTTATATTGTGTCTTTTTATAATGTGCTTATTGACCACTGGGGGGCCCTTAGACTGTTCTCTTAAGTAATTCCTGCTATCTCAATTCGGCAGTGATCGCCGTTGTTTCAAGTGCACTGTTATTACCACAGTGTACTCTTCTAAGTCGCGGGCTTCTTTCCTGGGTGCTTAGTTGATGTCTGCGCACTGTTATTCCCACAGTGCGCTACTCTGAGCAACGGGCTTTTTCCCAGTGTGCTGATTTAATGACTTAATATGTGATGCTTTTGCTTGGCATGGCACTCGCTGCCTAAAATAACATTAAACACACTCTGCCCCCCGACATGTTTCGCCAAGCTCTCTTGGCGTCTTCAGGGGAATGGGCAGTGTTTGTGTTGGGGGCGGAACCCGGCTTTTAACACCTCCTTTTCGGTGTCATAATCATATTGCCCTATGTGCGTCTCTCTTGCTGTATTCCGTTCTTATCTACAAACTGTGGATGGAACCCATATGCATCAAAAACCGGCGACTTATCAGTGGACTCCTGTCTACGGTTATTAATGGAAAATTCGGCTAACGACAAAAATGAAGACCGCTCCTCCTGGTTCTCCGAAACAAAACATCTCAAGTAAGTCTCCAGATTCTGATTAAAGCGCTCAGTCTGTCCGTTCGACTGCGGATGAAAAGCCGAAGAAAAGGACAACTGTACCCCCAGTCGAGCACAGAACGCCTTCCAGAATATGGAAACAAACTGAGTCCCCCATCAGACACCACATCAGAGGGAATGCCATCTAGTTTCACAATGTTATCGACAAACACCTGTGCAAGAGTTCTGGCATTAGGTAGAGCTGATAATGCTATAAAGTGCTCCATTTTACTAAAACAATCAACTACCACCAGAATCACGTTTTTTCCAGAAGAATTCGGTAAATCCGTGATAAACTCCATGGACAAATGAGTCCAAGGTCTGGACGGGATGGGCAATGGAAGAAGAGATCCGGAAGGCTGAGTATGTGTCACCTTAGCACGTGCACAGGTACTACAGGCTGACACATAGTCCTCAACACATTTACGCAACCCCGGCCACCAAAATCTACGAGAGATGAGATCGACAGTGGATCTACTCCCAGGGTGTCTAGCAAGCACTGTACAGTGATGTTCCTCAAATACCTTGTGACATAATTCAGAAGGAACAAACAACTTCCCCAGAGGGCACGAGTCCAGTGCATCTTCCTGGGCTTCTCACACCTTTGCCTCAAGGTCAGGATATAGGGCGGACATAACTACCCCTTCAGACAAAATAGGACTGAATCTTTAGAATCCCCCCCCCCCCCCCAGGAAAGCTGCGCAAAAAGCATCCACCTTGACGTTCTTAACCCCAGGGGGGTAGGTGATGATGGAGTGAAATCTGATGAAAAACAATGACTATCTGGCCTGCCTTGGGTTCAGACGTTTAGCCGACTCTAGGTAAGCCAGATTTATGTGATCAGTAATCACCATGATAAGATGAATTGCACATTCCAATCAATGACGCCATTCCTCAAAAGCCAATTTAATGGCCAGCAACTCTCTATTACCCATATAATAATTTCTTTCAGCAGCCGAGAGTTTTTTTCAGAAAAGAAAGCACATGGGCGCCATTTACTAGATGAATGAACACGTGACACGTCCGGTTGCACCAATATAGGGGCCAAAGCAAAACATTCCTTTACCGCTGAAAAGGCTTGTAATGCCGCATCAGACCAGACAGAGATATCAGAACCCTTTCTAGTCATGTCAGTTAAGGCTCCATTCACACGTCCGCAATTTCGTTCTGCATTTTGCGGAACGGAATTGCGGACCCATTCATTCCTATGGGGCAGCATGATGTTCTGCCCGGACACGGAATTGCGGATCCGCACTTCCGGGTCCGCACTTCCGTTCCGCAAAAAAATAGAACATGTCCTGTTCTTGTCCGCAATTGCGGACAAGAACAGGCATATTCTATTAATGCCAGCAATGTGCGGTCCGCAAAATGTGGAAGGCACATTGCCGCTTTCCGTGTTTTGTGGATCCGCGGCTCCGTGTATCCGCAAAACACGCTGCGGACGTGTGAATGGACCCTAAGGGTTTAACCACAGTCGAATAATTTGAGATGAATTTAAGGTAGTAGTTTTTCTGGTCGATCCCAGTCCAACACAGCACGGACCTCCTCGGGATCCATACGAAAACCTGAAGATGAGAGTAAGTAACCTAGTAATTGCACCTCCTGAACAGCAAATACACACTTCTCCATCTTAGCATACAACTTATTTTCTCTTAGACTCTGTAACACCTGTTTCACGTGATCCTGATGAGTCTCCATGTCAGGAGAATAAATTAGTATGTCGATCAGATATACAACAACAAACCTCTCCACCAGATGATGAAAGATGTCATTGACAAAGTGTTGAAAAACTGCTGGAGCATTGATTAACCCAAAAGGCATGACCCTCAGGGGTATTAAAAGCCGTCTTCCATTTGTCCCCCTCCTTGATCCTTACCAAATTATATGCCCCCCTCATATCCAATTTAGAGAACACCTTGGCATTGACAATCTGATTAAACAAATCCGGAATCAAAGGAAGGGGTAAGGATCACAGTAATACGGTTGAACTCACGGAAGTCCAGACATGGTCTAAGAGTACCATCCTTTTTTTTTACAAAGAAAAACCCAGCAGCCACTGGGGATTTGGATGGTCTGATATGTCCCTTCGCCAAACTCTTGGTGATATACTCTCGCATGGCCTTTCTTTCAGGTTCCGAAAGATTATACAACCGAGATTTGGGCAGTTTAGCTCCAGGAATAAGATTGACGGGACAATCATACTCCCAATGCGGAGGTAACTCCTGGCTACCACTCTCATAAAATACATCAGAAAATTCGGAAATGAACAAGGGTACTATGGCGGCTACACGTGTGAGGACATGGGGCAAGGAACTCTGGGAAGGCCATGCATGCAGCCAATCAGCAGCCAGCCAGCCCTGTCATGTCACAGCCCTAAAAATACGGCGGCCATCTTAGAGTTAGACATTTTCAAGCGTTCTGAGTGCGGGAACAGATGTGAGAAGGCAGGGAAGGGATAGGGAGGAATCATTTCACAGCATCTTAGTGCAGGGAGAGACGTCAGAAGGCACTGGGGACAGTGCTAGAAAATCTATTGCAGGGAAAGATTATTTGGGGATCCAAATAGCCATTATACAGCTCTGTCATTCCAGCAATTTGTTCTTAGGGTGAAAGTGCTATGTTAAAAAAACCTTTAGTGGCTTATATCTTTTCAAACAAGAAAAATATATACGCAGTTTACTTCTGCAGTTATACAGTATGTCTTGAAAGCCTGAACTGGCCTACTGTATTTCAGTATAGAAATAAAAATATATATACGCACTTCACTGTTGCAGTTATTTGTGGTAAAAGCGTTTAGTGCCCTATTTCAGTACAAAAAGAAAAATATATTCTCAGTTCACGTCAGCGGTTATATGTGTTGAAAGCGTACAGAAAGAAAAATATATACGCACTTCACTGGTGCACTTATTTGTGGCAAAAGTGTTTAGTGGCCTATTTCATTATAGAAAGAAAAAAATATATGCACTTCACTGGTGCAGTTATTTATGGCAAAAGGGTTTAGTGGCCTATTTCAGTACAGAAAGAAAAATATATACGCACTTCACTGGTGCATTTATTTCTGCTGAAAGCGTTTACTGGCCTATTTCAGTACAAAAATAAAAATATATTCTCAGTTCACGTCGGGGGTTATATGTGTTAAAAAGCATGGCTGGGGTCAGCAGGGTGGCAGCAGTGGGAGGTCAGGAGCCAAACGTGCCCGGGGTAGACCACCTGCTTCGCAGCAGCCTACCTACCCGGGAAGTAGTGGTGCACGCGTTCACGGAAGTAGCGGCGGTAGCAGTCAGTCAATGTGGCGGTTATATATGTTATTTTGTATTTCAGAACAAAAAGAAAAATACATTCTCAGTTCACGTTGGCGGCGGTTATTTGTCTTGAAAGCGTTTAGTGGCCTATTTCAGTACAAAAAGAAAAATATATATTCTTAGTTCACTTCGGCGGTGGTTATCTGTCTTGAAAGTGTTAAGTGGCCTTCAGTACAAAAAGGAAAAATATATACGCATTTTACTTCTGCAGTAATATGTGGTGAAAGCGTTCAGTGTCCTATTTCAGTACAAAAAGGAAAAAAATATACGCACTTCACTGGTGCATTTATTTCTGCTAAAAGCGTTTACTCGCCTTTTTCAGTACAAAAAGAAAAATATATACGCATTTCACTTCTGCAGTTTTTATTATTTTAGTACAAAATATATTCAGCGTTCACTTTTGCAGTTATACGTATGTGGTAAAACCTTTAGTGACGTATTTAGGTAGAAAAAATATAAATACGTCACTAAAGTGCATTTATTTCTGCTAAAAGCGTTTACTCGCCTTTTTCAGTACAAAAAGAAAAATATATACGCATTTCACTTCTGCAGTTTTTATTATTTCAGTACAAAATATATTCAGCATTCACTGTTGCAGTTATATGTGGCAAAACCTTTAGTGACTTATTTCAGTTGTAAAACAAAATGTATTCAGTGTTCAGTGTTGCAGTAATATTTGTGGTAACATTTTTATTGAGGTACTTCGGTCGAAAAACAAATTTTATTCAGCGTTAAGCACTGCAGTTTGTAACGAACCAGAGGGTGTGTATCCACTGTGCCACTGACTGGCAATACTCTGGAGGGGCGTAACTAAGAAACAACTGTTCTTCACTAGCGCCTCTGGTGGTGAGGATAGACTTGAGCTACAGTAGTTGCCAGGGGCGACTCCAGAGCGTAAAATCTTTAGTGACCTATCTTGATGAACTTCACAACTCTTCCGGGCTCAAAGCTATCTTGACGCTTTGTCTTCTCATTGTCTGTAGCTACTAGAGGCCTGTTCATGTCAGGCAGGTTCTCCCAGATGTATCTGGGTCTATGAGCAGCTGATACCGCATTTGCATCAATCTTGACAGAATTTGTCTCCAGGTGGAGAGAAATTGTTTTTTGGAATGCTTTCTCCATCGTAACTACGTCATTGAATAAACAGAAGACTGGCGGATTCTCTCCTGTCTTAGGGCTCTTTCACACTTGCGTTGTTCTGTTCCGGCATAGAGTTCCTTCGTCGGGGCTCTATGCCGGAAGAATCCTGATCAGTTTTATCCTAATGCATTCTGAATGGAGAGAAATCCGTTCAGGATGCATCAGGATGTCTTCAGTTCCGGACCGGAAACGTTTTTTGGCCGGAGAAAATACCGCAGCATGCTGCGCTTTTTGCTCCGGCCAAAAATCCTGAACACTTGCCGCAAGGCCGGATCCGGAATTAATGCCCATTGAAAGGCATTAATCCGGATCCGGCCTTAAGCTAAACGTTGTTTCGGCGCATTGCCGGATCCGACGTTTAGCTTTTTCTGAATGGTTACCATGGCTGCCGGGACGCTAAAGTCCTGGCAGCCATGGTAAAGTGTAGTGGGGAGCGGGGGAGCAGTATACTTACCGTCCGTGCGGCTCCCCGGGCGCTCCAGAGTGACGTCAGGGCGCCCCACACGCATGGATGACGTGATCGCATGGATCATGTGATCCATGCGCATGGGGCGCTCTGACGTCATTCTGGAGCGCCCCGGGAGCCGCACGGACTGTAAGTATACTGCTCCCCCGCTCCCCACTACTACTATGGCAACCAGGACTTTAATAGCGTCCTGGGTGCCATAGTAACACTGAACGCATTTTGAAGACGGATCCGTCTTCAAATGCTTTCAGTTCACTTGCGTTTTTCCGGATCCGGCGTGTAATTCCGGCAAATGGAGTACACGCCGGATCCGGACAACGCAAGTGTGAAAGAGCCCTTAGGCAACACTTAATTTTTACCATTAAATTTATTAAATATTGAATATAAAATTTAACCAAAACTTCATTAAAATTCTAAGAAAGTAAATTTAAATTTGCCAATATATTAACCCAATCTTCGAGGGAAATTCAAGGACAATCAATTTGCCAAGCCTTTTGTGCCGGAGAACGTGTATTATTAAATCGTGTTTTAAGCAACACTTTACAAAATTGAGAAATTTTAACCTTCTGTTCTGTTCCATATTCCCTATAAATGAATAGACGAAGAGGCCACTCTGTGGCCTCCTCATTCTGCTGCCACCGCCACAATCTCTCGTCCTCGTGCCACTCTCTGGCCTCCTCATGCTGCGGCCATCTCCACACTAAGTCACCTTGCCACTTTGCGGTCTCCTGATGCTGCCACCACCTCCAGACCGGGTCATTATGCCATCTTGTGGCCTCCTCTTGATGCTGCTGCCACCGCCACCTCCACACTCTGTCATTGTGCCACTCTGTGGCCTCCTCATGCTGTGGCCTCCTCATGCTGCTGCCACCTCCACACTATGTCACCTTGCCACCCTGTGGCCTCCTCCTGATGCTGCTGCCGTCGCCACCTCCACACTCTGTCATTGTGCCACTCTGTGGCCTCCTACTCATGCTGCTGCTGCCACCACCTTCAGACTCTGTCATTGTGCCACTCGGTGTCCTCCTCATACTGCTGCCACCTCCACACTCTGTCATTGTACCACTTGGTGGCCTCTTCGTACTGCTGCGAACTCCAGACTGTCATTGTGCCACTCGGTGGCCTTCTCCTGATGCCGCTACTGCTGCTGCCACCACCTCCAGACTCTGTCATTGTGCCACTCTGTGGCCTCCTACTGATGCTGCTTCTGCCGCCACCTCCAGACTCTGTCATTGTGCCACTCGATGGGTTCCTCATACTGCTGCCACCTCAAGACCCTGTCATTGTGCCACTCAGTGGCCTTCTCCTGATGATGCTGCTACTGCTGCTGACACCTCCAGACTCTGTCATTGTGTAACTCTGTGGCCTTCTACTGATGCTGCTGTTGCCGCCACCTCCAGACTCTGTCATTGTGCCACTCGGTGGCTCCCTCATACTGCTGCCACCTCCAGACTTTCATTGTCCCACTCGGTGGCCTCCTCATACTGCTGCCACCTCCAGACTCTGTCATTGTGCCACTCTGTGGCCTTCTCCTGATGCTGCTACTGCTGCTGCTGCCACCTCCAGACTCTGTCATTGTGTCACTCTGTGGCCTCCTGATGCTGCTGCCACCTCCACACTGTCATTGTGTCACTCTGTGGTCTCCACATGCTGCCACCACCTCCAGACTCTGTCATTGTGCCACTATGTGGGCTTCTAATGCTGCCACAACCTGCAGACCCTGTCATTGGGCCACTCTGTGGTCTCCTCATACTGTTCCCACCCTCCCCACTTCATGACTGGGCCACTATTTTGCCTTTCTGCCTGGCTGACATCATCATTTGTTTGACCCTTCTTCTGATCTGTCAGAAGGAAGGAAAAATGAGACGCACAATGGATCCTGTCTGTGTAGCAGCTGTAAGGCCTGTATGGTCCCATCAGAACTGGCTTATGATTTGGTAGCCAAAAGCAGGAGTGGGTACAAAACACAGAAGACATGCAAATATTCCATTCACGTGTCATCTCTGTTTTAGATCCAGTCCTATATTTTTTTTTGCATTAGCAATACTGATGGATTATTGAGCAAATGCTGACCGAGGGAAGGCGTATGCTCCACAGACAGGATCCGTTTTTTGTGGATTATTGTTCTGACGGATCAGGGGAAGGGCAAATTAATCAGTGACATCAACACAAACTTACTGCTGACACCCTCTCTACTCTGTTGGGGGCTCTACTTGTATACGCAATTCGCCTCTAATATATTCGGCAAAAAGGCGAATCGAATTTTTGCAAAATTCGCTCATCTCTAATAATAACCCTTAACAGGATAACAAGGGCCTTTTAAATTATAAAAAAAAATGCATTATTGTATTAATTACAGCAATAATACATGGTCTATAAAGATAAAAATCAGGTTTTTTTTAGATTTTAATCTTTATAGATTATGTATTAAGTATACAAATTTATGTTAAGATTCATCATTTTGGGACATTATTTTCCTTTGTTTTTCAGTTGACATAGTTCTGGCAGATTAATCTGTGTCCCTCTAAAATATCAGAATTTATGACTTACACTTTTCTGTTAAAAATCAGCTACTAATGACCTCATTAATATATAGATGTGCCCTTTCCAGATCTGGGGAGCTCCATCATCACCTAATAATAATCATGGGTCTATTAGGATTGTAGAGACATGAGTCTTGTGCCAGACTTCCTGTATTATCAGGACGAACATCAATCATTTTAATTCTTCTCTTTCAATGTGGTGTTGGCTTTGGATTGTTAGAATTCAAGTCACTATGTACCAGGTAGACTGAAGAACTAGATTTCATGTATCGGTTAGAAATGAAATGTCTGGTTCTGTGGAGAATATTCCCTAGGTACGGCAATAATTTAGACTGAAGTGTAACCTTTACAAAGAATGATTAAGTGTGACAAGAGCAGAAGGTGATAGCTGCATCCTTTACATGCAATTTATAAGGAACAAACATATCCCCTAATGAGACAGAGGTTTTGAATCACTTTGTTCTTGTTTTTTTTGGTACTACTTTTACTATTAATGACTATTATGTACGCATTGTGCTGCACATTTATTACTATTAATGACATTACCAGTGGTTAATGTATATGGAAACATCAGATAAAATATTAAATAAACATGGGTAAAATAAATAAATGGAAACATAAATGTACACAATCAAATATACATTATAAATATATAAAATTTGTTTTACACATACATTGTGGATTGTACCGTACAGGGCATTGCTGCTATCTTCATTATATACAAATTATGGCCTTTATACTATGGCATATACAAACCTTGATACTATATACACAGTATTTATGGACCCTGGTACCGAAGTTCAGTTTGCCATCCTTGCCCACCCCCACTTCCTGCACAACTTATCTTCATGTAGCTTATGCAACTTTCACCTGTATGACACTAGCAATGTTTCCTCTAAGACTTTGTAGCTTGTGAAAGGGGCAGTTAGGTAACTGGATACTGTTCCATCTATGCAGAGCAATACAGAACTACAGCAAATAAATATTAACATATAACACCCTTATAAATGCCAATAAAGCAGCTACATGTACCGGGCATAGCATCCAGGAAAAACAGTATTGCTGTCACGAGGGTGTCAAGAGCCACGCCTGACTCCGTTGTACCCGGGGTCAGGAGGTTGCAGCGGTTGGCTGCGCGCTCTATGTAATATAGGGCTGTTTCCTTATGGTAGCTTTCTGGGTTTGCTTTGCAGACCCTTTTGGCTCACTCAGGGATCCGTAGCTCCTTCTCCTCAGCTGTTCCTTGTCCAGCACTCCCAAACCTCCTTATATTCCCCTCTCACACTTCTCTGGTTGCCAGATATAGAGCTTCCTGCCTGGACTTCTATACTGACCCTCTGGAGCTGTGTAGCTGAGATCCCTGGTTGTTGATCCAGAACGCTACCCTCCGGATCCCTGTTGGACCTTTGTGGACTGCTGTGGTCGCCCACCTGGGTGTATGTGTTTGTCTGTATTGTCTGTCCTCTCCCTGGTGTTTCCCTCTTAGTTCAGTGGTGCGGACTAGCGATCCCACCGGCCCATTCACTATCTAGGGCTCATTTCAGGGAAAGCCAGGGTTTAGGCACGTGATCGCCGCACGGGTGAGGAACCCGTCTAGGGACGTCAGGGCAGTCAGGTGCCAGCTGCAAGGTGAGTCAGGGGTCACCACCTTACCCTCTCCCTTGGGCAGGGCTTTCCCTTTTCCCTCCCTGTGTGTGACGCCGGTCATTACATTATATCTGGCCCTTATTTTGTGTAGGTAAAAAAAATATATATATTTTTACCTACTTAGAAATCCAGTATGGATCAAATTGCTGCTCTGTCCAAACAATTTCATGGCCTGTCTTTGGAGGTGGCAGGATTCAAGGCGTCGGTCCTCCAGCAACAGCAGCAATTACAACAGACCGCAAGCCCAGCGGTTGCTACTGGTAACCATGTTGTTGCGGAACCCAAGGTCCCTCTCCCTGACAGATTTTCTGGGGGAAGGGACAAGTTTTTGACATTCCGTGAGGCCTGTAAATTATACTTTAAACTGCGCCCTTACTCCTCTGGTAATGAAGAACAGCGGGTGGGGGTTGTTATTTCCCTGCTGCAGGGGGACCCGCAGTCCTGGGCGTTCTCTTTACCTACTGATTCCCAGGCGCTTCGGTCAGTGGATGAGTTTTAAGGGGCCTTGGGTCTCATATATGACGACCCTGACCGAGTCGCACTGGCTGAATCAAG
Organism: Bufo bufo; assembly: GCF_905171765.1. Classification (NCBI taxonomy): domain Eukaryota; kingdom Metazoa; phylum Chordata; class Amphibia; order Anura; family Bufonidae; genus Bufo; species Bufo bufo. The sequence goes on from NC_053389.1 coordinate 675,504,881, forward strand.
ATTACGGAGACTCCTACAAGGAGAGCGGCCGGTAGAGGAATATTGCTCTGACTTCCGTAGGTGGGCTACGGATACCCAATGGAACGACCCGGCTCTCAGGAGTCAGTTCTGCTCTGGGTTATCCGAAAGGGTTAAGGATGCGCTTGCATTATATGAGACCTCCTTTTCCCTTGATGCGGTTATGTCCCTTTCTATCCGAATAGATAGACGCCTTAGGGACAGGTTGAAAAAACCGGAGCAATTGGTAACCCCTCCCAAGCAGCAGTTAGTCTGTACGGACCTAGACGAGCCTATGCAGCTAGGAGGAACTACTCGTCAGGTTCGTCCTCCTGTGGCTCGCCGTAGGCGTGGGGTTTGTTTTTTTTGTGGGGAGAGGGGTCATTTCATTAATGTCTGTCCTTCTTTCCTCAGAAACAAAAGACCGTCGGAAAACTACTAACCCCAGGCTGTGTGGAGGATGTCAGCCGGGGGGTATACGTTTCCTCCATACGTACATCGCAATTTGTGTTGCCAGCGGTTATTGTTTTTGGTGATAAGACAGAGACTATTTCTTTCTTTCTAGACAGTGGAGCAGGGGTAAATTTGATAGATGCCCATTTTGCCCGCACTATGGGTTTGTCTCTCTGTACGCTACAGAGACCTATTCCCATATTTGCTATTGATTCTGCTCCTCTGTCTCAGAGAAACCTCACCCACATTGTTCATAATTTACACCTTCGGGTAGGGGACCACCATAACGAGATGCTTTCATGTTATGTTCTGGAGGGGCTTCCCACTCCGGTAGTGCTGGGTCTTCCCTGGTTGGTAACGCACAATCCAGTGGTGGATTGGCAGGCCAGGGAGATATCGGAGTGGAGTGAGCAGTGCAGAGAAAATTGCTTAAATAGCAATTGCTTAGTCGCCTCCATAACTACCCTACCTACATTTATTTCAGATTTTGAGGAAGTTTTTTCTGAAAAGGGTTGTCAGAAGTTACCACCTCATCGTCCTTATGATTGCCCGGTTAACCTTATTCCCGGCGCAAAATTACCCAAGACCAGGTTATATAATCTTTCAGGTCCAGAGAGACAAGCCATGAAAGATTATATCTCCGAGAGTTTGGCTAAGGGACACATCAGACCCTCTTCTTCACCCGTGGCTGCAGGGTTTTTCTTCGTTAAAAAGAAAGATGGGGGCCTGCATCCTTGCCTAGATTTTCGCGAATTAAATCGGATAACCATCCGAGACCCATACCCTCTTCCTCTAATTCCTGACCTGTTTAACCAGATTGCGGGTGCTAGGTGGTTCTCCAAACTTGATCTTAGGGGGGCCTACAATCTGATTCGTATTAAGGAGGGGGATGAGTGGAAGACAGCTTTTAACACCCCTGAGGGGAATTATGAAAATCTAGTTATGCCTTTCGGTCTGACCAATGCTCCTGCTGTCTTTCAACATTTCGTTAATGACATTTTTAGTCATCTAATCGGCAGGTTTGTGGTAATATACCTAGATGATATTTTTATTTATTCGTCTGATCTGAGAACACATGAGGTGCATGTCAGACAAGTACTGCAGGTCCTACGGACAAATAAATTATATGCTAAAATTGAAAAATGTGTCTTCGCCGTTCAGGAGATACAATTCCTAGGTTATTTTTTATCTGCTTCAGGTTTCCGTATGGATCCTAGGAAGGTCCAGGCAATTTTGGATTGGGATCTTCCTGAGAACCTCAAAGCACTACAACGGTTCTTGGGCTTCGCAAATTTCTATAGGAAATTCATAAAAAATTATTCACTTATTGTAAAACCCCTTACTGACATGACTAGGAAGGGGACTGATTTTTCTAAATGGTCTGACGCCGCTAAAGTTGCTTTTTCCTCTCTAAAAGAGAGGTTTACCTCAGCACCTGTACTAGTCCAACCTGATGTCTCTCAGCCTTTTATTGTTGAAGTCGATGCATCAGAGGTGGGAGTGGGGGCGGTGCTGTCTCAGGGTCCGTCTCCTGGCAAATGGCGTCCTTGTGCTTTCTTTTCTAAAAAACTATCTGCAGCAGAAAAGAACTACGATATTGGCAATAGGGAACTGTTAGCTATTAAACTTGCGTTTGAGGAGTGGCGTCACTTTTTAGAGTGGGCAGTCCACCCTGTCACTGTGATTACGGACCACAAAAATCTTCTGTACCTCGAATCAGCTAAGCGTCTCACCCCTAGACAGGCTAGGTGGTCGCTATTTTTACCAGGTTTAACTTTGTGATTACCTATCGTCCTGGGGCAAAGAATACCAAGGCTGATGCACTAACTCGTTTTTTCCCTGGAGGGGGTAATGTGAGTGATCCGGTACCCATTCTACAAAGAGGAGTGGTTGTTTCTGCGGTACACTCTGTTCTGGAGGGGAAGGTGTTAGAGGCCCAGGGGGACGCCCCGGTCTCTTGCCCCTCAGAGAAATTGTTTGTACCGTTGAACCTACGTTTCGAATTATTAAAGGAACATCATAATTCGGCACTTGCTGGGCACCCGGGTAGTAAAGCAACCTTGGAGCTATTGTCTCGTCGTTTTTGGTGGCCAAGGTTGCATCAGGATGTATTGGATTTTGTGTCTTCTTGTTCTACCTGTGCGCGCGCAAAAGTTTCACATACACGTCCTGCAGGGTCTCTATTACCACTCGTCATTCCCAATAGACCATGGACACATCTGTCAATGGATTTTATCACTGACTTACCTTTGTCTGCGGGTAAAACAGTTATTTTGGTAGTAGTGGACAGGTTTAGCAAAATGGTACACTTCATTGCGTTACCCGCACTACCTAATGCTAAAACTCTTGCTCAGGTATTCGTCAGTGAGATCGTGAAGCTTCACGGGGTCCCCTCCGATGTTGTTTCGGATCGGGGTACCCAGTTTATTTCTAAATTTTGGAAAGCTTTTTGTTCCCGTTTGGGGGTACACTTGTCCTTTTCCTCAGCTTTCCATCCTCAGTCGAATGGACAGACTGAGCGTACCAACCAAAACCTGGAGACATATCTAAGATGTTTTGTGTCTGAAAACCAAGAGTTGTGGTCATCATATTTACTCAGTTAGCTGAGTTTGCCATAAATAATCGTCGTCAGGAATCCACTGGCAAGTCACCATTTCTTGGTGCATATGGTTTTCATCCCCAATTCTGTACTTTCAAAGAGGGGGGGTCTTCTGGGGTTCCCGAAGAGGAACGCTTTTCGTCATCTCTTTCATCGGTATGGCAGAAGGTGCAAGCTAACTTGAAAAATATGGGAGGTAAATACAAATGCATGGCTGATAAGAGACGGTCGCCAGGTCCGGACCTAGGAGTGAATGACTATGTGTGGTTGTCTACTAGGAATATCAAATTGAAGGTTCCCTCTTAGAAACTGGGTCCTAGGTTTATTGGTCCTTACAAAATTGTAGCCATCATCAACCCCGTGGCTTTTCGCCTGGAGTTACCTCAGACTTTTAAAATCCATAATGTCTTTCATAAGTCGTTACTCAAAAAATATGTTCCACCTCTAGAACTGTCACCGCTGCCACCCCCTCCTGTTGTCGGGGATGGTAATCTAGAATTTCAGATATCCAAAATTATTAATTCTCGTCGGGTCCGCCGCTCTCTTCAATATCTGGTGCATTGGAGAGGTTACGGTCCCGAGGAAAGAATGTGGGTTCCTGCGTCTGAGGTAAACGCCGACAGGCTAGTTCGGGTTTTTCATGCCTCTCATCCTGAGAGACCTGGTCCTGAGTGTCCGGAGGCCCCTCGTAGAGAGGGGGGTACTGTCACGAGGGTGTCAAGAGCCACGCCTGACTCCGTTGTACCCGGGGTCAGAAGGTCGCAGCAGTTGGCTGCGCGCTCTATGTAATATAGGGCTGTTTCCTTATGGTAGCTTTCTGGGTTTGCTTTGCAAACCCTTTTGGCTCACTCAGGGATCCGTAGCTCCTTCTCCTCAGCTGTTCCTTGTCCAGCACTCCCAAACCTCCTTATATTCCCCTCTCACACTTCTCTGGTTGCCAGATATAGAGCTTCCTGCCTGGACATCTATTCTGACCCTCTGGAGTTGTGTTGCTGCGTTCTCTGGTTGTTGATCCAGAACGCTACCCTCCGGATCCCTGTTGGACCTTTGTGGACTGCTGTGGTCGCCCACCTGGGTGTATGTGTTTGTCTGTATTGTCTGTCCTCTCCCTGGTGTTTCCCTCTTAGTTCAGTGGTGCGGACTAGCGATCCCACCGGCCCGTTCACTATCTAGGGCTCATTTCAGGGAAAGCCAGGGTTTAGGCACGTGATCGCCGCACGGGTGAGGAACCCGTCTAGGGACGTCAGGGCAGTCAGGTGCCAGCTGCAAGGTGAGTCAGGGGTCACCACCTTACCCTCTCCCTTGGGCAGGGCTTTCCCTTTTCCCTCCCTGTGTGTGACGCCGGTCATTACAATTGCACAGCAACCAGGTCTAACAAAGTGAAGGTTATCTAAATTCCTGGTGGCCCAGTGTAGTAATGAGGTTAATGTTTGCATCTCTGGTGGTCTAAGTGTAGTGGTTAATGTCAGCATACCTGGTGCTCTAGGACAGTAGGGCAATGAAGGGGTTAATGACAGTATAACCAGTGGTCTAAGGCAGTGAAGGGGTTAATGTCAGCATATCTGGTTCTCTAGGCCAGTGAAGGGGTTTGTGTCAGTATACCTGGCAGTCTTGGGCAGTGAAGGGGTCCACGTCAGTATACCTGGAGATCTAGGGCACTGACGGCATTCATTCAAATATACCTGGTGGTCTAGGATACAGTAGTTAAGCAATTAAAGTAAGGAACCTAGTTGGGGTAATGGAAGAATTAATTTTTTCAGTGGTTGCTGAATTTTTCAGGCTCGAGCATAACCCTGGTTATAGTTTCCTCCCTACACTGATCATAGTGATGAGTGCAGGCAGGGAATAGAAAGGACTATGCAGCTGTAGCTGTACGCATGCACCCCTCTGTCTATGATTAAGCAGAGAGATTCAGGAATGCTCGGCCTGATAAGCCTGAATGTGGTGAGGAAGGAATGTGGACCCCCCCTGGATTAGGTGCTTATTTCCACTGGCGACTGCTGTAACCCCTGTAGCTATGTTACTGGTTTCCCTGGTGCTACACATTCACTGCTATCTAGATATGAATGTATATATAAGCTTAGAGACATAGCTATGGGAAGTGCACAGTTAGTTGCACCAGAGTAAGGATGAGTGAATCAACTCTAAAGCCTCATGCAGGACCCATGTGCTCCTGCAATGCCAGTCTGGTATCTCACGGACCATGTTCCACGGACGTCTGCATGAGGCTTAACAAATCTATTTGTCTCATTAGTAAGAGTTCTTCACCTGTGAGGGGCTATCCCCATAAAATAAACAGCGCACACCTGCCTCTTGATTGACATGGCTGCTACCAAAGCAGCAAGTATGCATGCACTGCTACACTTCTGGGATTGGAGATAACTCTGATCCTGGTTGTTTAACCGCTTAGATGCCAAAGTCAATGCTGACCACACAGCATTTAAGAGAGGGGGGATCCTTCTTTCACCCCACTGACCTCTCTCCAATATGACTGTGGGGTGCCAAAGGTTGTTATGGTAGCCAAAGCCATAGCAATGGCCCCTAGTTCTGCAATGTCCAGATGCCTATTCAAAGATAGGGTTGAATGGGTATTCTGACAGTTTTCACTGTAACTGACATAATACGCTGAAATACAGAAATGCTGCCATATAGCAGGGATGGCCAACCTGCGGCTCTCAAGCTGCTGTAAAACTACAACTCCCACCATGCCCTGCTGTAGGCTGATAGCTGTAGGCAGTGTGGGCATGCTGGGAGTTGTAGTTTTGCAACATCTGGAGAGCCTCAGGTTGGCCATCCCTGCCATATAGTATATTGGCAATCAGAGGATGGCATGTTCAAGTCCCCAACTGGAATTTAAAAAAGAAGGAAAAAAGTTAAAAAAAAGTGTTTGAAAAGATTTAAAAAATCAAGTATACCAACAAAAAGTCTCCTTTATTCGCTTATGAATGCCTTTATTACTTAAAAACGCTAAAAACTATTTAAAAAAAACTAACAATTGCTACTACCAACCTATATGGCCTATATAATAAAATGATCAAATATTTTTTTTTTGTTTGGTCAACATTGTAAAAATAATAATGTAATAAATTGCTGTATTCTGTTAATACCACCAAAAATGAAATAGTGAATGGGGCCGAATGTACCCCAAAATGGTACCAATGAGAACTACAACTCTGCACTGTTGATGAAAAAAAAAAATCTTATGATCTTTGAAAGCAGCAGCAGCAAAGAAAAAAAATTCTTAAAAAAGTTTTTATTGTGCAAAAGTAGGAAAAAATATATTTGGTATCGTGTTATCATGTAACTTATGCACAAAGAACACCATAAAGACAAAACAAAGAGAAATAATGGCAAAATTGCTATTTTTCTCACTATCATCCAAATAATATATAAAAGTTATATACAGAATATTTTAGGCCTACCCAAAAAATAGTGCCATTAAAAAACACAAGAAAAAACCCTCATATGGCTATGTCAACAGACAAATAAAAACGTTATGGCTTTTGAAATGCGGAGAAGATAAAAAAGCACTCCCACAAAATTTTTATTCTCTGACCTGTTAGAAAGGTGCCAGGTGTAAACTGTAGTGAAGGTAATCTTCTTACCAGTGTCTTAATTTGTGAGTTATCCCCTCCCTTTTCATCCTCAGCTGTGTCAAGTGACCAGCAATCAGACTTTATAATGATGTGTGGACAGGAAGTCAGTTTCTCTATTTATTCCTATGAGAGGCTCAATGTCAGTCTCATAAGAATAAATAGAGAAGTAAATGACTGTAACTGTGTCAGTTGGAAAGTCTGAGTGCTGGTCACATGACACAGCTGAGAATCAGAAGGGAGGGGATAACTCACAAATGCAGACACTGGTAAGAAAATGACCTTCACTACAGATTACATCATGCACCTTTCTAACAAGTCAGAGAATATATTTTTTTGTGGGAGTGCTTCTTTAAAGAGGACCTTTCACCAGAGGAAAGCCTCTAAACTAACTATACAGAAGTGTAGAGCGGCGCCCAGGGATCCCGCAGCACTTACTGTTATCCCCGGGCGCCGCTCTGTTCGCCCGGTATAGCCTCCGGTATGTAAGTAGTAGGCTCCACCCACTTGATCCTGCCGGCGTCTTCTTCTCCTATGCTGTAGCCCTGGCCAATCGCAGCGCTCAGCTCATAGCCTGGCTATGAGCTGAGCGCTGCGATTGGCCAGCGCTACAGCATAGAAGAAGACGCCGGCAGGATCAAGTGGGTGGAGCCTAACTACTTAAATACCGGAGGCTATACCGGGCGAACGGAGCGGCGCCCGGGGATAACAGTAAGTGCTGCGGGATCCCTGGGCGCCGCTCTACACTTCTGTATAGTTAGTTTAGAGGCTTTCCTCTGGTGAAAGGTCCTCTTTAAATGTTATGGCTTTTGAGATGCGGAGAAGTTAAAAAATAGAAAAGAAAAAAACAAGATATAATTTATAACTGAAACTTCCACACACTCCAAAATTGAGTTCAATATGTTTTTTTTTATTGGATTCTCATCTTTCTAGAGGAAAATCAGATGATACGCAAACATTTTCGGTCAGCAGACTTTCTTCAGGCTATCTGATTACCCAGACAGTAAGATATGAGGAAAGCATGGCAATGTAATCGCTGTGGTGAGAAAATGTTCAAGTATAATCTGTTTGCCCCTAAGAAGATGAGAATGCAATAAAAATGTAGTGAACACAATTTTAGAGTGTGCAGAAGTTTCATTTATCAATGGTCTGTACAGAAAATAGAATTGGAAAAAATTCTATAATCAGGATTAATTACTAAAACCATCCATCCTGATCCATCAAAATTTAGTAATAAAAGTCAATGGGTAACAGACTGGACATCTTGATTCTGATTATGCATTTTCCTCTACTTTACTATGCTTACTAACACATTCTGGAACATCTATTCTTATGACTAGGGGTGGACTAGGAACTTACAGAAGCCCTGGAAAAAAAGCTAAAAAGTGGCCCCATGTTGTAGGCAGGTCCAAACTAACTGAAGAGAGCGCAAACCTGAATAGGCAAGGCCAACAAAAGTTGGCGGGTCTAGCAATACCACATACCAAATACCATAATCAGCTAAAAATGCTGCCCCAGCAGAACTAAATTGTTACAGAGGTTGTCCGTAGCTGCCGCTGCCTCACTCACTGGTCCTGAGTTTCAGCTTTGTGATGCCGCAGGCCTGCCTCCTGCTTTCCCATTACTTGCAGGCCTGGCTATTAGGCTTGCTCTGTTCCTCCACGCAGGCTCCAGCCTTCTTTCCAGCTTGGCCTCTCTTCCTGTGCTTCTAGAGTACGCGCTACATGTGGCTCTTGAAGGGCCAGCACATGTGCACCCTAATCTGTTCAAACTTATGGCTGGCTACCTTGGGGTATCCTGTGGGAGGATGCCTGAGCAATATGTTTTCTAGTGTGCTAGAGTGTCCTTAGTAATAATACTGCCTTAATGGTGCTAGTTTGACCCACAACTGGATCCTCTAGTTGTTCAACCTTATGCCTACAGTAAACTTAGACCTCTACTATTGGTCAGTGTATATTTAAACAGGAACAAGGATTATCAGTCCATGTTATTGTTATCCTCATTGACCCTCCATCCCATATTTTGTCCCTTGATGAGCAGGTATGCGAAACATGGCATATTGGCATACTATGCCAGGGCCTTCTTACTGTAGGAGGTGTAAGTTAAAGGTCAGTTCCAGACTTAGATCCGTACGTGGGTCATCAGGAACAGAGTAGCCACCTGATAGGGCTTATTAGGGAATAATAACACATACCATAAATTTTTGATTATTTTAATTGATATTAAACAATAAAAGTTATGTTTTGATGGCAATAATTCATATCTCCCCTACGCACACACACTTTTCATACTGGGTTTTTATGCTGAATCGTTTGCATTTTTTCCTAGGAGAATCAGCTGAATTGTCTAAAACCTACTAAAAGAAAACGTAATCATTCTCTCTATCTGCAGTCTATTCCTTCTATTTCTTATAAAAAATGGAAATATAGTGATGTTTAGGAGCAAGAGGGCAGCAACAACTTTGATTAGATTTAAAGGGTTCTTTATTCCTATATTCAACCATACAAACCAAGGTAGTAAAAATGATCCAAATCAAACCCCCATCTTTGAAAAATATCTCTAACTTCTACACCATTGATACAGCACTGACTCTTATCATTTATCTAATCCAAATTAATATCACTGTGATACATACTCTGTCACCTATCAGGTCTTATTAAGTACATTTGGCACATATATTTGGAAACCTAAATGGAACTCTGGATATCACTTTCTATTGCACATGGTTCTGCAAGTTATTAGAATACTAACAGGACACATACAGTCCTCACCATCCTGTTAGGTGGAAATCTGTAGCGATGATAATGTGCACAATACATCCTTATAGAACTTTACACAGAGATATCAGACCCATGGCATGTAAGCAACGAATGCTTCCCCTCTGCAATCCTGACTCCTAAGATCAACACAACAGCAATACAAGTATATATTATAAAGCCTGAGCAGTTCATTTGCTTTTTGTTATATGAACACTAATGCACTCATACAGCTCTACACATATTAGGAATTTGGGGAAGGGGGGGGGGGGGATCTTAGCTGTTTTGGCTGGGACTTTTAGTACTTGCAGCACCTTACTAGATAAAGATGCAAAGAAAAAGCAGAAATCTGTACCCACATTTCACACTGCTTCTTATAAGATCCATGGTCTTGTGAGAGTCAAATAAAAGAAAAAACCCTAAAGGATATCACTGTTACATTAAGATGACTAAATAGAGTCATTTGCAAACCATATTGAAATCTTCATTTGCAAGTGCCTTCAGGCAGAGCATTCACTTCAATGTGATCTTACAACAGGATCACTGCTACCTAGCCTGACTATAGAGGAAGTGCACACAGTGAGATTAAATTGGTTTGAAGCATACGTCTTCTGTGCCCTCTGTGCCCAGCATAGCCTGGGGAGCTTTGATTGATGTCTTAACAAAGGCTCACCCATGTCAGGAGCTGACTGCTTCACCCCCACACTGCTCATTGGCGTCACAATTGGGAGGAGTTCCTCAAATAAAATAACAACATACCTCCCTGTGGAAGAGATAAATAGAGAGCTTTCCACCCTTTAGAGAGGCAAGGCAGTGCCCCCAGCAGCATTCACCCTGCATAGACTAGAGATCAGCACCATGGACAGCTCCAGACTGCGCATCCTGGCCCTGGGCAGCTGTGTCCTGCTCCTGGTCATCAGCGCTGTGTGTGGCCAGGAGGACAGCTCAGACCTGGAGACCAGGGCACTTCGGGATTTCTACCCCAAAGATGCTGTCCCTTCAAGTGAGAAAGAGTTGGTGAGTGTTTTACTGCATCCTGGGCATTTTATAGCAAATCTTCACCAATGCTTTATGCTCTTTCTATTCTGTGTGCACCTTGTATTGTGTCTGACATTCCACAGGTTGTTACTTTTATACCAGTATACTGTCAATAGGTTAACATTCATCCCTGGGCAATGATAGTTCCGCAGCAGCTGGCATGTGCAGGGCTATGAACTTGTGTATACCCTGGAGCTGAGAAGTTCTACTGCATCTCTGTCTAATTACTGCTGTATCTGTACAGTTTTTGGTATGTTCATTCTTACTGGACTTTCATGTGTATTTTGTAGCTGGGAGCTCTGCAGGAAGTCTTGGAGAAGTTACAGAGTAAACGGGTACCTTTATGGGAAAAGAAATTTGGACAGGTCCCTGTGGTAAGATACTTTTATTTTAATGTGATGTCAATGCATGGTTTATATAGTTATGATGCATCAAGTATTTTAGATGTGCCGCTGCTTTCAATGGACATTGTAGAAGGAGTATGGGAATCCTACGGTGACCTGTACTTCTGATTAATGCTTTTATATGTAACAGCTCAACTAACAATGCAGGTACATATAGTAACAAACAGTATTTGTGTAGTAGAAACTGTGGTTTCCCTTAAAGATGTGGATGTACAAGTAAATTAAAGGGGATAGATAGATAGATAGATAGATAGATAGGAGCTCATATTTGATAGTCGAGGTGTACTCTTTTAGTGCATATTCCCTACCTTTGCACAGTACTGTACGGTATATAACCACACATGCATATCTGAAAAAGTTAATTAGACTCATTCATTGAAATAAGGAACTGTTCATTATCTGCTCATCATTGTAAATCCTTGTTTTTCAGTGCGATATGGGAGAACAATGTGCAGTCAGGAAGGCTTCCAGGATTGGGAAATTATGTAACTGCCCTAGGGGTTCTGTCTGCAACTTCTTCCTTCTAAAGTGTTTATAGAAGAAAAAAAAATCCAAAGACAAGAAGTGCAGAAGTATCCGAGCTCAGCATCAACACAACATCTGGAAAGAAAGAATGTTGGGTGACCATGATTTTTACACTGGTAAAATGATGTACAGTATTTGCTCTGCATTTTGTTCTGTCCTGTTAGCCTCTCTGTTTGCACATTTGTGAAGATAAAAAATAAAGACCTGCTCTCTTTTGTAAAGTCTTCTTTCATGAGGAGTCTTCCAGAAGCTTTGTGCGTAAATATGTTATGCCCAGTAGGTACATGGAACTGAGATGGTAACTGACCTGAAGTTTCTAGGTATCTAGGCATTGGCCAGGGCACAGCTGGGTTCAAGTGCTTTCCTACATTTTCAGTAATCAAATTTTTAGATCTTTATTAATTATCTACTTTCCTTCATCAATATACAAAAGACATATTTGAAAGTGAATGAGCATGTCAAATCATCAGCTGCCAATTTAGGGTATATATTTAAAGTTTTTGTTAACTAAAGAGGTTGTCAGGATATAATATGAAATAGTCAAGGCATAACCTAAAGGTTCAATTCTGGTTAAACAAGGAACGCTTGATATTTTGTATTCCAGAAGCAGTGCCATATTTATCCATGGGATATGCCTGGCATTACAGCCCTGTACCTCCAGTATCTCCCTGCGATATCACTGACGTCCTCCCCCTCTGCCCGTCATGTCGCCTCTCAGCTCTCTGTATGGGCACCACAGTACATAGTGCGGGCATAGGTCTTACTATATGTACTGAGCATGCGATGCTGTGCCTGTGTAGTACAGTGAGGCTGATGTTATTACTATGTACTGTGGTGTGCAGGCCCAGGCCAAAGAGCTGAGAGGAGATGTCACCAGCAGAGATGGAGGGTGTCGCTGACATCACAGGGAGTTAGGAGATCAGGGGGGAGGTATGGCCCATCTAAAGAGGCACGCTTCGGCTCATTGAATAGGCGGGCTTCGGCTTTTAGGAAGGTTGGAAATGCCCAGCTGGGCACTTTTTGGCTCATTTGCATATAAAACAAACTTAATTCTCTTGCGATCATAAATTACAGAAAGAAAACAAAGTTTTGTTTTAAACACCAGAGAAGAAGGGAGGGACCCTGAGGCAGCTCACTCTATTGAAGCTCCACCCCCGCTGCACTTAGAGGGGTTGTGCAAAATGTGAAAGTTTTTGGCAAACTCCCCCATTCTGCCAGACCTGCAAAGGGAAGATGACTTTCCTGCTTCCTGGTGCCAGCTCCCTGCTCCTTCTCCTGCAGGCCCGTGATGGTCCACTGGGCTCCATCGATGTCAACATCTGGTTTGACATCGCCACAGTCAATCACTGTCCGCGGTGGTGTTTGGCTCTCCTTACGTCATGTCAAATGATCACATGGTGAGCTGGACAATGTCAAACCAGTTGTTGACATCGATGGAGCTCAGTTGAGGATCACAGGCCTGCAGGAGAAGGAACGGCAGGTAAGTAATCTTTGCAGGTTTTCAGAATGGAGGGGTTGCCAAAACTCCTCATTCTTGCACAACAAATTTAAGGAGCAGAATATGGCAGAATAAAAGTTCATATTCTCACTGCTCCTGATAAAAAAGTCACAAAAGGCATGTTTGTACTGTATCTTTGCCTGGGCCTGCGCACCACAGTACATTATAAGGGCATCGACCTCACTGTACTGCACATACAGAGCACTGCTGGTTCCATCACTGAAGGACCACAGAGCTCCTACACTGACAATGACATGCACAGTACATATAGTGACACCGATGCCCGCACTGTGTACTGTGGTGCCCAGACAGAGAGCTGAGAGACTACATCACCGGCAGAGGGAGAGAACATCGGTGACATCGCAGAGAGTTACTGGATGTTCTGGGCTTTCTGAAGAGGTGGGCTTTGGCTCATTGAATAGGCAGGCTTGGGCTTTTGGGAAGGTTGGAAACCCTCTGCTGGGGACTTTGTGGCTTATTTGCATATAGAAAAACTGGACACCAAAGGTATGTTTGAAACCATGTTTGAGTGTACAAGAGCACCTTAGCATTAGTTACGTATATAGGTAAAATATTGCATTTAAAAGGGTTTTCTGGTATTTTAATATTGAACTATCCTCAGGATAGGTCATCAATATCAGACTGGCGGGGTTCGACATCCGGCACACCCACTGATCAGCTGTTTGAACAGAAGGGCGTGTTCCATGCGAGCGCAGCCTTCTCCTTTTTGATTACCTGCTCACCGTTGACAGCACAGCAGTGAGCAGGGGTAATTACAAGCCGTCCCATTCACTTCAATGGGATGGCTCCTTCCTATTCAAGTGTATCAACAGTGAGCAGGTAAACAAACAAGAGAAGGCTGCGCTCGCATGGAGCATGGCCTTCTGTTCAACCTCAGGATAGGTCATCAATACTATAATCCTGGAAAACCCTTTTAAGATTCCTTTTAAGAAGCAGAATCTGGTAGAATAAAAGTGAACATCCTCACTAGTCCTGATGATAAAAGCTCCATAAAAGGTATGTTTTCACTGCTCTCCACAGCTCCTACCTAGTGCTGTTAGCAGTTTAGCATGGTCAAAACTGCTGACAGACTCCCTTTAAAGAGAAATTCCTGAAGAATCCATTGCTGATGCTCTGTACCATAGACAAGTCAGAGTGCACATGCTGACCCCTATCCACCATCAAAATTGCCTACAATGGGCACATGAGCATCAAATATGGAGCAATGGAAGATGGTGGCCTGGTCTGATGGATTCTCATTTTCTTTTACATCATATGGATGGAAAGGTGCATATGAGTTTGGGTATAGGTAGGGGGGCAAACAGGGCATGTGCAGTTAGGACTAGGGGAAGGGAGGCTCCATCCTGGCCTCATTTTCAGATATCAGTTCATGATGCAACAACCTACTAGAATATTTGCAGTACTTCAGAAAAGAAGAAAAAGGGATGAAAATTCCAGCACTGTAAAATGAACAATCCTTTATTTCTTGCAGTTTAAAAACTCCAAAAAACACACATAGTAACAATCTACGTGTTTCGGACCATCGCATGTCGGTCCTTACTCATGATCATGAGTAAGGACCGACATGCGATGGTCCGAAACACCCAGATCGTTACTATGTGTGTTTTTTGGAGTTTTTAAACCGCAAGAAATAAAGGATTGTTCGTTTTACAGAGCTGGAATTTTCATCCCTTTTTTTCCTACATTTCCACGGCCATGTCGAGGCTGTTTCCTTGCTCTTGACGAGCTTGCAGGTGAGAGCTGCCTTGCTTTTGAACTGTTTGGATTCAGAAAAGAAGAAGCTTATTTGCCTAGGGCAGAACTGCATCACCTGCTGCTAGAAGCCTGACTTCTGGTGACCAGGAGAGAGAAAAGGCTCCCCCGGTGCTTGCAACCATCAGCCAATGCCCTACTCGTGATTCGGCCAATAACTGCCAAACTAGAACTGTCTGGGGCAGAAGACTGATTCCTGTTGCCAGAAACTACTGAAGTTCAAGTTGGACAGGAGATGGCAGAAGTTACCGCCACATGGCAGAAGATGGTGAGACAACCATGGCCAAACTGGTCATCCATGATGTGGGGCAGCAAACTCGATGCCCTGAAAATGGCAGAAGAGATGTAGGAAGCCCATGAACATGGCTAGCCACCCATGTCATCATTGTGACTTGCACCAGCCAGTGCAGTGGTTGCAGCCATGGCTTCTGCTCCATCACCTGGCCTGGGAGGATCTATACACAGATTCCCTGCTCCAATAGGCTGTGGCTAGAGGAATCTTCAGAGGGAGAAAACCGGCCACAAGACCTACTATTTGCGGCCCAGGGACCCTGTACTGTAATGGCGAGTAGGTACCATTAAGTGGTTCTTGTGGACTGGGGTTTCGGCTTGATGACAAGACCCAAGATAAGATCCTTGTCTGTCATAGGTCAGTGAAATGTTCCTACCTGCCATCACCCCTCCACACTCTGTATCAAGGTGACCAGGTGGAATATACACCCATGCCTGCTCCTCAGTGCTCATTTTCTGCTGGGATCACCCACTTACCCAAACTACTAGAGATGGCCAGAAAATCCAGAAGTCTGGCCTGTAGGACAGGAGGCCCCTACTGCACCCTATGGCTTACGGGAGTCTGAGCAAGGGACTATCTGCTATCAGCATTTGCCTTGCTCTGCTCCTGAGCCATTGATCCTGGGGACCATCTGCTAGCACCATTGCACCCACTTTGGGAGGTATCTCCTCTTGAATGAATTATCTTGTAGATGGAGTTCTGCAACCAGAGGTTCCCTGCGCCCCACTGTCAAACATCCAGAG
The DNA here is from genome assembly GCF_905171765.1 of Bufo bufo. Taxonomy (NCBI): domain Eukaryota; kingdom Metazoa; phylum Chordata; class Amphibia; order Anura; family Bufonidae; genus Bufo; species Bufo bufo. The sequence goes on from NC_053389.1 coordinate 675,520,552, forward strand.
CTACAGACCAGCAGTTCTGCTTCACAGAACCACCACCCATGGAAGATCCTGAAGATAATTCAGAGGATGAGGGATTCCTCCTGCTCAGAGCCCTGAGGGTGCAGATAGGGTAAGAGACAATATACTGAGCTCTGTGATTTGGACCTGCTGCCTCTCTTTTAAAGGGACTCCACCGTCAGTCAGAATTACTATCCCACTTGGGCACATTGCACCTTCCCCTTCCCTTAAACCTAACCACCTGAGATGCCTGCAATGTTAAAAGTTACATACCCAAGGAAAGACTCTGATGTTAGTAGAGTGCCTTGTGCTTTAAAGTTTTGTAACATTTAAGGAAAGCACCCAGTAAAAAGACTCAAATGCATCTGACCTCTCTGTCACCAGTTATTTGCAACAATGAAGACTTGTAACTATTGTCATGGACTAAAACGCATCTGTGCCACAATGTGCTTATTTTTGCCAAAGGCTCTCACTTGATTTGTTTAAACATTTTGCAAGGGAACGGACTTCAATGTAATTAAGCCCACTGTGCTCAGTTTGGTATGACAGGAAATATGGATTTTAATTAATTAAAGGGAACCTGTCACCTGGATTTTGGGTATAGAGCTGAGGATATGGGTGTTACGGCCTATGGTGTGCGCTGTGACACTGTTGCTACACCTCCGGTTGCCCACGGCAATGTGTTGCTGTGTGTGCATGCGGTGGCAGTGTCTCGGCCTTCTGGGTGATTGCCGTGACATGGTTGCCACGCATGTTGTTGCCTGCGGCAACGTGTAGCTTTTTATGCTTGTGTGTGCACCTCCCCTTTAAGTGGCTTCCTTCCCTTGTCTGGTGTTGGAAGGGTTAACTCCCTAGTGTGTTAACACTGGGTTTATGTGTGTGTATGTGTGGCTGCTTGGGCTATTTAGCCTCTGCTGGATGCCTGAAGCTGAGGGGTACTCCAGCCATGGTGTATGCTGGAGTTATCATCCTGGTCTTCATATGCCATCTGTCCAGTGAGGGCCACCCTTGTGGTCATAGAAGATGTTAAGATTATGTTCTTGTGGTGTCTCACGTTATTGCAGCTATGGTGCAATAACCTGCAATAACTATGGGTTCCTGTGTGGTTTGTGGTGTGTGCTGTGTCCTTTTATGTTGGTATGGACATCAGCACTTGTGCACGGGTTCCAGTCAGTGTGTCTGTGGCAGGTAGGCATGTTTCTGGTTTCACTTACCTGCCAGCTCCATATGCTGTATGTGTTCCCCTCTCCTTGCAGCATGGCCAGTGGAGACTACTGTTCGTCCGTGTTGTGGAGGAACAGGTCGTCTTACCCTGCTCCTAGTCCAGGGATTTCCTGAGGGTTAGTAGGGCCCCGAGGTTCCGGAGTATGAGCCCTCCTACCATCTGGGTTGGCTCATACGGTTAGGAGTCAGGGTCAGAATTAGGGACGCATTAGGAGGTGACCTGCTCCCTGATCCCGGCGTCCTGGCCTAGTAGCTACCCGTTATCCCTTTGATACCGCACGGTGGGGGGTTTCCCCCACTCCCCGCCGTGACAATGGGCTGCTAGATCACCGCTAGCACATCCGCAATATCAGGTCCCCATAGCTCTCTGTGCTTTTATTGTGTCAAAAAACGATTTTATATATATGTAAATGAGGCAAGTAAGAAGCCCAAGGAGCTGTTACTAACATTTCCAGAGCCCAGCCACGCCCACTGTGATGGAGCCCAGCACCGCCCGCATCCTCCAAATCTCCTCCTTGCTCCCCGACATCACAAACCTAGAACGCCATAATCTCGTGATGCTCGAGCTAGCGCATGCGCAGTTCGTTCCCTGAGGCTGATGCCAGCACAGGGAAGGAACACTATGTCGACACTGCGCATGCGTTAGCTCGTGCATCACAAAATTACAGCACACTAGCTTTGTGACGTCGGGGAGCGAGAAGGAGATTCGGAGTATGCAGGGCTGTGCTGGGCTCCTTCACAGTCGGCATGGCTGGGCTCTGGAAACGTTAGTAACAGCTCCTTGGGCTTCTTACTTGCCTCATTTACATATATATAAAATCGTTTTTTGACACAATAAAAGCACAGAGAGCTATGGGGACTGGATATTGCGGATGTGCTAGTGGTGATCTAGCAGCCCATGTCCTCAGCTCTATACCCAAAATCCAGGTGACAGGTTCCCTTTAAGTCCCTGCATAGTTAGATAGATAAGCATTCCTACCGCTGAACTATTGTGTAGGTATTCTTCCCTTAGTCACTTGTGGTAGGTAGTTAGCACCTAGGCTTAAAGTCATTATATTTTCCATGTGCCTTAACCCTTTTTCTTGTAGCCAAGTTAAAGAGAAGGGAGCCAGCTGACACTGGCTTCTCTGAGCCCATGCAACCTGCTGCCACAGTTGATTCCAAGCACCAAGCCAAGGCCAGCTTGCCTCACAGTAGGGGGGGATGCAGTAACCCAGACGAGCTTATTTGCAAACTGTTGATGTTACGTAATGGTTTTTTATGCTATATAATGTCGCTTAATGGATAGCTTTTTTTTCCTTAATTAAAGAAATCCTTTAAAAACTGCTTTTTATATTTATCTTTGATTTTCAAATTTGTTTGATAATGTGAAACATTTACGGTAACTCTGACAAATGTTCAAAAACAAAAGAAATCTGTAACGGGGCAAATACTTTTTCACAGCACTGTACTGTATATTTATTAGTTCTGCAATTTAATTAAATACAAATGGGTTCTTATATTTTCACACAGTAATACCATAAAAGCTGCAGTATTGGTGCATGATCTGAAAAGAAGTTCCATGTGAAAATTAATAAAATGAATTCATGTTTAGCAATTGTGTATTTATCTAGCAAAGCTGCTTTCTGGAAAATACAAAATAACTATGTTCTTTATCCCTTGTACACAGATTTGCTATTAAGAAGTTTGTTCGCCTCATTAAAACCACCTAGTGAGTTTTACTAATAAACTGGTTATATGGCTCTAGTAAAATTTTGTATTATGTGACTAGGATACAATAAATGACAGGGGTCAAATGCTTCCCTATAATTGTGTCTTATTGCCAGAGAATTGCTAGATAATGTCACCCCCGAGGTTGAATGTTTGCCACAGCAGTATTCCATGCTGTCCATTCAGATGAATAATTGCAACTAGCCGAGTCCATCAGAGAGAATGACTATTTCTCAGCTGACTTTCTGGCTGATCACCTTGTTAAGTTTACCAGCCTGTGCATAAAATATTAAGGGAACGTAATTCAAATGCTTACAGTGTCGCCATGTCAATCGGGCATAACCTGGCTTCCACTCTGATTCTTTTTTTGCATTCAAGTGCCATGTTTGCAACCATATTGTACTTGTTGGTCTAACACACCAGGGAATCCAGTAATTACAATACTGGAGCACCTATTCTTATCATTCTATGATGTTCCATTCCTCTATTATTCCTTCTTGAGGTGACACCAACCCAACTGGTAACACCCAACTGAATCTTCATTGCAAACTGCTGACTATTCATAAACCTCAAGAAGGAATAATAGAGGAACGGCATATCACAGAATGATAAGAATACTGTAGATGCTCCAGTATTAGTATTACATGGAGAATGCAAGCAGTTACTAAAACAGACTTGTTTAGAGAGGGACAACAAAATTGGGATGGGCCAGTAATACCGTAGTGCAGCACAAAATACTACCCCAGCAAAATTAAATACCACAGTGTAGCATAAAATACTGCCCTATCACCATACTGAGGACAGGTGATACAGTTGAATTCAGGAGGACACCTACGGCTGCTGGCTAAGTGCATAAGTACTTCCATATAGGCAAGGGGGGCAATTGCCCCCGGGCCCCCGAGTCCTTAGGGGGCCCCCACGCCGGCCCGTAAAACAAACTATAGGCAGGACAGTCACACGGAGATGAGCACTTCCATTGTGGAAGCGCTCATCTCCATAGTCATCTGTATCGCTGTCCTCAGGACATCGATACAGATGGCTGTGCTGAGGCAGGGGTGGGAGAGGTGTGTCCCTTCCCCTTCCTCTGATAGGCTGCAGGCACTAGGTCGGCGCATGCGGCGCGATGACGTCATCACGCCGCCTGAGCCGTACAGCGCGGGACACAGGCCGGAAGAGGCCTGCATCGCATCGCTGACATGGAGGTAAGTATAAGTGTTTTTTTTTATTTTTGTGTACAATACTGGTGGCCACTGGCACATGATGGGGGGCTCTGGCTACTGGCACATGTTGATGGGGGGGCTCAGGCTACTGGCACATGATCGGGGGGGCCTATGGCTACTGGTACATGATAGGGGGGCCTATGGCTACTGGGACATGATAGGGGGGCCCTATGGCTACTGACACATGATAGGGGAGGGCCCTATGGCTACTGGCACATGATAGGGGGCCCTATGGCTACTGGCACATGATAGGGAGGGCTCTGGCTACTGGCACATGATAGGGGGGGCTCTGGCTACTGGCACATGATAGGGGGCTCTGGCTACTGGCAGATGATAGGGGGGGGCTCAGGCTACTGGCACATGCTAGGGGGGGCTCTGGGTACTGGCACATGATAGGGGGATCTGGCTACTGGCACATGATAGGGGGTCTCTGGCTACTGGCACATGATAGGGGGGGCTCTGGCTACTGGCACATGATAGGGGGGCCTCTGGCTATTGGCATATGATATAGGGGGGACTCTGGCTAATGGCACATGATATAGGGGGGCTCTGGCTACTGGCACATGATATAGGGGGGTGCTCTGGCTACTGGCACATGATATAGGGGGGCCTCTGGCTACTGGCACATGATGGGGGGGCTCTGGCTACTGGCACAGGATAGGGGGCTCTGGCTATTGGGACATGATAGGGGGGTCCTCTGGCTACTGGCACATGATATGGGGGGGCTCTTGTTACTGACACATGATGGTGGGGGCCTCTTATTACTGGCACATAATTGGGGAGCATCTATGAGGGCACATTTTACTGGCACATTATTGGGGGCACTTCTTACTGGCACATTATTGGTGGGCACTTAAGGGGCATCTACTGAGACCACAAAGAATGGTTATTTTATATGGGGGCTCTGTATAGGGGCATTTTATACTGGGACACATTATGGTGGGTACTATGGGGAAGGGGGGAGAGGAGTACTATGGGGTCATCTATGGGGGCACTGAGAAGGGGTATTTTATACTTACAAATTATGGGGGACACTGAGGGCATCTACTGGGGAACTATACAGTGGAGGAAATAATTATTTGACCCCTCACTGATTTTGTAAGTTTGTCCAATGACAAAGAAATGAAAAGTCTCAGAACAGTATCATTTCAATGGTAGGTTTATTGTAACAGTGGCAGATAGCACATCAAAAGGAAAATCGAAAAAATAACTTTAAATAAAAGATAGCAACTGATTTGCATTTCATTGAGTGAAATAAGTATTTGAACCCTCTAACAAAAAAAGACTTAATACTTGGTGGAAAAACCCTTGTTTGCAAGCACAGAGGTCAAACGTTTCTTGTAATTGATGACCAAGTTTGCGCACATTTTAGGAGGAATGTTGGTCCACTCCTCTTTGCAGATCATCTCTAAATCCCTAAGGTTTCGAGGCTGTCTCTGTGCAACTCTGAGCTTGAGCTCCCTCCATAGGTTTTCGATTGGATTAAGGTCCGGAGACTGACTAGGCCACTCCATGACCTTAATGTGCTTCTTCTTGAGCCACTCCTTTGTTGCCTTTGCTGTATGTTTTGGGTCATTGTCGTGCTGGAACACCCATCCACGACCCATTTTCAGTTTCCTGGCAGAGGGAAGGAGGTTGTCGCTCAGGATTTCACGATACATGGCTCCGTCCATTTTCCCGTTTATGCGAATAAGTTGTCCTGTGCCCTTAGCAGAAAAACACCCCCAAAGCAAAATGTTTCCACCCCCATGCTTGACGGTGGGGACGGTGTTTTGGGGGTCGTAGGCAGCATTTTTCTTCCTCCAAACACAGCGAGTTGAGTTAATGCCAAAGAGCTCTATTTTGGTCTCATCAGACCACAGCACCTTCTCCCAGTCACTCTCTGAATCATTCAGGTGTTCATTGGCAAACTTCAGACGGGCCTGCACATGTGCCTTCCTGAGCAGGGGGACCTTGCGAGCCCTGCAGGATTTTAATCCATTGCGGTGTAATGTGTTTCCAATGGTTTTCTTGGTGACTGTGGTCCCTGCTAATTTGAGGTCATTAACTAACTCCTCCCGTGTAGTTCTAGGATGCTTTTTCACCTTTCTCAGAACCATTGACACCCCACGAGGTGAGATCTTGCGTGGAGCCCCAGAGCGAGGTCGATTGATGGTCATTTTGTGCTCCTTCCATTTTCGAACAATCGCACCAACAGTTGTCACCTTCTCTCCCAGCTTCTTGCTAATGGTTTTGTAGCCCATTCCAGCCTTGTGCAGGTCTACAATTTTGTCTCTGACATCCTTGGACAGCTCTTTGGTCTTTCCCATGTTGGAGAGTTTGGAGTCTGCTTGATTGATTGATTCTGTGGACAGGTGTCTTTTATACAGGTGACTAGTTAAGACAGGTGTCCTTAATGAGGGTGACTAATTGAGTAGAAGTGTCTAACCACTCTGTGGGAGCCAGAACTCTTAATGGTTGGTAGGGGTTCAAATACTTATTTCACTCAATGAAATGCAAATCAGTTGCTATCTTTTATTTAAAGTTATTTTTTCGATTTTCCTTTTGATGTGCTATCTGCCACTGTTACAATAAACCTACCATTGAAATGATACTGTTCTGAGACTTTTCATTTCTTTGTCATTGGACAAACTTACAAAATCAGTGAGGGGTCAAATAATTATTTCCTCCACTGTATATGGGGCATTTTATACTGGTACATTATGGGGGGCACTAGGAGGGAGGGGGAGAGGAGCACTCTGGGGGCATTTACTGGGGGCACTATATAGGGGTATTTTTATACTGGCACATTATGGGGGCACTATGGGGACATTAGCTCAACTGGGGGCATTACAAGGGGGTATTTTTTGCATTGTCACATTATAAGGAGAAATATTTCTACTGGGGGGGGGGCATTATGGTGGGCTTTATTACTCCCCCATGGTATGACCCCCTAGTAGCAGCACCAGCCTCTCCCTGCTCTGATATCCCTCTGCCCCTTCTCCAAATCCTTATTATGAAATCTTTCTCATTAGGATAAAACACATCAGCGCCGCCGAGCCCCCGGCCAAAGTGTTGAAGTGGTATCCGAGATCCCCAAGGGTCAAGCCAAGTAACTGTAAGTTTTCATATGAAATATGTTTATGTTATACACATATAGCATACACTGTGCCATACAATATACAGTTTCTTCTGTAAAAGTCATCAAGTGTCATGGGGGGGGGCCCTTATTGTTTTTCGCCCCAGGGCCCCATTTCACCTAGAACCGGCCCTGCCTAGCATTAATCAATACTGAGAGCTTCAGATCTTTATGTAACTGTCCAACTCTGGCCGAGTGCGGTCACGTCATCAATGCCCACGCCCAGCCAGCATGATTTATCACGTCGCTGAGCAGGATTTTGTGTGGTATCCAGGAACCATGAGGCTGCCTCCTGGGCAACGCCTACCAAGAGATTTGCTGAAGTGAGACAACCCTTTTAACAGTAGGAATAGTAATAGTTACTCGAGCTTCCATGGCAAAGAAAGACCACACCTAAATCACACGATACGGAGGTTATGCTTGCTTCAATTTCTGATCCACTGGAGGAAAATAGGACTTGCAAAACTAGATTTCCTAACAGATAAATGGTTGTTGTTGTAGAGTTTGCTTTCACTCAGCATAGTTACCAGCATTTTCACAAGATGTACTCTGTTGATGGAATACATTTGGAAGATTACAGCCCAGTTAATGGCATACAATATTTAGAAAGGAAGCGCACTGTGGATAATCCCAAATTATAAGAAGGGTCCCTCCTAAGATATTATGATAACACAATGTTCTTCTAGTGGGCTCAAATTGGCAGCTGTAATCTATGGAGAAACCTATGAGCAAGTGTTCAATTTCCCTACGGTGCCACCTGATAAGAGGAATTGCACCATTTCCATTGAAATTAATGGGTTGTCCTTGTAATGCATGGACATGCCAGGTCTGCCAGTGCTTTGCCACTGCTTTCTGCCCTGCCTTATAGATGACATTGCTGAACAGCAGATACCCCTGTATTATCACAGATTCCCCTAATAGGATATGTGAGAATGGGTTTTCTAAACCATAAAAAAACTTTCAATTTGTAGAATAGATTAGGCATATCAAGCTATTATTGAGAATATTCATGTCTACTTATCTGACTGTGGTACAGCAGTCCATATCTTTGAGTAGTATGTGCTTTCCTATTGAGCCTCCCCCTGCTGGATATGGTAGTATCCTGAATCCTAAAAGGACTACCATAAAACGTATAGCAACAGCCTATATGCAGATATTCTATGTGAATAACCTAATATAAGAAAGGTATGAAAGCAAAATGGTAAATGCATGTATACTTGAAAATTGCATAATTTCCTATTATATAAACAAAATAAATGTAAAATATTAAAAACAGAATACCCCTTTAAGGCAGTCATAAGACCCCTATTCCAGTCATAATACACTTCATGACAGCCAAAATGCCAGTATGGCACTGTCTACCGAAGGCACAGAGTAAGGCGCTATCTACAAGGGGCATAGAGTATGGCACTGTCTACAGGGGGCACACAGTATGGCACTATTCTCTAAGGGGCCTCCTGCTTCTGAATGTCCCAGCTTAGGAGTCCCTGCTCTGTCTCCATATATGGAGTCAGTGCTGTGAACATGAAGGGGGTATCCCCAAGCATTGTCAGTATTCTTGGGGACACCCTGTGTATTGAAGTCTTATTTAGCCTCTATTTATTTGAATGTTTCTGCTAGGATTCAAATTCACAACCATATACATTAAATATATGAGCTATAGCTATAGAGCTCAATGTTAAACTGTTTCAGAAAAACCTCAGAGTAGTTTCTCATGTATTAGGTATTCATATACAGCAGATGTATAATTTTATATTTTTTTTAGTAATTATAAAAAAATGCATTACACAAAATAAATATACTTTTAGCCATAATATATTTTCAGCAGTTTAACATTGAGCTCTATAGCTCAGTGGTTAAGGTTGTTGCCTTTAATGTAGATGGCTGTGAGTTTTAAAAAATAGAGGTTAAATAAAACGTAAATACGCAGGGTGTCCCCAACAGTGAGAAGTTTGTTTTTATTGAAAAAAATGGAGCAAAATGTAAAATAACACCCATGTTAATCAACGCCAACCTTTTTAACCAGAATTTTTTGTTGGAAAAGGTGGAAACCCTAACAGCACCCCCGCTCAGGACCTCTATAAACATCAGGACTCACTTTGGAATTTTTTTTTCTTTTCATCGCTATATTCTGACCCCCATAACTTTTTATACTTATGTCTACGGAGATGTGTGGGGGCTCATTTTTTGCGGGATGATCTGTCATTTTTGACAATATAATTTTGGGGTGTGTATGACTTGGTTACTTTTTATTTGATTTTCTTGGAAGATAGGCCTCATGCACACGACAGTATTTTTTTGCGGTCTGCAAAAAGCTGTTTCGTTGTTCCGTGATCCGTTTCCGTTTTTGCTTCCGTGTGTCTTCCTTGATTTTTGGAGGATCACCAGACAAGAAAAGTGAACAAAAAAAATCTAAGTCAAGTTTGCCTTGCAAATGATAGGAAAAAAACGGATGCGGACACGCGGACGCGGATGACAATCTTGTGTGCCTCCGTGTTTTTTCAAGGACCCATTGACTTGTATGGGTCCGCAAACCATTGTCCGTGAAAAAAATAGGACAGGTCATATTTTTTTGAAGGACTGGAAACACGGATGCGGATGACAAACGGTGCATTATCCGAGTTTTCAACGGACCCATTGAAAGTCAATGGGTCCGCAGAAAATCACAGAAAACGGAACAACGGACACGGAACACAACAACGGTCGTGTGCATGAGGGCATAAAGTGATAAAAAACTGCAAATCAGCCTTTTTCATTTTTTTCTGTTATGCCATTCACAATATGGGCTAACTTTTTTATATTTTAATAGTACGGGCATTTTCGCATGCAGCGATGCCCATAATGTTATTTTTTTATTATTATTTTGGGTAAAGGGGGGCGATTTGAATTTTTCAGTTTTTTTATATTTTATGGACCAAGTGGACCACAACTTGCAATCAAATTGCAGTTTATACAGAATTATGGAAATTGCTCTATTAAGCCTCATTCACTCGTCCGTGTCCGTACTCAAATCCGTGAGAAGCTGGTCAGTGATGCATCCGTGAAGCTGTGAAGTGAAGAATCCGTGGTGGGTCCGTGGGTCTGTTTTTTGCTGTCCGTGTGCCATTCGTGTTTCACTAACACTGAACAGCTGAATTTTTTTTTTCAAAGCATCTCTTCCTAATGATCCCTGAAGCACGGATGCAACACAGATGGCATCCGTGTTGTATCCGTGGTTTTCACTGACCCATAGACTATAATGGGCGTGATGGATTCTTGAACACGGACAAAACAGAGCATGCATCCGTGCTGAAAACACGGACCCACGGACCGTGCTAAAACACTGATGTCTGAATACACGCATTAAAATGAATGGGGACGTGTGCTGTCCGTGGAGAATGCGTACAGCACATGTCCGTGAAACACTGACGTGTGAATGAGGCTTTATTCTGTATAGAAACCACTGTATCACAGTTCAGTGCTTTCACCTAGTGGCCTAAACTGGGATATACTAATAATGAGCCTGGAAGCCTAGGCTGCGGCTCGTTAGTAGAACAGGATGCTTTCCCCGATCTCTGCTGGGGAAAAGTGCGGCTGAACAGGAAGCCTGCACTTCCGGTCTTTAACACTCTCAGATGCTGTGGTGACATTAGACCACGACATCTGAATAGTTAAATGTCCGGCTCAGCATTACCGCTGTTCGTGGACAGCAGGTACCCGGTTGCTATGGCACCCGCTCCGCTCCAGAGCGAGCACCATCTTTAAAGACCCAACATGCGCTGTACATTTATGGATGTCGGAAGGGATTAATGGTCACATGATGAAATGTGTATAGGACAGAGCTTTCTTTCTGCATGGACACTGGTGCTGTGCAGGTACTTTGGGAGAGAGGGGTTGAGTATGCCTGCGAGCGGCCATGTGAGGGAGGGTCTAGTGGTGTGCAGTGCAGTCCTGGGGTACATGCTGTATGACCACCCGCTCCATTGCTGTAGCTTTTTGTTCAAGGAGGGGAACTCATTCCTGTGAGGGGAGGGGGCATGTGGCGTATTCTGGGGCCATGAGGGTGCAGATCTGTGTGTGTGGGGCTTTATGGGGTGTAAATCGGTGAGGGGGGGGCGGAATTGACAGAATGCAACTGTGTTGTTAGTACATTATTACAAGATTTGGGGCCCCACTTTTGATTTTGCCCAGGGCCACATTTTGTCTAAAACAGGCCCTGTACAAAGAGCATAGAGTATGCCACTATCTACAGGGGACACAGATTATGGCACTATCTACAGGGGCACAGAGTATGACACTATCTACAGGGGGCATAGAGTATGGCACTATCTACAGGGGGTATAGAGTATGGCACTATCTACAGCAGACACCGAGTAAGGCACTATCTACAGGGGGCACAGAGTATGTCACTATCTACAGGGGCATAGAGTATGGCACTATCTACAGGGGGTACAGAGTATGGCACTATCTACAGGGGCATAAAGTATGCCACTATCTACAGGGGACACAGATTATGGCACTATCTACAGGGGCACAGAGTATGACACTATCTACAGGGGGCATAGAGTATGGCACTATCTACAGGGGGTATAGAGTATGGCACTATCTACAGCAGACACCGAGTAAGGCACTATCTACAGGGGGCACAGAGTATGTCACTATCTACAGGGGCATAGAGTATGGCACTATCTACAGGGGGTACAGAGTATGGCACTATCTACAGGGGCATAAAGTATGGCACTATCTACAGGGGGTACAGAGTATGGCACTATATACAAGGGCACAGAGTATGGCACTATCTACAGGGGGCATAGAGTAAGGCACTATCTACAGGGGGCACAGAGTATGGCACTATCTACAGGGGGCACAGAGTATGGCACTATCTACAAGGGTCACAGAGTAAGGCACTATCTACAAGGGACATAGAGTAAGGCACTATCTACAAGGGACACAGAGTATGGCACTATCTACAGCGGGCACAGAGTAAGGAACTATCTACAGTGGGCACAGAGTAAGGCACTATCTACAGGGGCACAGAGTAAGGCACTATCTACAGGGGGCACAGAGTAAGGCACTATCTAAAGGGGGCACATAGTATGGCACTAACTACAGGGGGCATAAAGTATGGTACTATCTATAGGGGGCACAGAGTAAGGCACTATCTACAGTGGGCACAGAGTATGGGACTATCTACAGGGGGCACAGAGTAAAGCACTATCTACATGGGGCATAGAGTAAGGCACTATCTACAAGGGGCATAGAGTGAGGCACTATCTACAAAGGGCATAGACTAAGGTACTATCTACAGGGGGCACAGATTAAGTCACTATCTACAAAGGGGACAGAGTATGACACTATCTACAGGGGGCACAGATTAAGTCACTATCTACAAAGGGGACAGAGTATGACACTATCTACAGGGGCACAGAGTATGGCACTATCTACAGGGGGCATAGAGTATGGCACTATCTACAGGGGACACAGAGTAAGGCACTATCTACAGGGGAGAGAGAGTATGGCACTATCTACAGGGGCACAGAGTATGTCACTATCTACAGGGGCATAGAGTATGGCACTATCTACAAGGGGTACAGAGTATGGGACTATATACAAGGGCACAGAGTATGGCACTATCTACAAGGGGCATAGAGTAGGGCACTATCTAAAGGGGGCACAGAGTAAGGCACTATCTATAGGGGGTACAGAGTAAGGCACTATCTATAGGGGACAGAGAGTATGGCACTATCTACAGGGGCACAGAGTATGTCACTATCTATAGGGGCATAAAGTATGGCATGATCTACAGGGGCACACAGAGTAAGGCACTATCTACAGGGGCACACAGAGTAAGGCACTATCTACAGGGGCACACAAAGTAAGGCACTATCTACAAGGGGCATAGAGTAAGGGACTATCTGCAGGGGGCACAGAGTATGGCACTATCTACAAAGGGCATAGGATAAGGCACTATCTACAGGGGGCACAGATAAAGGCACTATCTACAGGGGGCACAGATAAAGGCACTATCTACAAGGGGCATAGGGTAAGACACTACATATAAGGGGCACAGAGTAAGGTACTATCTACATGGGGCACAGAGTAAGGGACTATCTACAGGGGGCACAGAGTAAGGCACTATCTACAGGGGGCACAGAGTAAGGCACTATCTACAGGGGGCACAGAGTAAGGGACTATCTACAGGGGGCACAGAGTAAGGCACTATCTACAAGGGGTATAGAGTAAGGGACTATCTACAGGGGGCACAGAGTAAGGCACTATCTACAGGGGGCACAGAGTAAGGCACTATCTACAGGGGCACACAGAGTAAGGCACTATCTACAGGGGGCACAGAGTAAGGCACTATCTACAGGGGGCACAGAGTAAGGCACTATCTACAGGGGCACACAGAGTAAGGCACTATCTACAAGGGGTATAGAGTAAGGGACTATGTACAGGGGGCACAGAGTAAGGCACTATCTACAGGGGGCACAGAGTAAGGCACTATCTACAGGGGGCACATAGTAAGGCACTATCTACAGGGGGCACAGAGTAAGGCATTATCTAAAGGGGGCACAGAGTAAGGCACTATCTACAGGGGGCACAGAGTAAGGCACTATCTACAGGGGCACACAGAGTAAGGCACTATCTACAAGGGGCATAGAGTAAGGGACTATCTGCAGGGGGCACAGAGTATGGCACTATCTACAAAGGGCATAGGATAAGGCACTATCTACAGGGGGCACAGATAAAGGCACTATCTACAAGGGGCATAGGGTAAGACACTACATACAAGGGGCACAGAGTAAGGTACTATCTACAGGGGGCACAGAGTAAGACACTATCTACAGGGGGCACAGAGTAAGGCACTATCTACAAGGGGCATAGAGTAAGGCACTATCTACAAGGGGTATAGAGTAAGGGACTATCTACAGTGGGCACAGAGTAAGTCACTATCTACAGGGGGCACAGAGTAAGGCACTATCTACAGGTGGCACAGAGTAAGGGACTATCTACAGGGGGCACAGAGTAAGGCACTATCTACAAGGGGTATAGAGTAAGGGACTGTCTACAGGGGGCACAGAGTAAGGCACTATCTACGGGGGCACAGAGTAAGGCACTATCTACAGGGGCACACAGAGTAAGGCACTGTCTACAAGGGGCATAGAGTAAGGGACTATCTGCAGGGGGCACAGAGTATTGCACTATCTACAAAGGGCATAGGATAAGGCACTATCTACAGGGGGCACAGATAAAGGCACTATCTACAAGGGGCATGGAGTAAGACACTACATACCTTAAACATCTTGACTTTTGCTTGCTTTCTGACTCTCTTCTCTCACTCTCTACCATATGCTCCCTCCAAGACCCAGAAGCTGCCACCACCCTATATAACAACACAATAAGTACAGCTCTGGACACTGTTGCCCCCCCTCACACACAACAAAACCCCAAAAATCAACAGACAACCTTGGCACACCAACCTGACCAAAAAACTCAGACAAGCTTCCAGGGCTACTGAGCGGCAATGGAAGAAATCCCATTCTAAAGATCATTTCACCGCATACAAGCAATCCCTCCTCATATTTAAATCCTCACTCGCTGATGCAAAACATGCCTACTTCTCATCTCTCATATCTTCCCTGTCACACAGCCCTAAACAACTTTTTAGCACTTTTAACTCCCTTCTCCGTCCCCCAGCGCCCCCACCCTCTCCTCTCTTCTCAGCTGAGGACTTTGCCAAATATTTCAAACAAAAGATAGTCAACATCAGGGAAAGCTTCACTACACAGTCCCCACAGACCCTCTACACAACTGCTCGGTCCTCTTCTCCCAAAACCTGCTTCTCCACCATTAAAGAAGAAAAACTCTCCACTCTACTCTCCAAATCTCATCTGACCACCTGTGCAGTGTGCACTTGACCCAATCCCATCCCACCTCATCCCTAACCTCACCACAGTGTTTATACCAACCCTAACTCATCTCTTCAACCTATCACTAAACTCTGGTGTCTTCCCCTCTGCTTTTAAACATGCTACCATTACACCCATCCTCAAAAAGCCTTCACTTGACCCATCTTCCTTGTCCAGTTATCGCCCCATATCACTTCTTCCGTATGCCTCAAGGCTACTTGAACAACATGTCCATTCAGAACTGTCCTCCCACCTCTCCTCCTGCTCCCTCTTTGACCGCCTACAATCTGGCTTCCGATCCCACCTACTGACAGCCAAAACCAATAAACAATACTCTGTCCTCCTTCTCCTTGACCTGTCCTCTGCCTTTGACACTGTTGACCACTCCCTTCTGTTGCAAACTCTCTCATCTCTTGGCATCACCGACCTGGCCCTCTTCTGGATCACATCATACCTCACAGACCGGACGTTTAGCGTCTCCCACTCTCGCACCACCTCCTCGTCTCATTCCCTCTCTGTTGGTGTCCCGCAAGGCTCTGTCCTAGGACCCCTGCTCTTCTCTATCTACACTTTTGGCCTGGGACAGCTCATAGAGTCCCATGGCTTTCAGTATCACTCCTACGCTGACGACACACAAATCTACCTCTCTGGTCCAGGCATCACCACCTTACTATCACGAATCCCACAATGTCTATCTTCTATATCATCCTTCTTCGCCTCTCGCTTTCTAAAACTTAACATGGATAAGACAGAATTTATAATCTTTCCCCCAACAGACCTATCTATCATGATCAATGGCTGCACACTCTCCCCGGTCAACAAAGTCCGCTGCCTTGGAGTGACCTTGGATTCTGCACTTTCCTTCCGACCGCAAATCCAAGCTCTTTCCACCACCTGCCGCCTCCAACTCAAAAACATCTCCCGCATCTGTGCTTTCCTTAACTTTGAATCTGCGAAAATTCTTGTACATGCCCTCATCATCTCCCACCTAGACTACTGCAACATTCTCCTCTGTGGCCTTCCATCTAGCACTCTCGCACCCCTCCAATCTATCCTCAACTCTGCTGCCTGATTAATCCACCTCCCACCCTGTTACTCCTCTGCCTCTCCCCTCTGCCAATCCCTTCACTGGCTCCCCATTGCCCAGCGAATTCACTTCAAAGTACTAACAAATACATACAAGGCCGTCCACAACCTGTCCCCTCCCTACATCTCTGAGCTACTTTCCCGATACACCCCCAGACGCACTCTCCGATCCTCACAAGACCTCCTTCTCTCTTCTCCTCTTATCGCCTCTTCCCACAATCGACTCCAAGATTTCTCCCGTGCATCCCCCACACTCTGGAACTCGCTACCCCAACATATCAGACTCTCACCTACATTGGAATCCTTCAAAAGAAACCTGAAAACCCACCTCTTCAGACAAGCCTACAACCAGTGACCCTGCTGCCTCTATACCGCCATGACCAACTTCACCCTCACCTACTATGTCCTTCTCCCATACCATGTAGATTGTAAGCCTCATGGGCAGGGCCCTCTCTCCTTCTGTACCAGTTTGCAACTTGTCTTGTTTATGATTAGTGCAATTGTCTGTATTATGTATGTGCACCGCTTATCATATGTATAGCGCTATGGAATGAATGGCGCTTTAATAATAAATAATAATAATAATACGAGGGGCACAGAGTAAGGTACTATCTACAGGGGGCACAGAGTAAGGCACTATCTACAAGGGGCACAGAGTAAGGCACTATCTACAAGGGGCATAGAGTAAGGGACTATCTGCAGGGGGCACAGAGTATTGCACTATCTACAAAGGGCATAGGATAAGGCACTATCTACAGGGGGCATAGGGTAAGACACTACATACAAGGGGCACAGAGTAAGGTACTATCTACAGGGGGAACAGCGTAAGACACTATCTACAGGGGGCACAGAGTAAGGCACTATCTACAGGGGGCATAGAATGTGTGGCACAGGGGGCACTACTGGTAGACTCTCATGTACAGTATATGAGTGGACATAGGCGCACTGCAAAGCTCAACATGGTTAATACGTATTTATACACTCCACATAATTGTAATAAATGGTCAGCCTCTATATGTATGTACGACAAGACCAGATGAATGCTGGGGAATAAAAGTCAGAGGCAAAAACAAGGACGATATTGTATTTCCCAGGTAAATACGGTATCTGCGCATACAATTACGGTATCTGTCACGCGCAAGACTAGTGGATAAACAAAGCATGTCGGGAAGTAGGATTCAGCCAATCAGTGGCGCTACTGCCCTGGCTGCATCGCGAAGCACTTCGGGAATTGTAGTCCGTTTAGTTTTGAAGCTGAGGGCTGGCGGGCTGTGGAGGCGGCAGGGACTGATGTAAACATTGCAGTGCATCGCGGTTCCCGGTGTCTGGGCCCGTGGAGATGATTCACGAACTTCTCCTGGCTCTGAGCGGCTATCCCGGCAGCATCTTCACCTGGAATAAGCGGACGGGCCTGCAGGTCGTGTATAGCTGTGGCTGCTCATGGAGCCTCCGTTTTAGTCATGCCCACATTAGAGGGCAGTCTCTTCTATATTGTTGTATAGGCTGACATAATGAAGAACTAGGAACTCAGGGGGCATTTATCAAACTGGTGTAAAGTAGAACTTATTTGACCTTAGCAACCAATCAGATTCGACCTTTCATTTTTCACAGCTCCTTGTGAAAATGAAAGGTGGAATCTGATTTATGCTATGGTCAAACAAGCCAGTTCTACCTTACACCAGGTTAGTTCTGGTGCCATATACAGGGCTTCCTGTACCTGTACTGCTGTCAGTCCGTATCCTGCAGTGGCAGTATATGGCCTTGTGTCTGTCGTCTGTGGTCAGTGTGTGCTGTTACATGCAGCCATCTATCTGCTCCTCATGCCAAAGAAAAGATAAATGTAAAAACTTTCATTAAAGGGTTATTCCCATCTGAGACAATGGGGCATATCGTTAGGATTTACACCCATTGTCTGACAGGTGTAGGACGGGACCATACACCTATCTCATGAAGGAGGGCGCAGCGCAGCTTGTGCAGCCACCGTTTCCATTCACTTCAATCAGGCAGGTGGAAATAACCGGGCCAGAGCTCTGATACGGCCGTGTGCATGAGGCCTAAGGGATTCTCCAACCAGATCTTTTGGTTCCACGCACACCAGTTCACTCCTTGTCAACAATTTCCCCCAAGCGGCACGTGACCCAGTAAGGTGCTCCTGGGGAAAGGGGGGGGGGGGGAACGGGACATCACCACTGTGGCCAGTCATTGGCTGCAGCAGAACATATGTCCCCTGTCCATTCCAGACGTTATAAAGCAAGGAATAAGTGTCCGGCGCACCAAAGAATTCAAACCTCAGCAGCAGGGATGAAGTTAAAGGGTTTCTGTCATCAGAAAAATGGGTATTAAGCTGGCTGACATTAGCGATGTGCTAATGTCAGCTGAACATAACTATATTAGTCCCATGTCACTATGTGCCACCGTTATTTAGAAAAACGAATATGCAAATGAGCCTCTAGGAGCAGGGGGGGGGGGGCGGACGCGTTGCACCTGCTCCTAGACTAGAGGCTCTGTTCACTCACCTCTTTCCACGCCCTTCTACACTTGATTGACTGGGCCAGGGCAGCGTTGGTCTCCTGTCTGCCGGGGAAATCTCGCGCCTGCGCCGTCCCATTCAGTATTTGGCGCAGTAAGGGAAGGACGTTTGCCGGCAGCCGGCTTTTTCATTGCCATGTATTCAGCGCATGCACAGTGAGATTTCCCCGGCAGACAAGAGACCAACGCTGCCCTGGCCGTGTCAATCACGTGTAGAAGGGCGCGGAAAAAGGTGAGTTATTATAAAAGTTCGTTTTTCTAAATAACGGCGGCTCATAGTGACATGGGACTAATATAGTTATGTTCAGCTGACATTAGCACATCGCTAATGTCAGCCAGCTTAATACCCATTTTTCTGATGACAGAAACCCTTTAAAGAGGACCTTTCATCGGTCCAAACATTGTGAACTAAGTATCATGACACATACAGCGGCGCCCAGGGATCTCACTGCACTTATTATTATCACTGGGCGCCGCTCCGTTCTCCCGTTATGTCCTCCTTTCTTGAGACAAGTTGTACTTCCTAATGGCACCATTTAATATTGCCTAAGATGTACTGTAGTGGGAAGCTGGAAAAAATTTCCAAACAGGGTGAAATTGAAAAAAAAAAATCCAATTCCACCAGTTTTATGGGTTTTGTTTTTACACCTTTACCGTCACTCTCCAGATCAGTATGATAGTTGCGTGTACTGAGCTGTGTGAGGGCTCGTTTTTTGCAGGACAATCTATACTTTTCAAAGATACCATGACTTTTTGATCACTTTTTATTTCATTTTTTTGGGAGGTGAAGCAATGATAAAATGGAGAATCGGCCATTTAGATATTTTTTTTATACTTTTTTTGTTACGCCATTCACCGCACGGGATAAATATTTTTATATTTTAATAGTATGGTTTATTTTTATTTAAATTGTAGTCAAAGGGGGTTCATTAGAGTTTTTTTTTTTAAAAGTGTTTTTTTCGAAACTTTTAAAAAGTTTCCCTAGGGAAATTGAACATGTGATTATTAGATCACTTCTCATTCACTCCAATGAATTAGTGAGAATTTCACTATGTTCCTACGGAGCCCTGCCACGGCCAGGTTCTCCTGAAGAACATTGCTGTGGCAGCCTCGGATCATTCAGAAAGACTTGCATACAGTATCCGCTCGGGGTAGCCATTGCAGGCTCGGGAGAGCGTGCTGCTGAGGTTTTTTTACCTCTCCAATGCCATGGTCAATTTTGACCATGCTAGGGGTGGCTGATTAATCAAATTAATTAGCTTAATTTTCCATTTTAATGTCCGGCGATGTGTGTTTTTTTTTTTTTTTTTTTCTTAAATCGGCATATTGATTTTTTATTTTTTTGTGTTCTGCTGCTCTGGCGCAGCCTGTGTAAAGTCCTTTCCAGGAATTATGGCATGGATTATGATGATGCATAGGTTGTGGGCACAAGCAGGTGAATTGCCTGAGTGACTTCTTCTCTATGGAGTAGGAAGCAGCTTCCACCTTACTCCCTCCTTGCCCAGGACAGGGAGGTGAAGTAATGCCAGCCATTCCAGTGCTTTCTCCGTGGGCACAGGCGCCTTTCATCAGTCCTGGTGGAGGGTGTAATTTGGTCCAGATGGCCATCAACATCCCTGTAATGCAACAGGACATGTAAGGTGGTGGTCTTGCAACTGGTACATTGGCAGTGCCAATTACTACCTTGGTTTTTTCTTATTCTCTGCTGTCTATTTTAAAGCATTCTGCCCAGACTTCCCCATTATTGGCAGAAGGACTATGCACCTTAGTTATTGGAGGTAGCAGACTGTCTGTAGGCAAAGATAGCCCTGAAACTAATGCTACCCCTTGTTCTATGTGCATATTACGGGGCCTGGGTGACTTTTGGCCAAGGACAATTAAATGGTCAGGGTTCAGGAGGAATGGATTTTAATGTTGGGCGGCTGCTTATCTCCTGCTGCTCTACTGAAATGGGCTCATTAATTGTGGAGTAGGGGGATAGAAGTGTTTACTCCAAAATCATCATACAGCGCGCTCTAAACTGTGGATAATGAGGTCCTGCTGATGGCTGTTAACTTCTATGATGCTCCTATTCATATGCAAGTTCCTCAAGGGTACCTCATTCCACCTGATGGCACCTCTAAATATGGAAGACTGGAAAGTTAGTGGCGTCTGACCAGCCATGTCTTAGAGTGGGCACGTGTAGATAGCTGCTGTGTATACAAGACCCAGAGCTGTGTTCTAAACCTAATGTACCCAACCTAGAATAGAAACTGAAATCTGTGAAAATATAAACCCGAGTCTAAAGAACCCCTTCGCTGTGACGGACAGCTGGCAGTTCGGCAAAGGCAGCCGGACTCTCTGCATAAGCGCTGTCAGTCACAGCGAAGGGAGTGCGGTTACCGTGACTTGAAGCACGGAGGCCGCTGCCCCCTTGACTTCAAGCATGTGTGGAGAAGCGCGCCGGGTAGGGGATAAAACAACGTTTTCAGGACTTTTGCTGCATCTGCCTTCAGGAAGAAAGGCATCATCAGAAACACGCTGCTGGCTACACGCAGGTACTGCTGGCGGCTAGGGATGGTTTTGGGAGGTGACAGGTTCCCTTTAAAAGGGTTGTCCCATTAAGACAACTTATGCCCTGTCTGATCGGCGGGGGTATCATCACTGGGGCCCTCACGGTGCTAGAACAGGACCATAGAGTGCAGGGGAGAAGAGAACACACGTGTGTCTGCCACTCCATTCAAACAGGCAACATGGCAACTTTTCCAGTGATTAGCGGAGACCCCAACAGTGGACCCTGAGAAAGCTGCAATGTTTCGCATACCCCAATTCTTGCATAAAATATTATGCCACTTTTGGGAGTTCAGAGAGTGGGCAGTGTGGGGTCGGCCATGGCTAGCCCAACACATTTATTATCATCTACACCGCCTCCCTTCCTGGCGTAGATTTCCTTTTTGGCACATGGACTTGCACAGATGTGTCACAGGTATTAAGAGGCCTGCTCCTGTTAATATATTGTGGGGCATCTGACCCCAGGGGGAGATTAACTAAATTCAGCATGTCATACGCTGGCCTTAAGAAATGTCCCCCTATGTCTTCCCCTTGTGTCTAGCTGTATAATATTTTTCATTACACGTCTGAACACAAGTTCTGCCTCCATTGTTGTAGCGTTTTCACCAGTTTATTCTTCGTCCCGGAGTCCTCGTCTTTTCACTGCTGTACGTGATCTCCCTTTTCTAGATGTGATATATTAAGTTATAGGCTATTGTATGTTCTTATAAAAAATTATAACCTAGCCATGTGTTTTGTGTTTATGCAGGTTTCCCAAGATCTGCCATTTCTTCATCCTGGAGAAACCAATGTACTGAACCGTCTCTGCAAGTTAGGGACGGACTATATTCGCTTCACGGAGTTCATTGAACAGTACACTGGGCATGTCCAGCAGCAGGTATTAATATCAGATTCTGAATGGGCCTTTGAGCTAGGGGGTTCCCTGGGACTTCTGAGGCTCTGGTCCATATCACATTTTGTTTTAGGTCTGTTCCTTATGTATTATTTGCTAAAAGTAAAGTTATCCTTATCAACTATATTTTCTGCCTTAGTGGATAATGGGGTACAACACATTACTGCTATTTAGGTCAAGGTTAGGAGTACTTTCAGGAACTTCTACCCAACCTCCAACTCTGTGTCTGCTATGAGGCCTGGGTCCATAGGATGCAGTGCCTTCCCAGAGTTAAGGACTGAGCAGGAACCTCGCTGTTCACCAGCTAATGGCTCTTAATTTTCATTCCTGCACCACAAGGGAGGCAGCAGAAGACAGAGCAGGATGTTCTTCATGTTGAAATGCCCTCCATGCCTGATGTCAGATTGAGCTGGAGAGTATCACTGAAGATACACTCCAAGGGTATGTCCACACAGGAGACGTGCGCTGCAGTGGAAAAACCGTAATGTGTCCACAAAATTTTGCTGTAGCAAAATTAAGACCAAATGGTACAAATTTTGTGGTGGAAATCATAGTGTAAATACTTCACTTTTGTGGCGGATTTCGCCCTTTTCATTGCAAAGCGGAAAATCCACTGCCGAAATCCGCAACATAAATTGAGATGCTGTGGGTTTTGAGTCAGACCCACAAGTCAAGTTATATGCACATTTGAATATGCTATTATATTACTACAGTGGCTCAATCTTACTAGACTTCTGCAGTAATGTGCACTGTCCTCGGCGCACCCACTGCCGAATAAATAGCTAAAGTGTTATGAAGTAATTTAATGACAGGCACTCTATTCTCTGGTGTAGCATGGAAAAGTAGACTATATTATTTTAATCAATGTTACATTTTATTAAAAATAGTCTAAATAAATTCACAAATAAATTAAAACCCAAATATATTTCCCTGGCTATCTAAATTGATGTCAATGATTACCTTTAAAGAATCATGATTCATATATCAAAAAACAATTACTATACACCATGATTGTATCACTACCAATTTGATATTTGATT
This sequence comes from Bufo bufo, assembly GCF_905171765.1. Taxonomy (NCBI): domain Eukaryota; kingdom Metazoa; phylum Chordata; class Amphibia; order Anura; family Bufonidae; genus Bufo; species Bufo bufo. The sequence goes on from NC_053389.1 coordinate 675,543,807, forward strand.
ACATATATAGAATTACAGGATTAAAAGGACCCTCCTTTTAAAATTGATAATGTATCAAAAATACAAAAATAAAAATGTGAAATATAAAAATAAATAAGTAAAAACTGGTCCTTCTTGTAAATAGTTCTTATAACAGTATATAAATCTGTGATGATAACTTAACAAATTAATAGGCTGATGTCTCCAATACTATTGTGTTGCTGATCAATTAGTGAATAAGAACACGTGCTTCTTGTGGAATATATATATATATATATATATATATACATACAGTACAGACCAAAAGTTTGGACACACCTTCTCATTCAAAGAGTTTTCTTTATTTTCATGACTATGAAGGCATCAAAACTATGAATTAACACGTGGAATTATATACATAACAAACAAGTGTGAAACATCTGAAAATATGTCATATTCTAGGTTCTTCAAAGTAGCCACCTTTTGCTTTGATTACTGCTTTGCACACTCTTGGCATTCTCTTGATGATCTTCAAGAGGTAGTCCCCTGAAATGGTCTTCCAACAGTCTTGAAGGAGTTCCCAGAGATGCTTAGCACTTGTTGGCCCTTTTGCCTTCACTCTGCGGTCCAGCTCACCCCAAACCATCTCGATTGGGTTCAGGTCCGGTGACTGTGGAGGCCAGGTCATCTGGCGCAGCACCCCATCACTCTCCTTCATGGTCAAATAGTTCTAACTTTCAAAGTTTTCCCAATTTTTCGGCTGACTGACTGACCTTCATTTCTTAAAGTAATGATGGCCACTCGTTTTTCTTTACTTAGCTGCTTTTTTCTTGCCATAATACAAATTCTAACAGTCTATTCAGTAGGACTATCAGCTGTGTATCCACCTGACTTCTCCTCAACGCAACTGATGGTCCAAACCCCATTTATAAGGCAAGAAATCCCACTTATTAAACCTGACAGGGCACACCTGTGAAGTGAAAACCATTTCAGGGGACTACCTCTTGAAGCTCATCAAGAGAATGCCAAGAGTGTGCAAAGCAGTAATCAAAGCAAAAGGTGGCTACTTTGAAGAACCTAGAATATGACATATTTTCAGTTGTTTCACACTTGTTTGTTATGAATATAATTCCACATGTGTTAATTCATAGTTTTGATGCCTTCATAGTCATGAAAATAAAGAAAACTCTTTGAATGAGAAGGTGTGTCCAAACTTTTGGTCTGTACTGTGTGTATATATATATATATATATATATATATATATATATATATATATATATTTTATTTGATAGTGATGAATTGATCGCCAATAGTATCAATGTCTTTCCTTCGGTTATATAACAGTTATATTTCCATTCATAGATTATTGGTTAATAGATCTTACTTTAAAATTATTACATTGCAACCCCGAGGAAATTCGTCATAGTGTATGCACCAAACTGTGTTTCGCTCCTTATATAACGGAAGTAATCCGCTCCATCCGTTCCGGAGCTACTGAAGAACCGCTGGTCGGTGGAATGCCAGACTCTTTCCAATCAGATAGTGATGGTTTATTCAGAGGACAGGGCATAACCTGGAAAGGGTTGGACAACCCCTAGAAAGGGTTTTCTGAGACCCAAAGCAATTTAGTTATAGTCCTGAAAGTGTATTGCATAAAGAAAAAAAAGCCCCTCGCCTGGTCAGTGCTGCTCTGTTCCAGCCCTTAGGGTCCTGTCTAGTGTGACATCTCGTCCTTAATCGTGTGCACATCTGCAGTCATTCACTGGCCTTAGCAGGCACATGTCCCCCACAGTCACATTCTGCCGGGGGATACGTCTCCACTGAGGCCAATAAATAACTGCAAAAGTGCATGTTACATAATGTGACAGATGGGACGTCACAGTTCTGGTCCACAGGGGACTAGACACCAGGGTGGATATGATTTAAATCAAAATGATTTAAATCATGATTTAAATCACTAGTCAGTAAGGCTTGATTTAAATCATAGTTTTCTACATAAAGACTAATTCTTGCTGATATAACTTATAATATGCAAGTAGATGAAGATTTTTAGAATAACAACTTTTCATATTAGTTTGATTAGGTTGATTCTGCATTCATAGGTTTGTAGAAGTTAGGATTAAGGTATTTTTCTCAACTCTGTTCATGTCATAACATTTTTGCTGTGAAGAAGAGGCATGTGATCTCTGCTGAGTCAAATTCAGTTTTGAGAACTGCAAAAGTAAACCAAGCATCCGTGATAATATTTTGTAGGCAGAGAAACTGCCCAATAATCTTACAAAAACCTCTGGAAGAGCATGACATTGTGAATGGATTAATGGAATTTATTTACCCAAAAAATTACACATATAGAAACATAGAATGTGTCGGCAGATAAGAACCATTTGGCCCATCTAGTCTGCCCAATATACTGAGTACTAGGGGTGCACCGAAATTCCATTTCGGCCGATATTGGTACATATCGGCAGAAAATATGGGGTTTGGGATTTGTCACCCGCGCCGGGCGGGCGGTTTACTTTAAGTCACTGCATCTTTATTTTACCTTACAATCGCCTGCTCCGCCTCCTTCATTCATAAAGTGGGCGGAGCAGGTGCGTCACGTGAGTAAGTGACGTTACGCCGCCCTCCGCTCTGCCTGCAGAGTTGTTACTGGAGCGTCACGATTGTAAGGTAAAATAAAGATGCAGTGAGTGATTAGTCTGCTGTGAGCAGCAGGGCCGGGGCTGTTATGGGTAGGGGGATCGGTCTATGGCACTGCTATGGGGAGGGGGGATCTGTGCACTGTTATGGGGAAAGGGATCTGTGCACTGTTATGGGGAAAGGGATCTGTGCACTGTTATGGGGAAAGGGATCTGTGCACTGTTATGGGGAAAGGGATCTGTGCACTGTTATGCCCATAACAGTGCACATATCCCTCCCCTCCATAACAGCGCCACCCACAGATGAATTTCATTCATGAAAAAGAATTATTAATAAAATCATTTAAAAAAAAGTATTTTAAAAGTATTTGGGCAAAAAGGCAGTTTCAGTTTCGGTTTTCGGTCAAGGGCATCCTGAATTTTCGGTTTCGGACCAGAATTTTCATTTCGGTGCACCCCTACTGAGTACTATGGATAGTCCCTGGCCCTATCTTATATGAAGGATAGCCTATCCCATGCATGCTTAAACTCCTTCACTGTATTTGCAGCTGCCACTTCTGCAGGAAGGCTATTCCATGCATCCACTACTCTCTCAGTAAAGTAATACTTCCTGATATTACTTTTAAACCTTTGCCCCTCTAATTTAAAACTATGTCCTCTTGTAGCAGTTTTTCTTCTTTTAAATATTCTCTCCTCTTTTACCTTGTTGATTCCCTTTATGTATTTAAAAGTTTCTATCATATCCCCTCTGTCTCGTCTTTCTTCCAAGCTATACATGTTAAGGTCCTTTAACCACCTCAGCCCCCAGTGCTTAAACACCCTGAAAGACCAGGCCACTTTTTACACTTCTGACCTACACTACTTTCACCGTTTATTGCTCGGTCATGCAACTTACCACCCAAATGAATTTTACCTCCTTTTCTTCTCACTAATAGAGCTTTCATTTGGTGGTATTTCATTGCTGCTGACATTTTTACTTTTTTTGTTATTAATCGAAATTTAACGATTTTTTTTGCAAAAAAATGACATTTTTCACTTTCAGTTGTAAAATTTTGCAAAAAAAACGAGATCCATATAGAAATTTTGCTCTAAATTTATAGTTCTACATGTCTTTGATAAAAAAAAAATGTTTGGGTAAAAAAAAAATGGTTTGGGTAAAAGTTATAGCGTTTACAAACTATGGTACAAAAATGTGAATTTCCGCTTTTTGAAGCAGCTCTGACTTTCTGAGCACCTGTCATGTTTCCTGAGGTTCTACAATGCCCAGACAGTACAAACACCCCACAAATGACCCCATTTCGGAAAGTACACACCCTAAGGTATTCGCTGATGGGCATAGTGAGTTCATAGAACTTTTTATTTTTTGTCACAAGTTAGCGGAAAATGATGTTTTTTTTTTTTTTTTTTTTTTTTTTCCTTACAAAGTCTCATATTCCACTAACTTGTGACAAAAAATAAAAACTTCTATGAACTCACTATGCCCATCACGAAATACCTTGGGGTCTCTTCTTTCCAAAATGGGGTCACTTGTGGGGTAGTTATACTGCCCTGGCATTCTAGGGGCCCAAATGTGTGGTAAGGAGTTTGAAATCAAATTCTGTAAAAAATGACAAGTGAAATCCGAAAGGTGCTCTTTGGAATATGGGCCCCTTTGCCCACCTAGGCTGCAAAAAAGTGTCACACATCTGGTATCTCTGTATTCAGGAGAAGTTGAGGAATGTGTTTAGGGGTGTCTTTTTACATATACCCATGCTGGGTGAGAGAAATATCTTGGTCAAATGCCAACTTTGTATAAAAAAATGGGAAAAGTTGTCTTTTGCCAAGATATTTCTCTCACCCAGCATGGGTATATGTAAAAAGACACCCCAAAACACATTCCCCACCTTCTCCTGAGTACGGCAATACCAGATGTGTGACACTTTTTTGCAGCCTAGGTGGGCAAAGGGGCCCATATTCCAAAGAGCACCTTTCGGATTTCACTCGTCATTTTTTACAGAATTTGATTTCAAACTCCTTACCACACATTTGGGCCCCTAGAATGCCAGGGCAGTATAACTACCCCACAAGTGACCCCATTTTGGAAAGAAGACACCCCAAGGTATTTCGTGAGGGGCATGGCAAGTTCCTAGAATTTTTTATTTTTTGTCACAAGTTAGTGGAAAATGATGAATTTTTTTTTTTTTTTTTTTTTTCATACAAAGTCTCATATTCCACTAACTTGTGACAAAAAATAAAAACTTCCATGAACTCACTATGCCCATCAGCGAATACCTTGGGGTCTCTTCTTTCCAAAATGGGGTCACTTGTGGGGTAGTTATACTGCCCTGGCATTCTAGGGGCCCAAATGTGTGGTAAGGAGTTTGAAATCAAATTCTGTAAAAAATGACGAGTGAAATCCGAAAGGTGCTCTTTGGAATATGGGCCCCTTTGCCCACCTAGGCTGCAAAAAAGTGTCACACATCTGGTATCTCCGTATTCAGTAGAAGTTGGGGAATGTGTTTTGGGGTGTCTTTTTACATATACCCATGCTGGGTGAGAGAAATATCTTGGTCAAATGCCAACTTTGTATAAAAAAATGGGAAAAGTTGTCTTTTGCCAAGATATTTCTCTCACCCAGCAGGGGTATATGTAAAATGACACCCCAAAACACATTCCCCACCTTCTCCTGAGTACGGAGATACCAGATGTGTGACACTTTTTTGCAGCCTAGGTGGGCAAAGGGGCCCATATTCCAAAGAGCACCTTTCGGATTTCACAGGTCATTTATTACAGAATTTGATTTCAAACTCCTTACCACACATTTGGGCCACTAGAATGCCAGGGCAGTATAACTACCCCACAAGTGACCCCATTTTGGAAAGAAGACACCCCAAGGTATTCGCTGATGGGCATAGTGAGTTCATGGAAGTTTTTATTTTTTGTCACAAGTTAGTGGAATATGAGACTTTGTATGAAAAAAAAAAAAAAAAAAAAAATCAGCATTTTCCACTAACTTGTGACAAAAAATAAAAAATTCTAGGAACTCGCCATGCCCCTCACGGAATACCTTGGGGTGTCTTCTTTCCAAAATGGGGTCACTTGTGGGGTAGTTATACTGCCCTGGCATTTTCCAGGGGCCCTAATGTGTGGTAAGTAGGTAAATGACCTGTGAAATCCGAAAGGTGCTCTTTGGAATATGGGCCCCTTTGCCCACCTAGGCTGCAAAAAAGTGTCACACATGTGGTATCGCCGTATTCAGGAGAAGTTGGGGAATGTGTTTTGGGGTGTCATTTTACATATACCCTTGCTGGGTGAGAGAAATATCTTGGCAAAAGACAACTTTTCCCATTTTTTTATACAAAGTTGGCATTTGACCAAGATATTTCTCTCACCCAGCATGGGTATATGTAAAATGACACCCCAAAACACATTCCCCAACTTCTCCTGAGTACGGCGATACCAGATGTGTGACACTTTTTTGCAGCCTAGATGCGCAAAGGTGCCCAAATTCCTTTTAGGAGGGCATTTTTAGACATTTGGATACCAGACTTCTTCTCACGCTTTGGGGCCCCTAGAATGCCAGGGCAGTATAAATACCCCACATGTGACCCCATTTTGGAAAGAAGACACCCCAAGGTATTCAATGAGGGGCATGGCGAGTTCATAGAAAAAAAATTTTTTTGGCACAAGTTAGCGGAAATTGATATTTTTAATTTTTTTCTCACAAAGTCTCCCGTTCCGCTAACTTGGGACAAAAATTTCAATCTTTCATGGACTCAATATGCCCCTCACGGAATACCTGGGGGTGTCTTCTTTCCGAAATGGGGTCACATGTGGGGTATTTATACTGCCCTGGCATTCTAGGGGCCCTAAAGCGTGAGAAGAAGTCTGGAATATAAATGTCTAAAAAATTTTACGCATTTGGATTCCGTGAGGGGTATGGTGAGTTCATGTGAGATTTTATTTTTTGACACAAGTTAGTGGAATATGAGACTTTGTAAGAAAAAAAAAAAAAAATTCCGCTAACTTGGGCCAAAAAAATGTCTGAATGGAGCCTTACAGGGGGGTGATCAATGACAGGGGGGTTATAAATGACAGGGGGGGTGATCAATGACAGGAGGGGTGATCAATGACAGGGGGGTGATCAATGACAGGGGGGGTGATCAATGACAGGGGGGTGATCAGGGAGTCTATATGGGGTGATAACCACAGTCATTGATCATGCCCCTGTAAGGCTTCATTCAGACGTCCGGATGCGTTTTGCGGATCCGATCCATCTATCAGTGCATCCGTAAAAATCATGCGGACATCTGAATGGAGCTTTACAGGGGGTTGATCAATGACAGGGGGGTGATCAGGGAGTCTATATGGGGTGATCACCACAGTCATTGATCATGCCCCTGTAAGGCTTCATTCAGACGTCCGGATGCGTTTTGCGGATCCGATCCATCTATCAGTGGATCCGTAAAAATCATGCGGACGTCTGAATGGAGCTTTACAGGGGGGTAATCAATGACAGGGGTGTAATCAATGACAGGGGGGTGATCAGGGAGTCTATATGGGGTGATCACCACAGTCATTGATCACGCCCCTGTAAGGCTTCATTCAGACGTCCGGATGCGTTTTGCGGATCCGATCCATCTATCAGTGGATCCGTAAAAATCATGCGGACGTCTGAATGGAGCTTTACAGGGGGGTAATCAATGACAGGGGGGTGATCAGGGAGTCTATATGGGGTGATCACCACAGTCATTGATCACGCCCCTGTAAGGCTTCATTCAGACGTCCGGATGCGTTTTGCGGATCCGATCCATCTATCAGTGCATCCGTAAAAATCATGCGGACATCTGAATGGAGCTTTACAGGGGGGGTGATCAGGGAGTCTATATGGGGTGATCACCACAGTCATTGATCATGCCCCTGTAAGGCTTCATTCAGACGTCCGGATGCGTTTTGCGGATCGGATCCATCTATCAGTGCATCCGTAAAAATCATGCGGACATCTGAATGGAGCTTTACAGGGGGGTGATCAGGGAGTCTATATGGGGTGATCACCACAGTCATTGATCACGCCCCTGTAAGGCTTCATTCAGACGTCCGGATGCGTTTTGCGGATCCGATCCATCTATCAGTGCATCCGTAAAAATCATGCGGACATCTGAATGGAGCTTTACAGGGGGGGTGATCAGGGAGTCTATATGGGGTGATCACCACAGTCATTGATCATGCCCCTGTAAGGCTTCATTCAGACGTCCGGATGCGTTTTGCGGATCGGATCCATCTATCAGTGCATCCGTAAAAATCATGCGGACATCTGAATGGAGCTTTACAGGGGGGTGATCAGGGAGTCTATATGGGGTGATCACCACAGTCATTGATCACGCCCCTGTAAGGCTTCATTCAGACGTCCGGATGCGTTTTGCGGATCGGATCCATCTATCAGTGCATCCGTAAAAATCATGCGGACATCTGAATGGAGCTTTACAGGGGGGTGATCAGGGAGTCTATATGGGGTGATCACCACAGTCATTGATCATGCCCCTGTAAGGCTTCATTCAGACGTCCGGATGCGTTTTGCGGATCCGATCCATCTATCAGTGGATCCGTAAAAATCATGCGGACGTCTGTATGGAGCTTTACAGGGGGGTAATCAATGACAGGGGTGTAATCAATGACAGGGGGGTGATCAGGGAGTCTATATGGGGTGATGACCACAGTCATTGATCACGCCCCTGTAAGGCTTCATTCAGACGTCCGTATGCGTTTTGCGGATCCGATCCATCTATCAGTGGATCCGTAAAAATCATGCGGACGTCTGAATGGAGCTTTACAGGGGGTTGATCAATGACAGGGGGCTAATCAATGACAGGGGGTGATCAGGGAGTCTATATGGGGTGATCAGGGGTGATCAGGGGCTAATAAGGGGTTAATAAGTGACGGGGGGGGGGTGTAGTGTAGTGTAGTGGTGCTTGGTGGGACTTTACTGAGCTACCTGTGTCCTCTGGTGGTCGATCCAAACAAAGGGGACCACCAGAGGACCAGGTAGCAGGTATATTAGACGCTGTTATCAAAACAGCGTCTAATATACCTGTTAGGGTTAAAAAAAAACACATCTCCAGCCTGCCAGCGAACGATCGCCGCTGGCAGGCTGGAGATCAACTCTCTTACCTTCCGTTCCTGTGAGCGCGCGCGTTCACAGGAAATCTCGCGTCTCGCGAGATGACGCATATATGCGTGACTGTGCGCAGGGCTGCCACCTCCGGAACGCGATCCTGCGTTAGGCGGTCCGGAGGTGGTTAATCTTTCCTGGTAAGTTTTATCCTGCAATCCATGTACTAGTTTAGTAGCTCTTCTCTGAACTCTCTCCAAAGTATCAATATCCTTCTGGAGATATGGTCTCCAATACTGAGCACAATACTCCAAATGAGGTCTCACTAGTGCTCTGTAGAGCGGCATGAGCACCTCCCTCTTTCTACTGGTAATGCCTCTCCCTATACACTCAAGCATTCTGCTAGCATTTCCTGCTGCTCTATGACATTGTCTGCCTACCTTTAAGTCTTCTGAAATAATGACCCCTAAATCCCTTTCCTCAGATACTGAGGTTAGGACTGTATCACTGATTTTATATTCTGCTCTTGGGTTTTTACGCCCCAGGTTCATTATCTTGCACTTATCAACATTAAATTTTAGTTGCCAGATTTTTGACCATTCCTCTAGTTTTCCTAAATCCTTTTCCATTTGGTGTATCCCTCCAGGAACATCAACCCTGTTACAAATCTTTGTGTCATCAGCATAAAGACACACCTTACCATCAAGACCTTCTGCAATTTCGCTGATAAAGATATTAAACAATATGGGTCCCAGAACAGATCCCTGAGGTACGCCACTGGTAACAAGACCTTGGTCTGAATATACTCCATTGAATACAACCCTCTGTTGTCTGTCCCTCAGCCACTGCCTGATCCATTCAACAATATGGGAGTCCATGTACAGCCTTATTCTACATAATTAAAAAAACTAATCTTTATTTCATGATGGAATAACCTTTTGGATGGTAATATATTTAACTCAAAAAGCATTTTATATAAAAAGAAATCTGATTTAAATAAAATAAAAATCTGATTTTTAAATCAAAAAAATCCTTATTATTATTATTTTTTTAATCATTGATTTTTATCCACCCTGCTAGACACAGTGGAGACAGGACCCTCTGCACAGGAACAGAGTGACAGTGATTAGATGAGTGCCTTCTTTGTTTATGGTGAACTCTTTCAGGACCATAACTGGAATCGCTTTGAGGGCTCAGACATCCCCTTTAAACATTAAATGACGACAGATTGCTGCATACCCAATAAACTTATTGTTACTGAACTTACAGATAACTTTTGATATGTCATAGCCAGTCGGTGACACATCAAAGGTTTTGATCATTGGTGGTCTGAGTTCTGAGACCCTCACCGATCACCAAAATGATACGAGCTCACATAGCACGCACTCACTCATTGCTGCAGAAGACAGAATGAAGACTCATAGGGGGTCGTTTACGAACCAGAAAGAAGCCTATATCAGACGTATTTCTGGCGCAGATTGCGGCACTGCAATTTGTGACTTTTCCCGCTCACAACAGATCTAAAAAAGGGTGCGTGGCATGGGCAGGGGACCGGCCATCAGGCCCGTCTCACTTACCATTTTCTATGCCTGGTATAGGTGTAGAAAATGGTCTAAATCTAAGACTGCTAGGAAGCTGTATTACATTTAGAAGCGGCGGTGGATCTGCCGAAGTTATGGAGAAGCAGGCGCCGGGAATAGGGTTTGTTAAGTCCGACGTCTAAAATGCCATAGACTTTCTATAGAGGTCATCTCCCACAATGAGGAGGAAGAGCCCTCTGTGTGAGCGCTTCTCTCCCCTCGTTCTAGCAATTGGGAGCACTCAGACGCCCACCAATCCAAACCTTTGATATGTTGCTGTGACATATGAAAAGTTTTTGAAAGTTGAATAACTTTTATTTTATTAGGTATCAAATGATAAAATCTTTTTTCTTTGTGCATAGTATACAAGTGAAGTTCTGGAGATGTTTAGTCACATGTATGCATCCACTTTCCCTATATCCTCTTGGGTCATATGGATGTCATGGGGACATCCAGAGCAGAGAACTGCTCACAAAAACTGTCTCTGGTGGACCAGACGGTTCATGTCATTTGAACAGCTGACATATGATACTATATTTCCCCTGTTGCAGTAACTGCAGCTGAATTGTATGGTTGGTGCCCCTTATATTGGTGAGAACAGCTGATTGGTGGGCAAGATTCAATAAAAATAAAATAATAAACTTTGAACATACACGTCTCCTTCTCCATGTCTATGCTGCGGTCCAATCACAGCGCAGAGCGTCACAGCCAGGGAGGAAAAACAGCTCACCTTCTCCCTAGCTGTGACGCTCTCTGCTGTGGTTGGACCGCGACGAACCCTGGCGTCTCCTCCTCCCTGTTTCGATGCTCAGGATTAACATCCTGAACGGGAAAACTACAGGGGAGCACAGCGGGGCATACGAGTGGTATTTAAAAAAAACAACCAGGGTGTACCCCACAAGGAAAGGTATTTAGGTAAACTATAAATTCCCATGAAAGGTCCTCTTTAAGGCCTCTTTCACAGTTTGTCAGTGGTGGGTCAGTTTGATGTCCATGGAAAATCTGTCTGTTTTTCATCCATGAAGAATCTGTCTTTGGTCCACGTGTCCATTTTTTGCCCAGTGCATGTTATTCATATTCCACAGACACTGCTCAGCTGTAAATTAACATGGTCAATGTGACACTGTTGTGTCATTGGTCTTTCATGGACCCATAGACTTCAGCGAGCGTGGTGCATGCTTCCATGGTTTCTCCACATTAAAATCAATGGGTACATGTGCTGTCCGTGATTCACTAAGGTATGTTCCAGGTATGGAGGAGACCTGAGAGAAGAGCGGTGCTTAATTGTCTCAGCAGTGGTAAATCTCCTTACTGGCAGGTTTAGTCTGGCCAGGGCTTGGTGCAGGAGAGCAGAAACATCAGGCAGAGGCAGGAGTTCTGAGGAGGTGCCATACATCTACAGGAATACGTAGACAGGTCATCAGAGGGGCATATGCCACTGGTTTGCCATCTGTGATTTTTAACAATAGAACTTAAATCTTGAGTTAACTGTGGCATGGTACCCACAGTTGTGTTCAGAAGTTGAAAATGAACGCAGCACTAATTTCGGAAAACTCTTTTTAAGATTGTGACAAGTATTGTTATTGAGAGTGAGGAGTGATGTGTGCAGAGAGCGACAACTCTTTAGTTTTTCCCCCCTGACATTTAGAATGTATTGTCAGAATAATACAATCTATATATAAATCATTATCAACTTCATGAAAGTTGCACAGTACAGTTATCCACTTAAAGTTTAGATTTTTAGTGAAATTAGAGTTGTATGATCTAATGATAAAACAATAGGCACCCTCCTCCGCACATTTTGGAAACAGAGAAGAGTATGTCTTTTTCTCATCTTTAGGATGTTACAGGGCAGTGGAGGTTGAAACCATCACTTAAAGGGGTTGTGCAGGATTGGGGACATTGGTGTAATAGTACTAGAGTGACATACATATTACATACATGCATGTCCTATCTTTGCCACATATTTATGAAGCCCAGTTTTCATATACTTGGTGACATATAGGGTCTCTTGCAGACGAGCTGAAGCCTCTTCTTCCTGCTGCTCAGGGAGCCCGGTGACGTCACCGACACTGATGGGCGGGCTTTAGCGCTGCTCTAGCCAGTAAAACTGTGCTAAAGCCCGCCCATAAGAGCCGGTGACGTCACCGAACACACTGCTGAGCGGAAGCTTCCGCCCGGCAGTGTGTTATTATAAAGAAAAAAGAGCCCTTGCCCTACGCGATCTAGCGCAGGGCAAAGGAGAGCATCGGAGCATGCACTGATCCGATGCTCAAATCAGGGGGGCTGCCTGGGTGAAAATGGAGGTTTGTCCGGGTTCAGCTCTGAACCCGGACAACCCCTTAAAGGGTTATTCCGGTTGTGTAAGCTATTTCTTTAAACTGCACTGTTGCACTGCAATATGTGTCAAACCCATTCAGGAACAGTTTTCAGGTATCCAGTGTTACCTTTCTATCCTACTGCTGTTCTCCCATTTTGCTGTGATCTGCTCTTACTATTATGGCACTTTCGCTTACATCATATGAGCTGGAAACAAACATTCTGAATATATTTCCCATGATTCTCTTGCATTAAACCATGTCCATAAGTGGGCGACTCCAGGTGTTCCCAGGTGTGTCTCTACTTTACTTAAAGGCAAGTGCTCATCCATGGGAGTGCTTCCACTGCTTATGAGGAAGTAAGCTTGGCAGAGAATAGCTGGGCATGCTCGACCATGCTGCACAGAAAACTACAGGTCGTATCCATAGAAAACTTTGAATAGACAAAAGGCTGGCTACCCAAAAAAGGTACTTTTATTACAGATAAAGGCAGCAAAACTGGTAATAACATTGTATTAGTGAGCCATTTGCATGAGAAAGCTCTGTAACCTAGATACTACTATGTGTAGCCGGAGTACTCCTTTAAAGTCCTTTTACAAGGCTAGATTATCTGGAAGGAGTGTTCCTATGAACAGTTGTTTCTGATAATTGCCCCATGTAAGAGTCCATTCCCTCAGCCGTGTCCCTTTCGCAGCCTGCGAACCATGGATCCACAAAACACTGCCACCAGTTGTGTGCACCCCAGAGGCACATGGAAGCCCTTCTGTGTGCTCTTAGGTCTATGCGGATGTACTGCAAAGGTAAGACCAATTTTTTTGCCGCATCTTGCAGATCACACACATGTCCATGTTTTCTGGATCCATGGTTTGCAGTCCGCAAAATGGATGTGGTTGTGTGAATGGACCCTAAGGGTGCCACCAATCATCCAGTGAATGAACAATGGCTCATTGTTCGAGTGAAAACATTGCGGGCACCAAAATCCTTGTTTGTGAGCAGTAGATTGCCCTGTGTAAATGGGGATCTGCTGCAACAAAGAATCGATCACTTGTCCCTGTAGAGAGGATAGGATTCCTATATGTAAATGCAGTTCTCATCTCCACTGACTATCAGGAAACTATCTGGAATGTTTGGTTCCTTCCCTGTAATTGCCTGTGCATCAGCCTGTATAAAGAGTCATTTATTCATGGGAAGGAGTTGGTGATTCTGAGAAATTAAGGGGCCAAACTTTTCCTTGATACCTAGATGAACAGTTGGTGGCATCTGATATTGCCTCTCCATCAGTACATGGCAAGATATTCAAATTATGAGAAAATCAATATCTTTGGCTAGCAAAATTTTAAATGCGCACAGTGACCATGAAGCAAGTCTGTATATAATACCTTTATAATACAGTGATGGTCTCTGAAGCTAAGGAATATTGGCAGGTAGAGGTTTCCTTTGGGTATGCAGCATACCCTCACACTGCCACTCACTCTCACATATGTCCTGCATTCTCTAACTGCCAGGATGAGTAGTTAGGGGAGACCTACATGTTCTTGAGTGGGGTCTGGGTATAACATGTAACCCGGCCAGAGTTTTTTCTGGGATCCCCTAAGCTGTTGTCCACGCTTTGTTTTCAAAACACTTGCAAATTTTTAGGTTGTTGCATATTTGTATTTTTTGTATAATATTTGCTGGGTTGTAATTTGTGCCTTTCATGTGTCAAATCACATCTAGTGGTGATAATTTCTGAAACACTGGAGTTGGCCACACTGGAGTTGACATGCCACTGGGTAACTATCTGTGGGTTTATAGTCGCAAATTTTCTGTCTGTTGACATCTCTAATGGGTTCCAAATAAGATGTCCTGAACTCTACCATTTTTTTAGGACAGGCTGTGCACTTTAGAGTAGGCCCCTTTCAGACGAGCGAGTGTCACGCTCTGGACTCGCAGCACAGCTTCTGTCCTGAACTTCCAGCACTGCCGGGGTCGCATAGCATTATATTGATTTATGATGCTATGTATTGTAAATCATAGAGGTCTGGAATGTAGTAGATTACACTGACATAATGTTGTCAGTGTTATCCAATACATTCCAGAACTGTAAGGGTTACATAGCATCATATATCAATATAATGCTATGCGACCTCGTCAGTGCTAGACGTTCAGGATGGGAGCTGCGCTGCGAGTCCAGACCGTGACACTCGCTCGTCTGAAACCAGCCAAAGGAGTTTTCTGTTCCTTGCATTCCTCCTGGTATTTTTTTTTTTTTTTTTTTTAGCACAGACTAATGATATAATTTTCTACTGACTGGCGATGTGGTAACTTTCCATTTTTGGGCTTTCTTCTCATAAAGGTTATCTACCCATATATGTTTATATGACATACCAGCTCTCCAGAATGTGTGTGCCATTGTAAATGATATTGATCTTGTATATGTAAATACATATATCTCATGTGTATATGTCAGCTTTGCATTTTACGTTGTATAAATAATAGCTGTACTTATTTTCCAGGATCACCACCCATCCCAGCTGGGGCAGGTTGGTCTGCATGGAATATACTTGAGGGCTTTTTGCAGAGGATTAGAATCGATTCTTCAGCCCTACAGACAAGCTTTATTAGACTTGGAGCAAGAGGTAATAATGGAAGACGCCTATATATGGCCCTAGGAACATACAAAGATAAGTACCCTTTGATAAAGCTGCACGGTGGCTTGTCATGTTAGAGCACCGGGGTGACTCAGTGGTTAGCACAGTTGTTTTGCAGCTTTGGGGTCCTAAGTTTGAATAGGTGATCATATGGATTTCCTTCCACATTCTTAAAACTGTACCACAAGGATAATTGGCTTTCTATGACATAGAGAGGTGTTTGTGAGGGATGGGGGAGCACCAAGAAAATAACTTAGGGGAGGTCTATGAGCTGTACAATTATCATCAGTAGAACCTGAGTTCTAGACGCTGTTCTCCATCTCATCTGTACTGTGAATGGATGATAAAACGGAATGGCTAGAATACACCTCCAAATGGGTTGTCTAATATCTAAAAAAATTTAGGGGTGGCTGCACATAGGCTTAAAAAACCCTCACCACTCACCTTGCTGGAGCTGTGCTTTTCATCTTTGAGGTCACTTCTGGTCTTTGCTGTTCCTGCACACCTCGCTGCTGAGGACACAGCCTTATTTCACCTTAAGGACCAGGCCATTTTTTGCAAATCTGACCAGTTTCACTTTGTGGTGATAACTTTAAAACTCTTTTACTTATCCAGGCCATTCTGAGATTTGTTTTTTTTCGTCACATATTGTACTTCATAATACTGGTAAAATGGAGTCAAATTATTATTTTTTTTATTTATGAAAAAATATCAAATTTACCAAAATTTGGGAAAACTTAGCAAATTTCCAAGTTTCAATTTCTCTACTTCTATAATACATAATAATACCTCCAAAAATAGTTATTAGTTTACATTCCCCATATGTCTACTTCATGTTTGGATCATTTTGGGAATACCATTTTATTTTTTGGGAACGTTACAAGGCTTAGAAGTTTAGATGCAAATCTTGAAAATTTTTAGAAATTTTTAAAAACCCACTTTTTAGGGACCACTTCAGGTCTGAAGTCACTTTGGGAGGCTTACATAATAGAAACCACCCAAAAGTGACCCCATTCTAGAAACTACACCCCTCAAGGTATTCAAAACTGATTTTACAAACATTATTAACCCTTTAGGTGTTCCCCAAGAGTTGATGGCAAATGGAGATGAAATTTCAGAATTTAAATTTTTTGCCAAATTTTCCATTTTAATCCATTTTTTCCACTAACAAAGCAAGGGTTAACAGCCAAACAAAACTTAATATTTATTGCCCTGATTTATTGCCCTGGCGGTTTACAGAAACACCTAATATGTGGTCGTACACCACTGTACGGTCCCACATCAGGGCGTAGAGGGAAAGGAGCGCTGTGTGGTTTTTGGAAGGCAGATTTCGCTGGACTGGTTTATTTACACCATGTCCCATTTGAAGCCCCCCCTGATGCACCCTTAGAGTAGAAACTCCAAAAAAGTGACCCCATTTTGGAAACTACGGGATAAAGTGGCAGTTTTTTTGGTACTATTTTAGGGTACATATAATTTTTGGTTGCTCTATATTACACTTTTTGTGAAGCAAAGTAACAAAAAATAGAAATTCTGAAATTTCATCTTCATTTGCCATTGACTCTTGTGGAACACTTAAAGAGTTAACAAAGTTTGTAAAATCAGTTTTGAATATCTTGAGGGGTGTAGTTTCTTAAATGGGGTCACTTTTTGTAGTTTCTACTCTAGGGGTGCATCGGGGGGCTTCAAATGGGACATGGTGTCAAAAAACTAGTCCAGACAGATTAGATCATGTGCTATTTTTATAGAGCAGGTTGTTACGGACGCAGGGATACCTAATATGTTTACTTTTTAAAATTTATTTAAGTTTTACACAATATCATTTTTGAAACAAAAAAAATCGTTTTAGTTTCTCCATAGTTAGAGCCATAGTTTTTTTTTATTTTTTGGGCGATTGTCTTAGTTAGGGTCTCATTTTTTGCAGGATGAGATGACTGTTTTAATGGTATGATTTTGGGGTGCGTATACCTTTTTTGATCGCTTGCGATTACACTTTTTGTGATGTAAGGTCACAAAATTATGTATTTTTTGACACCATTGTTATTTTTTATTTTTACGTTCACCTAAGGGGTTAGATCATGTGATATTTTTATAGAGCAGGTTCTTACAGACACGGCAATACCTAATATGTATACCTTTTTTTTTATTTATTAAGGTTTTTACACAATAATATTTTTGAAACCAAAAAAACTTGTTTTAGTGTCTAAATAGTCTGAGAGCCATAGTTTTTTTTTATTTTTTGGCCCATTATCTCATGTAGGGGCTCATTTTTTGCGGGATGAGGCGACTGTTTGAATGGTACTATTTTGGCGTACATACGACTTTTTTGATCACTTTTATTACCTTTTTTGGGAAGTAAAGTGGGCAAAATTTAAATTTCATTTGAGGTTTCTGATCCCTGGTCAGGGACCGCAGGGATCAGAAACTTGCATAAGCGCTACAAACCGCAGGTCTGAATTGACCTGCGGTTTGTAGCGATTGGCAATGCGGGGGGGGTCACAGGACCCCCCTAGGCATTGTCACAGGGTGCCTGCTGAATAATTTCAACAGGCACCCCGTTCTGATCACTGCTGGCCGTGCGGCAGTGATCGGAAATACACAGGACGTACCGGTACGCCCTGTGTCCTTAAGTACCAGGACATCAGGGCGTACCTGTACGCCCTGTGTCCTTAAGGGGTTAAATCTGTAGAGTCTTGGTATTGTCTTAGGCCTGGTGGGAATTGGAAGGATTCTTGAGACATTACTTTAAAGGGGTTGTTTCACCTCTGACATTGGGGCATATACCTAGGATAGGTGTGGGTCCCATCTCTGGGACCTGCGCCTATCTTTAGAACGGAGCTCACATCCGCTGCCGCCCTCCATTCATTCCTATGGGAGCATTGAAAATGGCTGAGCATGGCTCGGAGTGGTGGCCGTGCTTCCATTCATTTCAGTGGGACTGTTCTGAGCGCTGCTCAGCTATTTTCAGCGCTTCCATAGGAATGAATGGAGGGCGGCCGTGCATGCACGGTGCGCCCTCCTTCACTTTGCGGTCTCCGTTCTAAAGATAGGTGCAGGTTCCAGAGGTGGAGCGAGTTGAGACAACCCCTTTGTTACCCCGTGAGTAATGCAAAAAGTTATATCTTCATATAGGACATGACCATCTCTTTCTAACAAAGCTAGAACCAGCCCTGTACCTCACATGGATCCAGAGATCTCCACATTCATTGCTCTGCTAGATTTATATCAAGCTGACAGCTCAAGGGGAGTGTCTTTTCTGCTGCTGCTCAGGTGTCTCAGCTCTCCCTATCACAGCTCAGGAGGCGTGTCTCAGCTCTCTCTATCACAGCTCAGGAGGCGTGTATCAGCTCTCCCTATCACAGCTCAGGAGGCGTGTCTCAGCTCTCCCCATCACAGCTCAGGAGGTAGTTGAAGGATGAAACTGAGCATGTGCAACCTTCTCAGTGAGCAGGACAAAGAAATAGAACTAACAGCAGGTGGCGCTAAAAAGATACACTCGGTAGCAATACAAAATTTATAATTACATGCAATTGTAAAAGTATTCAGATCCAGGAGCTGGTTTGAAAACTGTTGAATATTTTTCGTGGGACAACCCCTTTAAGCTTACAAAGAAAATTCTTATTTTTGACTTTTTTCTTTTCTTTTGAATATAGTTCTTGGCTGATCCACATCTTTCAGTATCCCACATTAACTACTCCCTTGATCAGGTGAGTCTATTGATGAGAAACTTTACGTCCAACCAGAGAACATTGTTTAAAGAATATGTAATGCTAGATACACAACATCATCCATAAGTCATGGTAACATTTCGGAATGGTTGGCACACATGCTCTTTAGAATAAATTTGCTGCGATTTTACTGAAACTTATGGATGACTGGAGCCCAAGCTTACAATACTCTGCACTCTTTTTATCTAGTAGGTTTAACCATATCCGATATTTCCATTTGGAAACTAGTGCATAAAATCAAGGATACTGTCATGTATGCATGAAAAGGTTGTCTGGGTTAAGCACCTGTAAGTGGCCTAAAATAACAAAAAAAAGTGATGCTTGCCACTTTCAGCACACTGGTTCTGCACTGCTGACGCCATGTCCCTGGCTGTGATGTAATTCTGTGCACAAAGGTCACTTTGCAGACCGTCACTGGCTACAGCGGTGTACAGAATGTCACTACTGAGGCCATTAATTGACTGCAGTAGTGACGAGGTGTGCAGGGAAAGTCATCACAACCAGAAAAACAGCAGTGTGGAGGACTGGAGTCAGCACAGGAGTAGGCAGGAGAGAAGAATTGCTTCTTTAGTTACTTTAGGCCATTTACAACGTCTTTCCCAATGTTTTATTTAACTTTAGTAAACCTTTTAATAGACGGGCATTCGCAGTAGAATGGGTTGTACCGAAAATATTGGTTACTTTCAGCATGGCACTGTCAGGAATGCTTCCTTCCCGACAATCGCATGCTGTATCGTCCTGTCTAAAGGGACCATTAGTTTTAGATGAGACTGGATGTGGACCCCGCACAGTCTGGAGGGGGTTTGTCGGTGCTTACTATTGGAGAAGAGCACACGAAATGCTGACAAAGCATTAAGAAGCTTCAAAGGATTTGCCTAACTCTTGTTCCCTTGCAACACAAAAGGAAGGAGGGACAGACGTAAGATCAAGGAGCAGTAAAAACAGATAAGACAGAGCGATGAAATGTCAGAGGAGTACAAACAGAAGGGTTCCTAATTAGTTGTCAGTTTTCTTTGCTGCAAGTAATCGTAGGCGGCCCTTTTATAGAGGCAACATGTCTGGTTCCAAGGAGGACAAAGTCCTATTATTTACTATCTGGACAAAATGGAGAGGATTGTGTTTGGTTCTGACAAGGAACTGATTTGGTTTAAACCCCTTCGTAAATAAGGGGCTGTCTGTGACTGGCCTATGAATGGACACTGAGTTTATCGGCTTAGAGTAGGGCCAGTAGGGTTTGGTATGGGCAACTTCACACGACTCATTTAGAAAAACACTCTTATAAAATCGTTGCGGAATTCGCATGTATTTTCTTTCACCGTGAAAAAGTTTTTGGACTTTTTATTTTATTTTTTACTTTGCAATACAAAGCTGAATTTTCAGTTTTAGGTTTTTGATGCAGATATGTGATGGGGGGAAAAAGCACAACAAACGCTTGGACTTTTTTATGCTTCCCATTCATTTCTATGAAAGATTCAGCGCTGATTCTTCCCCAAGATAGGGCATGCTGCTTTTTATTTTTCCACGTGAAAAACAAAACTTTTTCCATATCCTAACAGGTGGGTCACGTGCACTGCTACAGCCTTTTATTGGCCTCAGCAGTGACATGTCCGCAAGCACCACATGACTCAAAGTGGTTTCATTGGAATTATTTTCTCCAAAGCCAACTTTTTTATTTGGTCAGCCTGCCCTTTCTATAATGAAGTCACAGTTATATTAGTGTTGAGCGAACTTGTGTTTTAAGTTCTGCGTCCAAAGTAACGGAATTTAGAATCCATAACGGGATTCTTCGATAACCCGAACTTTAGACGCCGAACTTAAAAAAACAAGTTTGCTCAACACTACATTTTTTCATCAGTTAGGGAGAAGATAATTCATGGCTGCTATTCCTGTTGTCATCATTCCACAAATGGCCGCTACAAGGAAACAGAAGTAATGAGTGATATGTCTTCTTCTATTTTTTTAGTTTCATCTCCTCTTTCCATCAGTAATGATTGTGGTGGAGCAGATCAAGAGCCAGAAGGTATGCTAGTAATGACTGATGAATGTCAGATGGTGCAGATAGAAATGGAGTGGTGACGTCCATTGTATTTGAAATGTCATCTGTATAACGCTACCTTGAAGATGTTGTCTGCTTTATTACTTAGGGACATGTCAGTAAGTGCTTTGTTCTTGTATGTCAAGTTAATTCTGAAATAAAACACAATATGAAATGTCGTGTCATTTTAACTGATAAGGACACTATTCATTGTAAATGAGCACAAAGTAAAAAAAATATATATTTCTGCTACCACTAGGATACTAGGATTTACTGATGTATATAGTATAATGGAAGCTGTATAACACCTTATGTAGTGGGTACAGTTATGTGCAAAATAATAGCAATGTGTTTAAAACTACTGAGAGAGCATTTATTTCCATACACAAAGTCACTGGGAGCGCTGCACACTCAATTTTAAATGAAAACACGAACAAAATATCATGAAGAAAAAGGAATAATAGGCTGTTGAAAAAAAATATATAATTGCAGTGTTTGCATTTTCTGTTACAAACTTGAATATTTCCATTCTAAACTGAAATTTGTTTTACTGATTTAGCTTTTCTGTTAAACACTAATATTTAGGCTGAATTCACACGTCTGTGGAAGACGGTCTGTCAGATACCAGACTGGCATCCTGCTGAGTGCAGGAGCGCACGGCGTCATTGGTTGCTATGCGCTTCGTGCCGCCGCTGCTGTACAGCAATACACTCATATAGATCATATGAGTGTATTGCTGTACAGCAGCACGAAGCGCACCGAGTCATAGCAACCAATGACGCCATGCACTCCTGCACTCACCAGGATGCCAGTCCGGTATCTTACGGACCGTGTTCCACAGACGTGTGAATTAGTTGTATGACCTTTATTTCTGATAACTGCTTTACATCTATGTGGCAGGCATGGAGTCAACTGACTCCTGCGAACAGATACTCCAGCCCAAGCTGCCCGGACTACATTCCACAGTTCTTCTGCTTTCTTGGGTTTGGTATCAAAAACAGCATTTTTGAGTTCACTCCACAAAGTCTCAATCGGATTGGGCTGGCCACTTCATAACCTCAATCTTGCTGGTCTGGAACCAGGATGTTGCCTGCTTGCTATTTTGTTTGGGGTCGTTGTCCTGATGAAACACCCATTTCAAGGGCATTTCCTCTTCAGCATAAGGCAACATGACCTCTTCCAGTATTTAGATATATTCAAACTAGGGTTGTCACGATACCAACATTTTGATTCAATTTTGATACCATAAAAAAGAATTTGGAATATTCAATACCACGCGAAAAAAATAAAACGCCAAAAAAAGCTTTGTGCATTCCACATTTTATGGATTGTCTGGCCCATAGAACAGCCCTACGGCGCTGGTGGAGGTCACATAAAGACCCGCGCCGTACATGTGCGGTTAGCTGATCTGGCAGTAGCTATGCCGGCCTGATCAGCGGCTTGGACCCGGTAGTCACTGACAGCCGGGCCCCTGCTGCATACGCCGGCATCGGTGAAGACACCGATGTTGGCCTATTAACCCCTTGTATGCCACGGTCAAAGCTGACCGCGGCATACAGAGGGTTTGCGGAGCCTACGGGTGCCCTCTTCATCTCTATCGGGTCCCCGCGCTGCAGTGGCGGGGACCCGATGGCAGAGAAGGCAAGCCAGATGCCTTCCATAGGCATCGGGGCTTGCTTTCTACGGAAACCTGTGAGATCCAGCCATTAAGCTGGGTCTCACAGGCAGGCTGTCAGGATGTATTGTAATACATTGCAGATGGGATCAGACCCCAGAAGTTAAAGTCCCAGAGTGGGACAAAAAAAAAAGGGGTTTTCATAATTAAAAATAAAGTTTCAAGTAAAAAAATAAAAATTTCCCCAAATAAAACACACAAAATTGTAAAAATAGAAAAAAAAAACCTGCTGTATAAAAATATCACATCTAACCCGTCAGATGAACACCGTAAAAAAAGCAATTTTTTTGTCACCTTACATGACAAAGTGTAATACCAAGTGATCAAAAATGCTATGATGCACCCCAAAATAGTACTAATCAAACCGTCATCTCATACCAAAAATAATAAGCCCCTACATAAGACAGTCGCCTAAAAAATAAAAAATAAACCATGGCTTTCAGAATATGGAGACACTAAAAAATATTTTTTCTCGCCCAGATTCATTGCGGGACACAGGAACCGTGGGGTATAGCTATGTCCTCTAGGAGGCGTTGACACTAGTAAAAGCTGTTAGCTCCTCCCCTGGCAGCTATACCCCCTCCAGCCTGGAGAGAGAGCTTCAGTTTTTTCTAGTGTCAATAGGAGGCAAGACCTCCCTGCTCTGCAGGGAATCTCCTGAAGATTTTTTTATTTTAGTTTATTTTTTTCCTTCTTTTTCAGATGGGAAAACAGTGGTCGCCTCGGCTCCCTGTTCTCCCGGGGTCGAGCTGCGCCAGTGCCGGTTATCCGCACTGCTGCCTCCCCCACAGAAGACAAGGTGGACCAGGGCAGGCTCGCTCCTCTGCATCCCGCCAGCCAAAGGGGTCACCCATCCAAGCACCCCCTTTTCCAGCGTCCTACTACGGTGCCAGTAGCTGAAGGGGTGACCCTGCTGGACCAGAGGAGGGGTTAAGATGGCGGCAGGAAAGAGAAGAGAAGAGAGGTGAGTACACGGGACTAGGTAAGTATGTTTAACCCTCTGGGTTGGTCTCCCCCCTCCCCCGTGGTGGCAATGGTCTTGCTTTATTATAGAATTAGGGGTCTCTGCCTCAGGATATGGGGCAGATTTGCTGTTGTTCATGGGGCCTCACTAGGTTCGGCCAAGCATGACTGCAGACAGGATCTGAGGGCCCTCAGTTATTAGTTTTCAGCAGATCTGCGCCACACTATGTTGTTGTGGCACCAGGACCCCCTCACTTCCCCTCTAGGCCGCCGGCTACGCGGCCATTTAGGGGGTTAAAAAACTTTCTTGCAGCGCTCCTGTCTCGGCCGGCCACGGTTATACTCCGTGGTGTCCCCGCCGGTCCCGCAGCTACCACCATCTAGGAAAAGGAGTTATACCCCTCTCGGGGAGCGACACCAACAAGCGCCGCTCCAGAAGGGTTAACGCCGGTATGATGCCGGCCGCCGCAGGATTTTTCAGTCAGCGATCTTTCCAGTCCGGGGTGACATTCCCCGGCCAGTGGGCGAATGCGGCGCTTCCGCTCTCTCTTCTCGGTCCCTCTACGCTCCGGCTGACCGACAGCTTCCGGTCGGACGTGCGCGAACACTTTGGCCCGGCCGCAGCTTCATCCACTGCGGACCGGGACCATGCACCGGTCGACAAGCAAGGAAGGGAGCGGAGGAGCTCCCCCCACTCCCCTATATGCGATCCGCTCGTGTCTGGGCGCTTAAGGGGTTAATCGCATCTCTGGACAGGCGGTGGGGGTGCGTTATGGCGCGAATTCTTCCCTCCTCACTTCCCTCTCCCACATGCCGCTAAGCCCCGCCCCCGGTCTTTAGACAGCTTAACCCTTTCTGGCCAGCCACCTCTGTAACCGGCACCAGCCTTCCATAGGCGAGTAATTGCACTTATCTGTGACCTTATCTCCAGTACAATGTGCCTTAACCGTTAACACAGTTAACCCCTTCCTGCCTCTCTGCCACTTGGACATCATAGTTTTCAAAGAGAAAAATAAAATAAAAAAGTAAAAATGTGCGTTTATACTGCCCCCCTCATCACCGCAGGACCACCCGGTCTGTGTGGTACCAGGCTGGGCCCGTGTCCTATAGCGGACAAAGGAGGACATCTCATAGTTCCCAATCCGCCCTCCTGGGTCGTTGGTTGATTTTCCTTTACCTGCGCAGATCCAGGGAGGACAGCTGGAGTATTCCCAATCTACCCTCCGGGTCGTGTGGTTGATAGTTCTCCAGCACAGGATCTCTGGATTACCAATCCGCCCTCCGGGGCCGTTTTTGGTTGATATATTCTCCAGCGCACTCCAGCATAGGACCTCTTGTTCCCAATCTGTCCTCCGGGACGTTTGTTTGATAATTCTCCACCGCACTCCAGTACAGGACCTCTGGATTCCCAATCCGTCCTCTGGGGCCGTTTGGTTGATAATTGTCCACCAGAGCAATCCGGTGCAGAACCTCTGGAAGTTCCCAATCTGTCCTCCGGGGCCGTTTAGTTGATAATTCTCCAGCGCATTCCAGTACAGGACCTCTGGTTTTCCAATCCGTCCTCCGGGGCTGTTTCGTTGATAATTCTCCACCTGCACGATCCAATGGAGAACCTCTGGAAGTTCTAACTCCACCCTTCAGGGTCGTTTGGTTGATGAGCTCCACCTACGCAATCCGGTGGATGGACCTTTTAGATTCCCTCTCCACCCTCTGGGTCGTTGGTTGATATATCCCCACCAGTGTGACCTACTCTGCCACGGGGAGTTTCTGTGAGGTAGAACTGCGCGCAAGCGAGCCAGAGCAGAACATTTCTCCTCAGTCTCCTGCACACCCCCAAGGGTCCCGCTCAGACACGCCCTTTTATCCCTGGAGAGGGGATCAGTGATTTGGGCTCTATCTCGACGCCCTTGCAATCTTCAGAGATTGCGTCCACAGTAGCCAGCAGTTCTTTTCGTTTGCATTACCCCCTTTCATAAGGTGGAGTATTTGCACCATTGCTGCATACCATACCTACTTTAGGCATTATAACTGCTAGAGCGCTGTTGTCAGTGACCCCCGTACGTTTTTCCCCTTCCAGAGGGGACGGAATTACATTTCCACTAGGTAGTCTTGTTATGGCATTATCACCGTTTCGGTGGTTACCGTAGGCATTACCTCTTCCTTAGGTGGAGTAATTGCATATCGCATATGCGTGCCCTTCCATAAACGGCGTAATCTCTCTACCGTTGCATTCAGTTCCTGCTGTATGCATGACCACTTCCGCTAGCAGTACTCCTTGTATGCATTACCCCTTCCATAGGGAGTAATTGCAATTCTACGGTTACAGTACTTGCCTTTATATATTGTCCCCTGCAGTTGGTGGACTAATTACAATTACACTGTTTTTAGTGCCGGACGTATGCATCCGCCCTTCGGTAAGTGGCGGTATTGCATCTCCACTGGGTTCTGTTCCTGCCGTATGCATTTGTCTTCTCCCATCACCGTGCTTCCTCTTGCGTTCCCCTTCCACTTACAGGGGAATACCTAAGCATTTTGTGCTGCAGTTGAACTTCGCCACGGCTCTAGATGCCTTAGCTTCTTTCACAGTGGGGTGTGGCAACAGCCGATACCCGCGGGTGCTGGTGCTCTGCATCTGTGGTGTATGGGTGCCGCCGGGGGATACAGTAGCTGTTTCCACACGGGCTCCTTCTTATCTTTCGGTGCTGTTTTGGTGCATGGTTGTGACATCCTCTCTCTTCTCAGAGGGGTTGCCTAGCAACACTTATGTGTCAAGTCGAGGGTTCACTGACTCTGTAGTCCCCCTCAGCTGGGGGTTCTACCCTTACGCTAGCATTGCTGTTGCTCCTGTTCAGAGCCCTTCCGAGGTAAAAGTGTTTAAGGCTAACTCTACTTAACTGGGGCAGTATAGTGCCATGACTTCTACGGGATAGCCTCCCGCCCCCCCGCCCCCCTTCAGTTTTGCGCCGACTGGCAGGCGCTGTCTACTTCTAGGGGAGTGGTATTTGCGTTACCACTGAATGCTATGGTTCTTATTGCTCAGCTCCTTCGTCAGGTGGTGGATTCCGCTAGCGATACAGTTGTGGCTCCTCTTGCTTGACTTCCTCCTCTGGCAGAGTTTTGGCACAGTCACTAAACGCCTGCATCGGCATTTGCACGAAGTGTTCCTTTATGGCCTTCTATTTCAGAGTTCTGGCCCCGGCTGATGGGTTGTGGCGCACGCCACATCTTTCTTTCTACAGGTGAATCCTTCCTACTGGTCCTGGGTGTGCTACTTGTTTCTGCATTACTTTCCTTAAGACATGACTAATGTCTAGGTCATGTCAGCCCTCTGGTGGTCATACATTCCACCGCCTATTCCGTGGGTAGGCTACGAGACTCCCCACACCAGACGGAGCGAATTTGCTGTCACGTCTTGCCACGCTGATAGACGTTCCATTCCTAGACCAGAACACCCTTCTGTTTCTTCTTCTTCCTCCTCGGACAGAATGGCTACGGGCCTCTGTATTCCAGGACTGCGGAAGGTGTTCGAGGCGATCTGTCTGCGTTGGGGTCGCCCGGACGTGGACTGGTTGGCCTTAAGTCTGACTCTGAAGCTTCCCACCTTTCTCTCCTGAGCAGGAGGTCCGGAAGCTTGCGGCGTGGGCTCCCTGATTTCCCTTTGGCAGGGGCTCTCCCTCCTTTGCGTTCCCCCCCCCCCTCCTGCGCAGAGTTCTGCGGAAGACCAGGATGGAGGGTATTCCGACTATCCTAGTCACCCTGGGGATTGGCTGTCACGCGTGGTATGCCGACCTCGTTCTCCTTCTAGGAGACGTTCCTGGTCACTGCCGCTCAGAGATGGCCTTCTTTCGCAGAGTCCGGTCTTCCATTGGTATTTCAGGTCTCTTCGTTCGCCGGCGGATGTCATCCGCAAGCCTGCATCGTCCAGGATCTATTCAGGACCTGGAGGTCCTTCCTTGGTTTGTGTGGAAGCTGAAATGTCCGCCACTTCGTTTTTTCTCTCCCCGCGATCCTGTCCCTTCTACAATTAGGGTTGGACCTTGGTCTGGCCTTAGTTCTTGAAGGGTCAGGTGTCGGCGCTTCTATTCTTTCCATCGCCCTCTGGCCCCCCCTGGGGCCGGTAAGGACCTTTCTTCAGGGAGTGTCACATATGGTTCCTCCATACTGTCTTCCTTTACCGTCTTGGGGCCTGGATTTAGTCCTCTCAACGCTCCAGGTTTTTCCTGGAGCCTTGGCGGGAGATTCTCTCCTGCTCCTGTCCTGGAAGGTAGTTTTTTCTGGTCGCTGTCACTTCCATTAGACTGTGTCTGAGTTGGCAGCGCTCTCTGCGGAGAACCCTTCCTCGTTATTCATAGGGACAAGGTGGTTCACCGGCCTGTCCCTTCCTTTCTTCCAAAGGTGGTCCCTGACTTCCATTTTAACAAGAAACTTGTCCTTCCCTCACTGTGCCCATCTCTTTCACACCCTAAGGGAAAGGAGTTACACTATTTGAACGTTGTCAGAGCTCTATTTAGCAGCCTCAGGTTCCTTCCGCCGTCCGGATCCCCTTTTTGTCATTCCGGAAGGTCCTCGAAAGGGGTGGGCAGCCTCCAAGGAGGCAATTGCACGATAGTTTTGGTCTGCAAGTGCTGAACCATACGCACCCGGAGCAGGGTTCTGCCCTTAAGTGTCACGGCTCGCTCCACTAGATCGGTGGGCGCTTCTTGGGCTCGGAGGAATATCGCTTCGGCTGCACAGTTGTGTAAGGTGGCTACTGGTCCCCCTTGCACACATTCAAAAAATTTTACCAGGTGCATACGTATGCATCGGCGGACGCTGCCCTGGGCCGCGTGATCTTACAGGCGGCAGTTTTCTTCGATGCCAGCAGGGACGCTTGCTTCCATGGGTCTGTGGTTTTTCCCTCCCCGTGGACTGCTTTCAGATGTCCCACGGTTCCTGTGTCCCCCAATGAATATGGGCGAGAAAAGGAGATTTTTGTATAACTTACCAGTAAAATCTCTTTCTCGCTCTTCATTGGGGGACACAGCACCCACCCAGTATTGTTGTTTGGTCACAGTTGTGGCATTTGCTGGTTTGATCCCCGTTGGGTCCTTCGGCATGGTTGGTGTTCCATGTTTTTTCTTGGTTGGCTTGCTTCTCCTACTGCGTGTTCACAAACTGAAGCTCTCTCTCCAGGCTGGAGGGGGTATAGCTGCCAGGGGAGGAGCTAACAGCTTTTACTAGTGTCAACGCCTTTTAGAGGACATAGCTATACCCCACAGTTCCTGTGTCCCCCAATGAAGAGGGAGAAAGAGATTTTACTGGCAAGTTATACAAAAATCTCCTTTTTTCAAGTCTCCTTTAGTCATATTTGGTATTGTCGCGTCCGTAACAACCTGCTCTATAAAAATAGCACATGATCTAACCTGTCAGATGAACACTGTAAAAAAACAAAACTAAATAAAAACGGTGCTATTTTTTGTTGCCTTGCCTAACAAAAAATGTAATATAGAGCAACCAAAAATCATATGTACCCTAAAATAATACCAACAAAATTGCCACCTTATCCCGTGGTTTCCAAAATGGGGTCCATTTTTGGGGGGTTTCTACTGTAGGGGTACATTAGGGGGTCTTCAAATGTGACATGGCAACTTTAAAATTATCCCAGTGAAATCTGCCCTCCAAAAAACATATTCTGCGCCCGTACAGCAGTTTACGATCACAAATGGGGTGTTTCTGTAAACTACAGAATCAGGGTAATACAGTTGAAACCAGAAGTTTACTTACACTATATAAAAAGACACATTTGCATGTTTTTTTCAATATCTGACATGAAATCAGAATAAACCTTTCCTGTTTTTGGTCAATTATGATTACCATATCTATTATTATTTGCCAAATGCCAGATAATGAGAGAGAGAGAATGTTTTAAGGGATTTTTATTACTTTCTGCAAAGTCAAAAGTTTACATACATTTCATATATTTGGTACCAATGCCCTTAAACTGTATGACTTGGGTCAAACGTTTTGGATATCCTTCCACAAGCTTCTCACAATAGTTGGTCGGTATTTGGGCCCTTTCTCCTCACAAAACTGGTGTAACTGAGCCATGTTTGTTGGTCGCCTTGCTCGCACCTGCCTTTTCAGCTTTGCCCATACATTTTCAATAGGATTGAGATCAGGGCTTTGTGATGGCCACTCCAAAACATTGACTTTGTTATCCTTAAGCCACTTTGTAACCAGTTTGGCAGTATGCTTCGGGTCATTGTCCATTTGGAAGACCCATTTCCGCCCAAGCTTTAACTTCCTGGCTGATGTCTTGAGATGTTGCTTCAGTATTTTCACTTAATGTTCTTTCCTCATGATGCCATCTATTTTATGAAGTGCACCAGTCCCTTCTGCAGCAAAACAACCCCACAACATGATGCTGCCACCCCCGTGTTTCACAGTTGGGATGGTGTTCTTAGGCTTCCAAGCTTCTACCTTTTTTCTCAGAACGTAACTTTACGGTGGTCATTATGGCCAAAAAGTTCCATTTTAGTTTCGTCATACCACAGGACATGTCTCCAAAAATGTAGGTCTTTGTTCCTGTGTGCATTTGCAAACATGAATCTGGCTTTTTTTTTTATGTTTCTTTTGGAGTAATGGCTTCTTCCTGGCAGAGTAGCCTTTCAGCCCATGTTGATACAGTATTCTTTTCACTGTGGATATTGATACAATTTTGCCAGCTTCCGCCATCATCTTCACAAGGTCTTTTGCTTTTGTTCTTGGGTTGATATGCACATGTCGGACCAAAGCACGTTCATCTCTGGGACACAAAACCCGTCTCCTTCCTGAGCGGTATGATGGCTAGACATTCCCATCTTGTTTGTACAGATGAATGAGGTACGTTCAGGTATCTAGAAATTGCACCCAGGTTGAGCCAGACTTGTGCAAATCCACAATTCTCTTCCTGTTATCTTGGCTGATTTCTTTAGACTTTCCCATGATGCTACACAAAGAAGCAGTGTGTTTCAGGTGTGCATTTAAATACATCCACAGGTGTGTCTCTAATTAACGCAGATGTTGTCAAAAAACCTAACGGAAGCTTCCAAACACATGACATCATCATATGGGCAGTCCAGAATTGTCCAAAATTGTTTAAATGTAAACTTTTGACATTGCAGAAAGTAATAAAATGCCTTAAAGGGGTTGTCCGGGATTGGGGACATTGTTGTGTGTGTACAATAGTCCCCTAAATATTACATTCATGCCTGTCCTACCTTTAACAGACATTTCTGATGCCCCTTTTGCAATTCACAAAATCTTAGCCGGAAGTGCCATTCTTCTAAGAGTCAGTGACGTACCGGGTCCCTTTCTGCAGAGCGAAGCCTCTTCTTCCGCTTCGCAATGAGCCCGGTGACGTCACGGTCAGCCAAAGTAATTACTCACAGCGCATGGATGGGCGGTAGCTAGGCGGTAACAAACCGTGCTAAGCCACGCCCCTCTGGTCCGGTGACTTCACCGGGCAGGTCGCTTTATTATCAGTGAAGGAGGCAGAGTTTAGGGGCGTAACTAAGGGGGAGGAATATGTGCGGCAGGAGGCGGCATATGAATCAGGGGGGCGGATGCACGGAGGAGCAGACAGACACCAGAAACCACGCAATGCTGCTCTGTGCTGGGACCCAGAAGGTAGTGTTGTAGGAAGTTACCGCATACACAAACATAGATGTCAACAATCAGTGGGGACTGTCGGAGCACTGCTGATGTCGAAAAATACATAAAAACATCTGGGGGGACCTTGAAACAGCTATTAATAGTGAGTGAACTGTTTTGTAAAAAAAAATTTGATCCCAGACAACCCCTTTAAAACATTCTCTCTTTTTCTCTTTCTCTCTCATTATTCTGGCATTTGGCAAATAATAATTATGGTAATCCTAATTGACCAAAAACAGGAAAGGTTTATTCTGATTTCATGTCAGATATTGAGAAAGACATGCATATGTGTCTTTTTATATAGTGTATGTAAACTTCTGGTTTCAACTGTAAATATTGAGTTTTATTCGGCTGTTAACCCTTGCTTTTTTAGCAGAAAAAAATGGATTAAAATAGAAAATCTGCCAAAAAGTTCAGAAATTTCATCTACAAGTTCCTTTAGTTCTTGTGGAACACCTAAATGGTTAACAAAGTTTGTAAATTCAGTTTTGAATACCTTGAGGGGTGTAGTTTCTAAAATGTTGCCATTTATTGGTGGTTTCTTTTTATGTTAGCCCCACAAAGTGACTTCAGTCCTGAACTGGTCCATTAAAAATTGGTTTTGGAAATTTTCTTAAAAATGTTAAGATTTGTTTCTAAACTTCTAATCCTTCTAACGTCCCAAAAAAGAAAATGTCATACAAAATGATCCAAACATGAAGTAGACGTATGGTAAATGTAAAGTAATAACTATTTTAGGAGGCATTACTATCTGTTTTAAAAGCAGAGAAATAGAAATTTTGAAATTACCAAATTTACCACAAATTTGGAAAAATTTGCATTTTTTATAAATAAAACAGCATCAGAATGGCTTGGATAAGTCAAAGCGTTTTAAAGTGATCACCACATAAAGTTACACATGTCAGATTTGCAAAAAATGGCCTCGTCATTAAAGGGCTTCTGTCACCCCACTAAAGTGATTTTTTGGGCTAGTTAAATTAGTTATATTGCGATATATGACAATATAATTGTGTTACTTACTTTGATCCAGCAGTTTCTGCAAAAAACGAAGTTTTTTAATATGTAAATTCGGTCTCTACCAGCAAGTAGGGCGGCTACTTGCTGGTAGCTGCTGCAGAAATCCACCCCCTCGTCGTGTTGATTGACAGGGCCAGCCGGGATCTCCTCCTCCGGCCGGCCCTGTCGGCATTTCAAAAATCGCGCGCCTGTGTTCATTCGGCGCAGGCGCTCTGAGATGAGGAGGCTCGTCTCCTCAGCACTCCCTCAGTGCGCCTGCGCCGATGACGTCTTCTATTTCGGTGATGTCATCGGCGCAGGCGCACTGAGGGAGTTCTGAGGAGACGAGCCTCCTCATCTCAGAGCGCCTGCGCCGAATGAACACAGGCGCGCGATTTTTGAAATGCCGACAGGGCTGGCCGGAGGAGGAGATCACGGCTGGCCCTGTCAATCAACACGACGAGGGGGCGGATTTCTGCAGCAGCTACCAGCAAGTAGCCGCCCTACTTGCTGGTAGAGACCGAATTTACATATTATAAAACTTCGTTTTTTGCAGAAACTGCTGGATCAAAGTAAGTAACACAATTATATTGTCATATATCGCGATATAACTAATTTAACTAGCCCAAAAAAAAAAATCACTTTAGTGGGGTGACAGAAGCCCTTTAAGGTGAAAAAAAAGTCCTGAAGTGGTTAATATTTTGTGTTTATTTTATTTTTTTTAAACTTTTTTTTAACTTTTTATTTAATAACAATTAGCCCCCTTAGGGGCTAGAACCTGGGATTGTTAATTCCCTTGTCCTATTCACCCTAATAGAGCTCTTTTAGGGTGAATAGAACCTTACACTCTCCCTGCTGCCCTGTGCTTTTGTGCATAGAGCAGCAGGGAGCTTACCATGGCAGCCAAGGCTTCAGTAGCGTCCTGGTTGCCATGGTAACCAATCGGAGACCCGCAATTTCACTGTTAGGGCTCCAATCGGAAGCTGCCACTGCCACCAATGAGTAGGGGACCCTGTGGCCACTGCCACCAGGGTTTATAATACTGGTGTTGGAGGGGGGCACACTGCGCCACTAATGAAGATAACTAACCTTTTAATACAAATGTAGATGGCGGCAGTATCACATACCCGTCACCCATGACAAGGCGCTGCGATCCCCGTCAATTAACCCCTCAGGTGCCGGGTATGTGATACCGCCGTCAGCACCCTCCGCCTACATTTGTATTAAAAGGTTAGTTATCTTCATTGGTGGCGTAGTGGACACAGTCCCTTCTCCTCCCCTCTCTCTTCTCATTGGTGGCAGCGGCACACTGGGGATGGAGAGACTCCCTCCTTCTCCACTGTGCTGCTCAAGAGAACATGGTGTGCGCTAAGATGCAGCGCGTGCCATGTTATCTGATACTAGGCTGTGCAGTAGCACAGCCTAGTATTAGTAAATTGCAAATCCTGGTATCGTATTGATTGGGTATCGATAATTCAATACCCGGTGCAACCCTATTCCTACTGGTCCATGGTGCTTGGTATGCGATAAATGGGGCCGACTCCAGAGTATGAGAAACATCCCCAAACCATTATGCTTCCAGCTTCCAGTCTTCACAGTGTACTGTGGCTTGAATTCAGTGTTTATGGGTCGTCTCACAAACTGTCTGCAGCCTTTAGACCCAATAAGAGCAATCCTGCCCTCACCTGTCCGTAGAATGTTCCGCCATCTCTCTTTAGGCCAGTCAATGTATTCTTTGGCAAACTGTAACCTTTTCAACATGTCTCAGCAATGGTACTGTACTTTACGAGGGTTTCTTGCAAATAGTTTGTCTTCACGTAGACCTCTTCTGATTGTTGCAGTACTCACAGGTAACAGAATATCTTCTTTGCCATTCTTGTTGTTCTGTGATCTACACAGATGGTAGTATTTCTTTTCCTACCACGTGTTTTTGGGTTTTGTTTGCCATTTTAAAGCATTAGAGATCATTTTGGCTGAGCCGCCAATTATTTTCTGCACTTCTTTATATGTTTTCCCCTCTCCAATCAACTTCTTAATCAAAGTTCTTACTTCTTTGGCACAATGCCTGGAACGACCCCGATCAAGGGCTAAAACCAGCAGGTCCAACATTTGCTGTGCTCCTTTAAATAAGGGCCATATATGACCCCTGTTTCTTCACAGAATGAATGACCTCATTAATTGAACTCCACACTGCTATTAATTTGACCACCCCCCTTTCATTACTCGGCTGCACCTAGTCATGATTTTTTTCCCATGTTGTATTATCTTTTCTGCCAAAAAACAGTAATTAAACACACTAGTGATGAAAGGCTACTTTCACACTTGCGGCAGGACGGATCCGACAGGCTGTTCACCCTGTCGAATCCGTCCCTCCGCTATTTCGCCGTGCAGCCGGACCGCCGATCCGTCCCTTATTGACTATAATAGGGATCAGGGCGTGAGCAGCCTGTTGGATCCGTCCTGCTACAAGTGTGAAAGTAGCATTAGACTGCTGCTATTTTGCACATAAATATTTGGCAATTCAGGTATCAAAACAAAGTTCTTGCCTCTATGGACTCAAGTGCATTAAATATAATTATATGTCACCTCCAGGGATATTACCCATAACCACTCTAGACCACCATTGATATTGGTGTGAGCTCTGTTCTCATCCAAGACCCGCATAACCTAATACTAAGTATTAACAGCTCAGTCCCCCTAGGACCCCAAGCATTATACAAGATACATGATTTCAGCATTTGTGAGAGGTTTATTACAGCAGTTTACCCATTATTTCTGAAACCATTGGTGTGACATAATTACTAGACAGCATTAGGGGGTTTTCCAAGCTTCTGATAGTGATGACTTCCTCAGGATAGATCATATATGATCGATGGCAGGTAAGCTGCAGTAACCCAGCCCGGCCACTGCACTGTGAGCAGAGCTGTGGTTCCTCTTCCATTCAGAATGGCAGTTCCAGTGCCAGAGGCTGCAGGGAACAGCTAAATGTTGGGATGCG
The DNA here is from genome assembly GCF_905171765.1 of Bufo bufo. Taxonomy (NCBI): domain Eukaryota; kingdom Metazoa; phylum Chordata; class Amphibia; order Anura; family Bufonidae; genus Bufo; species Bufo bufo. The sequence continues at coordinate 675,579,086 of NC_053389.1, forward strand.
GGTTGATGGACCCTCACTGATTTGGATATTAATGACCTATCTTGAGGACAGGTCATTAATATTAGGAGCCGGGAAAAACCCTTTAACTAGATAATATTCTGGCCTTTTACGTTCTTCCTTAACTATAGATCATTTTGTTTCTTCAGATTCATGGCTGCCAACTTTTGGAAACGGTTTACAAACACAGCTGTGGGGGGCTTCCTCCAGTCCGCAGTGCGCTTGAAAAGTAAGGAAATGATTTCACCCTTAATCGTGCTATAATTTTGTTAGAAAATGCAGTTTAAGACACATCTCTCATCAGATTATGCCTTTTTTATGGGCAGGGGCACAATAAGGGTCCATTCACACATCCGCATGAATGGGTCCGGAATCGTTCTGCAGCGTTGCGGAAGGGATCCGGACCCATTAATTCTCTGTGGCCGGAAAAGATGCGGACAGCACACAGTGTGCTGTGCGCATTTCCGGTCTGCGCCCCGAACTTCCGGTCCGCGGCTCTGGAATAAAATAGAACATGTCCTATTCTTGTCTGCAGCTGCGGACAAGAATAGGCATTTTATTGGGGTGCCGGCCCAGTGTTTTGCGGACGTGTGAATGAACCCTAATAAGGGGAAGGTCAGCTCTCCATTAGCCTAAACGGCACATGTAGTTTTGCTAAAATGAGCCATCAAAGAATTACGCAGATTCCTAGTCATTGACTCCTGCTGTATTCATGATGGGAGTGCTTACCCGGCCCTTCTCACAGTGATTGAAGGGCTGCTGTGTCCGCACAGTGGCCCTTTCCATGTAATATACCGCTCTCACATAGGGCAGCATAGTCTTACGACTTAAAGAGGACCTTTCACTAGTTTAAAAACTAACTATATCAGTGGGCAGAGCGGCGCCCAGGGGTCCCCCTGCACTTACTAGTATGTCTGGGCGCCGCTCCGTTCGCCCGGTATAGGCTCCGGTGTCTGCAGCTCCCTCTGTTGTACTGGGCGGGGTTTTTGTATTAGGGTTGTCCCTGGCTATGAGCTGTGCGCTACGATTGGCCAGCACTGCAGCAAGGGACAACCCTAATACAAAAACTCCGCCCAGTACAACAGAGGGAGCTGCAGACACCGGAGCCTATACCGGGCGAACGGAGCGGCGCCCAGACATACTAGTAGGTGCAGGGGGACCCCTGGGCGCCGCTCTGCCCACTGATATAGTTAGTTTTTAGTTTTTAAATTAGTGAAAGGTCCTCTTTAATTACCAAGTGTGGGTCATTTTATTTAAGTGATGCATGGACCTTCTCCTATCAAAGCATACATGTCCATCCTGTGTGGGCACACATGGACCCCTGAATTTTCACCTAATGGTGCAGATGAGACTTTTTTTTTACTTCACAGAGGAAAGCCTGATGATGGTTTCCTTTCTGTTCAGACATCGCTAGATCCTAGGAGGGACCCAATGGCTGTCTAATTTGTTTTATCTTAGGGCATTGTACCATAGGCCCTAATAGGTTAGATAGGGTTCTTTGTAAGTCTGTTCCTAGATCATACCGGGTAATGTTAAAATCTCATCAATTCACTTCCCAAAGCTGCACATTCCAACCCGCTTGCTGCAGCCCCCAGGTTTCCTTTAACCCTTGAGAGCCTGGAGGAAGCTGTACATTGTTTTGTATATTTCCCTTGTGTCTCCTTAGAATCCTAGCTGTATGTCATGGGGTCATGTACAAGCAGCTTTCAGCTTGGATGCTTCATGGACTTCTCTTGGACCAGTATGAGGAGTTTTTTGTCAAACAAGGACCGTGCTCTGGCAATGCCTCTGCCCAGTCTGAAGAAGAAGATGATGACTTAGGTATTGGGGGCCTCACTGGGAAACAGCTACGGGAGCTGCAAGACTTGGTAAGAAACTAGACTAAAAGGTTCCGTCCACCTGCAGTGACCGTTGGCAGAGTGCTCGTTCGGCTGACAGCTACTTCTCCGCACTCCTCCATACACATAAATGCTCAATTCTGCCAAGCGTGTATGTGTTTTTAAATGGGGGGAGAGATGAGAAAAACGCCACCAGACACTTCAGCCAGCTTGTCTCCTGAGAGAAGAAAAGGATTGTGCGTTGAATTTCAACACGCCCTATCCTTATCTCCCCTTAAATAAAAGCGGATTTGGTCAACAAATGTCTAACGTTTATGGCGCTCTAACTTTTTATATCAGGAGTTTACAATTACTTGCAGACAGCATTGTGCTTGTGTATGGAGAGTGATCCCTCTTGTAGACCCAGTTATCTTAGAGAGGAGAAAGGCTGGTTTATGGAAAAAAGTCACAGGATGGGTGATAAGAATCTGATTGATTGGGGGTTTGACCACCAGGGAACCCCATTAATGACGAAAGTCCCTGAGTTCCCCAACTGAATGGAGCAATGGTCTCTCTTGCGCGCTGCTGCTCCATTCATCTTTGGGATGCCGGAGAGAGAGCAAAGTACTGTAATAAGGTTTCGTAGTTAACTCTTTGATTAAAGAGGTTGTCCCATGAATGATGTAAAAGTGAAAATCCTACATAATCTAGTACATAACAACCACTTTCTAACAAATCTTGAACCAGCCCTGTACCTCACATGGATCCAGAGATCTCTCCATTCAAAATTCCAATTGTTCTGCTAGATTTATTTCAAGCTGTCAGCTTATGGGACGTGTCCGTTCAGGGTGTGTCCTTTCTGCTGCAGTTTGTGACAATAGAAGGATCGAACTGAGCGTGTGCTTTCTTCTTAGTGAGCAGGACAGAGAAACTAGAAAAAGAGAAAGCAGCAGGTGGCATTATACAGATAGATTGAATTCAATAAGGGCTCATGCACACGACCGTATGCCCTCTGAGACATACGGTCTGTGAGCGGGCCATATGTCCCGGAGCGGCATACATCGTGTAGGTTACTATGATGCTGTGCGCATCGGGCCACCCGTGGAGCTATTGTCCCGCACTCATAAGATCATATGAGTGCGGGACCTATGATGCTGTGCGCTCCCGTGCGTACCATGTATGCCGCTCCGGGACATATGGCCCGCTCACGGACTGTATGTCTCGGAGGGCATACGGTCGTGTGCATGAGCCCTAACTCAGTAGCTATAATACATTTTTAATAACATGCAATTACAGAAGTATTCAGATCCAGATGCTGGTTTGAAAACTGTAGAATATTTTTTGTGGGAAAACCCCTTAAAGCAAAAAACCCCCATTAAAGCAAAGTGGATTGAGACCACTCCTCAAAACGTAAATTCCACAATTGTGGTTTAGAGTTCTTACAAAAGTTTTGGGGTTTCAGTCTTCTGTTCCCATTCTCTCTCCTTCGGGTGGGTTGGTTCAGTCAGTGCACATTTTTTCGGAAAATGTTATTTGTAATTTGGATTTTCGCTTGGAAAATATATAAAAAAAATAAGGTTAAATGTTATTCTTTTTCATGCTTTGTAATATAACAGCGGCTTATTGAAGAAGAGAACATGCTGGCTCCATCCCTCAAGCAGTTTTCTCTGAGAGTTGAAATGCTGCCATCTTATATCCCTGTACGAGTTGCTGAGAAGATTTTATTTGTTGGAGAATCGGTCCAAATGTTTGAAAATCAAAATTCTAATATGACAAGAACAGGTAAGAAACAATGCACACCCCTGATCTTCTTAGGCTATGCTATACACACATAAATATAGCGCTTCCACGTCCTCTCATTTTATGCTGATCTAACGAAATGAAGGCAGTGTCCAGAGCGCTGTTCTCAAAGGTAATATTGTATTAGGGCTCATTCACACGACCATATGAATGGGTCTGCATCCATTTGGGTGCAGACCCACATCCTTAGTTTCGTTTTGTGGCCCCGCAAAAAATATAGAACATGACCTATTCTTGTCGCAATCGCGGACAAGAATAGACATTTTCTATATAGTGCCGGCCCTGTGCATTCCACAAAACGCGCAACACACATGGCTGGTATATGTGTTTTGCGGATCTGCAATTTGTGGACCGCAAAACACGGCACGGTCGTGTGAATGTACCCTTAAAATGTTAAAATAAGTCCATACACATTTCAGGGGCGAGTACATCCTTCATATCTGAGAAAGGGGCTGGCCGCCCTCAAAACATGTCATATATGGATTTATGTTAATGTTTTAATAAAATATTACCTTTTGAGGACAGCGCTCTGGACCCTGCCTTCATTTCTCCCTTTTGATCACTATTCTGGTTTCCAAGTAAAGCACCAGGCGAGGCGGCAGCTGCAGTCCCTTGTTGTGCACTCATCCTACCCAATTACGGAGTTGGGCCGGTATCTGCACAACTCAGTCTGGTGAGTGTAGTCCGGTTCAATACCATTTTAATTGTTGGGACGGTTTACGCCAGGCATCCTCAAACTGCGGCCCTCCAGCTGTTGTAAAACTACAACTCCCACAATGCCCTGCTGTAGGCCAATACCTGTAGGCTGTTCGGGCATGCTGGGAGTTGTAGTTTTGCAACAGCTGGAGGGCTGCAGTTTGAGGATGCCTGGTTTACGCTATGGAGCACCATGTATTTTAGATCTTTTATCTCATTGTATGCTGACGTTCCTGCTATACACTGTAATAATAAGATATCATTCTGATGTTACGGACCTGTTCACACTTTAGCTCCACTGAATGGAGCTAAACTGTGTTCTGAGACCCAGCTCCGTCTGTCTAGACACCACACCAAGAAGGGACATGTTTATTCTTGGTGTGGCTAGATTTAAATCGGCGAACTGCATTGAAAGTAATGGGAGGCAGACACTAAGCGGCTGCCGTTGGTATTTTGGCGCAGAGTCCACACTATAACCAGGCAGCATAATTCACTGTGTGAACAGGCCATTAAAGGTGTTTTCTGGGACTTTGATATTAATGACCTATCTTTAGATTGATTGATCGAGGTTCAACACTCGGCAACCAGACAGATCCGCTTTTTTTGGCTGGCACTGGAAACTACACATGGACGGAGCTTAATCTGCGAGCGGGTCTCTGGCATCAGTAGTGAATAACCAAGGCAGTTTCTGCCATGGAGTACGTGGCGGATTTTGACAGCATTAAAATCACAGAAGCTAATTTATGGTCACTTGACATTTACTTGATTTCATTTGGCATGTTAATAACAGTCAGACTCTCTGCCCGGCCATGGCTTTTCCACTCTTCTGGTTGGTGAGAACCTGTACCAGACTCCTCTGCAGAGAAACCGCATCATTAGCAAGCAAGAGGTGACAATAGGCCCAAGGGTTATGTAAAAGCAATGGAGGGAGAACCAAACGCCAGGCCCTTCTATGCTGTGTGGTAAACCTGACCCCAAACATGGGCAGACATCCCAACCTGCAAAAACTCATTTCAGGGATTTTTATTTTTATTTTTTTTCTTTCACAAACTTTTTATGACATTTTCCAAACATATGCAGTATCTGCACACTTTGCTCTATGGTGTGGAGGACTGGGCTCATTACCCTGCCCCAAATTATCATATTTATGTATATGATTAAAGGGATTCTGTCACCACCTATAAGCCCTGTGAGCTAAACATCTGCTCATGTCCAGGGTAGCATTCAGATTTTTAAGGTGGCCTTATAAAAGCTATTTGTGGCTTTATTCTGCGGAAAAACAGGTTTTACTAACCTGTCAATCATTTAATTAAGGTGCCCAAGCAGGGGAGGTCTGTGGATGCATGGTGCCCGGCCGCACGCATCGCTGTTCGTGCCCAGCGCCGCCTTCTACTCCTCAGTGCCGCCTCTCCCTCTCTCCCTCCCTCCCCCTCCTCCCGCTTTGAGATCCCGCGCGTGCACACAGGCTCAGCCTGATGCGCCGTTGCGGACTGCTGGCATCGGCTTCTTCTTGCACTGTGCGCACGCGCCGAGAAGGGGACACTGCTACAGGTTGCCGGAAAGGTTTACTGCGAGTAAACTAGAGATGGGAAGTTCGGATCTTTCAAATGAACCGATTCATGAATCGAATCTTCGGTTCATTCGCTGAGCTGACAAGAAGCAAGTGAGCCGAAGCTTAGGTTGCGTATTGCGCATGCACGGATGCTTCGATTCACTTGCTGACTCGCTGAGTCGGCTCTTGGTCGGAGTCAGGAAGTTTATTCTTTAAAACCCTGTGTGTAAATTAATATAATTAAAATGGAGGGTTAAATGTGTAAATGTATTTTCAAAAAAATGCATCTCTCTCAATAGTTATATAGCTACTGAATGAGACAGAAGAAGGGATGCCTTTAACATATAGATCTCCTTGAGAAGCCTATTTGACCCTAAAGGGTTAATTCAACCTGTAATCTAAATTCTGTGTCCTGTCACTTCTCTTATCTCTCTGCTCTGCTATCAGTAAACCTTTCCGGGATATATTCTTTCACATGCGGGTGTCAGGGAGCCGCTATCTAATAGCAAGAGACTCCCTGAACGTCCGGGAGACTTGAGATCCCTGCATGGGACACCCATATAACAATTCCGTAGTAATATTACAATGTCCTAGTTATTAAAGGAATTGGGCTTTAGATTCTCACTGTCTTCACCATTTGTTTCTTGAGCAGGTTCTATATTGAAAAACCAGGAAGATAGATTTGCTGCAGAATTGCATCGGTTGAAGCAGCAACCTTTGTTTAGCCTGGTGGATTTTGAGTCAGTTCTTGACAGGATCAGAAGCACTGTAGCAGAGGTAAGAAGACTTTTTCTGATTCTCTCCAGTGGCAAAATGTCTTCACAGTGTAGATACATGTTACGTGTTGGATCCCTGTGCTAAGAACATGATTAAAAATCAATAGTATACGTTTCAGGGACCATTCACACATCCGTAGAATGTGTCCGCACCCATTCCGCAATTATCTGGACCGGGTGTGGACCCATTCATTCTCTATGGAGCAGGAATGGATGCGGACAGCACACAGTGTGCTCTCCGCATCCGCATTTCCGAACCGCGGCCCCGAACTTCCGGTCCGCGGCTCAGGAAAAAAATAGAACATGTCCTATTCTTGACCGCAATTGCGCACAAGAATAGGCAGTTCTATGGGGGTGCCGGTCGGGTGTATTGCGGATCCGCCATACACTACGGACGTGTGAATGGACCCTGAGAGATTTAGTTTGCTTAGAATTAGGGATTGAGAGAGATGATTAAACCTGTGCATGATTAGTTCATGAATGTGTAAAGCAGGACTATATTCTATATCAGTGATGGGGAACCTTTTAGAGACAGAGTGCCCAAACTGCAACCCAAAACCCACTTATTTATCGCAAAGTGCCGACATGGCAATTTACCCTGAATACCACAGTCCAATACAGTATATCTTCAATGTACTTTATCATTTAGCTATAACAGCCTGCCTACATTCAGTTTGCTGCCTACGATGTTCATAGTGCGCCCTGCGCTGATGAATGGCAGGAAAAGTCTAAGGCATATTGGTACACCATAGACTTTTTTCAGGGTTCGGGTGCCCACAGAGAGGGCTCTGAGTGCCGCCTCTGGCACCCGTGCCATAGGTTCGCCATCACTGTTCTATATGGTGGTTATGTGCACCGATTCATAAAATCCAGCACAGGACAGAGATGATCATAGCTCACACCTGCAGGAAGTTCCACCACCTTTGCTGACCTCTGGCACAGGAAGAGGTAGGTACATATGAATGGCTACTGACTGGCTGCTTAAATAGTTACTAGAGGAGTACAGTGGTAAGGAAACGTCAAGAAGGAATGTATATTACGGACCATAACTCATCCCTAATTTATAACCGTGCTTTTAAAAGGAAAGCCCACCCAGCTAGGCACTTGGGGGCTATTTTTCATAGGAAGAAAAGTGCTTTTCCTGGAATGGAATAAACACCCAGATGACATAAAAGTGTGGTTATAATGCTTCTACAAGGTTCTGATGGCCATTGCTGGTAGTTACATTAGTGAAATTTACGTGACAGACTCCCTGTTCACATCTTTATTGTAGCTTTTAGCAGACGCACTTCAGACATCAGCAGCACCCTGCAAACCCCATTGATGTGTAATGGGGTCTGTCATTTTGTTGGGAAAAATAGCGCTGCATGCAGTTCAAATTTTCCCATCAAGAATGACCAGCTACTACTAGAGATGTGGACAGAGTCTAATACATTACAAAACCCAGATTGTCCAGAACCTATTTTGCAACAAGAAGCTTTATATCCGTGACTAAAGATTTTCTCGCTCGTATCATTGGGGGACACAGAAGACCATGGGTGTAGCTGCTGCCACTAGCAGGCGACACTAAGCAAAAAAAGTGTTAGCTCCTCCTCTCAGCTGTACCCTTCCTGCAGACACTGAGCTAATCAGTTTTAGCTTAGTGTCTGTAGGAGGCAGACATTTTTTCTGCAGGTCTGCCAAAGTTTTTTCCTTTTTGTTTTATTTTTCAGGTTCGGGCTGCAGGTGGGCTCTCACCACCTGTTTTTTCCTACACTTGAGGGGGGAGACCAGCGGGTCCTCAAGCCTGCTGCTTGTTCCCCACCTCTGGAAGACAAGGAGGAACAGTGGATTTCAAATTCGCTGTTACCCGCCAGTTACAGTGTCACCTTGGCTACTACTTCTGGAAATCTCCCCTGTTACCGGTGTAGCTGCCCTCCCCAAGGGGCAGCACACTGAGGAAGGTGACACTTCTGGAATCACAGTGGGCAGAAACCATCTGGGTAAGTATATTACCTACCTCCCCTGCTGGCCCACCTTGTGCCTGAGCCCCCCTTCTCCTGTGTTCTCCCTTGGCCCCTGTACCCGGCCCCATCCAAACCCTGCGAGCCAGTCCCGGCGGTCGCATGTCTCCTTGTGCGGCTGCCGCTTTTCTACTCGGGGCATCGGTACGCACTCCACTCCCCTCCTTACATCGCAGTTTCCCAGTGCACTCCACTCCCTCCTTACCTCGCCGCCCCGCCCCCAACCAAGTTCTTCCGATCGGCCCCACCTGTACCCACTAGGCCGCATCTCCCAGCGTGTTTTGGGGGCGGGATCTGTATTTTCAGAGCGTGAAAATTTCGCGCTTATGCCTTCGCCCCACCAGCTGCCCAATAAGCTCCGCCCCTGCCTTCTGCTAACCCCTTCCTTGCCTCAGTACTACTGTGCTGAGGAAAGTGCTTACTGGGCTCTCTGCCGAGGCTTACAGTGCTGGTCATTAGTACAGACAGATGTGGGTTCAGTTCCCCTAGCTCTGTTTTGTTAGAATTGAGCTGTATGTAAAAAAAATAAAAATAAAACTATTTATTATTAACCCTTGGAGCTATCTGGTCCTTCTGAACCTAGTTTCCCACGCCATTCTGTAGGCAGAATTTCTTTACCCTACCGCTGGATACATACGTCCTATAGCGTAAGTGGAATCCTGGCACTACCGCTTGATACCGCACTCCCTGTAGCTTCCCTCCTTCTATAGGCGGAGTAGTTACACTACCACTGCATTCCGTGAGTTCTGTCACATTCCCTTCCCTTCTTAGGCGGAATATGTGCGCTCATCACTGGACCCTGTACATTCTATAGCATTTCCCTCCTTCCTAGGCGGAGTAGTTGCCCTTGCACTGGATGCCGTACAGCCTGTAGCATTTCCCTCCTTCCATAAGCTGAGGACTTGCACTACCACTGGCTGCTGTACAGCCTGTAGCATAGGCAGAGTAATTGCCCTTGCACTGGATACCTTACAGCCTGTCGCATTACCCTCCTTCCATAGGCGGACTAATTGTCCTTGCACTGGATGCCGTACAGCCTGTAGCATTACCCTCCTTCCATAGGCGGAGTAATTGTCCTTGCACTGGATACCGGAAAGCCTGTAGCATTACCTTCCTTCCATAGGCAGAGTAATTGCCCTTGCACTGGATGCCGTACAGCCTGTAGCATTACCCTCCTTCCATAGGCAGAGTAATTGCCCTTGCACTGGATGCCGTACAGCCTGTAGCGCTACCCTCATTCCTAGGCGGTGTACTTGCTCTACCACCAGATACTGTACAGCCCATTGCATTATCCTCCTTCCATAGGCAGCGTAATAGCACTACCACTGGATACTGTACAGACCGTGCCATTACCCTCTTTCTGTAGGAGGAGTAATTGCACCCCCACTGGCTTCTGTACGGCCTGTACCATTACCCTCCCTCCGTAGTGGGAGTATTTGCACTTACTCTGGGTACTGTACATTCTGTAGCATTACCCTCCTTCTATAGAGTAATTTCACTACCACTGGATCCTGTCGCATTACCCTTATTCCTTAGACGGCGTAATTGCACTTCCACCGGATACTATACGTCCTGTTGCATTGCTCCCTACGCAGGCGGAGTGATTGCACTAATGCTGGATATCATCTGTCTTGTCAGTTTTTCCACTTATATAGGTGGTTTACTTGCACCGTAGTCGCATACTGTAGATCCTGTAGCATTATCATTGGATCTTGGACAGACTGTCGCATTACCCTCCTTCCTTAGGCGGAGTATTGCACTTCCACCGGATACCATACGTCCTGTTGCATTTAACCCTCCGCAGGCAGAGTAATTACTCTTATACTGGATATCATCTGTCCTGCTTCCCCCCTTCTATTGGGGGATTAGCTGAACCACAATTGCGTGTTAGAGATCCTGTAGCATTACCCTCCCCCATTGACTGAGTAGTTGCACAACCAGTAGTGCTTGCACTACCAGTGGACCCTGTACATCTTTTCACTCCTTCCGTAGGTGGAACGTCTGCTCTTCCTTCTCAGGTGGAGTGTTGCGCTAGCACCAATTATTAGTGGCTATTGCTGTTGTCCTCATTTTCAGGTGGAGTCTCTCCTCTGACCCTAGAGGCCATAGTTGTTGCTATCGCCTCCCCCCTATGAGGCAGTCTTTGCGCTGACCATAGATATTCTGGCTACTCCGGTTCCATGGCTACTACTGCGTGAACCCTTCCCAGGGGGACTTTTTGCGTTGATCCTTCAACTGCAGCTTACATGACGCATGGGCGGCGGACGCTACATTTATGGTTTTCTCCACATCCCCTTCCTCCATGTGGAGTATCAGCTCTGGCATTCCGGCGGTATGTACACAGCACTCCTCCTTCTAGGCATGGTGCCTTCTCGTTATTTCTAGTTGTGATCGTGTCTACATTTTCTTCTGCCACAGGGGGGCACTTTGCTTATGTTCTGCCATGACACGCTGCGGCTGAGGGGTTTGCTCACTACTGCTGGGCATTAGTACGTTTTCTGTACCTGGTATAACCTACCGATTTCTATAGCGCTGGCTATGGGTGGGCGATCAAACTATATAAATTTGGCCAACGATAGAGGTTTCGTTTATATCGCGGTAGAACATGGCATGCGCCGTACTCGGCACGCACCATGTTCTCCTGAGCCGGCACAGTGGAGAAGGAGGGAGTCCCTCCCTCCCCACTGTGTGCGGCTGCCGCTGACCACCAATGAGAACGGAGGAGGAGGGGAGGGACTGTGGCCACTACGCCACCAATGAATATAGTTAATATGCCTGAATACAAACGTAGCCTGCATGTGCCGGCCATATCCCATACCCGGCCTCTATTACTGCGCGGATTAATTGCGGCGGATCACGGCGCGCAGTAATAGAGGCCAGGTATGGGATATGGCAGGCTATGTTTGTATTCAGGCATATTAACTATATTCATTGGTGGCGCAGTGGCCACAGCCCCTCCCTTCTACTCCCCCTCTTCTAAGTATTATATTAATACCACATTGGCGTTTTCCTGGGGGAACATTCTTATGAAGAAACCCCCTTGGCCGTAGGTCTGAAGGGGACGTTTTTGATCCCGGAGGACACTCTTTCCCTATCATGTTACTCCCCAATTTTTTTGGCAGTTTTGGGTTGGTACCACTGCCTTGTTCCCTCTGGGTTTCTTCACTTCCTTCAAGAATTTTTTCTTGTTGGCCATTCTCATGCCTGACTTCCAGGTTCTCTAGCCCTGACTTGTTCGACGTGGTTCCGCTGGAGTGTTCTTCTCTTCTGGCAGTCTGGTATGGTGTGTGGGGCATTTGCCTTCGGGCATCCCTATTTCTTCCCCCATGGGGGGCAAGTTTTGTCACATCTGCAGTTCTTTGGCCCTTAAAATCCAGACGCCATTTTCAATTAGTCTTCTTCCAATCAGTATTCCACTGAGTGTTTTTTTTTTTTTTCCCCCTGGGGTTTTAATCCTTGGGCATCACTCCTTAGCAGTCCTCTGGATCCAGGCTACGTATTTCTCTCCTGTATCTTCCACAATCGCTCCGTTGCTTCTGGTGACTGACTTGTCTTCATTCTTGTCCATCTTGTAGATATTCTGTGTGCTCTCCACTTCTTCTAAAGTCTCCTAAGCTGTGACTTATATTCCCTGAGCTGTTCTTTCTTCTACCCAGCCGGAGCCTCTGTGTATTCAGCCGTTTTCTGGCTGGCCTTCTGGGGAATGGGTCTTTCTGTCCCTTTTCAGGGTTCCTGGTGTGTCTTTCCCCCGCATTTCTGTGCGGGGCCTTATGACCGGCCTTTGGTTCGTTCTGTCCTAGTTCCCTCCCCATAGTATTGCTCTTTAACGTTCCATGGTCTTCTGTGTCCCCAAAGATACGAGCGAGAAAATAGTATTTTTTATGCTTGCCTGTAAAATCCTTTTCTCGCTGAGTTCATTGGGGGACACAGCTCCCACCCTGTATGTACATTGCTGCTTCTCCTAGATGAGCCCTTCTGGTTCTTGATGATGACCCATCTCCGGTTTTCTTCCTTTTTGTTTTCTGTTGGCTTCCCTTGGCTGCTCCTACTGCTTTTGTACAAACTGTTTAGCTCAGTGTCTGCAGGAGGGGTATAGCTGAGAGGGGGAGCTAACACTTTTTTTGCTTAGTGTTGCCTCCTAGTGGCAGCAGCTAAACCCATGGTGTTCTGTGTCCCCCAATGAACTCGGTGAGAAAAGGATTATTACAGGTAAGCACAAAAAATCCTATTATCTTCTATCAGTATGTATTATACAGTGCTGCTGCAGAACCTCATAATGCATATTTCTGCTTGCCCGGTAACAATAGGTATACATAGATGAGCATCTTTGCTCTTCATACCTTCAGCACTACAAGTGACTTTCAGGGAAGCCTAAATATTGTCTGTATTTTTCTTGAAGTGTTGTGTTCTCTTCCTTTCAGCACTTGTGGAATCTCATGGTGGAAGAATCTGATTTGATAGGGCAGTTAAAGGTAAGGGCTGACAATTGTGTTTTTACAGCCTACCAATCTCTGGTTCTCATTCAGACTCAGACTTTCCAAACTTAGCAAGTATCTAAGCAGTCCTGAAAGAGAGCCAAACTTTTGTGGAGCACTGGACTTCTTTAATTGTCACTGATATTGTTTCTTACCACTAGTGTCACTTTCATGGCATTTTCCCTATATAGAATGTGATATGAAAATGCATGAAAAAAATGCCAAGAGCTCCAGAAAGCTGCATTTTTTAAAAGAAGGCAGAAAGACAAAAAACTCCACTGAAGGGGGTTGTCTCACTTCAGCAGAGTGGTGATCATGCTTGCACACTATAGGAAAAAGCACCGGCCTCTCTGGTGGCTGGGAGCACACATAGGCATGCATACGCAGCAGCTCCTTTCCCGGCCGCCTCAAATCTGCGCTGCAGCGGTGGTCATAACCCCTAGATACAAGCAATGTATAATATGATGGAAAAATGTATCTGGCCAGCAAAGGAGACAATATGGACAATTGCAATACCTTAGTAAGTGCCTTGTCGTAACTTTTTCTACATGATTGTCATTTGCTGACGTGAGATAACCCATTTAATGAACAAAACCAGAAGTGGCAAAAAAAAAAAAAAAGAAGCAGTTGTGTGTCCTGTCTTTCATATTTCTCATAGACCTTCAGCCCCCATCTGGAGCTGGCATTTGTATAGCAAAAATGCCACTAAAAATGCAAAAGTGAGGAAAATTGCCAGCTAAAACATATGTGTAAAAGCAATCTATTTGTGACCAGACAAACCAATTGGAGCATAGGCAGTTTGAACATGCCGGTTTCAGGCTGTGAATACCACTCTGGAGATCAGAGCCTGTGCCCTTATGCCCCCATCATGCCCTCACACAGCTACGTTGGAGAAAAAATAAAAACGTTTAGGATGTTAGTATATGATGATGTAAAATATAACTTATTTTTTATTTTAAAAAAAGTGATTTTATGCTGCAAAAGTGTGTGTGTGTGCGCGTGTATGTGTGTGTGTGTATATATATATATATATATATATATACACACACAGTACAGACCAAAAGTTTGGACACACCTTCTCATTCAAAGAGTTTTCTTTATTTTCATGACTATTAAAATTGTAGATTCACACCGAAGGCATCAAAACTATGAATTAACACATGTGGAATTATATACATAACAAACAAGTGTGAAACAACTGAAAATATGTCATATCCTAGGTTCTTCAAAGTAGCCACCTTTTGCTTGGATTACTGCTTTGCACACTCTTGGCATTCTCTTGATGAGCTTCAAGAGGTAGTTCCCTGAAATGGTTTTCACTTCACAGGTGTGCCCTGTCAGGTTTAATAAGTAGGATTTCTTGCCTTATAAATGGGGTTGGGACCATCAGTGGCGTTGAGGAGAAGTCAGGTGGATACACAGCTGAGAGTCCTACTGAATAGACTGTTAGAATTTGTATTATGGCAAGAAAAAAGCAGCTAAGTAAAGAAAAACGAGTGGCCATCATTACTTTTAAGAAATTAAGGTCAGTCAGTCAGCCGAAAAATTGGGAAAACTTTGAAAGTAAGGGCTATTTGACCATGAAGGAGAGTGATGGGGTGCTGCGCCAGATGACCTGGCCTCCACAGTCACCGGACCTGAACCCAATCGAGATGGTTTGGGGTGAGCTGGACCGCAGAGTGAAGGCAAAAGGGCCAACAAGTGCTAAGCATCTCTGGGAACTCCTTCAAGACTGTTGGAAGACCATTTCAGGGGACTACCTCTTGAAGCTCATCAAGAGTGTGCAAAGCCGTAATCAAAGCAAAAGGTGGCTACTTTGAAGAACCTAGAATATGACATATTTTCAGTTGTTTCACACTTGTTTGTTATGTATATAATTCCACATGTGTTAATTCATAGTTTTGATGCCTTCATAGTCATGAAAATAAAGAAAACTCTTTGAATGGGAACGTGTGTCCAAACTTTTGGTCTGTACTGTGTGTGTGTGTGTGTGTGTGTATATGGTGAAAAAATTTGTAGTCCTTTATTCACCCACGCAACGTTAGAGTCCACTTACTGGGACCGTTCTCAAGCCCAGTAAGCAAGTCCTAGTAAGTGGACTGAAACATTGCATGGGTGAATAAAGGACTACACCTTTTTACACCATATGGAAGTGCCGCGGTCTTTTTATTTATTCTTTGATGTCTGGATACTTCTAAACTGCTGGCACTCCTTTCTTTTTGCTACTGATAGTGCTGCCCGATATATATATATATATATATATATATATATCATGGAGAACAGAATAAAACACTGACAGAATTGCAATTTTTGCACACCTTACCTTCCACAAAATGGTATAAAAAGCAATCAAAACATCATATGTACCCCAAAATGGTACCAATAAATGCTACAGTTTTTCCCTCAAAAAACAATCCCTCACACAGTTACATTGCTGAAAAAATAAAAATGTTATGGATGTTGGTATATGGCGATGCAAAATATAACTCAAGTTTAATAAAATGTATTATTTATTACTTAGCAAAAGTAGTAAAACATTAAAAAAAACGATATAAATTTGGTATCGCCATAATCATATCGACCCAGAGAACTAAGTTATTTTATCCTATACACCACATGGAGAACCCCATAAACAAAAATAAAAAAAAAACACTGACCGAATTGCAATTTTTTTCACACCTCACCTCCCAAAAAATTGTATACAAAGCTATCACAAAGGCATATGTATCCCAAAATGGCACCAATAAAAACTACATCTTGTCCCGCAAAAAACAAGCCCCTACATAGCTCAGTCACAAAAACAGAAAAGTTATGGCCCTTAAAAAGATTACAGCAAATTCCATGTTAGAAAATCCAGGCACAGCTCCTTCCCTTCTGAATGCTGCCTTATTCAGGAAAAAATTGTGGGGGGCATTTTCTCCTGTTAACCCTTGTGAAATCGAAACATCTGGTACTAAAGCAACATTGAAAATGTAATGTTTCATTTTCACAGTCAAGTGTTTCTAGATTCTTTGAAACACTTGTTGAGGCATATCGCTCACTGCACCCCTCAATAAATTCCTTGAGGGGTGTAGTTTCCAAAATGGGGTTACTTTTTGGAAGTTTTCACTGTTGGAGTATCTCGTCTCTTCAAATTCAACATGGTGCCCAAAAATCTGCAGAGGCAAAGGGTTAATGGATCACAGGCAGCTAACTTAATCTAGATCACTGGACAAACAGGGATGCCCAACCTGCGGCCCTCCAGATGTTGCAAAACTACAACTCTCAGTATGCCCGGACAGACTACAGCTATCATCCTACAGCCGGGCATGATGGGAGTTGTAGTTTCACAACAGCTGGAGGGCCGCAGGTTGAGCATCCCTGATTTAGACAGTGAGACCACTTGCACTCTACTGGAGCTGAATGTTCATGAAATAAAATGGGTGCGATCACTAATGCATGGGACATATTCCACAGCTGACCGTGTGGTAACCTTTATTATGACCAGTGTATTGTGGATAGCTTGGTATTTAATGTTGCTTTTTATTCTGTTTCTAGTTACAAAAAGATATCGCTTTGTTTTTCCAGATTATAAAAGATTTCTACCTGCTAGGAAGAGGTGAATTGTTTCAGGCTTTCATAGATATAGCCCAGCACATGCTGAAAACACCGCCTACAGCCGTCACAGAACACGGTGAGTGTGAGGCGCCACTCATTGCCTGGTATGGGCCGGGGTCCTCCCAGGTACTGTATTTGTACAAAACAGGAACTCCAAAGCAGAAATTGCACTGACACTGCTGGCCCTGCATTTATCAGTGCAGTTTCCGAGTCTAGAAGGGGTAAAATACATGTGGTGACATCATTGAGATGTGACTATTTAGAGGTCCTGCATACTGGGTCTCCTACACTAAAAACTAGGAAGGCAAGAGAGGAGCCCAAAGAGCTCTACTGAAACACTCCTTCCACCTTTGCCCCTGCCAGTCCAGGATTTGTTTGGAATGGGGAAAGTATGGCTGCCAGTGGGGGGACAGTGGTACTGCCCTGCCAGGGGAGGGGTAGAAGGGAATAAATGCTTTTGCAAAGGTGGGAGGGGCATAATCCTCTTATCAGTCAGGGTGGGGTGGAAAGGTATTTGGTGCTGCTAGGGGGTATTATGTGTTGTGCATAGTGGTTGGCACTGTTGGGTGTAATATGGTGCTGCACTGTGGTATTTGGCACTGGTGTGTTCCACTGCCAACTACCTAGGGGTGTCCACTATACATGTCACAGAGGTGCTGATCCCCACATCTATATTCTTTCTCAAACAATTTGAGGGTGGCATTTTAGTGCTGTGGCAACAATGATTGGAGTAGACCTACTGATTGACATGGCTGTCCTCATAAGGGGACCTGTGGATTTAACCCTGTATGGGGAGCCACCGTATACATGTCCTAATGTAAAGCTAATTTTGAAACTACTCATCTAATTTACATATATTGTTCTCCATATATCTTTGGTGCCACACAGACATAAGCGGACAAATAATGGTTCTGTGTTCTTTCATTGTATACAGTACCTTGGACTCGTAGATCACATAACAGAGCTTATCTATGTACAATATCCATTACAATTGCTTTTTTCTTCTTCTCCAGATGTTAACGTAGCCTTCCAGCTCTCAGCGCATAAGGTTTTACTCGATGATGACAACATTCTCCCCTTGCTCCATTTAACCATTGATTACCATGGAAAGGAGCAGAAAGGTATGCAGCGGTGTATTCTTTTTAGACAGTCATTATCTGGTATTCTTTTCATCACCAGTGGATATTTGTCTTATGTTGGTACAGATAGTGGGAGGCTTTGTGTCCGTTTTATGGCATAAAAATGTTGCAAGTTTGCAGCATGTCATTTGTGTGTGACAATTTCCAACTTTTTACACTTTAAGGGCCAGGGAGATTTTTTTTAATAATTTCTGCCAAAAATTGTTGGCATTTTATAGAAAAGTTTTGAGCCAGTTCATAGCTGGCATAAATTTCATATTGTGCTGCATGGACAATGTACTAAATTTACCAAGAGGTGCGTGCCTCTTAATAGTTTTTTACTCAAAAAATGTACAACATTTTGCATTTTTTACACCACTTAGTTCAGTTTGGGAAATTGGTGTGGCTAGTCTAGCAGATTTATGCCAGCTTTAGATTTTGAGAAATTTGTAGCAAATTACAGCAACCCAGACCCAGATTTCCCTCATAATTTCTCCCAATGACTGAAGACACAATGGAAGCCCAGTTTACCTGCAGATGTAGAACTTTAGAGGTTGTGTCACATGTGTGAATATGTTCATATCAGAACATAATATGAAAAATGTTCCTATCCTAAGTACAAATTTTCCAGTGATGTGTTTTTCCCATTTGTTTGTATCTACAGACCTGTCTCAGCCTCGTGAAGGTCCTTCACGTGATGCATCTCCAAGGGAGGCTCCTACTTCTGGCTGGGCAGCTCTTGGACTGTCCTATAAGGTGCAGTGGCCATTACACATTCTCTTCACTCCAGCTGTGTTAGAAAAGTGAGTGGTTCTGGGTCTTACTTTGCAAGTAAAACTTATTCAAAATGATTTATTGGCCCACATTTTTATATATGTTTCATGAATAATCATTCAGTGAAAAGAGTATTGTAAGGTCATTTTATTGGCAAAACCAATCGCCCCAAATTACAGTAGTCTAGCTAACTTACAGGACCCTGAAACAGCAGGGAGGGATGGCAGCCCCCGGTATGCATTTCTACTTCCTAGACTCTCCGTTGGTACGTATATGCATATTGGTGGATAGACATTGACATGATCAATGTAGTGACTGCATTGACAGCAGCTCTTACGGGATCTTTGAGAGTCTCACAAACCTACTGTGTGGTTATAAACCCCTTTTATCTGCACTGAGTACTGGGGCCCAAGTGTGGAAAGTAGCTAATTGTTTACATAAAAAGGGCAAATTGTCAAAGAACCCCCTTTTTGGTCTAACCCTCACCTGCATCCTTTACAGTTCTTACACTGTGCAGTCCTTTGGCGTAAAATGGGTGTAACGTTTCTAGCATATTTATTTTCTAACAATTAAGTGCTCTTTTTATTTAATGAAATAAGGAGCAGATATGGGATGTGTCAGAATATTTATACTGCTCTAATTAGCAGTCTATATTCTTTATGTAAATAAATTAGAATCTGTAAGGGAGGAGATTCTAACTTATCATAAAGACCAAGCCAATAAGAGCTTGTCATCTGCGCTAAGTTTGACGACAAAAAGAAGGCAGTGGTAAATCAAAATATATATTTATTAAAATAATAATACAGTGCAAATTAATCAAATATAAAATCGGTGACAATAAAATTATGAAAATTAATTAATGATATGCAACCTTTTAAGAAAGCCAAAATAACCTATAGGATATACATATATTCCTTACAATTCCTTAGTCTACACCCAAAATATGGTTAATTGAAAAAAAAAAAAAAAAAAAAATATATATATATATATATATATATATATATATAAAAATATATTATTTTCATTCTCCTATAAAATATTGGAAACTTTTTACTATACCAGTGTATCGGCTAGCAGAAATCAGTTTAAGATTCAGTACTATAGAATGGTCTGGTGCTATTTGTCCCTGGACGGTTGTGTCCTCCTTGAAAAGATTGAGGAATGGGATGGTGTTCTCAAGGAAAGGGTGGATCCCCCTGGATGACTAGATAGGTGGTCCTAGTTCATCAAATGGTTCTGATGATTTCCTCAGGTAGGTGTATCAGATGGAATCAGATGGCCTCCCCTCTGTCAGCTCATGCCACCTTTTTATCCCATTCAAAAATTGGGATTGGTCTGGTTTGACCATTAACTAGTGACATCACAAATGTTAATGCCCACAACTATTTCGTAATACATGTCTTAATTTTTACTCTACCACTAGATGGCACTAGGGCTCTATGTAAAAAAGTTTTGACAATTATAGCTATTTTCTATATTTTCCTTTTTAATTTGAAGAAGGGGTAATCTTTAACTGGGATTTTAGACAAAACTTCTAGAACAATAGAATGTAAATATAAAGGTGTATCCAGGATTAGACCTCTATTCTCAAGGATTTGTAGGTACACAACTCCTAGACATTACTAAACACATTTCCTATTCATTGTGATAAAACAGGATTCAGGTGATACTTTGCCCTTTGTCTTGATGAAGACATTGGTTGCTTATGGACATCTGTATTTAAAATCCCCTTTCCAGAGATCTTCTGAGAAACTGATAATTAACTTCACACCAGTCTCTAACACAGCACTCTGAAACTACATTGGAATTTCCACCTCAATTCTAACACTAAATGAATATCCCTTTATCGAACTTCTAGTTATATAAAACACCCAATTTTAGAACATATACAAAAACTCAAAATCCATTCATATGAGGATTAATATAAACATTACAATGAATACTAAATTATAGTACATTTCTATTTGGTTACCTATCTGTGTAACTACAGACAGCATTTTATGATATGTCTCTGTAAAGGCATAAAGACTTTTATGATATGTGTTAAACCTATGTGTCTACACCTCAAGAGACGATTTTTAGAGCCATTCACTCATCAGTCTTTTACTAAAGACCATAGAAACCTATAACCCATATTGACCTCACTTTTTGCTACAACCTAGGTAAACTCGATTATACTTTTCCTATAATTATATTTCCATCTTATTTCTACACACAATCTTCTATAACTCCATATCTAATATTATATTTGATTCTTCTTTTCAAAATCATTATTAACCCTTGGATCCCTTATAGTTAAGTCCATATATATATTTTTCTGTGGGGTCTGCAAACACCACTTTATTACCCCTTTTTCTCGTGAATGGCATTGGGGGACAGAGCACCATGGGTATAATGCCAAGCTGACACTAGAAATAAAAGTGTTGGCTCCACCCATCTAGTGTCAGTAGGAGGCAGAGATGACCAGCTCTTTTTTGCAGGTCCTGCTGTTTATTTCTTATTTTATTTTTTTCCTCTGTTCTTTCTCCGCAGTGTTCCGCAGGCTGGGGCTCCATAGTGGACTTCCACCATAGTTGCACCCCGTGCGGGCACGTACTTTGTACCTAGCCGGTCGCCCAGTCCCCAGAACTGCATCTGCAGTGGATGCCGGCATTCCCAGTTTCTCCTGTTAAGTCTGCCGATGGGGCGACCCTGCTGCGCCTGAAGACGTCTGAGGTTAAGTACCCCAACATTCCCATAACTAGTGGGTCCCCAGTTCTCCCAGTATAGGGAGGGAAGGATGGTCCTTCTATCAGGTCAGGTCGCCCTTGTCCCCCTTTTTTCGGCACCTCTCTTGGGGCAGACAGGTCCTTCCTGCCTCCCTTGTATTATGGCAGTCAAGGGACTATTCTCTCTCCTGTCTGCTCTCCCGGCCTGGTCTTTAATCTAGGTCCCGGCTTTTTCCCGTCCTAGGCCGCAGTTTTCCCTAGCCTGCCGCTTGGCTCCTACCTTGTTCCGGACCCCCTTTTTTCTCTCCTCGGCCATCACTTATCGGCCGACTGCTAACTCTGTGGCCATCCGCCGCACGGTCTGACTCTGTACCTGGGCTTCCAAGAAGGCTCTCATTTCTCTTCCCTTTCTAGGCGGTAGACTCTTTGGGAAGCCCTTGGAGGAACTTATTTCCGAGGCCACGGGGTGTAAAAGTTCTCTTCTTCCCCAAAATCGGCCTCGCCGCCTTCCCGGGTCGGCTTCGCGATCGCGGCATTTTCGTTCCTTTCGGGACGACTCCTCCCGCTCTGACAAAAAGTATCCTAGGCCCTCCTTCAAGGCCAAGCCCTCCTGGCACGCTAGACCGAAGCCTTCTAAGCCACAGCCCGCAAAGACAACCTCTGCCTAACTGCCCCCTCCCAGGTGGGGGGGTGCTTTCTCGCCTTTCAAGAAGTATGGCGGGCACACGTGGACGACGCTTTGGTTCTGGAGGTCGTTTCCTCTGGTTACAAAATAGAATTTTCCTATCTCCCTTCGGGTCGTTTTTTCCAGTCGTCTTCACCCAGATCCCCCGCAAGGGCGGCCAATTTTTTTAAGGCCATTCATTCACTTCATTCTCTGGGGGTCATCGTCCCAGTTCCGAGCTCGGAACGTTTCCAGGGGTTTTACTCTAACCTCTTCACGGTCCCCAAGACAGACGGATCGCTCCTGGATTTGAAGGCCCTTAACCTGTTCGTCCGGGTCAGCCACTTTCGCATGGAGTCTCTCCGGTCGGTGATCGCCTCCCTAGAAGAGAGCTAGTTTCTGTCGTCCATCGACATACAGGACTCCTATCTCCATGTCCCCATCGCCCCTTCCCACCAGAGATTCCTTCGCTTTGCGGTGGGTTCTTTGAATTTTCAGTTCGTGGCCCTGCCCTTCGGTCTGGCTTCTGCCCCGAGGGTCTTTACCAAGGTATTGGCTCCCCTCATCGCCCTTCTGCGTACCAGGGGAGTTGCGGTGATTCCCTACTTGGACGACCTTCTGGCCTCCACATTACCCTTTCGGTTCTGTCCCAGTTCGGGTGGCTGGTGAATCTTCCCAAGTCCTCCCTAGTCCCCAGCCAGAGTATGACTTTCCTGGGCATGATCTTCGACACTCGTCTCAGGCGAGTCTTTCTTCTCCAGGTCAAGGTGGCGTCTCTCCATTCGGGGGTGGCTCGCCTCTGCGACCAGTCCCCTCTTCCCATCAGGACGTGCATGCGTGTTCTGGGCTGCATGGTGGCCTCCTTCGAGGCGATCCCCTATGCCCAATTGCACACCAGACTCTTCCAGAGGTCCCTCCTCTCCATGTGGGACAAGTCTCCGTCAGGCCTCGATCCGCCTTCCCCCAGAGGTCCGCCGAGACTTGCGTTGGTGGCTCCTACCTCGCACGGTCTCCCTAGGCAGGTCTTTCCTTCTGCCAGGTTGGCAGGTGATCACCACCGATGCCAGCCTGAGGGGCAGTGGTCAGCGGAGGAGTCTTCACTGTCGATCAATGTCCTGGAGCTCAGGGCCATCTTCCTTGCCCTCTGCCGCTGGACTCCCCTGCTAGATGGTCTCCCAATCCGGATCCAGTCGGACAATTCCATGGCCGTGGCTTACTTGAATCACCAGGGGGGCACCAGAAGCGGGACTGTCCTCAGGAAAGCCTTACGAATCCTGCGGTGGGCGGAAGAACACGTTCCCGCTCTATCCACGGTTTACATCCCCATTGTCGACAATTGGCGGGCGGACTTTCTCAGTCGCAATCGCCTCGACCCGGGTGAGTGGTCCCTCCATCCGGAGGTGTTTCTGCACCTGTGTCACCGGTGGGGAACCCCAGACGTGGACCTGTTCGCTTCTCGTCTGAACCACAAGATTCCGGCTTACGTCGCCAGGTCCCGGGACCTTCAGGCTCAGGCTCTGGCGGTGGATGCTCTGGTTCTTCCTTGGTCTCAGTTCAGCCTCCTTTACCTCTTCCCTCCTTTTCCGCTTCTTCCCCGGGTACTCAAACGCCTCAAGGAGGCTCGGGTCCCGTCGATCCTGGTGGCTCGGGCGTGGTACGCAGACCTCGTGTTTCTGCTCGCTGATGTCCCATGGCAGTTTCCTCTGCATCCCAACCTCCTTTCCCAAGGTCCGCTATTCCACCCGAATTTACCTCAACTGCGGTTAACGGCGTGGCCGCTGAGGCCGCTGTCCTGAGGTTCCGCGGTTACTTGGAGTCTGTCATTCAGACTATGCTTCACGCCCGCAAACCCCAATCGGCCAGGATTTACCACCGTACTTGGCGAGCGTATTTTTCCTGGTGTGACTCTGGCCAGTTTCACCCTGGCTGGTTTTGACAAGGGTCTTCGACTGGCCTCTCTTAAAGGTCAGATTTCGGCCCTGTCCCTTCTTTACCAGAGAACTCTGGCTTCCCGTCCTCAGGTGAAGACCTTTCTCCAGGGGGTCGCTCACCGTGCTCCCCCCTTTCGTTCCCCTGTGGGACCATGGGACTTGAACCATGTCCTTGATGCTCTTCTGTCCTCTCCTTTCGAGCCACTGAAGGATGTCTCTCTTTCCTTCGCTTCATTTAAGGTCGCCTTCCTTGTGGCGATTACCTCTATCCGCAGAGTCTCTGAGCTTGCTGCGCTTTCTTGCAAATCTCCCTACCTTGTGTTCCACCAGGACAAAGTGGTCCTCCGTCCGGTTCCCTCCTTTCTCCCCAAGGTGGTGTCCTCATTCCATATCAATGAGGAGATTGTCTTTCCATCTTTCTGTCCTAATCCCGCTCATCTCAGGGAGAGATCCTTTCATCGTCTGGATCTTGTTCGGGCGCTCTATCTGTACCTTCAGTTAATGGAGTCTTTCAGGTGTTCCGACTCCCTCTCTGTTGTTCCTCACGGACCTCGTAAGGGTCTGCAAGCTTCCAAGGCCACCGTCTCCCGTTGGATTTGGTTGGCTGTCAAGGAGCCCTATGTTGCAAAGGGTCGGGTTCCCCCCTTTCGGTTGACCGCTCACTCCACTAGGGCGGTCGGGGCCTCTTGGGCGGTTCGACATCAGGCTTCTGCCTCCCAGGTCTGCAAGGCCGCCACCTAGACTTCGCTTCATACCTTTTCGAAGTTCTATCAGATCCATTCCTTGGCCTCTGCCAATGCCAGCATGTGTCGCAAGGTTCTGCAAGCAGCTGTGTGTTAGATGACTTGCAAGGCTGTTTCTTCCCTCCCTGCTATGTCCCCCAATGCCATTCACGAGAAAAATGGATTTTTGTACTCGCCGTAAAATCCTTTTCTCGTAGGATGCATTGGGGGACACAGATCCCGCCCTCTCTGGTTATTTGTTTTTAGACTTCCGGGTTTTTCCCTGGGTTTTTGTTCTCGTCCTATCTCTGGTTTAGGACATGTTGGCTTCTTATTTTTTTTCGGTTTGTTGATCCTATTGCTTTTTTGACCAACTGGTTAGCTCCAGCAGGTGCAGTGAGTATAGTCCAGATGGATGGAGCCAACACTTTTTTTTTTTTTCTAGTGGCAGCTGGGCATATACCTATGTAGGGCTGCAACGATTAATCGACTATCGATAATATTCGATAACGGGATTCGTTGTCGACGAATCCAGTTATCGAATAATTGCCGATTCGTTGCTATGCGGGCGGGCGGTTTACTTTAAATCAGCGCATCTTTATTTTACCTTACAATGAAGCTCCAGTAACAGGCAGAGCGGGCGGCGGCGTTACGTCACTTACTCACGTTATGCTCCTGCTCCGCCTGCTTCATTCATAAAGTGGGCGGAGCAGGCGCATCACGTGAGTGAGTGACGTTACGCTGCCGCCCGCTCTGCCTGTCACCGGAGCTTCATTGTAATGTAATAAAGATGGGCTGAGTAAAAGTTACTGCCAGAATAGTCTGCTGTGAGCAGCGGGGCCGGGGCTGTTATGGGGAGGGGGATCTGTGGATGCCACTGCAATGTGGAGGGGTATCTGAGCGCTGTTATGGGTAGGGGGATCTGTGCACTGTTATGGGGAGGGGGGATCTGTGAATGACACTGTTATGGGGGAGATTTGTGGATGACACATATAGCATAAGATGCTATATAGTGTCATCTATAGATACCCACATATCAGTGTCATCCACAGATCCCCCTCCCTATAACAGTGCAAAGATCCCCCTCCCATAACAGTGCCATCCACAGATCCCCCTCCCCATAACAGTGCCATCCACAGATCCCCCTCCCCATAACAGTGCACAGATCCCCCTCCCATAAAAGTGCTATCCACAGATCCCCTCCATAACAGAGCCATCCATAGATCCCCCCCATAACAGTGCCATCCATAGATCCCCCCCATAACAGTGCCATCCACAGATCCCCCCATAACAGTGCCATCCACAGATCCCCCCCATAACAGTGCCATCCACAGATCCCCCATAACAGTGCCATCCACAGATCCCCCATAACAGTGCCA
This sequence comes from Bufo bufo, assembly GCF_905171765.1. Lineage (NCBI taxonomy): Eukaryota > Metazoa > Chordata > Amphibia > Anura > Bufonidae > Bufo > Bufo bufo. The sequence continues at coordinate 675,605,095 of NC_053389.1, forward strand.
TCCACAGATCCGCCCCATAACAGTGCCATCCACAGATCCCCCCATAACAGTGCCATCCACAGATCCCCCCATAATAGTGCCATCCGCAGATCCCCCATAACAGTGCCATCCACAGATCCCCCCATAACAGTGCCATCCACAGATCCCCCATAACAGTGCCATCCACAGATCCCCCCATAACAGTGCCATCCACAGATCCCCCCATAACAGTGCCATCCACAGATCCCCCCATAACAGTGCCATCCACAGATCCCCCCATAACAGTGCCATCCACAGATCCCCCCATAACAGTGCCATCCACAGATCCCCCCCATAACAGTGCCATCCACAGATCCCCCCCATAACAGTGCCATCCACAGATCCCCCCCATAACAGTGCCATCCACAGATCCCCCCCCATAACAGTGCCATCCACAGATCCCCCCCCATAACAGTGCCATCCACAGTTCCCCCCCCCATAACAGTGCCATCCACAGTTCCCCCCCCCATAACGATCCCATCCACAGTTCCCCCCCCATAACAGTGCCATCCACAGATCCCCCCCATACCAGTGCCATCCACAGATCCCCCCCATACCAGTGCCATCCACAGATCCCCCCCATAACAGTGCCATCCACAGATCCCCCCCATAACAGTGCCATCCACAGATCCCCCCCATAACAGTGCCATCCACAGATCCCCCCCATAACAGTGCCATTCACAGTTCCCCCCCATAACAGTGCCATTCACAGTTCCCCCCCATAACAGTGCCATCCACAATTTGTTTTAATATGGCCTTTGAACATGATTTTTTAAGTAAAATCATATAAACCCCTTTTTTTGTCATTTTGGTGTTTTTTTTCCCGATTAATCGATGAAATTATCGACAACTAATCGATTATTCAAATAATCGTTAGCTGCAGCCCTATACCCATGGTACTGTGTCCCCCCAATGCATCCTATGAGAAAAGGATTTTACGGTGAGTACAAAAATCCATTTGTTTTGACCAAGGCTCGGATAATACCTTTTAAGCTCCCTTCTCTTAAGAGATATGCATCTGCAAACAGTCTGACGGAGATACCTAACTAGAATTAAGAATTTGGTTCAAGAGGCTTAAATTCACCTTATGTCTTCTTTTGCAAACCCGGACAAAATGGCTGACATTCAGCATAGATATCAAAACATAAAAGGATATATATAGATAGATATATATATATATATATATATATTCTAATATAATGGATTCTTTTATATTCAAAAGTTCTGTCAGATTACACAACATGCCTTCTTCCGTTATCTTCAACTTCGACATGTCCTTAAATGTCGAAGGGTTGTATTATCTCATTCAATGGGAGGTGTAAAGGATCGCTCTCTTTCAGGGGGTCGAAATCACAGACTTCTCTGACAACGGGGTTCAAGTCCAAAAGGTGCTTTTTTTTGGCACTTCAGCACCATCACACACAAACATCGAAAATAAACACCTGCTTGTCTGGGATCTACCTAATACACGTGTTGTCTCTACCTCACCTATAGAGCGCCGTTCACACACAGGATTAGATCCAGCTTCCTCAGCCATATACGGTCCAGCAGCCTCCAGGCTGTGACCACACCAGCACCCTGGGGGGAGATGTCCAGAACTCCTCCTGACTCTGACTGTGCGACCCTCTTTCCGTAGGCGTCGCTGGGCCCCCGAAACTTCAGGATTTACAAAGCCTCGTGGCCCCTCAGCCCTCCTGGCTGAGACCACACAGAGCTTCACCTCTCTCTCTCTCAGGCTTCCTCAGCCTTTCTCCTTCGAAGTCATACACAGAGGGTTGTCTTATCCCTCCTTGATTACAGCAGCAGTCCTCACCTGCTATCACCTCCGGCAAAAGACAATACATGTAGTGGAAGGGTGTGGACTGGCAGATCCAACTACCAAACCTATACCTCAGTCCACATGGAATCCAGCCCAGAACAACATCTAGACAAAACTGTCTCGGCAAACTACACTTTGCTGAAACCACTGCAGCTTTCTGGATTTCAGTTATCTCACCCAGCTGAGGTATCTGGGTGGGATATACATGCCTCCCATCACTTATACTATTGCTAGGATATGCCCCCAATATCTTATAGGGCAGGGTCCCACCTCTGGGAATCGCACCAATCTTTAGAACAGAGCTCGCATAGTGAAGGAGGGCACACTGTGCAATCAAGGCCCCTGACTAGCTGAGTGCGAGGAGCGCACTCAGCTATTTTCGGAAGTCCCATTGAAATGAATGGGAAGCGCATGCAAGGTGCACCCTCCTTCACTTTGCGAGCTCTGTTCTAAAGATAGTTGCAGATCTCAGAGATGGGACCCTCATCTATCAGATATGTATGAGATGATGCAATCCATTTAAGGCCGAGTGTGGTACATTAATGGGGTCATTTCTCAAACTGGTGTAAAGTAGAACTGGCTTAGTTGCCCATAGCAACCAATCAGAGTCCTCCTTTCATTTTCCAAAGGAGCTGTACAAAATAAAAGGTGGAATCTGATTGGTTGCTTTGGGCCAGTTATACTTTACACCAGTTTGATAAATGACCCCCATAAATCTTCAAACTAGTTATGGAGTTATGAACTTATGGAAACTTCTGACCATCGTAAGCCTCTTACACAGATGTACTCCTACAGACAACATCGACTGATGTTCCTGCTCTGGGGCACTGGATCCAACTAGTTAATAAGTGTATTCCACTATAAGATATTGTATATAAATAGGAAATGGTCATACAAATTTGCAAAGATATGGACATGTTAGAAACTGACATCACTGCTGGGTAACCTGATGGTCTATTGGTTTTATGGAGAGGTGTATGCATCTGAATGAATGTGATTTACGTGGGTGAATGGGTGTATATATGTTTACTACAGATTTGTTGAGAAGATTCAGTGGGTTAGTTAAGCGGCAATATACCCAATGTCATCGCTTGATTCAACTTTATACTATGATATATAACAGTAATTGTGGAAATGTTTTTTGTCGGTTATGTATATTAAATTATAAATACCAGAAATCATTTCATCATGGCCCCTTGTAATCCCAGACTTTAGGGATCGACCGATATTGATTTTTTAGGGCCGATACCGATAATTTGTGAACTTTCAGGCCGATAGCCGATAATTTATACCGATATTCTGGGAATTTTCATTCACAGATCTTACACAAATCTGCTGAAAATGTATATGTTTATTGTTAATGTGTATTTTTTTTGTTTATTGTTAATGTGTATTTTTTATTTTTTTTTAAATCTTTTTCATTTATACTTAATATTTTTTTTTTTTTTTACTAACTTTTAGCCCCCTTAGGGACTAGAACCCTTGTCCTATTCCCCCTGATAGATCTCTATCAGGGTGAATAGGAGCTCACACTGTCCCTGCTGCTCTGTGCTTTGTGCACACAGCAGCATGGAGCTTACCATGGCAGCCAGGGCTTCAATAGCGTCCTGGCTGCCATGGTAACCGATCGGAGCCCCAGGATTACACTGCTGGGGCTCCGATCGGAGGAGCAGGGGAGAGGGGATCCTGTGGCCACTGCCACCAATGAGTAATGGGGGGGGGGGGGCGCACTGCGCCACCAATGAGTAATGTGGGGGGGGGCGCACTGCGCCACCAATGTTTTTAATACTGGGATGGGGGTGGGGGTGGGGGGCGCACTGCGCCACCAATGAAGATAAGTCTCTCAATCATTCATATACAGGGGGCGGGAGCTGGCTGCAGAATCACATAGCCGGCTCCCGACCTCTATGAGCGGTAGCTGCGATCCGCAGCACCTGAGGAGTTAACTACCGCAGACCGCAGCTACAGCTCATAGAGGTCGGGAGCCGGCTATGTGATTCTACAGCCAGCTCCCGCCTCCTGTATATGAATGAATGAAAGGCTTATCTTCATTGGTGGCACAGTGGCCACAGCCCCTCCCCTCCTCTTATGTTCTCTCCTCTCATTGGCGGCAGCAGCAGCACAGGGGAGGGAGACACTGCTTCCTTCTCCCCTGTGCTGCGGAGGGAACACAGAGAGCGCTGAGAGCAGCGCGTTCTGTGTTCCCAATACGTTATCGGAATATCGGCAAAATAGATGCCGATACCGATAACGTTCAAAATCCTCAATATCGGCCGATAATATCGGCCAAACCGATAATCGGTCGATCCCTAGACAGTAGATAGACTTATATGTCCTAGAATAGAATGTTGTGAACTTAGGGTAAGTTCACATCTGCATTGGAGGCTTTATTCTGTCACAGATTCTGTTTAAAGTACGAGAGAAAAAGTCTGGACTCCCGAACGTTAGCCATTAAAATCAGTGGGGTCTGTTTGGGTCAGCTATGTGCCAAATTTGGCACATTATTTTTGTTGTTCCAGAACCGGGGAAATAAATGAGATGTGAACACAACCTATTGTAACTTTACATTACCACAGTTCTCTCAAAAACAAAATTGATAAATTCCGTACAAAGTTCCAAATGGAATGCAATTTCTAATGCTCTACTTTTAGTTTTGATCCTTTTGACTTGCAAATGGCTTACTCTGATCTGTGGTTTACAACCTGTCCCTTGCTAGGTACAATGTAGTTTTCAAGTACTTACTTAGTGTCCGGCGTGTGCAGTCAGAACTTCAGCACTGTTGGGCTCTACAGATGCAAAGAAAACATTTGGAATATAATAGAACAGATGCAATTAAGTGTCGACTGCGGAATCACATGGCATTTCTAGTGGACAATCTTCAATATTACTTGCAGGTGAGAAATAATGAAAAAAAACGGGTTGTCCACCTTTGTAATATTGATGACTTATGCTCAAGATATGTCATCAATATCAGATTGGCGGGGGCCCAATTTCCAGCACCCCCGCCGATCAGCTGTTTGAAGAGACCACAGCACTAGTATGCTCACCGTCGACATTACAGCGGCGAGCAGTGTAATTACAACTCCGTCGTCCCCATTTACTCAAATGGGATGGCTTCTTCCGATTCAAGTGAATCGGACGTTGAAGTAAATGGGGATGTCTTAGTTGCAATCACACCTGCTCGCTGCTGCAATGTTGAGGGTGAGCATACTAGCGCTGCGGTCTCTTCAAACAGCTGATCAGTGGGACTTCTGGGAATCGGACTCCCACCAATCTGATATTGATGACCTATCCTTAGGGTAGGACATCAGTATAACAAAAGCGGACAGTCCCTTTTAAGTGTATTTAGTAACATGTTATTGTCACTTTGGCTTTTTATGCTAGAGGTATCCATAAACCTCCTTACATTATGAGCTCTCTTTTTAAAATTTAGGTAGATGTGTTGGAATCTCAGTTTTCACAGCTCTTAGAGCAGATCAACTCAACCCGAGATTTTGAGAGTATTCGCCTGGCTCACGACCACTTTCTCAGCAATCTCCTGGCCCAGTCCTTCATCTTATTAAAACCTGTAAGTACAGCATTTGATTTTACATCTAATAATCAAATCTTGTATTGTTCCCAGCTTACATTGAAAACTTTCTATTTGCAGGTTTTTCATTGTCTAAATGAAATCTTAGATTTGTGTCATAGCTTCTGCTCTCTAGTCAGCCAGAACCTGGGTCCTCTAGATGAACGTGGTGCTGGTCAGCTGGATATCTTAGTTAAAGTAAGTGATATGTTGTTGTTTTTTTAATCAGATAATGTTTATTACAATGCATTTGGAAAGCATTCAGACGCATTCAATTTTGTTATATTGCATCTTGTGCTAAAATAAAAATGTTAAAATTTCCCCATCATTCTGTACTCAGTACCCCATAATGAGAAAGTGAAAACAGAATGGTAAAAATCTTTGCTAACTTATTCAGAATGAAAAACTAAAATCTTGGGGGGCGTGACCGGATGCGGAGCTAGTAGGACGCTCAAAGAAACAATTCCAGCAGGTACCGATAAATAAAGCGGCACACAGCACTCCTGGACACCTTAAATCGCGTCTTAATGCGCTCCACAGCTGCCCCAAGCACTCACCTCCTCACTATGGGCCGCACTAAGAAAAAAGATGCAGCGCCAGCAAAGATTAAGGTCTTTGCCCCGGCCTCGGGCTAAAATCATGATGGTGCCCGCAGTTCTCATCATAGAAGCGCCGAGAGAGACAGAGTGCTCTGAATGCTCCCTGCCCTCCTCAGTGCATAGTTTCCTAGCCAGAAAACAGCTATTCCTCAGTGGAAGCCAAGAACAGCCCCAAATAAAGAGCAAACAACTCCTTCAATGAGAGGCTCTTTTGAATGTATACATGAGGCACAGTCACAGCCTTCCCCCAGCAGAGGCATGAATAGCCCTCCAGTCACAGAATCTACACTGAGAAGCCTCTTATCTGAGCTGAAATAGTCAATACAAAAAGATATCACCACTGCCTTCTCAGCATTGCAAAAAGATATAGCAGAAATTGGGGACAGAATCTCCCATATTGAAAATAAAATGGAGGAATTCACAACCACACACAATCAATTAGTGGATGTGCACAATGAGGTAAAAGAGGATATTTCAGCACTTTAACCCAAGCTAGCAGTCTTGGAAGACCGCTCAAGACGTAACAACTGGAGGTTTAGGGGGATTCCCTAAAGTATTAACGCGGACGTTTTGCAGGATTTCCTAATGGGTTTCTTTGTAGCGCTCATCCCTTCAGAAGAACAAAGAGATTTGCTTATAGACAGAGCGCATTGCATACCTAAGCCTAAAAGTGCATCAAACTCAGCCCCTAGAGACGTCATCGCAAGACTTAATTTTTTTATTTTAAAAAGAAAATCACAAGAGCCGTTACAACAGCACAAGATCTCCCAGAGCACTTCCAAAACGTTCTGGTGTTTACAGACCTATCCACTACCACCTTAAACAGACGGAGGGAATTCTCTACTGCCACCAAAGTCTTGAGGGACAATAACATCAAGTGGGGATATCCAGTCAAATTGATTGTCTCCAAAAATGGCATAACCCACGTCCTGACATCGCCAAGAGAAGCCATGACACTACTGCAAAAATGGTCGCTGGTAACTCTGGGTGAAGATACAAGCTCTCAACTAAAGAAGAAACCACCGGCACGCTTTCTAAAGAATGGACATAAATCATGGGGACAATCTCGAGCTGCAGTCACCTGGGGTCTTGTGAGTTAACCCTTTATAGTTTCAGGTACCCGGAGCAGCGAAGGAGCGACCAACTTCTTTGATCTCCCCCCTGTAAATATACTGGATAAATAGAGGATCCAGTAGGTTTACATAGAACCGGACTCTTACCTATTCTACTGTTATAATTACAGTTTAATCTGTTACAGTTAGTTGTTTAGCGGTATATATCCACCGCTCTCTCCCCTTCTTAACCCTTTTGTATTTGAGACTAATATGGTTTTTACTATCTCTAGTATTAATACTAAAGGCCTTAATAGCCCTCTTAAAAGATCAATGTTCTGGAAGGAAGCGAAGCTATTAAAATCTGACATAGGTGCCCAAGAGACCCACTTAAATAAAGAGGACACTTTTAGGTTGCATCATAGAAACTTCACTAATATTTTTACCGCTCCAGCCACGGGGAAGAAAAAAGGATTCGCAATAGCGATTAAAAATAACTTAGCTTTTCAACTCATTAAAGAAATAACGGACCAAGACGGAAGATATATTATCCTCGTATGTAATATTAATACTAAAATATATACATTAGTCACCATATATGCCCCTAATCATCAACAACTTCCTTTCTTTAAGATTTATTATTAAAGATATCCAGCATAAAACAGGGGTCATTGCTCATTTGCAGAGATTTTAATTTATCCCCGTCACCCATCATGGATAAATCCTCCCATCCAGATTACAGTCACTCGTCCCTATTTGCACAACTTGTATCAGAAGATCTGTACGATACGTGTAGAGTGCTACATGCCTTATTCTATTCCCATTTACATAAAACATATTCAAGAATTGACCTTATTATAGTAGATAAATGGCAGAACACCAAAAGACAATCAAGAAGGAAGGGGAAAGACACTAGGCCTCACCGCTAGGGAAGGAAAAGGGTCCCCACCTATAAAACCCTGCGCCTGGCCCTAACTCCTATCCGTATGGGCACCTCTCGATGGTAGAGATACCCATACACGGGAACCTAGAAAACCCTGGTGACCCTCAGATGCCCTAAAGATAATGACAGGGCAGAGACCACCTGTTCCTTCCCTGGTAAACAACCGGGGGGAATACAAAACACGACAAGCGGAACACTTAACTTCAGAGGATGAAGGATGTACAGGACTTCAACACGAACCACACTCCAGCTCTTCCAAGACCAAATGAAGCTATCCCAAGCAAGGAGTGATGGGAAAAGTCAGACTAAATAGGGCGAGATAAAGGTCACATGATTCACACCTGAACAAGAGGTGTGGACATACCAGCAACACACAGAAAAAGTGAAACCAAAAGAGGCTGTCAGATCACTAATGTGTAGATAATCTTTCAGACCTTCTGGGACCTGTCACAGATGTGACAATAATATGGTCGGACCACGCGTCCGTGCCATGCCAAATTTCAGAACACTTTAATAATCACCCTTATTCTCCCTGGAGAATGAATAATAATTACTTATTAACGCATCCTGATTAAAAATAAATAAAAAATACAGGAGAATTTACAGGAATACTTTTCCTTCAGCTGCACTGCAGATGTCTCCCCGATCACTGTGTGGTGTGCGCATAAAGCGTTTATAAGAGGGCAGCTGATAAAAATTGCTGCTCATAACAAGACATAGGCTTCTCCAGACATGAAAAACTAAGTAAAGCCATAGCAAACCTGGAACATTCACACAAACTTAAACCGTCGCCCATAACATAGAAACTACTTCTAGATTTAAGATATGAGCTATATCAACATAAACATGACAAAATGTACACTGTGTACGATGATCAGCATAACATAGCCAATGTCTTCGCTTCCTTATAATCGCTTCGCTTATAATCTAAAGGATTATCCTTCCACCCCACAACCAACTAGTGATGGGATCACTTTTCTGAAAGAAATTTCACTCCCATAAATAGCAAAAGAACAGTTAATAAATTTAAATAAACCCATAGAACTACAGGAAATATTAAAAGTGAGAAAAAAAGGCAAAAAATAATAAATCCCCCGGACCTGACTGTCTGTCCAATGAGTACTTTAAAACCTGCTATGACATCCTAGCCCCTCATATACTAATAACTTTTCAACAGATCTTCAATACAGGGGAAATCCCTGGTGAAATGTTACAAGCAACGATCATTCCTCTCCCCAAACCAGGTAAATCTCCGGACCTACCGATTAATTTTAGGCCCATTTCGTTATTAAACTCAGAGTTTAAAATATACTCCAAGATATATTAGCGTACAGGATCTCTCATATTGTCCCCTATCTTATTAATAAAGACCAAGTCGGCTTCATTAAGTCTAGGCAAACTATAGACGGAACCAGGAGAATAATTGATCTTATTCATGTGGCGGAAACTAGTCGGATGCCTTCTCTGCTGATATCACTGGATGTGGAGAAGGCATTCGACCGCATACGCTGAGGATATTTGTTTGAAATGCTTTCTAAGTAATGGGTTTAATTAATGGTGGCATTTTAAATACAATCAAGCTTCTGTACTCCCAACCCTCAGCATCTGTATACATCTCTGGAATGATGTCTGACAGGTTCTTAATAAGTAACGGCACAAGACAAGGGTGCCCCTTATCTCCCATAATTTAGTGTTGGTGAACATAACCATAAAATCAGGTTGTTTGCTGATGACAATACTGGGGCTCACAGATCCCCTTAATTCCTTACCAGCAGCTATGCAAGTGTTAGAGAGAGTTACATCAATTTTGTATTATAAATTAAACGTCACTAAATGCCAAGTGTTAAATTTGGGATTAAATCAATTAGTAACCTCCCGACTGAGAACTATGTACCCACTTTAGTGGGATAACCAATATATCGCCTACTTGGGTATAAAGCTTACACCGTCTACCACAAACCTCCTCTCAACTAACTATATGCCCTTAAGGGAGAAAATAAAAATGGAGCCAATTAGAATGAAAAAACATGAGATCTCTTGGACAGGTAGAATCGCCTCAATTAAAATGTTTATCTTGCCTCAGATCTTATACTTGTTCCGTAATCTACCGATACCCTTTCCTATGAAGGTATTAAAGGAACTGCAATCTATTATATTTAAATATATATGGCTGGACAAACACCCGAGAGTTCAAGCCGAAGTGCTATACTTACCTCTCTCAAAAGGGGGGCTCGGGTGCCCGTCTATTGTAAGATATTATAGAGCCTGCATATTTGAGTAGCTTAGATTTCTGTGGAAAGGTGAGGAGGAGAACAGGGTATGGATCTCAATTGAAAAGCGTCTCATGGGAATATCTAATCCATCCTTATTCTTTTCCTTTCATTCAGTGACAGAACAAAAGCATAAAATACACCTCTCTCCTACAATTGATGCGGTTTTAGAATTATGGACCCTATTAACCACCAAATTGAAAATCATTAATGTGGATTTCTATAAGGCCCATCTAGAAGTACTAGAGAGATGTATCCCAGATTTGGATCTCAGAACATGGCTTCACACCGGCATTAAGTATATAGGGGAATTATTTGAAAATGCTGATTTATTACCCTTTAATATCATTACAGATAAGTATGGTATACCCAATAGGGAATTTCATAAGTATCTGCAGATAAGACACCTGTTATCTAAGAAAATGTGTCCACTGCCTGATGCTTCTAAACTCTCTCGTTTGCTACAAAACCCTTATCATCTCAGGGTATTGTCCCTATCATATAACTATATGTTAGAAGCTATTGACGACCCCCTAGCTGTATATTGTCACAAATGGGAAAAAGATCTGAAATGCACTATTACAGATCAATGGCAGGCATCCTTCTCAATTACATCTAGGTTATCGAAGTGTATGAATCTAGGTGGTATCTTACGTTGTCTAAGCTAAATAACATATACCCTGAAACATCTAATACATGTTGGAGGTGCCTTGAACCCAAGGCAGACATGATTCATGTATGGTGAAACTGTAGAGAGATTAAGGCTCTTTGGTCAGCTATCAATAACCTATTGACACAGGTTTGTGGAATTAAAATATCTCTCTCAGCACAACAAGCTCTTTTGTCAGTAGACTTAAATTCCTTCCCATATGAAATCGGAACAGTGATCACTCTTGTAATAATTGCTGTCAGATTAAAAAGCGAACTACTGGGAAAAATCAAAACCTCCTCCATTTGCTGAAATCATAGGTATGATTAATGAGAATGGTTTATCGGAGAAACTAATCGCTTCTTCCATCAATAAAATACTCCAGTTCATTAAGAAATGGATTGAAATATCTCTACAATACTAAAATATGTACAAACAAGTATGAACAAAGTTTGCGCAATTGTAAGAGCCAAAACTCAGGCTTAGGTCACCTATTTTTTTTTTTTCTTGTTACTTAATGTTTTCTTTTATTATTACCTTATATACCTTGAGATTATATTTCAGTCACATATGAATAGGTTGTCTATCGATTTTTATATATATTTTTTTTATGTTTATGTTCTCATGGGCTCTGTATGTGATAAAATGACAGACAACGCAACTCTGTTTAGCCTGTTAAGGACCTGTACGCCCTGTGTAGTTACGAACACCGCGGCGGTCGGTGATCGGAACTGGGTGCCTGCTGAAATCAATTGCCCAAAATATAAAAAAACTGGCTCTCAGACTATGGAGACACTAAAACATGTTTGTTTTTTTGTTTCAAAAATGATATTATTGTGTAAAACCTAAATAAAAATAAAAAAAGGTATACATATTAGGTGCGTCCGTAAGAACCTGCTCTATAAAAATAGCACATGATCTATCTAACCTGTCAAATGAACGTTGTAAATAATAAAAAATAAAAACGGTGTCAACACTATTTTTTTGGAAAATTTTCCATTTTTAATCCATTTTTTCCCGTACCAAAGCAAGGGTTAACAGCCAAACAAAACTCAATATTTATTGCCCTGATTCTGTAGTTTACTGAAATGCCCCATATGTGGTCGTAAACTGCTGTATGGCCACACGGCAGGCCACAGAAGAAAAGGTACGCCATATGGTTTTTGGAAGGCAGTTTTTGCTGGACTGGTTTTTTGACACCATGTCCCATTTGAAGCACCCCCTGATGCACCCCTAGAGTAGAAACTCCAAAAAGTGACCTCATTGAAGAAACTACACCCCTCAAGGTATTCAAAACTGATTTTACAAACTTTGTTAACCCTTTAAGTGTTCCACAAGAGTTAATGGCAAATGGAGATGAAATTTCAGAATTTCTATTTTTTGTTACTTTGCCTCACAAAAAATGTAATCTAGAGCAACCAAAAATCATATGTACCTTAAAATAGTACCAACAAAACTGCCACCTTATCCTGTAGTTCCCAAAATGGGGTCAATATTTTGGAGTTTCTACTTCAAATGGGACATGGTTTCTAAAAACCAATCCAGCAAAATCTGCCTTCCAGAAATCATATGGTGTTCCTTTCCTTCTGCGCTCTGCCGTGTGCCCGTACAGTAGTTTCCGACCACTTATGGGGTGTTTCTATAAACTACCGAATCAGGGCAATACATTTTGAGTTTTGTTTGGCTGTTAACCCTTGCTTTGTTACTGGAAAAAATGGATTAAAATGGAAAATTTGCCCAGAAATTTAAATTCTGAAATTTCATCTCCATTTGCCAATAACTCTTGTGCAACACCTAAAGGGTTAACGACATTTGTAAAATCAGTTTTGAATACCTTGAGGGGGGTGTAGTTTCTTAGATGGCGTCACTTTTATGGAGTTTCTACTCTAGGGGGTCCTCAAATGGGACATGGTGTAAATAAACCAGTCCAGCCAAAATCTACCTTCCAAAAACCACACGGCGCTCCTTTCCCTCTACGCCCTACCGTGTGTGCCCGTACAGTAGTTTACGACCACATATGCAGTGTTTCTGCAAATTACAGAATCAGGGCAATAAATATTGAGTTTTGTTTGGCTGTTAACCCTTGCTTTGTTACTGGAAAAAATGGAATAAAATGGAAAATTTGCCCAAAAAATCTAAATTCGGAAATTTTATCTCCATTTGCCATTAACTCTTGTGGAACACCTAATGGGTTAACAACATTTGTAAAATCAGTTTTGAATACCTTGAGGGGTGTAGTTTCTAGAATGGGGTCATTTTTGGGTGGTTTCTATTATGTAAGCCTCACAAAGTGACTTCAGACCTGAACTGGTTTTTAAAAAAAGGGGGGTTTTGAAAATTTCAGAAAAATTTCAAGATTTGCTTCTAAACTTCTAACCCTTGTAACGTCCCCCAAAAATAAAATGTAATTCCCAAAATGATCCAAACATGAAGTAGACATATGGGGAATGTAAAGTAATAACTATTTTTGGAGGTATTACTATGTATTATAGAAGTAGAGAAATTGAAACTTGGAAATTTGCTAATTTTGGGTAAATTTGGTATTTCTTTTTTATAAATAAAAAAGAATTATTTTTTTTTACTCCATTTTACCAGTGTCATGAAGTACAATATGTGACGAAAAAACATTCTCAGAATGGCTTGGATAAGTCAAAGCGTTGTAAAGTTATCACCACATAAAGTGACACCGGTCAGATTTGCAAAAAATGGCCTGGTCCTTAAGGTGAAAATGAGCCCGGTCTTTAAGGGGTTAAACTCAAGTTAACTTTATTGATTGTAACCTGATTGTTACATGATTTTGAAAAATCTATAACAATATTGTAAAAAAAAAAAATTGTGCATTGCAAGTATTCAGACCCTGGGGGTGCTTTGGTGGGCAGTCATTTCAGGTCTCTCCAGAGATGTTAGATTGGGGTTCAAGTTAGAATTCTAGCTGGGCGACTCAAGGACATTCACCTAAACCACGCCTGTGTTGTCTTAGCTGTGTGAGTAGGGTTGTTGCCTTTTTGGAAGGGTCTGAAGACTTTCCGAATGCACTGAAAGACAAAAGTGTTCCTTCCCCAATCTGCCTAGATGTCACGCTTCGGTGTGGGAGGGAAACGCCACACCGAGCATAGGAGGGAAGGGGTGAACAGGGAATCAGGCCTGAGAACTAGGGAAGTAAGATGGACACCTTCTAGTGAAAACCCCAACCAAAATCCTGACTGACTACCAGTATGAACAGACCCCAAAGGTAGGTGAGTTCATACACAGAAATTCCTAGAGTCCTATCTAGCCCTATAGGACCCTAGTACTAATGGCAGGGACGAGACTACCTGTTCCTCACAGATTCCCTGCCACTCACTGTCACCGGGACATCCGTATGACTCGGTACGTCCGTGACACTAGGTTCATAGTCATTACCTTTTCAAACAACTTTACATAAATCAATAGTACATGTGAATATAAGAATCTTTGGAATATATCTTATCTTTTTTCACTTACCAGCTTGTTTTTTGTGTGATGAGTTGTGCGGTATAATGGATCCACTTAATGGTTTATATGATGTATTGGGAAACTTTAAAACCTTTATCTGTGGGGTGTAAGTTGGGGGGACGGACAGACACAATTCCACTTCAACTTTTTGGGTACTTGGCATGAACACTGCCTGAAAGTGAGATTTATTTAAGTATTATGTGCTGCTTATGTAAAGTTTTCTGAAGATTTGTTGATTTGTATTGCAGGGTTTTAGTTGCCAGTCTTCACTACTCTTCAAAATCCTTTCAAGTGTCCGCAACCATCAGATCAATCCTGACTTGGCACAGCTCCTACTGCGATTAGATTATAATAAGTATTATACACAAGCTGGAGGCACATTGGGCAGGTACGAAAATGCAAAGCTTTATGAAAAGATTTTTTTGATCGGATTTATTTATTTCAAAAGCTTCATTAATTACAAGGACCTGTACATATGAGATAGAAAGAAAGGAGAAAAAAAAAATATATATATATATTATTTTGCCCCACTATATATGTATATGTGTATATATATATATATATATATATGTGTATATATATATATATATATATATATGTGTATATATATATATATATATATATATATATATATATATATATACATATATATACACACACACACACACACACACACACACACACACACACACGGGCAAAATAAGTATTTAGTCGGCCACCAATTGTGCAAGTTCTCCCACTTAAAAAGATGAGAGAGGCCTGTAATTTTCATCATAGGTATACTTCAACTATGAGAGACAGAATGGGGGGAAAGAATACAGGAAATCACATTGTAGGATTTCTAATGAATTAATTGGTAAATTCCTCGGTAAAATAAGTATTTGGTCACCTACAAACAAGCAAGATTTCTGGCTCCCACAGACCTGTAACTTCTTCTTTAAGAGGCTCCTGTGTCCTCCACTCGTTACCTGTATTAATGGCACCTGTTTAAAACTGATAACAAGTTCAAAGACACCTGTCCACAACCTCAAACAGTCACACTCTGGCCAAGACCAAAGAGCTGTCAAAGGACACCAGAAACAAAATTGTAGACCTGCACCAGGCTGGGAAGACTGAATCTGCAATAGGCAAGCAGCTTGGTGTGAAGAAATTAACAGTGGGAGCAATTATTAGAAAATTGAAGACCTACAAGACCACTGATAATCTCCCTCGATCTGGGGCTCCACGCAAGATCTCACCCCGTGGGGTCAAAATGATCACAGGAACGGTGAGCAAAAATTCCAGAACCACATGGCGGGGACCTAGTGAATGACCTGCAGAGAGCTGGGACCAAAGTAACAAAGGCTACCATCAGTAACACACTACGCCGCCAGGGACTCAAATCCTGCAGTGCCAGACGTGTCCCCCTGCTTAAGCCAGTACATGTCCGGGCCCGTCTGAAGTTTGCTAGAGAGCATTTGGATGATCCAGAAGAGGATTGGGAGAATGTCATATGGTCAGATGAAACCAAAGTAGAACTTTTTGGTAAAAACTAAACTCGTCGTGTTTGGAGGAGAAAGAATGCTGAGTTGCATCCAAATAACACCATACCTACTGTGAATCATGGGGGTGGAAACATAATTCTTTTGGGCTGTTTTTCTGCAAAGGGACCAGGACGACTGATCCGTGTAAAGGAAAGAATGAATGGCGCCATGTATCGTGAGATTTTGAGTGAAAACCTCCTTCCATCAGCAAGGGCATTGAAGATGAAACATGGCTGGGTCTTTTAGCATGACTATGATCCCAAACACACCGCCTGGGCAACGAAGGAGTGGCTTCGTAAGAAGCATTTCAAGGTCTTGGAGTGGCCTAGCCAGTCTCCAGATCTCAACCCCATAGAAAACCTTTGGAGGGAGTTGAAAGTCTGTGTTGCCCAGCGACAGCCCCAAAACATCACTGCTCTAGAGGAGATCTGCATGGAGGAATGGGCCAAAATACCAGCAACAGTGTGTGAAAACCTTGTGAAGACTTACAGAAAACGTTTGACCTCTGTCATTGCCAACACAGGGTATATAACAAAGTATTGAGATGAACTTTTGTTAGTGACCAAATACTTATTTTCCACCATAATTTGCAAATAAATTCTTTAAGAATCAGACAATGTGATTTTCTGGATTTTTTTTTCTTATTCTGTCTGTCATAGTTGAGGTATACCTATGATGAAAATTACAGGCCTCGCCCATCTTTTTAAGTGGGAGAACTTGCACAATTGGTGGCTGACTAAATACTTTTTTGCCCCACTTTATGTGTTTATATAATATATAATATATATTAGTGTATAGTAAGCATTCACTACTCAGTGATATAAGTCCAGGAGGTAGGTTGTGACCAGTGATGCTAGATCACTGAGTTTGTGGTAGCTTGAGTTTGGGTCCGGGATTTAGGAGTGACTGAAGAGTTTGGGTGGAAAGGTCACTCCCATACTCCATCCCGGATGTTCCTACCTCAACCAGGTGGAAAAATAATTAAAAAGGCACGCTGCCAGAGAGCAGGGTGTGTCTGCTGGTCAGAGAGGAAGACCCATGGACAAGACCACTATACAAAGTGGAATCTCTAGGTGAAAACCTACAAGTTGGTGAGAAGTTTGTATCATCGCATTTTTTGTTATTTCCATGAACTGTTATTTTGTTTGCTAAAGCATGCCTGTATCGTTTTTCTGTGTATGCCCAAAAAGTCAGCACTTGCAATGTACAAGGGCGCAAGAGACAGTAGGTGAGGGTAGAAGCTGCTCAGATGGTAAGGTGAATGACAAGATATCTGTTAGGCCCCTTTCACATGAGCGTGACTGATTAGGTCCGGATGCGTTCAGGGTGCGTTCAGTGAAAATGGCACAATTTTTCAAGCAAGTTCAGTCAGTTTTGTCTGCGATCGCGTTCAGTTGTTAATTATTTTTTTCCACGCGCATGATAAAAAAACTGAAGGTTTACAAACAACATCTCCTAGCAATCATGCTTCTGGATGCAATGCATTTTTCACTGAAGCCCCATTCTCTTCTATGGGGCCAGGGCTGCGTGAGAAACGCAGAATATAGAACATGTTGCATTTTTCACGCAACGCAGAACTGATTGAAATTAATGGGTCAGGATTCAGTGCGTGTGCTATGCGTTCACATCACGCATTCCACCCGCGCGGAAAACTCGCTCCTGTGAAAGGGGCCTTAGTCTCGTCTAGAGGATGTGATCTAACATATTGGCAAGTGTGGCACTTTCCATGCTTCATCTCAATCTTCTGTTTTATACATGTAAAGAAACCACACTACCCTGTGTATTTAGCACTGAAAAGGGGCAGCTTTTGTTTCCAGTTTATATACAGGTATATAGGTGTGTTTTTAGCCAATGCAGTTTCATCCACTAACCTGCAGGACACCTCCTGGGCTGCACCCATCATACGGAACTCAGACTTGAAGGAAAAATATTACTTTCTAATCTATTTTGCACCATTTTTAAGATTTCTGCTTGTTGCTCACATGTAGACCGAAAAGCATCTGTTTTTTTCATATTAGATCTCCTTTTTATGCAGTTCGAGTTAGGTGGTTTACTAAGGGGAACAGATGCATACAGCATTCTGAAGATGCATTTTATGATGCACCCATAGCTGTGCTGGTATACACTTAATTAACGCACTTGCTTCACTCCTATGCCTCCTTCCCTGTAATAGAGTGTATGTTAGTTTTTGGGGTGTGTGAGACCATGGGCAGACTGGGACCTTAAAGTGGCCCGGGAAAAAAAAGCTAAGTGTCCCCATGTTGCAGGCGGGTCCAAATTGACAGAAGGTGGGGCAACCCAAATAGGCAGGGACAATAGAAGTAGGCAGGCCTGCTATATTGTAGTGCAGCACAAAATACCGCCCAGGAGAACCAATTACCACAGTGCAGCACAAAAATACTGCCTCCTTCACCAGAGTATTCAAGCGTATCACCCTCCTGAGGACGGTGATACAGCTGAGTTCAGGAGAGCACCTGTGTCTGTGGGCCAGGTGCATAAGTCCTGATGTTCCTTAGCATTAATTATTGCTTAGAGCGTCAAATCATTATGTACCCAGGCAGCCTTGAGAGGGGCTCAGGTGGCCCCCTGGGCATTGGCTTACCGGGAAATTTCCCTGTAGGGTCTATGGCCAGTCTGCCTCTGTGTGAGACCTACACCAACACTGATCCAACATCACACAATTTGTCAATAAGCATTTACTACAAAAGGCTGGTAGCCAGTATGTGTGTATGTATATGTGTGTGTGTGTGTGTGTGTGTGTGTATACATATATATATATATAATGCAAAAAGTTAAAATATAGGTTTACTCAAATAGTGCATATATCTGATGTTTCATTTAATCTAAAAGTATTGAATAGAATATGAATATTGGCGGCTAGTAGGTTGCAGACCGTCTTGTATATGCACAGACGGATCCGCACGAATAATGCAAACGCTAGTATCCGTTAATAACGGATCCGTTTGCATTATTCATTCAAAAAAAAGTCTAAGTCAAAACGGATCCGTCTTGACTTACATTGAAACTCAATGGGGGACGTATCAGTTTTCAATTGCACCATATTGTGTCAGTAAAAACGGATCCGTCCCCATTGACTTACATTGTAAGTCAGGACGGATCCGTTTGGCTCCGCATAGTAAGACTGTCACCAAAACGCTGCAAGCTGCGTTTTAGTGACCGTCTAAAGAACGTAACTGAGATGAAACGCAGCCAAATTGATGCATTCTGAATGGATCCTTATCCATTCAGAATGCATTGGGGCTTGCCGCTTAACTGATCCGTTTTGGGCCGCTTGTGAGAGCCCTGAAACGGATCTCACAAGCGGACCCAGAAACGCCAGTGTGAAAGTAGCCTTAGCCGCGACCTTGATCTTCAATTCCGTTATGTGCCATGAAGGGAAACTCTTCCCAGCGCTAGAGTGTGCTCTATTTAAATAAACCTGTATTTTCACTTTTTGCATCATATATTGGAGAGTGCTGGATTATTGTTTTGATTATACAATTTGGTCTTCCACAAGCACCCGCTCGTCAAGTACCCCAAGTGCGTCCCATCTGATTACTTGATTTTATTATTTTTTTATGTACACAGGGATTTATTAAAATATGTGGTTGTATTTAGGGCTGTGGCAGAAGGCATTGCTCCATGGTCTTGTCATTTTCACTGCTACAGTATACTACTCTGACATCTAGTGGTCATCACTGGTATGAACACTAGTATTTTATTGCTGGGAGAGGAGATGATGAGATCTTTATACCCCACATCTACCAATATACAGATTTTACATAGAGATATGGTTTGTGTACATTTTTTAGTCTATAGAATGTTTAACAAAACTGTCTTTGTCTAATTTAATATATATATAACTCTACATAGTATATGAATCAAATAATTGTTTCCCATCTTGCAGCTTTGGATTATGAACAGGATGACGTCATGGATCTGATTAGTCTTCAAGAAAGAAATTCAAGGTTGTGATTGAAGCTACAAAAACACTCACTGGATACTTAACCCAAGGCCTGCTCAACCAGATGTTCCTGTACATTCTTATATATAATAAATTATGCTGTGCTTCTACTCCATATGTCAGATCAATGAGTTTAGCTCCCTGTTGAGACTTAAGTGTAAAGGCATTGTGCCATGTATGTGGATCCCCTGTGGATAGGAGATAACTGATTGGTGGGGGTCTGTCCACTGGGACCCGTGTTCCCACCCTTCTGGAGTGGCAGGCCAAGCATGCACCCTACCATTCCATTCATAGCAGACTATAGCACTCTGCGATTTCTGGCAGTCCTATAGAGAATGAATGGATCAACGGAGCACATGCTCCATCAGGATTGGACCCATTTTTGGGATCCATGGTGGTCCCAGTGGTCAGACTCCTACTGATTAGATAACTTTTAAACATGAGACAACCCCTTTTATGTATGTATTTATAAGTATAGTACAAGGTTGGAGGGGTTGTCCAGGATTTTGATCGCCTATCTTCAAGTTAGACCATCAATATTTGATTGTGGGGGTCCAATACACTGCCAGTCAGTAGAGATGAGCGAATTTCCGCTTATGAAATTCCTTCACACTTCGTTTGGTGGTAAAAGGTGAATTGCGTTATGGATTCCGTTACCACAGACCATAACGCAATTTTATGATGGAATGCCTTTTAGAGGCATTCCATTATTCATTCCGTCATAACAGAAGTCTATGCAGGGGAATATCAATGTGGTGTAAACTAGAAAATTTGATCATCCTCTTTTTAAATTATCTTGTTAAAGGTAGAGGATGTAAAGGGAAATTTTCTAGAGTCTGGGGTAAATGGTATGCTTTTCCGCTTACTATTTACTCTTTGCTATCAGATGTATACTGCTCAAAAAAATAAGTAAAGGGAACACTTAAAGAACACAATGTAACTCGAAGTCAGTCACACTTCTGTGAACCTGTCCAGTTATGAAGCCACACTGATTGTGAATAAATTTCTCCTGCTGTTGTGCAAATTGAACAGACAACAGGTAGAAATGATAGGCAGTTAGCAAGACCCCCGTATAAAGAAGTGTTCTCATCCTTTTTGGCTTTTGTTTTGGGCACTTTTGCATTTTGTCATTGCTCTCCCCCTAGAGGTAGCATGAGGCGGTGTCTACAACCCACAGAAGTTGCGCAGGTAGTGCAGCTCATCCAGGATGGCACATCAAGAAGGTTAGCTGTGTCTGTCAGGACAGTGTCCAGAGCATGGAGCAGATACAAGGAGACTAGGAGGGCGCCGTAGGAGGGCAACAACCTAGCAGCAGGACTGCTACCTCCTCCTTTGTGCACAGAGGAACAGGATGAGCAGTGCGAGAGCCCTGCAAAATAACCTCCAGCAGGCCACTAATATCCATGTGTCTGCTCAAACTGTCCGAAACAGACTCCATGAGGGTGATATGAGGGCCCGACATCGACAAGTCGGTGAGGGTGCTTACAGCCCAGCACCGTGCAGGGCAATTGGCCTTTGCCAGAGAACACCAAGATTGGCAGATTTGACATTGGCGCCCTGTGCTCTTCATGGATGAGAGCAGGTTCACACTGAGCACATGTGACAGAGTCTGGAGACACCGTGCAGAACGTTCTGCTGCCTGCAACATCCTCCAGCATGGATCGGTTTGGCAGTGGGTCAGTAATGGTGTGGGGAGGCATTTCTTTGGAGGGCCGCACAGTCCTCCATGTGCAAGCCAGAGGTACTCTGACTGCCATTAGGTACCAGGATGAGATCCTCAGACCCATTGTGAGACCATATGCAGGTGCATTGGTCCCTGGGTTCCTTCTGATGCATGAAAAAACGGGGTTAGATGTCGCACAAGGATATCTGAAAACCAAAAAAGGTGCACCTTACCAATCGAGAACACTCACTCGATCACTATAAAATGAGAAATGAAGGAATAAGGAGCAGGGCACTCTCAGAAATTTCAGACCATTAAGAGAACCATTGTAAAAATATATATTTATTGATATACTGAATATTCTAAAATGATGGAACTCACTATAAAAACATATAAAATCCTAAATGTTGGTAAATGACAGCAGTTGCTATATCTGAATAGCAGCAAATTTGATCTAGACAATATTCAAATTAATAATATGCAGCCCCAACAACAGTATATCGATGGTACTACCTTCAAGTACTACATTAAGTACAGTATAGAGATATTGCAGGAGACTGAAGAGTTTGAAGAGAAACTGCAAGAGATTGGGTTGGAGTTTGCAACTGGCTCATCTGTGTTGTTTTTTCTGATCATTGCTTGAAAAGAGGTAAGGAATTTGGTCAGCTGTCTGCTATTGTGCGTTTGCTAATGAGCCTAGCTCACTAAGGTGTTACATTTGTTGCTGGGGGAGGAGTTTGGGAAGCAGCGTGTGTATATATAGAGACAGGCTCATTAGCTGGCCTAATTCATTAGCTGCAAGTACTACCTTCAAGTACTACATCAAGTACAGTATAGAGATATTGCAGGAGACTGGAGAGTTTGAAGAGAAACTGCAAGAGATTGGGTTGGAGTTTGCAACTGGCTCATCTGTGTTGTTTTTTCTGATCATTGCTTGAAAAGAGGTAAGGAATTTGGTCAGCTGTCTGCTATTGTGCGTTTGCTAATGAGCCTAGCTCACTAAGGTGTTACATTTGTTGCTGGGGGAGGAGTTTGGGAAGCAGCGTGTGTATATATAGAGACAGGCTCATTAGCTGGCCTAATTCATTAGCTGCAAGTACTACATTAAGTACAGTATAGAGATATTGCAGGAGGTAGGCTGGAAGGTGGAAACAATACAAAAAAAAAAAAGTAAGGTTTGTTTGATTTTAAATTTAATTTTTTTTTTTTTTTTTCTCCTCTTTAAAATGGCAGACTTGGTTCAGTGCAGAAACTGTTGTGCATTTATTTCATGTTCCACTCTTTGGAGATTCGGATGCTGTCAGATCTGTAGACAGTTCTCCTTACTGCAGCAGGAAATTGCATTTTTGAAAGCTGAAATATTTAAAGTATCTGTTAAACAAACTCCAGCTAGGACTGCTGCAATGCCACTGCCACAGAGGACCCCCAGAAATGGCAGATGGGTTACTGTAGGTTCTGGAAGTCTTAGAGTGGTGGATAGAAGACATGTCCCACAGTCGGTGGTTCTCCATAATTCATTTGCAGCACTCTCAGAATGTAAGGACAACATGGATATGGACTCAAGCACAGAGGGTGTGAAACCATCGACTCCTATGTCTAATGTATGCAACAAAAAAGATAAAGTGAAGTCTCAAAGGAAGCAGCTGTTGCTGGGTGATTCAATCATAAGAAGTGTGGAGCTTAAAGAAAATGGTTTTGTGAGATGTCTCCCTGGGGCTACTGCTAGAAGAGCTAGAAGACGTATTATTAATATTGTTAAGCAAGCAAAGCAGGAAGGGGACGTGGATGTTCTTGTCCATCTAGGGACAAATGACCTGGCTTGCAATGAAGTGTCAGAGGTGAAAAAATCTTTTATCACACTTGGTAATGACGTACAGGATTTTGCATCCACCATTTCATTTTCTGAAGTTCTGCCTGTGCATAATGTTCAGAATGATAGGCAGAGGTGCATAAAGGAGTTCAACATATGGCTTGGTAAATGGTGTCAAGAGCAAGGATTTGGCTTTGTTTCTCATGATAGCTCTACTTGGAATAGAAAGGAACTGTACAAAAAAGATGGTTTGCATCTTTCTCTCAAAGGAACAAATGTACTTAGTGAACAACTCCAAGAATTTGCGGAAGAGTATTTAAACTAGGAAGGGGGGCAAAAGAGTGAAAATAAAAGAGTCCAATTGCCCCCCGAAACAATGCCAGAACAGGTCAGAAGCACAGAGGTTAAGAAATGATAAGCTCAGAGTCCTGTCTACAAATGCTCGCAGTTTAGGTAAAAAAATCAATGAACTTGCGTCAATAATGGCATCTGAGAATGTAGATTTAGTGGCTGTTACGGAGACATGGTTTAATGAAAGAAATGACTGGGACATAACCATACCAGGGTACTCTTTATACAGAAGAGACAGAGAAGGCAAGAAAGGAGGAGGAGTGGCCCTGTATGTGAAAGATAGCATTAAATCTAACCTAATACAAGTTGGTGAGGCCAACATAGTCAGTTTGGGTTACGTTGCAGTTTGCTAACCATGCAGTAACTCGTGTAGGTGTGATATATAGACCACCTGGTCAAGTTAAAGAACTAGATGATCTACTAGTTGAAGAAATAGCTAAAATGACAATGAAAGGAGAAGTTATCATTATGGGAGATTTCAATCTTCCAGATATAAACTGGAAAACCAAAATAGCAAGTTCTACCAGGAGTACAGATATTCTAAATTCCCTACTGGGGTTATCTCTACAACAAGTGGTTGAGGAGCCAACCCGGAGGGAGGCCATTTTGGATTTGGTATTCACAAATGGGGATTCGGTATATGATGTCATTGTAGGCGAAACCTTGGGATCTAGTGATCACCAGTCAGTGTGGTTTAATATAAGAACTGTGAAAGAGTCCCACCACACAAAAACAAAAGTTTTAGATTTTAGAAAAACAGACTTTTCAAAAATGAAATTAGACATAAATGAGTCCTTATCAGACTGGAACGGATTACATGGAGTCCAGGAGAAATGGGACTACTTAAAAGGTGCATTATTGAAGGCAACAGAAAATTGCATTAGACTTGTCAGTAAAAGCAAAAAAAGGAAGAGACCACTGTGGTACTCAGCAGAAGTGGCCCAAATCATTAAAAATAAAAAGCTAGCATTTTGTAATTATAAAAAAACCCAGAGCAATGAAGATAAGGAAATCTACAAGATTAAGCAGAGAGAGGCCAAGCAAGTTATAAGAACTTCTAAAGCGCAGGCAGAAGAAAAACTAGCTCAGTCTATGAAAAAAGGGGATAAGACATTCTTCAGATATATAAATGAAAAAAGGAAATTAAAACAAGGAATAACTAAATTAAAAACAAAGGACGGAAGGTATGTAGAAGAGAATAAAGGGCTAGCCGACTGCCTTAATGAATACTTCTGTTCAGTTTTTACAAAAGAAAAAGGAGAAGGACCTCCACTAGAAAGGATGACTAATAAATCGTTTGATGCATGTATCTTTTACAGAGGAAGATGTTCTAAGTTTGCTGTCTAAGGTGAAGACAAATAAGTCACAGGGGCCTGATGAGATACACCCAAAATTATTAAAAGAGCTTAGTGGTGAGCTGGCAAAAACGCTAACAGATATATTTAACCAATCATTAGTAACAGGAGTGGTCCCGGAAGATTGGAAATTGGCTAATGTCGTGCCCATTCACAAGAAAGGTAGTAGGGAGGAATCGAGCAACTATAGACCAGTGAGTCTGACATCAATAGTAGGCAAATTAATGGAAACCCTTTTAAAGGATAGGATTGTGGAACATCTAAAATCCCATGGATTGCAAGATGAAAAACAACATGGGTTTACTTCAGGGAGATCATGTCAAACAAATCTTATAGATTTTTTTGACTGAGTGACTAAAATAATAGACGGTGGAGGTGCAGTAGACATCGCATATCTAGATTTTAGTAAGGCTTTTGACACTGTCCCACATAGAAGACTTATCAATAAACTGCAGTCATTGAGCATGGACTCCCATATTGTTGAGTGGATTAGGCAGTGGCTGAGTGACAGACAGCAGGGGGTGGTAGTCAATGGAGAACATTCAAAACAAGGTCATGTTACCAGTGGGGTTCCACAGGGATCTGTACTGGGACCAATTTTGTTTAATATCTTCATAAGTGATATTGCAAAAGGCCTCGATGGTAAGGTTTGTCTTTTTGCTGATGACACAAAGATAGGTAGCAGGGTTGATGTTCCTGGAGGGAAACACCAAATGGAAAAGGATTTAGGAAAACTAGAAGAATGGTCAGAACTCTGGCAACTGAAATTTAATGTGGATAAGTGCAAGATAATGCACCTGGGGCGTAAAAACCCAAGGGCAGAATATAGAATATTTGACACAGTCCTGACCTCAGTATCTGAGGAAAGGGATTTAGGAGTAATTATTTCAGAAGACTTAAAGGTGGGAAGACAATGTAATAGAGCAGCACGAAATGCCAGCAGAATGCTTGGATGTATAGGGAGAGGTATAAGCAGTAGAAAGAGTGAAGTGCTTATGCCGCTGTACAGAACACTGGTGAGACCTCACTTGGAGTATTGTGCGCAGTACTGGAGGCCATATCTCCAGAAGGATATAGATACTCTAGAGAGAGTTCAGAGAAGAGCTACTAAACTAGTACATGGATTGCAGGATAAAACTTACCAGGAAAGGTTAAAGGACCTTAATATGTATAGCTTGGAAGAAAGAAGAGACAGAGGGGATATGATAGAAACTTTTAAATACATAAAGGGAATCAACTCGGTAAAGGAGGAGAGCATATTTATAAGAAGAAAAACTACCACAAGAGGACACAGTTTTAAATTAGAGGGGCAAAGGTTTAAAAGTAATATAAGGAAGTATTACTTTACTGAGAGAGTAGTGGATGCATGGAATAGCCTTCCTGCAGAAGTGGTAGCTGCAAATACAGTGAAGGGGTTTAAGCATGCATGGGATAGGCATAAGGCTATCCTTCATATAAGATAGGGCCAAGTGCTATTCATAGTATTCAGTATATTGGGCAGACTAGATGGGCCAAATGGTTCTTATCTGCCGACATTCTATGTATGTTTCTATGTGATAATCTAAAATGGCCAAACTAAAATAAATCGAAGGTAAATATTGAGTCCACCTCTATCATTCAATGTTGTAACTTCAAAGTTCCTTAATGTTTTTCACACCAAAGCCAATCCGTCCTATGAATACTAATTTTAAAAAACTCTCCTGAGCAGAGCGGCGTCCCGCTCGATCAGAATGAGTAGCGGCGTCCCGCTACTTTGAAGCTTGCAAGCGATTATAAAGTTACCTTTTATCCAGCTTCTATCGAGTCAGTCTTAACCAAGCCGTGGGATATTGCTGCTCCCTGCGTTGTGCGAATGATGTTGTCGCACTACGATATCGGGAGCTTTTTCTTCTAGTGAAGACCACGCTGGCGGCTTATTGTTCCACACGTGGGCCAGTTGGTATCCCGGTCCTTTCTTGTGTTTGGCCGTCAAATTGCGCGGGTAGCTTTCAAAGGTAATGGATCCCACTTTTTTCGGGTCGGTTTGGATTGATGGATGTTGATATATCTGGTCACAAATAGCGGGGAATGTAGCACCAGACGGGTTTTGGGGTATGTTCATTCACCCCTTCCTCAGTGGTACACATCCCTCTTTTATAGGGATCACGGTAATGTGTAATTCATAGACTGGATGGTTAATTAATTCCAAAAACGTCAGTTCCGGTATATAGAGTATACAGGGAGTGCAGAATTATTAGGCAAATTGTATTTTTGAGGATTAATTTTATTATTGAACAACAACCATGTTCTCAATGAACCCAAAAAACTCATTAATATCAAAGCTGAATATTTTTGGAAGTAGTTTTTAGTTTGTTTTTAGTTTTAGCTATTTTAGGGGGATATCTGTGTGTGCAGGTGACTATTATTGTGCATAATTATTAGGCAACTTAACAAAAAACAAATATATACCCATTTCAATTATTTATTTTTACCAGTGAAACCAATAGAACATCTTAACATTCACAAATATACATTTCTGACAGTCAAAAACAAAACAAAAACAAATCAGTGACCAATATAGCCACCTTTCTTTGCAAGGACACTCAAAAGCCTGCCATCCATAGATTCTGTCAGTGTTTTGATCTGTTCACCATCAACATTGCGTGCAGCAGCAACCACAGCCTCCCAGACACTGTTCAGAGAGGTGTACTGTTTTCCCTCCTTGTAAATCTCACATTTGATGATGGACTACAGGTTCTCAATGGGGTTCAGATCAGGTGAACAAGGAGGCCATGTCATTAGATTTTCTTCTTTTATACCCATTCTTGCCAGCCACGCTGTGGAGTACTTGGACGCGTGTGATGGAGCATTGTCCTGCATGAAAATCATGTTTTTCTTGAAGGATGCAGACTTCTTCCTGTACCACTGCTTGAAGAAGGTGTCTTCCAGAAACTGGCATTAGGACTGGGAGTTGAGCTTGACTCCATCCTCAACCCGAAAAGGCCCCACAAGCTCATCTTTGATGATACCAGCCCAAACCACTACTCCACCTCCACCTTGCTGGCGTCTGAGTCGGACTGGAGCTCTCTGCCCTTTACCAATCCAGCCACGGGCCCATCCATCTGGCCCATCAAGACTCACTCTCATTTCATCAGTCCATAAAACCTTAGAAAAATCAGCCTTGAGATATTTCTTGGCCCAGTCTTGACGTTTCAGCTTGTGTGTCTTGTTCAGTGGTGGTCGTCTTTCAGCCTTTCTTACCTTGGCCATGTCTCTGAGTATTGCACACCTTGTGCTTTTGGGCACTCCAGTGATGTTGCAGCTCTGAAATATGGCCAAACTGGTGGCAAGTGGCATCTTGGCAGCTGCACGCTTGACTTTTCTCAGTTCATGGGCAGTTATTTTGCGCCTTGGTTTTTCCACACGCTTCTTGCGACCCTGTTGACTATTTTGAATGAAATGCTTGATTGTTCGATGATCACGCTTCAGAAGCTTTGCAATTTTAAGAGTGCTGCATCCCTCTGCAAGATATCTCACTATTTTTGACTTTTCTGAGCCTGTCAAGTCCTTCTTTTGACCCATTTTGCCAAAGGAAAGGAAGTTGCCTAATAATTATGCACACCTAATATAGGGTGTTGATGTCATTAGACCACACCCCTTCTCATTACAGAGATGCACATCACCTAATATGCTTAATTGGTAGTAGGCTTTCGAGCTTATACAGTTTGGAGTAAGACAACATGCATAAAGAGGATGATGTGGTCAAAATACTCATTTGCCTAATAATTCTGCACGCAGTGTATATTATTATTCGGATTGGTATAGGGTGCAAAGGTCTATTGTTGATTAGTATATGGTGTCCATAATTGAAGAATATTGCAACAGTGTTCAAATCGATATATACATCAGTATTTTCACATGACAAATTTTATGTTTTAGCAGTCTCTGAAATACAAATGATTTCATACATTTGTCCCTGATAGATCTATGTATCATCTGAAGAGAAAAACGCATACATACATCCTGCGTTATCGGTGCGGTATGTATGCGGTTTTGACTTCATCTTATCTAGAGTTACAAAAAACGTCACACAAAACTCTAAGTTTAGTTGCTAACCATTATATGATACATCAAAGCCTCATATCTGACCATAAATAACACAACAAAATCAGATTAGACCCAAGTCTACTTTTTATATCTACTTTTTATATCTATTTTTTACATCTACATTTTTAATATTATCAATATTTATGCATTTTTGGCAGTCAAACAAAAGTTTCTTCATCAATATGTATTTCTTATTTGACACCATATTAAGAAGCACCTTATATAGTCCTGACAACCTTTTTTCCGTTGACTTGGGTCTTATCTGATTTTGTTGTGTTATTTATGGTCAGATATGAGGCTTTGATGTATCATATAATGGTTAGCAACCAAACTTAGAGTTTTATGTGACGTTTTTGTAATTCTAGACAAGATTAAGTCAAAACCGCATACATACCGCACCGATAACGCAGGATGTGTGTATGCGTTTTTCTCTTCAGATGATACATCGATCTATCAGGGACAAATGTATGAAATCATTTGTATTTCGGAGACTGCTAAAACATAAAATTTGTCATGTGAAAATACTGATGTATATATCGATTTGAACACTGTTGCAATATTCTTCAATTATGGACACCATATACTAATCAACAATAGACCTTTGCACCCTATACCAATCCGAATAATAATATATACTCTATATACCGGAACTGACGTTTTTGGAATCAATTAACCATCCAGTCTATGAATTACACATTACTGTGATCCCTATAAAAGAGGGATGTGTACCACTGACAAAGGGGTGAATGAACATACCCCGAAACGCGTCTGGTGCCACATCCCCTGCTATTTGTGACCAGATACAGTATATCAACATCCATCGATCCAAACCGACCCGAAAAAAGTGGGATCCATTACTTTCGAAAAGCTACCCGCACGATTTGACGGCCAAACACAAGAAAGGACCGGGATACCAACTGGCCCACATGTGGAACAATAAGCCACCAGCGTGGTCTTCACTCGAAGAAAAAGCTCCCGATATCGTAGTGCGACAACATCATTAGCACAACGCAGGGAGCAGCAATATCCCACGGCTTGGTTAAGACTGACTCGATAGAAGCTGGATAAAAGGTAACTTTATAATCGCTTGCAAGCTTCAAAGTAGCGGGACGCCGCTACTCATTCTGATCGAGCGGGACGCCGCTCTGCTCAGGAGAGTTTTTTTTAAAATTAGTATTCATA
Organism: Bufo bufo; assembly: GCF_905171765.1. Classification (NCBI taxonomy): domain Eukaryota; kingdom Metazoa; phylum Chordata; class Amphibia; order Anura; family Bufonidae; genus Bufo; species Bufo bufo. The sequence continues at coordinate 675,635,421 of NC_053389.1, forward strand.
GGACGGATTGGCTTTGGTGTGAAAAACATTAAGGCACTTTGAAGTTACACCATTGAATGATAGAGGTGGACTCAATATTTACCTTCGATTTATTTTAGTTTGGCCATTTTAGATAATCACCATTACTGTTGGGGCTGCATATTATTAATTTGAATATTGTCTAGATCAAATTTGCTGCTATTCAGATATATCAACTGCTGTCATTTACCAACATTTAGGATTTTATATGTTTTTATAGTGAGTTCCATCATTTTAGAATATTGAGTATATCAATAAATATATATTTTTACAATGGTTCTCTTAATTCCGAAATTTCTGAGAGTGCCCTGCTCCTTATTCCTTCTGATGCATGACAATGCTAGGCCTCATGTGGCTGAAGTGTGTTAGCAGTTCCTGCTATAGACTATCCTACCGTTCCCCAGACCTGAATCCAGTCGAGCACATCTGGGACATCATGTCTCGTTTCATCCACCAACGCCATGTTGCACCACAGACTGTCCAGGAGTTCACTGATGCTTTAATCCAGGTCTGGGAGGAGATCCCTCAGAAGAACATCCGCCGCCTCATCAGGAGCCTAAGCAGGTGTTGTAGGGACGTCATACAGGCACATGGAGGCCACACACACTATTGAGCCTCATTTCCTTGTCTTAAAGGGTTTTTCCCATCTCAGACAATGGGGGCATATCGCTAGGATATGCCCCCATTGTCTGATAGGTGCGGGTCCCACCGCTGCGACCCGCACCTACAGTGAGAACGGAGCCGGGAAATGAACTGAGGGCGCATTGCGCATGCACAGCCGCTCTCCATTCATTTCTATGGGGCTGCCAAAAATGGGCGAGCGCTGGCTCGGCTATTGCTGTCTGCCCCATAGAAATGAATGGGAGCATGGGCCGCGCATGCGCGGTGCGCTCCAATTCTTTTCTATGGGAGCAGCGATTGGTGGTGGACGGACCCTGGGAAACCCGGGGTCCTTCAGGCACAGCGTTTCCTGCTTTGTTCTCGTTGTAGGTATCAGACAATGGGGGCATATCCTAGCGATATGCCCCCATTGTCTGAGATGGGATCACCCCTTTAAGGCATTTCCACTGAAGTTGGATCAGCCTGAAATTAGATTTTCCACTTTGATTTCGAGTATCATTCCAAATCCAGACCTCCATGGGATATTAATTTTGATTTACATTTTGTTTTATTGTCCTTTATTCACTACATAGTGGAATGCATTAAGATTTGCAACTGGAATATTTCATTCATTGAGATCTAGGATGTGGTATTTTAGTGTTCCCTTTATTTTTTTGAGCAGTGTATAATTGCTAGCTCACTTTTCTTCTATATTACTTTACTCCCCCCCCCCCCCATCCTTTTTCCTCTTTATAATGTACAATGGCATGCAAAAGTTTTGGCACCCCTGGTCACAATTACTGTTGTAAGTTGAACATGAAATGATCTCCAAAAGTTAGAGGACACAGTCCCTTTGTATTTTAACATTTTTGCTACAACAGTAATTGTAGCATGCCATTGTATGTTTTTATTTCCATCTATTAACTTTTTTGTTATTTTAAAAATGTAAGGGGCCCAAATTATGCGCACCCTGCATGGTTAATATCTAGTAGCACCTCTTTGTCAAGTATCACAGCTTGTAATAAATTTTTGTAGCCAGCCAAGAGTCTTTCAATTCTTGTTTGAAGGATTTTCATCCATTCTTACTTGCAAAAGTATTCCAGCTCTGTGAGAGTCCTGGGCTGTCTTGCATGCATTGCTCTTTTGAGGTATATCCACAGATTTTCAATGATGTTGAAACCTTCAGCATTGTGCCTTTTAAGGTAGTTTCAAGTGGGCATTTCCTCAGTTTGAAATGTAATTAAGAAATGGCAGTTAACCAGAACAGTGGAGGTCAAGAGAAGGTCTGGAAGACTAAAAAAAATGTTAGAGACAGCTGCTCGTAGGAATGCTAGAAAGGCAAACCAGAACTCCTTGACTGCAAAAGACCTTCAGGAAGATTTAGCAGAATATGGAGTTGTGGTACATTGTTCTACTGTTCAGCAACACCTGCACATATATGAACTTAATGGAAGACTCCTCAGAAGAAAACCTCTCTTTTTGTCCTCACCACAAAATTCAGTGTCAAGCCTGATGCATTTTGGAAACAAGTCCTGTGGACCAATGAGGTTAAAATAGAACTCTTTGGCCACAATGAGCAAAGGTACTGAATTTGGCTTTATAAGACGCACTTCCACCCTCCTCCTAAAAGAGTGTGGGGGGGAAGGGGTAATGGCTGCGCGTCTTATAAAGCGAATACTAGTAATTGCTTAGATTTATAAAAGCACTCACTAGTATGCATTAGGTGCAGGGAGCGGATAAAGCACTGTGAGCGGATAAAGCACTGTGAGCGCTGCACTGCAGGTCCTGACCGTGCAACGGGTCAGGAACATAGTACGCGCACTATGACTCGACGGAGAAGACAAGGGAGGAGTGATCGCTGGACCTAGAGAGGAGCAAGAGAGTGAAGTTCTTTATTTTATCTCTGATGGGGGTCTGACATGGAAGTCTGATGTGAGTTTCTGATATGGGGGTCTTATTTTTTTTTTTATTATTATTTTCCTCCTCTAAAACCTGGAGTGCATCTTATAAAGTGAAAAATACAGTATGTTTGGAGAAAAAAGGGCACAGAATTTCATGAAATAAACATCTCCCTAACCATTAAGCATAGGGGTGGATCAATCATGCTTTGCGGTAGTTTTGCAGCCAATGGCATGATGAACAGTTTACAGGTAGAGGAAAGAATTGATGCAATGAAATTCCAGTAAATTCTGGAAGCAAACAGAACACCAACTGTATAAAAAAATTTTTTAAAATAGGATGGCTTCTACAAATGGATAATGATCGAAAACTCACCTCAAAATCCACAACAGACTACCTCAAAAGGTCGCTTTTGCTTAAAATACAAAGGGAATATGTCATCTTTAACTTTATGCCTTTTGGAGATAGTTTTATCTTCAACTTGCTTAACTGTTCACAGTAACAGTAATTTTGACCCAGGGGGGCCCATACTTTTGCATGCCACTGTAAATGTGGATAAGGTACAACTGGTGTATGAATCCAGACTTAATAGTTGTGTTATTTGAGCTGTTTCTGGATTGCCAATTCTATATGCAGATATAATTATTTTGTATTCTGTAAATGTTTCAATAAAAAATGACCAGAAGTTTAACTTGGTGCAGGTCAATCGCTAGAACAGGGATCCTGAACCCACATTACATAGTAGTTTGATTGGTGGTCTTGCATGTGCACTGCCATTTCATCCAATCTCTATGGCAGGGATCAGCAATCTTTGGCATTCCAGCTGCTGTAAAATTACAAATCCCAGCTTGCACACTTTCTTGGCTGCTCTTGTAACCGCATAGAATTGAAAGGAGGATTCTGGAAGTTGTTGTTTCAGAACAGATGGAGTTCTGGAGATTGCTGAGTCCTGCTGTATGGGCCTGATGGAGATAGCACAGTGCTCAGCAGCAGGGTGGACATGTAAACACTAGTGTTGATCGAGCACCAAAGTGCTCGGGTCGACCACCTCGGGATGCTCGGGTGGTCTACTGAACACCCGAGCACAATGGAAGTCAGTAGGAGAACCCGAGCATTAAACCAGGCACCGCCTGCTCTGAAGAGGGGTGGGTGTCTGGTTCATAAGAAAAGCTTAAAGAATTTTAGAAACACCACCGAAATGGTTCGGGAACAGCATGGGGAGGATGTCTGGATGCATCTTGGACTCCCAGGTCGCTGCTGGGAACGATGTTGTCCAAGTAGTACGCGACTTTTACAGACTGACAATAATACGCACAAAACCGAAGATAAAAATCGATTTTAGAGGAAAAATTGTTAGGAAACATTCTTTCCTGTATATTTACTTGTGTATATAAAGTGCAGGTGCTGCCAAAAATTACACGGAAGAGGCACTCCGATACACCCTTTATTACACATAAAGGAGGGCATCATAGACCCTTGGAAAATTATAATTGATGACCTGCTGGTGACCTTCAAAAACATTAGGAGCAAGGGCCTTTTGGTGACCCTCTAAAACATTACAGGCGGGGGCGTGGCCTGACTATGGCGGTGTGAGGACGCACGAGTGTGGAGCTCCCGCCACAAGTCTGAGAAAACAGGAGCTATTTTCCTTTTAATGCGCCCGAAACAGCTCTAATGGTGCGTACACGTAAAGGGTCACTAGCGGGTGATCCCTCATCAAGATCCCCCGACGACCTTGATATGTTCCTGTCTGCATTAAACTTGCCACCAATCCATCTACCTGACTGGCAGGCCATTCCAGCTCTACCATCTCGTTCCACGGGCGGTAACTTGAGAAGAGCAACCTCTGGGAGGGCGTATTCTCAGCAGCCAACGTGAATTTGATGCTGGGACTTACATGTAACCGTCTCTCATAATGTTCCAAAGACACTCTCAGACGCGAGAGATCACAAGTTGGGAATGAAAATGCACATGTGCCTCCTTTTCTCCAATTGTGTTACATTTACTAATGCTAACTTCCCCCTTTTTTTTTTTTTCTCCTTAGTTTTACAAAGTTTATTTGTTATCTGGAGCTTCATATTTAGACAATGCTCCGCTAAATGTTGAGGGTTGTATTGGAATGTTTTCATGTTCACCTTTTAGTCAAAGCTCTCACGGCTTCTCAGCCTTGTGGCGGCTTCCTTGTTCTGTCACTGGAAGTCAGTCTCCTATTGTAACCCTCGTTCTATCAGGTATAGGACGAGTCGGTCCCTCTACTTGGGACAGTTACTCGATATTGCAACTTACACCTTCTTTTCTCTTTCTTTTACCCTTCTTTCCCCTCTACTTCCACCTCCTTGCCCTGATAGTCAGAGAACACCAGACTTCCTCAAGACGCCGTGTACTCTTGGGGCGGTTTGGGCGATCCCTTGACTATCCCCCACTACAACGGTCTTGAGTGCATTTGAGTGAATTACTTGAGATTCCCAGAAGGGCGGGCCCACCTAAAGTGAAACTGGCCTCTCTAAATGTCCGAGGTTTTAACACCCCGGAGAAGCGCTCAGGGGTTTTGTACGGCATGCACAGGGAGAGGGTGCACATACTGCTGTTACAGGAAACGCATTTCAAAAGGGACCATGTTCCAAAAATCCTGTCAAAACACTATACTTATTGGGCTCATAGTACTAATCCGGATTCTAAATCTAAAGGAGTTTCAATCGCTCTTCATAAATCTCTGCCTTATACTTTTCTAGAGTCACAATTGGATCCTCTGGGTCGGTTCCTGTTCCTGAAGCTGCGGATCCATGAGAGAGTGTACACCATTGGGAATCTCTATCTACCAAATACCAGACAAAGTAAAGCTCTATCAGGTATTCTTAATAAGTTGGATACCTTTGCTGAGGGATTGGTGCTGCTGGGAGGTGATTTCAATATGATTATGGAGCCCTTATTGGATTCCTCCACGGGTAGAACATCGGTTCCCTGGTCAACAATCACTAGGTCCAAACATCTGCTATATGCCAGACAGCTGGTAGATGTCTGGAGGATACTTCATCCTAAGGATAAAGATTTCACTTACTTTTCCCCCGCGCACCAATCCTAAAGCAGACTAGATAGATTTCTGATCTCCCATCATGCATTGTCCCTTTCTCCTTGCTCACATATTGGCACCCCAATCTGGTCAGATCATGCACCAATATTCTTATCCCTAGAACTTCCGGGCCTGATAGCCAAAGAGTGGACATGGAGGTTCAATGAGACCTTGTTGAGGGACAGTGTATGTAGGGCCGACTTAGAATCTACTATTAAACAATTTTTTGAGAATCACACACTAGACGACACGGCCCTTCCCCTACAGTGGGAAGCGTTAAAATGTGTTCTGCGAGGTGCCCTAGTAAGTCACGGAGCCAGACTCAAGAGAGAGAAGGGAGCAAAGATACAGCAACTTTTAAGGCAGATAGCTAATCTTGAACAGTCACACAAGCAATCACTGGATTCAAACATCCTTTCTGAGCTCACATCAACTAGAGATCAGCTTAAAGGGTTACTCTCAGACTCTATTTTTAGGAACACTGAACGTTTTCGAAGCTATCTCTTTGCGCATTCCAATAAACCCGGGAAGGCGCTAGCACGTTATATACACCCTCGACAACAAGCTAGCTTTATCCCAAATATATTTGATGCTAGAGGTGCTTTGGTACATCATCCGAGACAAATTGCGGAAACCTTCAAAGCATACTACGAGGGTCTATATAACATACGGGGGCAATTTGCGGACATGCAAGAAGAGACGCTTGATGAACGAATAAACACATATATAGAAGATACAGCTCTTCCCATGATACCCATAGAAAAGGGAACAGAAATTGAGGGTGATTTTACAGACTATGAGATAGAAGTTCTGAAATCATTAAAAGGGGGGAAAAGTCCAGACCCAGATGGTTTCACTGCACCCTTCTTCAAGGATTTTAGAGATCTATTGTCATCTTTTCTCTTGAAAGTATTCAATAGCATTTCTCCTACGTGTCCCTTTCCTAAACAGTCTCTGGAAGCTCACATAGTCGTAATTCCGAAACCTAATAAAGACCCAAAAGTTTGCACTAATTATCGCCCCATATCCCTGATCAATTGTGACATCAAAGTATATTCCAAACTCATAGCGAATCGCCTTAATAAAATACTTCCTGGTGTTATCCATGGTGACCAAGTAGGGTTTATACCCGGTAGAGAAGCTAGGGATAACACTATCCGCACGATTAACCTCATCTCTAGAGCAAAAAGCATGGGGGATCCTCTCTGTCTCTTTGCAGTCGACGCAGAAAAAGCGTTTGACAGAGTTAACTGGAGATTTATGATTGCGGCGCTAATACAGATTGGTTTAGGCCCCACGGTAATAGGGAAAATTTGTGCTTTATACACGAATCCCACAGCCAGAGTGAGGACCTCTTCTTTTGACATAAAAAATGGAACTCGGCAAGGGTGCCCGCTCTCACCCTTATTGTATGTGATAGCTATGGAACATTTAGCTAATGCCTTAAGAACTAACACGGATATAAAATGCATACAATTGGGGAACGCACATCATAAATTGGCCCTTTATGCTGACGACCTCCTTATGTACATTTCAAACCCTCATGTTGCTATCCCATCTATTCTACAGGAATTCCAAAGATTTGGCCTACTTAGAAACTTTAAAATGAATCCCACTAAAAGCGAGATGCTCAATATCTCACTCCCGTCAGACGTAGCTTCCCAGACACAAAAAGCAACTTTCCCTTTAAGTGGCAGAACATCAGTATAACATATCTAGGACTACAAATCCCGAGACAGCTCCATTTACTCTACCCTCTTAATTACCTACCCTTGCAAAAGAAAGTATTGGAAGACTTACAGAAATACTCTGTGAAGCACATCTCATGGTTTGGAAGACTTTGAGTCGTTAAGATGGACATTCTTCCAAGATTTCTGTATCTTTTTCAAACAGTCCCAATAAGTGTACCCAGAGGGTATTTTGTGGTTCTTCAGAAGGCCATTACTCGATTCATTTGGAATTCCAGTAGAGTTAGGATTAGCTCTTCAGTCTTAACTAAACATAGAGATAAGGGAGGGTTGGGTCTACCAGATCTTAAAGTATATCATGCTTCAGCGTTACTGATAAGAATCATAAATTGGTCAGATAGGAACTCCCCGAAACTTTGGATTAAGATGGAGAGGGAGCTTTCCCCAATAGACTTGTCAGTAGCACCCTGGGTGAACAATAGACCAGCTCAGGAGGGTTGGCCTTTCTTGGTGAGGCACGCCTTGGCTGCTGGGATTATTGGACCTCGATATTTCAGATTTCGCAAAAAAAAGGTCCTATGACTCCAATCATGGGTAACCCTGATTTTCTGGTAGGAGAAAAGGCATCTAATCTTTTGATTTGGCACAAATCCCAATGTCCTAGAGTCTGGGATGCTATGGCACAAACACACATACAAAATTATGACTCCCTTGTACCTGAAGATAGACGGAACGGTTCCATGTGGCTCGCATATGTCCAGATAAGATCTTACATTTACAGTTTGTTAGACCGAAGATCATGTCCTGACTTAACAGCTTTTGACAGCATCTACATAAAGCCTGATGTTCATTACAAGCTCATATCACAATTGTATGGGCTTCTAATGGACCGCAGTAATCCTGAAATAGCTCCGTTCTTTAAAAAATGGAAGTCTGATCTCCAATTGACTTTTTCGCCAGAGGATGTCCTTAAGGTGTGTACACTCTCTCATGGATTGTCTATAGCAGCCCACGCGAATGAGAAGAACTTTAAGATCCTAGCCAGGTGGTATTATTGCCCCTCGACTCTCAACAAAATGTTCCCGAATGTGTCTAACCTATGCTGGAGATGCAATTCTGAGGTAGGCTCAATTTTACACATCTGGGGGGCATGTCCAATAATAAAAAAAAATTGGGACCAAGTGTTCCTCATCTCTAACAAATTTACAGGTAAAACCATTCCCAATTCCCCTAAAATTGCTCTTTTATCGCTAATCCCAGGCTCGTTGGCTAGTCTAAAGAAGAACCAGCTACGGTTCTTTCTTGTGGCAGCACGCATGGTAATTCTGCGACAATGGAAAAAGGTGGATGCTCCCTCTCTCTGTGCATGGGCGTCCGAACTCAGACATTTGCTAAGAATGGAAGAACTTACAGCACACTCGTATAATATGGAGGGCTTGTTCTATAGCAGATTGAATTCTTTAGTGGAATTTCTTCATTCTACAGATTTTTTGAGATTAGTGGGAGAACTCAGTAATATAGAAGATGGGACGAGGCCCAGGGATTAATGGGATTGCAACACGCTTAAATAGCTCCCTTTCTTCCACTTTCCTTTTCCTAACTCACACACTGAATACCTTGGGAACACATACACAATGGTTTCCATATATGTGTCATTCTCTCCATCTATTCTTAGGCCCTGAGTGGTCAGTTTATATTTCACAGAAGATAGATGCGAGCTGATTTCACTCGATTTATAGGCTTCCCCTAGTGGTGGGGTGATAGGTTTCTAATTATCTATAGTAATATAGGCTGGCTCACAGTATTTTTGCATAAAATTTTTATTAATGCACTAAATCAAAAAACAAACTGACTTTGTGTCATCATATCAGCATACATACATGAATAAATGTGTGAAAATAGGTATATAAGTGCGGAGCTCACACACAAACCTAAATAGCTGGAGTACTCCTAAGAATAGGACCAAAATGGCTAGAGTGAGGCTGCAAGAGGTATTCAATTAGACCGCTTGAATGTCCAGGACATAAATGCAGATTTGCCGGGTGGTTGAAACAAAAGGTTCAAGAACGTCCTTGCTGTAATTCCCACAGCAAGGACGTTACAGCAAGGACGTTCTTGAACCTTTTGTTTCAACCACCCGGCAAATCGGCATTTATGTCCTGGACATTCAAGCGGTCTAATTGAATACCTCTTGCAGCCTCACTCTAGCCATTTTGGTCCTATTCTTAGGAGTACTCCAGCTACTTAGGTTTGTGCGTGAGCTCCGCACTTATATACCTATTTTCACACATTTATTCATGTATGTATGCTGATATGATGACACAAAGTCAGTTTGTTTTTTGATTTAGTGCATTAATAAAAATTTTATGCAAAAATACTGTGAGCCAGCCTATATTACTATTGATTTATTCCTCTTTTCAGTTGGTAACTGAAAGGCTGAGCTCCAGTAGTTTGCTGGTGGAGCCTTTTCTAAATATTTGACAATAGTTTCTAATTATCTGCATGATATGTACAATGCTGCTTTTATTGAAACTATTATCTGTAATTTTATTGTTTTATATACCTACTTTCTTTGATTGTATACCTTGATTACCACAGACAAATGTGGATCCTGCGAGATCTTTTATTATTATTTTGCTTTCTGAATCTTGAGCGATCATTGTTCAAGATAGATATATTTGGAAATAATAGAGTGAAGTAAACATAAAACATTACAGGCAAGGGCCTGCTGCAGAGCTGACCATCTAAAACATTAGGGGCGAGTGCCTGCTGCTGATCTGAGCATTAAAAAAATAATAGGCGAGGGCCTGCTGCTTAGCTGAGCATTGAAAAAAAATGATGGGCGAGGGCCTGCTGGTGAGCTGACCCTCAAAAACATTATATGCGAGGGCCTGCAGGTGAGCTGACTCTACAACATTAGGAGCGAGGGCAGATTAATAAGCATGTTGATATGGAAGAGGAGGAGGACGAGAAAAGGAACATTTAACTATATAACCTTTTTTGTGGTGGAAGGGGTGCATGGGAATACAGTGTATTCAGTACATTATAAAAAAAATACATTCAAAGTGCCTTAATGTTCAGCCGCTTTCCTTTGGTGGAGTAGAGAAGTAAGGGGCAATCCAGGCCTTGTTAATTTTTATAAGAGTCAACCTGCCAGCATTTTCCGTCGACAGGCGGATACGCTTATCAGTTATTATGCCCCCAGCAGCACTAAATACCCGCTCTGACAAAACGCTTGCGGCAGGGCAAGCCAGCACCTCCAAGGCGTAGAGCTCCTGTTCGTGCCACATGTCCAGCTTGGACACCCAATAGTTGTAAGGCATAGAGGGATCATTGAGGACGCTGACACTGTCTGCTACGTCTTCCTTCACCATCTTCCAAAACTTTTCTCTCCTTGTGACACTAGGCCGCGCATCAGGGTGAGGGTGCTGGCAGGGTGTCATGAAACTGTCCTAGGCCTTAGAAAGTGTTGCCTTGCCTCTGTTGGAACTCCTGTGTGTTCCCCTCCTCAGTTGCCCAAGGAACTATGTACTCTGCTGCCAGCGGTGTCAGCAGGAAATGTTTGAAGCAATTTTTCCACAAGGACCTTCTTGTATTGCACCATTATGCTTGTCCTCTCCACCACAGGAATGAGAGCTGAGAAGTTCTCTTTGTAGCGGGGGCCGAGAAGGGTGAACAACCACTAATCGGTGTGGTCTAAAATGCATAAAACGCGTGGGTAACGGGAAAGGCAGCCTAACATAAAGTCAGCCATGTGTGACAGAGTCCCAACAGGCAAGACTTCGCTGTCGTCATCAGGAGGATGACTCTCAATCTCCTCATCCTCTTCTGCCCATCCACGCTGAACAGATGGAATTAAACTTCCATGGGTACTACCCTCTGTAGCAGAGGAAACTGTCTCCTGCTCCTCCTCCTCATCATCATCCAATCTGCACTGAGAAGACGAACTGAGGGTGGTCTGGCTATCACCCGGTCTAGTGTCTTCCCCCATTTCCACCTCTTTCACATGCAAAACATCGCCCTAATGTGAGCAGTGAGCGTTTGAGTAGACACATAAGTGGGATAGTGACGCTGATTATACCGTTATCGCTGCTCACCATCTGTGTTAATTCCTCAAAGTTTCTTAAAACCTCACAGAGGTCAGACAGCCATGCCCACTCCTTGCTTGTGTATAGCGGAAGCTGACTGGAAAGGCGACGACCATGTTGCAGCTGGTATTCCACTACTGCCCTCTGCTGCTCACAAAGCCTGGCCAACATGTGGAACGTGGAGTTCCAGCGTGTGCTCACGTCGCACAACAGTCGGTGAGCTGGCAATTGTAAGCGCTGCTGCAGCGTTTACAGACCAGCAGAAGCTGTCAAAGACTTGCGGAAATGGGCACACACGAAGTGCACCTTCACCAGTAGCATAGGCAAATTGGGATAGGTTTTGAGAAACTGCTGAACCACAAAGTTGAAGACGTGGGCTAGGCTAGGCATGGGATATGTGTGAACTTGCCGAACTCCAAAGCCACCAAGTTACGGCCATTATCAGACACAACCATGCCTGGTTGTAGGCTGGGAGGCGAGAGCCACAGCTCAGTCTGGTCCCTTATCCGCTGCCAAAGCTCTGCGGCGGTGTGCTGTTTGTCACCTAAGCAGATCAGCTTAAGCACGGCCTGTTGACGCTTCCCCACTGCAGTGCTAAACTGCTTCCAGCTACCGACTGATGGCTGACTGGTGCTGCAAGAGGATAATTCTGAGGTGGAAGTGGGGGTTGCAGCCACTAACTTAGGCGGTGGCGGAAACCCTGATGGAATCAGGGCCTGCAATCCTTGGCGTCGGTAGCACCTGTGCCATCCCAGGGTACAACTAGCTCCCGGCCTCCACAACGTTCACCCAGTGTGCTGTCAGGGAAATGTAGCGTCCCTGGCATCAAGCACTTGTCCATGTGTCAGTGGTTAAGTGGACCTTCCCAGTAACTGCGTTGGTCAGGGCACAGTTGATGTTACGGGACACATGGTGGTGTAAGGTGGGCATGGCACACCGTGAAAAATAATGGCGGCTGGGGACGGCCGCCAACATCCGGTGTCCACAAGCCTAAATGGCAACATTTCCAGGGCCAGTAATTTGGAAAGTTGCTCATTTAGTGCTATGGCCTGTGGGTGGATATTTGCACTTGCGTTCAAATGCCTGGGGTAAGGACATTTGTACGCTGCGCTGGGACACAGAAGTGGATATGGTCGCTGATGGTGCTTGCGAAGGTCCAGGTGCAGGACGGGAAGCATCCGGGCCTGCGCCTTCAACAGGGGATTGGCCAGCACGTAACACAGGGAAAGAGGAGGCAGTGGTGTGACCCGCAGACACAGATTGTGGACCCAGCCGTTCGGTCCACCTATTACGGTGCATTGATGTCATGTGGCGGATCATGCTGGTGGTGGTGAGGTTGCTAGAGTTTACGCCCCTGCTCATTTTTGTATGGCACAGGTTGCAAATTACAATTCGTCCGCACTTTACTCAAAAAAAAGCGCCAGACTGCGGAACACCTACCCCTTGGCAAGGGAGATTTCTACAAGGGTGTGCTCCGGGGAACAGTTGCGGGCCTGTTTGGTGTGGCCTGCCTTCTCCCTTTTGCCACCCCACTGCCTCTTCTAGCCTGTTGCGGTGCTGCGGATCCCACCCCCTCTGTACTGCTGTCCTCGCTTGGCTTGCCATCTTCCCAGGTTGGGTCAGTGACTCCATCGTCCACCACCTCCTCTTCCTCACTCTGCTCATACTCCTGATTTGTTGACCTAACAACCTCAGTTATTGACAACTGAGTGTCATCCTCATCATCAACCTCTTGAGACACTAATTGCCGTTGACTTATTGGCAACTGTGTCTCATCATCATCCACCACCTAATGAAACACTAATTGCCGTTCCCCACCGTCATCTTTTTCTGACTGAATGTTCAAGAGTTTGGGAATCAGGGCACAAGATCTGATGTTCCTCTTCGAGCGGGCTTGTCAAGAGGCCCAAATGAAGGAATGGCGCTGAAAAGAGCTCCTCGGAATATCAGAGTGTGGGATCACTTGTTTGGCAAGACTCTCCATGGTGGGAGGAAGGAGGATCAGGGTGAAGATTGTATTGACCAGACTCTTGGCTACTGAGACTGGACTTGTAGAAGACAGAGTGGTGCTTAACTGACTGGAAGCATTATCTGCTGCGATCCAACTGACCACCTGGTCGCACTGGTCTGACTTCGAGAGCGTTGTCCTGCAAACTGGGACATGAAGCTAGGTATCGTTTTTCTTGTGCTCTGGCAGCAGGCACAGTTTTAACACGCCCATGGCCACGGTCTCTGCGTGCACCATCACAGCCACTTCCCCCGTCCCTTACTGCTCACCTTCTTTATATTAAATGTTATATATGCTTGAAAGTATGTCACACGTACAGTAGCGTAGGATTTGTAAGTGTATGCGCAAAAAAATAAATGTATTTGGGATGCGCACACATTACACAGGAGAAAGACTACAAATAATGTCACTGTCCGCAGCGGACACCGCCTACGGAAAAAGTACACTGGATGTCACTGATATTTTTGGGATGCGCACACGTTACACAAAAGAAATACCGCAGATAATGTCGCTGATGTCAGCAGCGGCTAGTATCAAATTACAGGGAATGTCACAGGTATTTGGGTTGTGGAAATGTTTCACAGGAGATGTACCCCAGGTAATGTTACTGTCCGCAGCGGACACAGTCTACGGAAATAGTACACTGGATGTCACTGATATTTTTTGGATGTGCACATGTTACACAGGTGATGTAGCATAGATATTGCTGCTGCTGCCACACGAAACAAAAGTCCTTAAAAGGACTTTTGGGTCTGTAAAGTTTTAGTAATTTAGCGCAGGTTGAGTTAAAAATATATATCGCTGCTGCCACACACAACAATAGTCCTTAAAAGGACTTTTCAGTCTCTGACAAGTTTTTCTACAGAAAAAAAAAAAATATATATATATATAGATTTCACTACCTACACTATCTTTCCCTTCCTCAGCACAGCTCTCCTTCACTAACACCGAGCCGAACACGTGTCATTGGGTGCTATATAGCAGTGTTTCCCAACCAGTGTGCCTCCAGCTGTTGCAAAACTACCACTCTGGGCATGCTGGGAGTTGTAGTTTTGCAACAGCTGGAGGCACACTGGTTGGGAAACACTGCTATATAGCACCCGATGACGCGTTCCGGCCAGCCAATCGCTATAATGCCAGTAAAAGACATGGCTACGGCATTACAGTGAAGGGCAGTACTTACCTGCATGTTTATTGGCTGCGGGGAGGAGACTCTAGCATTGTGCTGAAGCACATGTGGTATTCGGCCGAATACCGCCATGTGCCGACAATAGAGATGCTCGAGCCGAACTGGTGTTCGGCCGAGCATGGTCGATCAACACTAATAAACACTGCAGTATTCCAATTACTCTGGAAAGCTGCTTAGGACATCTGTTTTATTGATCATACATTTCACATATTTTTGGATAGGCATTAAACTCCTTTGTGGGATAAAGCCTTTAACTTCTTGACAGTCACGTTAAAATTGGGACAAACCCTCCCAAAAATGTAAAAAAAAATTCTATTGTAGATTTTTAATGTGTGCAGTAAATCCTGTTGGTGCACAACTCAGGGGACACACTTGCATTTTTAACCCCTTAGTGACATTAATTTTAGCCTTAAGAGCCTTTCCACTTTTGTGTTCCAGCAGTCATAACTCTTAATTTTTTTTCTTCTTCTAAATGTTTTTTTATTTAGCGGGATTAGTTTTAGGGACGATTTTGGGGTATATATAGTGCATTAAATAGCTTTTATTATTTTATTTTTAGGGGGAAAGAAAAAAAGAAATCAATTTTTACATTACCGTATTTTGTGGATTGTTTTTACGGCGTTCACTGTGTGATAAAAATTATTTCATTATGGCGGTCACTACAATGATAATGTCACATTTCTAGATATTTTTACTTTTTTTTCTCTCCTCCTGCAGCCTGTCAGCTCCCTCATTCTTCTCCAGACTGACAGGGAAGGTGGGGGTCGGGGGGCATTGCTTTAACTGCTCATATCTCTGGTTTGATATGTATTGTTTGAAAGCGGACATTCCAATCTTTCAGACAATACCATAATGACAGCAATATGTTCAGTACAGGGGAAGATATCACTGATAGAAATCAGAATACAGAAGAAAGTAAAAGTAAAAGCAGGTTTTACCCGTGATTGTTCCTGACTATTTCTAACAGTGATTTCTCCTCTCTTGCTTTAGCTGTCATTTCGCCTGGAATGCCAGCTTTCAAACAGGGCCACATGTTTTTAGCCGCTACCATTCAGGAGATAGCAGCATCGAAAGTCACAGTTAAGTACTTTTCCCACAGCCCAAGCTGGACTCTGGCAAAACAGTTAGGTGGTTAAAGGGCATCTGTCAACATATTTTTACCCATGAAATTGGCTGACCTGACTTTACAGCTGAAGCCATCAGTGTTGGTCTCATGTTCATATGTGCCCACATTCCTGAGAAAAATTATGTTTTAATGTATGCAGATGAGCTTCTAGGAGCAACAGTGGCATTGCCATTATTCCTACAGGCTCTGCGCTCTCTGCAACTGCTACACCTTCTTTATTTTGACATTAGGAGAAGTCAGGCTAGGCATGATGACGTTTTTACTGGCTGGCCCTTTCAAAGTACATGGGGCGTGGCAGTTGCAGAGAGAGCTCTATGTGAAATGGCAACACCCCCATTGCTCCTAGAAACTTATTTGCATATATCAAAACTTTTTTCCAGCAATGCGGGCTCATATGAACATGGGACCAACACAGAGCATTCTCGTCCTGCGGACCTTCCTCACCCCCCATATGCGGTCCGGCAATCAGCAGCACGGATATGGCTGTTACTGACAGCCGGATCCCTGCTGCATCCACCAGCATCGGTGATAATGCCGATGCATTAACCCCTCATATGCCACGGTCAGCGCTGACTGCGGCATATGGGAGGTTTGCGCTCCCTCACCGCGCTGCGGTGGCGGGGACCCAATGGTTGCCATGGCAGCCCCAAGCCATTATAAGGCCTTGGGGCCTGGCATGTACAGAGGCCTACAAGGCCCAGCCCCCAGGCTGGGTCTCACACATAGTCAATGCAGTACTATACAGATGTATTGTGCTGCATTGAAACAGGTATCAGATCCTGTAATGTTGAAGTTCCATAGTGGGGAAAAAAAATATAAAAAAAATAATAAAAGTGAGAAAAAAAAAAAAAGTGATTAACAACAAAAAAAAATTAAAGCTTCAATAATAAAATAAAAAAAATGCCCCTTTCCCATAAAAATATACATTTAAAATGGTAAAAAATAAAAATAAAAAAGACATTAGTTATCACCGCGTGTGTAACAACCTGCTCTATACAAATATCACATGGTCCACCCAGTCTGGTTAACACTATAAACATTTTTTAATAAAAAACTGTGCTAAAAAAGCAATTTTTTGTCACCTTACATCACAAACAGTTTAACAAGCGATCAAAAAGTCATACGCACCCCAAAATCACACCAGTCAGTCATCTTATCCGGCAAAAAATGAGACCCTACCTAAGACAATCGCCCAAAAAAAAAACTATGGAGACACTAAAACATGATTTATTTATTTTTTATTATTATTTTTTTTCAAATGCGGTTATTGTGTAAAACTTAAAAGGGACACTGTCACCTGGATTTCACTTACTGAGCTATTAACATCACCACATCAGTCTCCACGATTTACATTAAAATATACTAGTATTACTGCCCTGTGTCTTGTAATTTGTCTATTAATATGCTAATTACCTCAATAAGGAGCCCAAGGGGCTGTCCCTCTGGTCGTTGGAGCCCAGCCGCGCCCATTACTTCGGAGCCCAGCACCGCCCCACAGCTGATTTATTCACTCCTCTTCGCCAACGTAATGTTTGTGCAGCGCCCATAATCCCCCGCATGCGCCCTGGATACACGTCAGCGCCTGCTCGGTGTCCTGGCATCTGCCTCACAGAACTCTTCCTTTCCGGGTCGAGCGAAGCTGGCACATGCGCAATGAGTTCTGTGAGGCCGATGGCAGGACGCGGTGTTACGGGCGCTGACATGTGTATCCAGGGTGCATGTACGGGATTACGGGCACTGCACAAACATTACGTCGGCGAAGAGGAGTGTATAAATTAGCAGTGGGGCAGTGCTGGGCGCCAACGGCCTGAGGGACAGTCCCTTGGGCTACTTATTGAGGTAATTAGCATATTAATAAAATCGATTTTATAGACAAATTACAAGACACGGGGCAGTAAAACTAGTATATTTTAATGTAAATCGTGGAGACTGATGTGGTGATGTTAATAGCTCAGTAAGTGAAATCCAGGAGACAGTGTTCCTTTAAATAAACAAAAAAGTAGACATAAGGTATCGCCACGTCCGTAACAACCTGCTCTATAAAAATACCAAATGACCTAACCCCTCAGGTGAAAACCGTAAAAAAAATAAAAATAAAAATAATTAAACCGCTGTCAAAAAAGCAATTTTTTTTGTCACCTTAGATCACAAAAAGTGTAATACCAAGCGATCAAAAAGTCATATGCACCCTAAAATAGTATCAGTCATCTCATACCAAAAATAATGAGCTCCTACATAAGACAGTTGCCCAAAAAATAAAAAAAATCTATGGCTTTCAGAATATGGAGACACTAAAAAAAGAATTTTTTTCAAAAATGTTTTATTATGTAAAACTGAAACAAACAACCCCAAAAAAGTCATATTTGGTATTGTCGTGTCCGTAACAACCTGCTCTATAAAAATACCACATGATCTAATCTGTCAGATGAACACTGTAAATAACCAGAAATAAAAACGGTGCCAAAACAGCAAATTTTTTGTTACCTTGCCTCACAAAGTGTAATAGAGCAACCAAAAATCATATGTACCCTAAAATGGTATCAACAAAACTGCCACCTCATCACGTAGTTTCCAAAATGGGGTCTTTTTTTGGAGTTCCTACTCTAAGGGTGCACCAGGGGGTCTTCAAATGTGACATGGCAACTTAAAATTATCCCAGTGAAATCTGCCCTCCAAAAACCATATGGCGTTCCTTTCCTTCTGCGCACTGCCATGTGCCCGTGCAGCAGTTTAAGACCACATATGGGGTGTTTCTGTAAACTACAAAATCAGGGTAATAAATATTGAGTTTTGTTTGGCTGTTAACCCTTGCTTGGTTACTTGAAAAAAAAAAATGGATTAAAATGTTAAATCTGCCAAAAAAGTGAAATTCAGAAATTTCATCTCCATTTTCCTTTAATTCTCTTTAATTCTTTAACTAAAAGGGTTAAAGTTTGTAAAATCAGTTTTGAATACCTTGAGAGGTGTACTTTCTAAAATGGGGCCATTCCTTAAAAAGTGGGTTTTGGAAATTTTCAGAAAAATTTCAAGATTTGCTTCTAAACTTCTAAGCCTTCTAACGTCCCAAAAAAAGAAAATGTCATTTACAAAATGATCCAAACATGAAGTAGACATATGGGAAATGTAAAGTAATAACTATTTTAGGAGGTATCACTATCTGTTTTTAAAGCATAGAAATTAAAATTTAGAAAATTGCCAATTTTTCCCAATTTTTGGTAAATTTTGTATTTTTTTTATAAATAAAAATGAAATATTTTGACTCAAATTTACCAAGAAGTACAATATGTGCTGAGAAAAAAAAATCTCTGAAAAAGTTAAAGCGTTTTAAAGTTATCACACATACGGTAAAGTGACAGGTCAGATTTGCAAAAAATGGCCTGGTCCTTAAGGTGAAAAATGGCAGGGTCCTTAAGGTGTTAAGACAACTAAAAGTCAGTTTTTCGATAAACTGAACAGAAAATGGTAACAAGATCTGAAAGGCATAGGAGAAACTCAAAATGACACAGATGCATAAATGCTAACTTGTCTCTGACATACATGATCAGAAGTATATATCAAAGTTTCTTGTCAAGCTGAAGCTCCACTAGTTTCTAGCACAACATCAAACTGCTCACAAATCTATGAAGACAGTACTTTGCCTGGGAAGGACACATTACTACTTTGTACCCTTCTCTTATAAATACTCACTATAGAGATTTGTAAAGAGTGATTTAATAACTGAAATATACAGTACATAAAATGGACATGAAGAAAACATGTTTTAAACAAGTAGATTGAACATTTATTTTTGTCATAAAAGTCCAGCAGTTAAAACTATGTACAAGTAAACACATGCAAACAGTGGGGAAAACCACACACACATTTAAAACTATCTAAAACACAGTATGCACAATGCAAAGAGCAGCAAAAATAAAGTTGATAAAAAGGGCAGTGGGAGTAGTGTGGTCTTCTTAACTGGGAACATAATCATGTTTGTATTTAGGGTGGTTATTGTAACCAACTTTCTCCCCATGGATAAGACTCTGAATAATCCACTCAGAAGAAACTACTGGAAGGGCCAGGGCTTGGGCACATTTTAAGATGGATTCTGGACATGATCGATCTGTGACAACAACATCAAAAACGCCCAAAGCAACATCTAGAAGAGAAGAGACAAACAGAGTGGGTTAAGATTCCATAAAAATGTCTTTATTCTGTCACACTGGTCTTGTATTTATTCTGTCAGGGCTCTTTCACACTGTGTGTGCGCATATATTTAAAGCAGCACTCCCACAAAAACAAGATTTTTGTGAACTCACCTGTAAAATCTCTTTCTCGCTTTATTCATTGGGGGACACAGGACCGTGGGTATAGCTTGCTGCTGCCACTAGGAGGCGACACTAGGCTGAAAGCTGTTAGCTCCTCCCCTGCAGGCTATACCCCCTCCAGCCTGGAGAGAGCATATCAGTTTGTGCTTCAGCAGTAGGAGAAACAGTACCGAAACAAAACACAACCAGTAAGGACCACTGCCCAACAAAAAAATCTAACCGGACACCAGCCCCAACCGGCAACTCGGACCCACTGGCCTCAAAAGAAAAAATGGGTGGGTGCCGTGTCCCCCAATGAATAAAGCGAGAAAGAGATTTTACAGGTGAGTTCACAAAAATCTTGTTTTCTCGCTCATATCATTGGGGGACACAGGACCGTGGGACGTCCTAAAGCAGTCCCCGGGGCGGGAAACAACCACTGGCCCAGAACAAAACCAACTCCCTCCGGTAAGACACTACACTGCGGCCTGCAAAACTCTGCGGCCAAGAGCAGCATCCGCCGAGGCGAAAGAATGCACTCGGTAAAATTTCGTGAAGGTGTGTAAAGAGGACCAAGTCGCTGCCTTACACAATTGAGACGCCGAAGCATGGTGAAGGTGAGCCCAAGAAGCCCCGACCGCCCTGGTAGAGTGAGCCGTGATACCGGGAGGAGGAACCTTGCCCTTAGAGCGGTAGGCCTCTGCAATGGCCGATCTAATCCACCGAGCAATCGTCACCTTCGAGGCTGCCAAACCTTTACGAGGACCTTCCGAGATTACGAACAGGGAGTCCGTACGTCTAAAAGGGGCCACCACTGCCAGGTAGATCCGCAAGGCCCGTACCACATCCAGACGGTGGAGAGCCACCTCCCTAGGATGAGAAGACTCAGGGCAAAAAGAGGGCAGAACAATGTCCTCATTAACATGAAACGCCGACACCACCTTCGGCAGGAAGGACGGCACTGTCCGGAGTACTACCTTGTCTTGATGAAACACCAAGAAGGGCTCTTTGGACGAGAGAGCCGCCAGTTCCGACACCCGCCGGATGGAGGTAATTGCAACCAGAAACGCAACCTTTCATGAAAGCATGCGAAGGGAGACTGATCGCAGAGGTTCAAATGGCTCGGACTGGAGCGCTACCAGCACCAGATTCAGGTCCCAGGAATGCAACGGTGGCCGATAAGGGACTGCGGTGTGAGCCACTCCCTGTATGAAAGTCTTGACCGGACCCAACACCGCCAGTGTACGCTGGAAAAAAATGGAAAGAGCAGAAACCTGACCTTTCAGCGAACTCAGAGCTAGTCCCAGCTCTAAACCCGCCTGAAGGAAAGCCAGCACCGTAGGGAGGGAAAACTGCCTGGGAGGAAGATCCCTGTCCTCACAGAATTTGAGGAAAGATTTCCACGTCCGATAATAGATCTTGGCGGAGGAGGGCTTCCTAGCCCTAATCATCGTGCGAACAACCGCATCGGAGAAACCTCTTTGCTTCAACAGGAAGGTTTCAATAGCCACGCCGTTAAACGTAGCGTATTTAAACCCTGGTGGAAGACTGGGCCCTGTGAGAGCAGGTCGGGCCTGAGTGGAAGGGGCCACGGCGCGTCTCCCAGAAGAAGAATGAGCTCTGAGTACCAAGCTCGACGAGGCCAGTCTGGGGCGATCAGAAGCGTCTGAATGCCCTCCATCCTGATTCTGCGTAGGATCCGAGGTAGGAGCGGTAACGGAGGGAACACGTACAGAAACGTAAAGTTGTCCCACGGAGCCACGAGGGCGTCCACGTCGTACGCCATCGGATCTCTTGCGCGAGACAGAAAGCACGGGAGTTTGTGATTTAGCCTGGACGCCATCAGATCCACTTCTGGGCGTCCCCACCGGAGACAAAGGTCCTCGAACACCTCCGGATGGAGAGACCACTCCCCCGAGTCCACCGTCGTTCGGCTGAGGAAGTCCGCTGTCCAATTGTCCACACCCGGGATGAATATAGCCGAGATCACCGGAACATGGGCTTCCGCCCACTGCAGAATCCTTGCGGCCTCGTTCATCACCGTTCCGCTGCGAGTCCCCCCTTGGTGGTTGATATAGGCAACCGCTGTAGCGTTGTCTGACTGTATCCTGACCGGACGGCCCTGCAAGTAGGGGGTCCAATGGCAGAGGGAGAGGTAGATGGCCCGGAGCTCCAGTATATTGATAGGTAGTTTGGACTCCGACGGAGACAAACGCCTTGGGCTGTCCGGGTACCAAAGACCCCTCCCCAGCCGCTGAGGCTGGCGTCGGTCGTGACCACCGTCCATGACACTGGAAGGAAGGACTTCCCCGAGGACAGGTGGTCCGGTACCATCCACCAGCCAAGAGCCGCGCACACTGGGTGGGACAGAGAGATCCTGAGGTCCAGAGAATCCCGGGACTTGTCCCAGGAGGACAAAATGAGCCTCTGAAAATCCCTGGTGTGGAACTGGGCGAATGGAATCGCCTCGAAGGAGGCCACCATCAGGCCCAGTACTCGCATGCAGCTGCGAATCGACACCCTGCGGCGCTGAATGAGCAGACGCACCGTCCTCTGAATGTCCAATATCTTGTCCAGTGGTAGACGCACCACAGCAGCCTCGGAGTCCAGTGTCATGCCCAAGAATCTGATCTGAGTGGTGGGAGACAGGCATGACTTCCTCAGGTTGATAATCCACCTGAAGCGAGTGAGGGTGCTCATCGTAATCTGAAGACTCTTCGCATTGAGCCGCTGTAGGTGCCTTGATTAAGATGTCGTCCAGATACGGAAGAAGAGTAATGCCTCTGGACCGCAGAATCCCCAGAAGAGGGGCAAGAACTTTTGTAAATACTCGCGGAGCCGTCGCCAGACCGAACGGCAGAGCGACGAACTGGTAATGAGCTGCCTGGATGGCAAATCGAAGGAACCGTTGGTGGGCTGTGGCGATGGGGATGTGGAGATATGCATCCTGGATGTCTAAGGACACCATGTGCTCCCCTTTCACCAGTGAAGCAACCACGGAACGGAGGGACTCCATCCTGAACCTTTGAACCTGCAGATAACGGTTCAACAGTTTTAGGTCCAGCACTGGCCTCACATCGCCCTCCTTTTTGGGGACCACAAACAGGTTGGAATAAAAACCCGTAAACTGCTCCTCCAAGGGAACAGGGGAAATCACCCCCCGTGAGAGAAGTGACTGGACTGCGTGCAAAAGAGCCGCGGCCCGGATGGGATCCCTGGAGGGCTGGGAGAGGAAGAAGCGGTTGGGGGGGAAGAGACCTGAACTCTATTTTGTAGCCCGAGGAGACAACCTCGAGCGCCCATGCGTCCGGAATATGGGCGTGCCAAATCTCCTGAAACAGGAGACGACGCCCCCCCACCTGTGAGGGTGGGGACAAACCTTCATGCTGAAGGCTGCTTACCTGGGGCTGTGCGAGGCTGCTGAGGCCGCGGACGCCAGGCCTGCTGGGGCTTAAAGGACGGTCCTTTCCGCCGATCCTGATTGGGCGACCCCGCCGCTGAGGTGGGTGCTGAACGAGTGCCCGAAAAGCGGCGAAAGGACTGAAAGCGAGAAGATGAAGTTCTGGACTGAAAATGGGTGCTTTTTCCACCCGTAGCCTCCGAAATAATCTCATCTAATTTGGACCCAAATAGCCGAGACCCCGAGAACGGAAGCCTCAACAGGGAGCGCTTAGATGAGGAATCGGCTTTCCAGGCCTTGAGCCACAACTCCCGGCGGATGGAAGTGGCGAGAGCTGAGGAACGGGCGATCATAGTCCCAGCATCCAGAGCCGCTTCACAGAGATATTTCCCTGCCTGAGAAATTTGGAGCGCTGACGATTGAAGTTCAGCGGGAGGGAGGTCGGACGCTATGTCCTGGTTCAAACGGAAGGACCACTCCGAAACTGCTTTGGCTACCCAGGCAGAGGCGAAAATCGGCCGCAATGCCGAACCGCTCGCCGTAAAGATCGACTTAGAGAGTGACTCTATGCGGCGGTCCACTGGATCCTGGAGGGACGAGCCATCCGCCACCGGGATGGTAGTGAATTTTGCCAAGCGAGCAACCGGTGGGTCCACCTTTGGTGGGGAGGACCATTTGTCCACGGACTCGCGTGGAAAAGGGTAGAGTAGGTCTAGGCGTTTCGGAATAATGAAACGCAAACCTGGCTGGTCCCAAGCCTTCGTGACAACGATAGAAAAATCGTCGTGTAATGGGAACGATTTGGGGTTCTGCTTTGTATGCACAAATGACACCCCTTGTTGGTTAGTGGAGGGAAGGTCCTCCTGAACCTGGAAGGTGTCCCTTATTGCCGATATCAGGCTATCCACCATGGATGCAATCTGAGAAGAGTGCTCCGGATCCATATCTGCATCCGAATCCCCAAGCTCTCCTTCTGACAGTGCGTCGCCTAAAAGGGAGGACGCCTGTGAATGGGAACCAGGAGCAGGGGGGGATGCTGAGGCGTCAGAGGAGGAACGAGTGCCTGCTCTGGGGCGCTTACTAGGAAGTCTGCCTCTGGTTTGTGCGCTATGCGACTGTGCGGGTTGCGCCGGTGGTGATTTCTCTACCAAACGACCCAGCAATGAAAGGGTGGAATGGGAGATTTTTGAGAGGTCTTCCACTGCCCGTGACAGGGACCTTGCCCAGTCTGGTTCCCCCTGGACAGGCCGCTCCAGGGCTTCTGTGGGCTGTTGTGCCCTAGGGGGATGGCTCTGTGCAGGTTTCTGACATGCAGAGCACAGTGATAGTGAAGTGACTGACCACGAGGGAATTTCTCAGAACATAAGGAGCAGGCATAGTAAGTGGTCCTACAGGGTGCCTGGGGGGGGTTGTGGCCGGGTCAGACATGGTCAAATCTCCTGCTGGATGGGGGTATCGATTGCCTACCAGTATGGAGGTCCCAGGTCCTGTGTCCTACCCACGCAGCGCCGAGGAAGAATCAGGAAGCTGAATCGGGGCGGGAGAATAAACCACGCCCCCTTCCAGCCAGGCCCGGCAAGCCACGCCCCTTCCAGACCAGAAACTGCATGCCACGCCCCCTTCCGGTCCGGGTAGCCACGCCCCCTTTCAGCCCGGGAACGGCAGCCTAATGCTGAAGTGAGGTCAGAATGCCTATGTTCCCCATGTCCAGCCCTGACCGCAGCGGTACTGGAACCACTGCGGCTAAAAGGTAATGTGTGCTATGCCGCCGCCTCTAATAAATAGACCCGATATGCCGCAGAGCGGCCGTGCGGCGAGAGCAGTGAGGCCGGAGATCGGGCTGACGGACGGATGGACGGGGGGGGGGGGGGAGGGGGGTCGAAGATGGAGGAGGTTCTCCTGCAGCTAGGGGGATGAAGCAGATTACTTACCTGTCTTCATCTGTGTTCTTCACCCTATGATGCAACACCAGCAGGGCCACCCTATGACCGCTGGCACCATGCGACAGGGGTCCGGGCAGAGAAGGGCTGAAGAGAGGGTGGCCCTCTTGCTGGGGGGAAGCAGGGGAGCGAGGCTGCCCTGGTCCACTTTGCCTTCTTGGGGGAGGCAAGGCGGTGACTTAGATACACCGGCCAGCCTCCCGGGGATACAGGGACGCAGGCGACCCTGTGCCCCCTTCCAGTAGTCTGTGAATTAAAGATAAAAATAATAAAATCAGAAGAAAAAATAAAAACGCCACCCTGCAGGGAGGTCTGCCTCCTACGACACTAAGCTAAAAACTGATATGCTCTCTCCAGGCTGGAGGGGGTATAGCCTGCAGGGGAGGAGCTAATAGCTTTCAGCCTAGTGTCGCCTCCTAGTGGCAGCAGCAAGCTATACCCACGGTCCTGTGTCCCCCAATGATATGAGCGAGAAAAAATGTTTTCTCTGAACTGTTAGAAAGGTACCAGATCTAATCTGTAGTGAATGTAATCTCATCAGTGTCTGGATTTGTGAGTTATCCCCTCCCTTCTGATCCACAGCTATGCCAGACTTTCCAAATAACACAGCAGCTTACGTGTGGACAGGATTCTCTAGGTCTTCCTATGGGAGCCTCAATGTCAATCTCATAAGAATGAATAGAGAATTTAACTGACTTCCTGTCCTGTGTCCATTGGAAAGTCTGATTGCTGGACACATGACACAGCTGAGAATCCGAAGGGAGGGGATAACTCACAAATACAGACACTGATGAGAAGATTACATGCACCTTTCTAACAGATCAGAGAATAAAATTTTTTGTGGGAATGCTAGTTTAATGAATGTCACTGAGTAGCCTCCCCCCCCCATATGCAGCTAAAAAGGGAACAAAAAACACAGTATACCTTTTTATACCGGATGGCTTTGTATGGATTAACAGACTGCTGTGCTGCAACCTTTGGCAAATACCGACCCAATGGAGGCCAAAAAATGTTGTTCTACATATGCGTCTGAAGATTTACTTACGCAAATGTTAAACATACTCTACAGAGACCCTCAAATAAAAGTGTTTCAAAAACTTTATAAAAACTTTTGCTGGAGTTGCTTGTTTTCTGAGAATTTTATAAAAAATAAAAAAAATTACGCTTTTAGAAGCCCATGAAGCACTCGTGCCATTGTATCATTCATGTGACCGCTCCTGCCGATCACTGGCCTTCAAGATTGTGCGCCATTCATGTACGTGACTTCTGACACCAGTGACTGGCTGCAATAGTCACATGAACAATTAATGTGAGTGCTGGGGGACTAGTGGGAATCAGAGTGGCAGTGTGGGGTCATTTAAGCACGTAATCTTATTTTACACACACACACACACACACACACATTCCCCAATATAGTGGAGTTGACTTATAAAAGTGACAGAAAAACAAGTTCTGTGCCATGTTGATGACTGGTGCACACCGTGGAAGCATATAAATAACAAAAGTGGCTGAAAATATGCATAAAGGATGTGCTAGGTGGGTTGGAGCAGTATTGTTACATGAATATGGCCTTGTCATGTCACTGCTATGCCTAATAATATCTGGGACACTTATAGGAGTCATATGTGACTGTGCTCATAAGGACATGTCTTTTAAAGAGGAAAGTTAAGGATGGCTACATCTGTATATTTCTATTTCAGAATTATCACTCATAAGTCAGAGAGAGAGTCTAGTATACAAACGTGTTCCTCAACAATATGTATGGGTTGTCTAAGGGGTACCCTGTCATTATGGCGAGCTCCTAGTATGCAGAGTATGAGTAAGCAATATTGTAGGCCAGGCGATGCCCCTCTGGGTTTCTGGGAAACATATTCAAATTAGCTTTCCTAAACCTATCTGTTGGTTGCCAGTGGATATTACACAAAATAATGTGCACCTGTGCACTGGGGTGTGCCGACTAACCTTTTCTTCTTTGCAGTTTCCACTGGTCCTGCACTCCTCACTAACATGTCTGTCCCATAGGCTGATTTTAAAGGGGTTGTCTCATCAAGGACAATGGGGGCATATCGCTAGGGTATAGGGGCATATCGCTAGGGTATAGGGGCATATCGCTAGGGTATAGGGGCATATCGCTAGGGTATAGGGGCATATCGCTAGGATATAGGGGCATATCGCTAGGATATAGGGGCATATCGCTAGGATATAGGGGCATATCGCTAGGATATAGGGGCATATCGCTAGGATATAGGGGCATATCGCTAGGATATAGGGGCATATCGCTAGGATATAGGGGCATATCGCTAGGATATAGGGGCATATCGCTAGGATATAGGGGCATATCGCTAGGATATGCCCCCATTGTCTTATAGGTGCGGGTCCCACCAATGGGACCCGCACCTATATAGAGAACGGAGCCCCGAAAGTGAAGGAGGGCGCACTGCGCATGCACCCTCCATTCATTTTCTATGGGGCAGACGGAAATAGCCGAGCTAGCGCTCGGCTATTTTCGCCGGCCCCTTAGAAAATGAATGGTGGGTGGCTTCACATGCGCAGTGCGCCCTTTTTCACTTTCAGGGCTCCGCTCTCTATATAGGTGCAGGTCCCACCGCTAGCGATATGCCGCCATTGTCCATTATGAGACAACCTCTTTAAATCAGTGGAAGTATAAAGCTGTAGCCTGCTCTACCTGTATTTACTGAAGGCCATTTGGCACCAGGAGAGGTAAAATACAGAGTTGGATCAGCATGCATGTGGAACCTGCATTCCATGAATTTAATGGAGGCCAGTATGGTCCTAAAGAGATCGCCATGTCGTTGGCGGACAGGCACAAATAATTTTGCACAAAATGTATTTGCCAAGAATCTCACATTTATGAGCGTAGCATTAGCACTGTATTTACTTTATTTGTGGAGTGCTGTTGCATTGTGTTTGTTTTTGTGCTTTCAGCCATGGCAAGGTGCATGTGCCGACTAACCCCATTTTTTCTTTGCAGACATTCTAATATGCATATGTTTTACCCAGAAATCAAGTTGAGCATTGTCTGGCCTACAATTATCATTGCGTATATCATCTGGTCTCCATAATAGAAATAGTACCCAACGGGAACTTAAAGGGAACCTGTCACGTGGATTTTGTGTATAGAGCTGAGGACATGGGTTGCTAGATGGCCACTAGCACATCCGCAATATCCAGTCCCCAAAGCTCTGTTTGCTTTTATTGTGTAAAAAAAACTATTTGATACATATGCAAATTAACCTGAGATGAGTCAGAGCTTGAAAATATGACTCTTCTCTGGTCACATAAGTAAGATATGACTCTTTTATGCTAATTTGCATATGTATCAAATCAGGTTTTTTTTACACAATAAAAGAACACAGAGCTACGGGGACTGGGTATTGCGGATGTGCTAGCGGTGATCTAGCAACCCATGTCCTCAGCTCTATACACAAAATCCCGGTGACAGGTTCCCTTTAAAGTGGCCCTGAGAAAAAATAAATAAAAAATACAAGTGGCACCATGTTGTAGGCGTGTAGAAATTGACAGAAGGCAGGGCAGTACAAGTAGGCAGGGCCAAAACAAGCCACAAATAGGCAGGGACAACAGAAGTAGGTAGGGCTAGAAATACCAAAGAACAGCACAAAATACCGCCCCAGCAAAACCAGATACCACAGTGTAGCATAAAAAAAAAATACTACCCTACCACCATACTGAGGACAGTGATACAGTTGAATTCAGCATGGCATCTGGGGCTGCCTGCCAGGTGCATAAGTACCTGATGCTCCTAGCATTTATTAATGCTAAGAGTATCGGATCATTATGTACCTGGCCAGCAGCCGTGAGGAGGACTTGGGCGGCCAGCTGGGAAATTTCCCTGTAGAGTCCATGGCCAGTCCGCCCCGGTTTGCAACTAGAAAAGCGGTTATCTGCTTTGATCTAATAAAGGGCTTTTGTCCTGAAAGAGCTAATTGCAGATGTGAAGCTGGCTTAGCCATTTTCCTAGCTTTGCTACATAAGCCTTTTTAAAAGTCTGGAAAACATCTCTGGGAATCGACTATGTGAAAATTCCATAAAAAAATAGCACTCATATGGATGCAGTGTTTGTCTTACTGTTTACTGTAACAGTCAATTGCTGTAGCTATACTTATAGTTCCCAATGTCCCAATTCACCCCAATGGGAAGGCTCCTTCTTTAGGCATTAGATAGCATATCCCCTCTTTTCTTTTTTGTCAGGCAAGCTAATTTGCATACCTTTTCCTTCCTAAGATATTCAAATTAACTTTTCTTACAAAACAGAAAAGAAGGCTAATCTTTTATCATGCCAGCCGAATTAAGATATGCAATTTGTATATACTCTTCCTAGAAACCAAGAGTGGTGTCGCCTGACATACAATACTCATGCTTTTTTTTTTTTTTGCCTCCCTAATGATAAAGAGTACCCCATAAGGCTAGTCAACTAAGTAAGACAAGTTTCTCGAGACATTCTGGTTCTTTTGTTCTTCTAGAAGGAGAACTAGCTTGCATGTTTCATTGCTAGAGTTGTAAGCTTTGTGGGATGTTGTAATTCTCTTGTCTCACTTTCAGTTTTGAATGTTACTTCGGAAGTCTCCTGGTTCATCTATAGTTGATCCAAAATGGCGAATTAAAATTGGTAAAGGCGTTGTCTGTTTTTGCTATACTGATGATGTATTCTCAGGTGAATAGGAAGGAGCCACCCATTGAAGGGAGACAGCAGGAGCTATAATGTCTGTGACGTGCCAGAGCCAAATAAAAAAAAATATTTCGGGGGAACTTCAAACAAACCAAATCTTTCCTGGTGCACTCATCTCCAATACCTTTGTTGAGATCTGTAGAGTTGTGCTGTTTTGCAGATGCTGCTCCACCAGTCATTACAACTTCTGTCCACATTTCCAAAAAGTTTTCTTTCTGGTCAGACACCACAAGAAAGCGCAAACCATGAAAAGGATGCCTGGAGTCATGCCTGCAAAATCCCAATATACTAATGAAAAAATGCCTAATAAAATCAACCAAACACACACGACACACACACTGACTGTTTTACCATTCCAGAATTCTGTCCTCTTGAAGGCTGTATCCAGCAGGGAGAAGATAATTATGGAAGTTCTGCAGCTCATTAGAATGACAACTGTCATGTATCCAGATGTGAGACACACAGTGGATCCCACTGGCAAGGCACAGGAAATACTTCAGGGTTCGGCAATGCTGGTCAGCAACCAGCAAACATTTTGTTCCTGTTTTACTCTACGGGGGAGATTAAAGCAAGTATAATCACTATCTACAATGATGTTTCAGAAGGCTTCTCAAACTTTTTCGATTTGGAACTCATCTGCAAATACATGGCGACACTCTGCATCAAGAGTGGTCAATGCCAAAGTTAAACAATATTTTCACGCTTGTGTCACTGGGGGAAAAGAAGATCATGGGTAAAATATATGTTGCCACTAGGAGGCAATACTAAGTAAAAAATAAAAAAAATAAGGGTTAGCTTTTCCTGCCAGCTATACTGCAGACACTGAGCTAGTCAGTTAAAGCTTAGTGTCCATAGGAGGCAGATGTTCTTGCTTGTAGGTCTGCAGATATTTTTAATATTTTAAGTTTTATTCCATCTTTTATGGAATTACAGGCAGTTCTAACCTCCTGTCACCTCACATTCACAGAGGGAGAACAGCAGGTCACCAAGCCTGCTGCTGGTTCCCTGCTGCTAGAAGACAAGGAGGAACAGCAGATCATAAATCTGCAATTACTCACCAGCAATCGAGTCAACTTAGCCATTAAGTCCCCCCTTTTCCTAGAAGCGATCCTCCCCCAGGTGCAGTACATCGAATAAGGTGACTCAGCTGGTAAAGAGTGGGCCAAAAACGGTGGAAAGGTAAGTATGTCTTTTCCCTTTCCTTCTGCCTGGGAGTCTTGTGCCCAAGAGCGCTTAAGGTTTCTTTCCCCTCACTCCCTCCTCGCTTTAGCCTAACCTGGGTCCTAGAGGGGTTAATGTTCAATCAGAGGAAGTGTCTCAAAAAAAAGCTCTCTCTGTATCCCCTCTGGGTTTAGGGCGCCTAGTCCAGGTTCCGGTATGGGGTGTCTCGACCTGGACAGACCAGGCCCCAGAACTACTTCAAGCTTCTGACCACCATGGAAGCATGTCTCCCGCAGAAACCTTTCTGCTAGTGCAACCATGCTGGCTCCTTTTCTCTTCCGTCGTCTGAGAGGAGGAAGAGCGAGGTGCATGGGCCTCAGGAGCCTATTCCAGTTCCAGGCTTCTTTCGGCCTAGGCCATAACCTAGGAGGCAGGGCTGACAGTGCTCCAGTGCATAGTCATGTCATCTTGCCTGGCCCAACCTGTCATTTAAGAAGACAGGACTGGAAAAGAAAACAAAACGAACAAAGGCACACATTTGGGCGCCCCTTTAACAAAACTGCATTCTGCTGTTATGGCCACTTGTATACAGCTGGAATGGGGCATCAGCAAACATGCTCAACCAGCTAGTCATTCAAATTCCTCCTTACCATGGTTCTGAAAGTGAGGAGTAACGGCAAAGGCGACTCATATCCAAGAAATTAGGGGGACTCACAGTACTTGGGTGGTTCTCTTAATATACTGCAATGCAATTCACAGGACCATGTGCTGCAGCAAGTTATTAATTGATGAACAAGAATTATTAAAAGTCTGAACTGGATGTGCAAAAAAAGAAAACACGCCGTTCATTTACTCTTACTAAACTAGTTACACTTACCAGGGCTTCGCTGAAACTGCCCAAAATTTCACCACCTCCTGCTCGGATTTGTGCCTCTGTGTACTGTCGGTTATAAGGTGTGCTCTCCACATATTCTGCAATAAGAAGAAGCATGCATCACTTGTAAGGTTACTGAAATCAATTAAATTACTCATTTCACAATTTTCCGTAGGAGGTTGCCCTGTCAAGGTACATTGTGACTTATCCGACTAATGCTTACCTTCTTCCTCTTCACTGCTGATTTCCTTTGATCTCAGACAATTGCTGATCTTGTCACTGGAGGTGGCCGTTGTAAATAAGATGGAGTAGCCCATGAACAACAACTTGTTCTGTGGTAAAGGTCCGTGAGACTCCTCGACTGCTGCCTGGTCACTGGTCTCTCCACTTTCACTGGGGCTCATAAATTCTCCTTTTGCAGCACCTTTTAAAGCACAAATAAGTGGATACACACAGAGTATACTGATCTGGAGAACACACAGTTACAAACAATATTACACATCTACAGTACAACCCTAAAACAATATTACCAACAATATTTAAATATTCAGGAACAGCAATCTTGCAAACACGGTGTGCTGTCCGCTTTCTTTGCAGACCCATTGAAATGAATGGGTTCTCATCCAATTTGCAAAAAAACAAGGAAACAAAATATGTTTGTGTGAATGTAGCCTAATAAGCTTTTTTGCAACAAAATCCATTGCATGTGCGCGCAGCCCTTGGTGTGATTTTTTCTGCTGCAGAATAAATGCAGCTTTCACATGAGCGGATGCCATGCGGGTAATCTTCTGCGTGAAAGAATGCTAAGCCCCGTTCCAGACAGCAGAGAAACGGAGCATTAACATGATTGATAATGGTCTTTGCCTTTCTGTGATCTTTTCACTACAAAATTGGTGAGATAATGTTGTGACTGTGATTTTGAAGTACAAAGGTCACAGAGGCAAACAGCATTATCAATCATGTTAATGCTCCGTGTCTCTGCTATCCGGAACAGGGCTTGGCTCTCTTTCACGCAGCAGATTACCCGCACGGCATACGCTCGAGCGAAAGAGGCCTAAGAGCAGAAAAGGTTCACAGGTTTCTCTTAGTTTCTGTTACAGGTCTGTAAGACATGACTAAGTTTCCACAACATACACCAGAAGGGCCACATTCCAATAATTTTTACCATATTTAAAAAAAATAATAAAAAAAAAATAAAAACATTTTTCCACCTTAACCCTTTAATGACCACCCACTGTCTGTGAGCAGGGCATAATCAAAAGAAGATATCCCCCCTGATTGGGTGCCAGTGATCTGATCTACGGACTGGGTAAGCCCTCAGCAGTGGAGTCCCTGAAAGGACCCAAAACTGTAAATTCAGTAATCCTTAAAGTAATTAGTTAGTGAGATAAAAAATAAAAAAGTAATGCAATTTAAAAATGTAATAAAAAACAAAAAAAATCTTGCAAAAAATTATTTTACATAAAATATATTTTATTAAGTATACCTCATCTAAAAGCAAAAAAACTACAATTAGTTATCCACAAGACCAAAATGACCTGAACAACTTATTTGACAGGTTAAACCAGTGTGAAACATGTACAGTCTAAACCAGCGGGCCCCAACCACCGGGCCGCGGTCCAGGACCGGGCCCTGGAAGATTGTTTGCCGGGCCGCGGCAATACAGAGGAGGGGAGACGCCATGGCAGGGGCGGGCAGGAAGAAGGCCCGCGGCCCTGCAAGTGCTTTTTTTCAGTGCTGCGGCCGGGCCCTCCTTATATTTTGAGTGCGCCTGTGCTGTGCTTCATAACGTCATAATCCCGCGAGACCCGTGACCCCCTGCAGCGGGTCTAGCGGGATCACTGCTGGAATGACACGGTGGCAGATTATGATCAGTGGCACTAATGTCTGAATTCAGAAAGGGGAGCGCCTGCACCGGCCATATGAGGGCAGGGCAGGGACAGCAAATAATGAGGGGGAAAAAACTGAAATATATAGAGAATGGGGTCAAAATGAAATATAGGTAGAGAGGGGGCCTCTGACAAAACTTTGGCAATTATAACTGGGTTATTATTGCCAAAGTTTTGTCAGAGGCCCCCTTCTCTACCTAGATTTCATTTTGCCCCCATTCTCTATATATCTCAGTTTTTGCCCCTCTATATATTTTCTTCTCATTTTGCCCCCTCAATTTGCTGCCCCTGCCCTAATATCATATCATATTATAACTGGCACTAATGTCTGAATTCAGAAAGGGGGGCCCACGCCGGCCATATGAGGGCAGGGGCAGCAAATAATGAGGGGGCAAAATGAAAATGAAATATATACAGAGAGGGGGGAAAAATGAAATATATAGGAGTGGGGGCAAAATGAAATAGTGAGAAAGGGGGCGACTGCCAAAACTTTGGCAATAATAACCATTACACAATTATTTCATTTTTGAAACAAAAACAATCATGTTTTAGTGTCTCCATATTCTGAGAGCCATAGTTTTTTCAGTTTTTTGGCAACTATCTTAGGTAGGGTCTCATTTTTTGCGGGATGAGGTGACGGTTTGATTGGTACTATTTTGGCGTACATACGACTTTTTTGATCACTTTTATTACCTTTTTGGGAAGTAAGGTGGGCAAAATTTCAATTTCATCATAGTTTTTAATTTTTTTATTTTTATGGCGTTCACCGTTCGAGTAAAGTAACATGACCGTTTTATAGATCAGGTCGTTACGGATGCGGTGATATCAAACGTGTAGGGAATTTTTTTTTTTTCATTTTTAATCAGTGATAAATGTGTTTTTTGATTTTTACTTTTTTTTTGACCCAGACCCACTTGGTTCTTGAAGATCCAGTGGGTCTGATGTCTGTATAATACAGTACAGTACACTATATAGTATACTGTACTGTATTTTCACTTTACAAAGTCTGATTAGACTTCTGCCTTTAGCAGAAGTCTAATCAGCACCATGGACAGCCTCTGATCAGTACCATGGACAGCCAGACGCCTGTGAAGGCGTCCAGTTGCCATGGTACCCATCATTTGCTACCACAGCAGAGCAGTGGGTGATGGGGAGGGAGGGGGGCCCCCTCCATCTCCCATCGGGGGGTGAAAAGGCACAGCAGCCCCCGATGGGAGAGGGAGGGAGCTCCCTCCCTCTTAACCTTTTCCATACTGCGGTCCCTACGGACCGCGGCATGGAAGGGGTTAAATGCATGGCATCTGTGTCAGCACAGATGTCAGGCGTTTTGAGCAGAGTGTCAGCAATGATAAGAAAGGTGAGGAATCAGCCCAGAACTACAAGGGAGGAGCTGGTCAATGACATGAAGAGAGCTGGAACCACAGTTTCAAAGGTCACTGTCGGTAGAACACTAAGCCGCCATGGTTTCAAATCATGCATTGCACGGAAGGTTCCCCTGCTCAAGTCATCACATGTCCAGGCCCGTCTAAAGTTTGCCAATGACCATCTGGATGATCCATAGGAGGCATGGGAGAAAGTCATGTGGTCAGATGAGACCAAAGTAGAACTTTTTGGTCTAAACTTCACTCGTCGTGTTTAGAGGAAAAAGAAGGATGAGTTGCATCCCAAGAACATCATGCTTTGGGGGTGCTTTTCTGCAAAGGGGACAGGACAACTGCACTGTATTAGGCCTCATGCACACGACCGTTGTTTGGTTCCGTGTCCGTTGTTCCGTTTTTCGTGATTTTCTGCGGACCCATTGACTTTCAATGGGTCTGTTGAAAACTCGTTAAATGCACCGTTTGTCATCCGCGTCCGTGATCCGTGTTTCCAGTCCGTGAAACACGGAGGCACACAAGATTGTCATCCGCGTCCGTGATCCATGTCCGTTTTTTTCCTATCATTTTCAAGGCAAACTTGACTTAGATTTTTTTTTCACTTTTCATGTCTGGTGATCCTCCAGGAAGACACACGGGGAAAAAAAACGGAAACGGATCACGGAACAACGGAACCCAGTTTTGCGGACCGTGAAAAAATACTGTTGTGTGCATGAGGCCTTAAGGAGAGGATGAATAGGGCCATTTATTATGAGATTTAGAGCAACAACCTCCTTCCCTCAGTCAGAGCATTGAAGATGGGTCGTGGCTGGGTCTTCCAACATGACAACGACTTGAAGCACACAGGCAGGATAACCAAGGAGTGGCTCCGTAAGAAGCATATTAGGTTCTGGAATGGCCTAGCCCTAGCCAGTCTGCAGACCTAAATCCAATAGAACATCTTTGGAGGGAGCTGAAACTCTGTGTTGCTCAGCGACAGCCCCATAAGCATTTGTCAGGGCAGTCATAGAAATTAATTGGGCTAGTGTGCTTTACATATTTGCGGCAACTGCAACCCCAGAATTGAAAAAAAAATCCAGCACTGCTGAAGGGTCATCGTAACAGTAAAAGCGCTACCCCATTCATTTCTATTGCTGCCCTGCTACACTGCGATACTTGGGTGCACGAAGAATGTCGCACCCAAAAACACCATGTAGTCGTACCCTTTAAGGAGTTATCTCACTTCAGTAAATTACACTTAGGCTACATTCACACGACCGTATGAAGGAGTCCGCATCCGTTCTGCACATCGTGTGCTGTCCGCATCTGTTGCTCCGTGCCACGGCCCCGCAAAAAAAAAAATAGAACATGTCCTATTCTTGTCCGCAATGCAGGAAAGACTATTTAGAGGTGTAGTATTTTTCTAAACTTCAAAAATCAAACTAAGGAATTCTTACCTGACTTCACCACAACTGATTTGCGTCCACGTTTAGGTGAAGATGTATCCTCATCTGTGCTGATTAATTTCCGTTTACCAGAGGGTACACCCATGGAGCTGCGAGGGTTGTCGGATCCTTTCCGTGTTGGTGTACTTGTACTAGCTGTAAGTGAGGTGGTTGGAGTACTTGTCACACTTAAGTTACTTCTCCGCTTCCGCTTTCCTTCCACAAGATTATCTTAAAAGAGACAGAGAAATATCACAAACTATAGGCAGAGTCCATATAAAATGAAGTCAGTTGTGATTTGCATATAAACTTGTATATTCAAGTAAAAGAATATCAAAAGTAAAGTAAAAGTGAAGCATTTAGCACAATTAACTATCTTCATATGTGTGTCAGAATACAGCAACCCTATTCAAGAATGCCATCTGACATCTTCGGGGACCCGACAAAATACATTTCACAGAAGGCTACAAACTAAAAAAAACTCAAAATGAGAGGCGGCTTTAAAGAGTCACTGTACTTTCACAGAAATGTATTTCATTTAATAGAAAATGGTGTAAATACCGTAGCAAGTTTCTAAATCGAGTCATAAAAAATATGCATGCATGCACCTGAAAAAAAAAAAAAAGCTGTAAAGTCATGGCCACTAGGGGTCTCACTTCCACCTAAGTTGCAGTCCCCTGTCTGTTGTCAGGCAAGATCCGTCCCTGGTAAAGCCAAATTCACAAGTCAGTGATTTCCATCAGCGTTTGTGAGCCCAAACCAGAAGTGTAGGCTACACAGAGATAAGGTACAAGGGAGAGCTCTCCACCTATTCTGTGTTTAGACCCGCGTGTCAAAACTAGCCGAGATCGTGAGCCTGATAAAACAACTGGCTCTAAACATCACATCCTGCCTTCCTGTAAGGGCTCATGCACACTGCCGTAAGTGTTTTGCGGTCCGCATTTGGACAAGTGCATATCACCACCTATTTTTTTCACTTCTGTAAAAAAGTCCTCTCCTTGTCTGCAAAATGGGCAAGAATAGGAAATGTTCTACTTTTTTGCAGGGCTGTGGAAAAGATCGGATGCGGACTGAAACTTCTGTTGTGTACATGAACCCCAAGTCTAGTTTCCCCCTCATTATCTGCACTGCGAGCTCCAGAGTTGAAAACAATGTAAGGGAAAGCAGTAGTGTTGGCAGATTCCACAGAAGGGAGACACCCCTGCTTGTGAGAGAAATGCATTTAGCTGTGCAGCTTAGGGTACTTTCACACTAGTGTTTTTGTTTTCCGGTATTGAGTTCTGTCACAGGGGCTTTGTCACAGTTTTATCCTAATGCATTCTGAATGGAGAGCATTCCGTTCAGTATGCATCAGTTCAGTCCCTCTTATGTTTTTTGGCCGGAGAAAATACCGCAGCATGCTGCAGTTTTCTCTCCGGCCAAAAATCCTGAACACTTGCCGGAATGCCCGTTCCGGCATTAATTTCCATTGAAATGCATTAATGCCGGGTCCGGCCCCAAGTGGTCCGGCAAAACAGACCCGGTTTTGCGCTCTGCACATGGGCAGACCTTTAAAAATGAGAAAAATAAATAAATACCAGATCCGTTTTTCCGGATGACACCAGAGAGACAGATCCGGTATTTCAATGCATTTGTCAGACGTCTCACAAATGCATCCGTTTGCGTCCGGATTGCCGGATCCGGCAGGCCGTTCCGACGACGGAACTGCCTGCCAGAATGCTATGCCGCAAGTGTGAAAGTACCCTTAAGAGGGGAATAATTAGACCGAAGAGACATTGGGGAAGCCCCAAAAAGACTGAAGTGTGAATATGGAGTCTGATCATTTCGAATCAATTGGGTCTGATAGAATTATCCTGACCCATGTATAACTGAATATCTGTCTGATGAAATGAAAAAAGAAACTGGTGTGGAAATGTTTATGGCAGACTTTGTTCATTTTACCTGATAAGACTAACCAAGAAGACAAGTCTGAAATGTGAAAAGGTATTGTATATATAAAATTGCATATACAATTTTAGAATCTGTACATTGGTCAACAAGAAATGTATACCAAGACTGATGTCGGATCCCTTTGTTAACGGTGTGCACGGGTCATATGGGCCAAGTCCAAACTGTTCCCGCAGCTTGTTTCCTTGTTCTAGAGAAAGTATGACCGCCATTCTTTTGTACCATTTCTTCTGACCTTCCTTTTCAATACAATAATACAGTTCTCCAGAGTCTCTCTTGTGCGCCTTTACCACTCCTGAAAAACGAGCATCAAGTCAATTATATTAAAAAGGTCCACATATGCCAAATACCTATTCTTACCAATTTCCTCCCACCATCATCATCATGCCAGTGCTTTAAGTAAACTGGTCAACATGATGCCAGAGTGGAAAAGGAGTAAAAACCACATGTGGCAACATATGCTTAGGCTGGTTTCACATCACGTTTTTTTTCCACGTTTTTCTGACTCGTCAGAAGAACATAACAAAAAAACAGGATCCTGTAAAAAAAAAAAAAAAAAAAAAAAAAAGAACGGATCCTGTGCATCCATTATGTAAATTTGGCATCTGTTTGAGCCATTGCTGTCTGAGGTAGTTTTTTTTTTTTTAAGACCGAAAAAGCACTGCATGCAGTACTACCTTTTCCGTCTCAAAAAAAGGGGATCTCAGATGGAAATGGCTCATACGGATACCATCTTTTGTTCTTTTGACGGATCAGAAGAAGAACGGAAAAAGGAACGGTGATGCAAAACCAGCCTTATTTGCTTATGTACCCAAACAAAAACCTGCAATCCCAATCACATATCTGTTTGATGTGTATTGATATTGGAGTACATACCGGCACTAAAATATTCATCCTCAGATAGGGCTGTCACCTCTGTATCCAATGGAATAGGGTCACATAGTAAAATGTCTTTTCCTAGAACATCACATTCATAGCCATCATCAAACAGCAGTTTGTATTTCCCTCCTCCGACATCTCGGGTAATTGTTCCTGAATAAAAATAGCCATTGGAGGACCACTTGGCCACAACCCTGAGCCCCACAAAACTACTGCTAGTTGGGGAGTCCATGCTTTCACTTTTGGATGGAGACTGATACGGAATTTCAGGAGAGTCACTGCGATGCATAATAGGTGTACCAGGGCTTGGTTTGTCACGTGCTTCCGGGTGGCCAATATTTATGCGGGTAAAGGGTTCTTCATCTGGAATGGCAGCAGCAGTGGAATCCTCACCATGTGCATGGGACGCTGTGCCAGTTTCCCTGGAATCGAAAAAAAACATTGTACAACAATCTACCCATAGAAGCACACAAAGTACTGCTTGCACTTGGAGTTCTGATGTGACTTCAGACTAGAGCAGCCATATAGTACCATGAGCAATGGCGCCATAGTGAAATCATCCTAGATGTGCTTGGATTTCCAACACTCCTGAGGTTTACAAAATACAAAAGATAGAAATCAAACTATACAATATACATTTTGACTACCGTACATAGGTCATTAAATTGCACAAAACGGTGAACTCTTTTAGATTTAAAAAGTATTACACAGTGTCCATCCAAATTAATGGACTACTATGTAATTATACAGTCGCATTGAGCCTGCTGGAGAGGGAGCCTCTTACTGCTGTGGCACAATGAGGCCCTCATTGAAGAATGTCCATATTCCCTAACAAGGAACATGGAAATGGCTTGTCCAGATGGACTAAAGAACTTTTAGTAATCTCATTACCAGTTAAAACATGGTTCACTAAAAAAATGTTACAAATATCTGATCAGTGGGGATGTGACACCTGGCACTCTGGCCAATCAGCTGTTTGAAGAGGCCATGGTACTGTGGTGAGCACTTCAGCCTCCTCACATTTCACCAAGCACAGGGTGATACATTGGATAGCAGCTGTGCTTGGTATTGAAGCTCAGGCCCATTTACTTGAATGGGACTGAGCTGCAACTAGGCCATGTGACCGATGTGGAACACCGCAGCACCTTCTGAGCGGTGTCGGGAGTTGGACCCACCGACCAGATATTGATGACCTATCCTGAGGAAGGGTCATCAATATATGAATCATGGAAAAAACCCTTAATCTTCCATTTCTGGAGAACACTGCATATTCAAATGTCCGGGAATGATTTTTGTTTAAACTTTTGGAGGTTCCTTCCAAAATTTGTAGGAACTGCATGTGTTGTGCTTGTGTTGAGGATAGCCTATCAATATTTGATTGGCAGGGGTACGACAACCACGCCAATCAGATGTCCTGAGGACAGACCATAATATAAAATTAGTGGACAAACCCTTTTCTAAATCTTGTGACAAACCGATGATAACTAGAAAAAAATTACAGAAACGTATTTCACTAGCAAAATAAAAGATGTGGATACCTTGATCCAGTTCCTCGAAAAGAAGGACGTCCCCTCCTTCCTCTTCCACGAGGTGTAAGGGGAGCTTTGGCACCTGGTCTGTTTCCAAGCGGTACATCGGCATCATCCTCACTTACTTGCATCCCAGTTTGTCTTCCCGGTCTGTGTGATGACCCTGGCTGGCTGGCCACTTTCCTAGGACTTTTAGTTTTTAAACAAAAAAAAAAAAAAACAATTTATCGTATGGTTCTGCAATAACCTTGGCCTTCATTAAATAAGACCTGTCATCTGTTTAAAAAATGTGTACCTTACCTAAATCCTGCCAGACCGTGAGCATTCCATTTTTATCATGTCGCCGCAACCCCACTTTCCAGAGATATATACGCCACCCTATATGCTAACTGTATGTGTTCTGCCAAGGATGCGACAACCACACCTTTTCAGAAAGATCACACTGGACAAGTCTTCTCTGACGCTGTCCGTGATGATCCCACCAAGAAGTCATGTGGTCACTTAACCTATTTAAATGCCGCAGCAGTTTTGGCCTTGTTCGTGCCACCTCATGTGGTCCTACCTTGAGACTATATTTCCATTACCTCAGCGCTTCAGAGCTTTGTGTCATCCGTTGAGGAATATTACCCTCTAACAAATGCCACTGTACAGCTATACCAACTGCAGCCCATTGAACACTCATGAGCAGTCTATGGTGCTTTTCTCTATACAGGAACAAGTACTCTAACCACCCTGTCAGAAGCTAAAATGGACTCCTTGCCTTTGTGAGATGAATAGAGGCTTTTCTCCACAGAACATCAAGTTTCATTTACAATATTCTAAATAGGCACAGAATAAAATAACACATTTCCCTGTATGTGGGTGATAATCGTCTCTGTCTTAAATGCTTTATCGGAGCAATCATTACACAAGTACCTCAGTTTTCCAGCACTTCCTCGTCCACTTGGTATGGCAAAGTCTCCGGCGTCCAGCTGGCCACTTTTTCCTTTGCCTGCAGTTAATCTCCCCCGGTCAGAAGTACTACCACTAGTGCTCTGTCCAGCAGAAAGGCCACTGCTTGCTCCACTAGAAGTGCGCTGAAGACTTGAAGCTTTTGATGAGAGGGAACTAATATCTGCAAGGTCTCCAGAGGTCAGAGAGGAGACAACTGTCCTGGAAGGTGACACTTCATTTTCATATTCATGGCATTCTATTACTGGTTCTTCTGCCTCCTAGAACGAGAAACATTTACAGAAAAATTAGTATCATTTCTTAGTAGAGTAAGGTCAGAAGATTTACTGGGAAGTCAGGCTATCCATAGGAAGACTGTCGAGCTTCTGCATTACAGACAGTTACACAGCATATTTATTAATACTGTCCAGAACATACATTAACTTTTAAAAGGCAGGAAAAGCTTAAAAATAATGAAGTAATTAATATTCAGCCAATAATCCCTATCACTTCCAGGCATCCAATCCCATGTCATCTAAGCATGTGACCTCTGTGGACAATGACTGACCTCAGCGGTGTTACTGATGAAGCCTATGAATTGCAGGAACAGTTATGCCAACCTATGCCCCTCGTTTGGCAAGAAGCCAAGAGTCTTTAAAACACATAATAAATCTGCTGCAAGGCTGTACGGCAGTTTTTGGTGCAGAAGCAGTGCATGCAATTTCCACACAATGAAATGGAAAAAGCAATAAGAGAACCGTTAAGAGCTGAAAACCTGACATTCCAAAAATAAGGCCATACTAAAACATAACTTTTACGGTCTACAATCTGTTATACTTTCACACTAGAGTTATTCTTTTCTGGCATAGAGTTCCGTCCTAGGGGCTCAATACCGGAAAATAACTGATCAGTTTTATCCCCATGCATTCTGAATGGAGAGCAATCCGTTCAGGATGCATCAGGATGTCTTCAGTTCAGTCTTTTTGACTAATCAAGACAAACTTAAAACCGCAGCATGCTACGGTTTTATCTCCGGCCAAAAACAC
Source organism: Bufo bufo (assembly GCF_905171765.1). Taxonomy (NCBI): domain Eukaryota; kingdom Metazoa; phylum Chordata; class Amphibia; order Anura; family Bufonidae; genus Bufo; species Bufo bufo. Next base: position 675,678,496 of record NC_053389.1, read on the forward strand.
ACTTGTCTGAATGCCGTATCCGGATTTTTTTTTCCATAGGAATGTATTAGTGCCGGATTCGGCATTCAAAATATCGCAATGCCGGTTCCGTCCTTCCGGTCTGCGCAGACTGGTAAAAATGTGAGAAAAAATTGAAACTGACGGATCCGTTCTTGCAATGCATTTGTGAGACAGATCCGCATCCAGATCAGTCTACAAATGCTGTCCGGTTGCATGCAGATTGCCTGATTCGGCAGGCAGTTCGGGCGATGGAACTGCTTGCCGGATCACTCTGACACAAGTGTGAGAGTACCCTAAAAATGGGAGTGCCCCAATATTCAAGAAGTAAATACAAAAAAGCCTAAGTCGGGAACTGTCAACAAAAATTCTGACAATGGATCAAAAAGGACCAACCATAACCAGCCAAAAAAAATAATTAAACCACACTAATAACATCTGAAAAACGTCTTACCCGCCGCAGCATTGCTAGAAGTACCGGCGACCCCATCCGGAACCTTGCCCTAGTTTACGGTCTTCTACCCTATTATACCCCGAGCTGATTCCTATCAGGGCAGGTTGTTCCGTGGTTAGGCTTTTTAGGGCATAATAGCTCCTTCACCGCTATCATCTTAGGGTGTTATAGGTTTTAATTTCCTTCTCTGCCACCTAGGAGAGCCAACTCTGCATCTCTCTGAAGTCCAGGAACCTATGCCTATTACACATTCTCTGCAGTACAACAGTAAAAGACAGCACCATTGGCTTCCTCCACTGCATAAAGCATTGGTACATCTAGCAATGCTGCGGTGGATAAGACCCTTTTGTTGCAATTTGTTTTTGTGCGGCAAAATTTGAGGCTTTGACACTCAAGCAACTTTTTCGCCAAGAAAAGGGGTATGGCATGGGCGGCCTCGTTTATTATTTTCTGCCCAGTTTGTGGCGTTGAAAATGACTTCAAATCTATGCCAGAAAGTGAGTTGGTGTAGATTTTAGTATGTTGCATGGCCTGCTGGAGGAAGCACCAAAGTTATGTAGAGGCCTGCACCACCACATAACTTTGGCGCATACACCAGCAGCGCAGAGGGACTAAGCCCGGCGTCTAAATCAGCGGTCTTAATAAATGTCCCCCTAAAAAGTAGATTTTTTGTGAAACTCACCTGTAAAATCTTTTTCTCGACTTTTCCATTGGGGACACAGACCATGGGTATAGCTTAGAGGCATTAGTAGGAGGGACACTATGCAATACAAAAGAGCTCCTCCTCCTCGGGCTATACCCCCCGACTCCACCGGGAGAAGCTCAGGCGTTGCAAAAGCAGTAGGAGACAAGAAAAAGTAATGGAAGCCATCGGACCAAAGCCTACGAGGTCCAACCACAAACATAAACCGAAATGAAAACCCCTCCTGCAACAGGCAGAATGGATGGGAGCTGTGTCCCCTAATGGAAAAGTCGAGAAAAAGATTTTACAGGTGAGTTTCACAAACAATCTCCTTTTCTCGTACTTTTTTCCATTGGGGGATACAGACCATGGGACGTCCTAAAGCAGTCCATGGGGTGGGAACTATATCAGCACCGCCAGGATAAACAGGAACCACCGCCTGTAAAACCCTGCGGCCAAAGACAGCATCAGCCGAAGCCAGGGAATTTTGCTGATAAAACTTCGTAAAGGAATGTAAGGACAACCAGGTGGCCGCCTTACACAACTGAGACGCAGAGGCACAATTGAGCCTTGCCCAGGAAGCCCCCACCTCCCTAGTGGAGTGAGCGGTATCCGAGCCGTAGGAACCCTACCACGAGCGCGATCAGTCGCGGGAATAGCCGAACAGATCCATCGCGCCACAGAGACCTCGGAGGCCGCCAGACCCCTACGAGGTCCCTCGGGAAACACAAAGACGGACGGAGCACCACCTTATCGTGGTGAAAAAAAAAAAACAGAAAAGGCTCCTGGCAGGAAAGAACGGCCAGCTCAGACACCCGTTGATGGAAGATATGGCCACAAGGAAGACCACTTTCCAGGTGAGAAAAGTCAGGAGACCTCTCTTAGAAGTTCGAAGGGGGCCGTCTGTGGAGCGCGCAGGACCAAATTGAGATCCCAAGGAGGCAAAAGGGGAACATACAGGGAAACCGAATGTACCACCCCCTGAAGAAAAGTCTGCACAGGGCCCATAAGAGCAAGGGACCTATGGAAAAAAGACAGCCAGCGCCGAAACCTGACCTTTCAGGGAACTCAGCGACAGTCCCATCTCAAGCCCGGACTGAAGAAGCGACAGCACCATCGGGATGGAAAAGCGAAGGGGAGGGAACCCAGAGTTCTCACAAAATGCCAGGAAGGCCTTCCAGGTACGATAGTAAATCCGGGAGGAAGCCAGCTTCCTCGCACTGATTATGGTTCTAATAACCGAATCCGAGAACCCCCTGTTCTCCAGGATGGCGGTTTCAACAGCCACGTCGTAAAACGAAGAGACCGTAAATTCCAGTGAAAGAGCGGGCTCTGCGACAGTAGGTCCTTTGTCGGGAAGAGGCCATGGGGCGTCCGCCAGCATCCGAGCCACGTTCAAGAACCATGCGCGGCGAGACCAATCTGGGACGAACAGAGCGGTCGGAATCCCTTCTGCCGCGACCTTGCATAGATGCCTTCGGATCTCGTGCGCGAGTCAGGAACACCGGGAGCTTGCTGTTCAGCCTGGACGCCATCCAGTCCACGTCCGGACGGCCCCATCTGTGGCAGACGTCTTAAAAGACATCCAGATGCAGAGACTACTCGCCTGGATCCACCAAGTTGCGGCTTAAAAATTCCACTGTCCAGTTGTCTATCCCTGGAATGAACACTGCCGACAATATCGGAATGTGCGACTCTGCCCACAGCAGAATTCTCGTCACCTCCTGCATCACCATCCGGCTGCGGGTCCCGCCTTAATTGTTGATGTAAGCCACGGCCGTGGCACCGTCCGACTGAATCCTCACCTGGCGTCCCGCAAGAAGAGGAGTCCATGGGGAGAGGGAGTGGAAAATCGCCTTCAACTCCAGAATGTTGATCGGGAGGCGGATTCCGCCGTCGACCAAACCCCCTGACCCGTGCGTGCTTGGAGAACGCCGCCCCAAATCAGAAGGCAGGCATCGGTGGAGACGACCGTCCAGGAGAACGGGAGGAAGAACCCTCCCGACCTCAGGTTCAACGGAAACAGCCACCAAGAGAGAGCTGTCCGAACCCGCTGAGACAGGCGGATGCGAACATCCAGACCCCGAGAGGTCTTGTCCCAGAGGGAAAGTATCTCCTGTTGCAGCAAACGAGTGTGAAAACTGGGCATATGGAACAGCCTTGAAGGAGGCTACCAAAGATCCAGGACCCACATGTACTCCCGGATGGAGAGACACGGGGAGCGCAGCAGATGTGACACTGCGTTCTGGAACTGGAACGACTTGGAGACTGGATCAGAATGTCGTCCAGGTAGGGCAGCAAGGAAAGCCCCTGGTATGAAGAAGCGACTCTAGGATCTTGTAAAGACCCGAAGGGCGGTTGCTAACACGAAAGGAAGGGCGACGACTGATAGAGTTGACCACCCCCGGCGAAGCGCAGGAATCACTGGTGAGATTCTGTGATCGGGACATGCAGATAGGCGTCCCGTGTTGAACAGTTTTAGATCCAGGATCGGATGCACCGACCCTTTCCTCTTTGGGACCACAAACAGGTTAGACCAGAACCTGTGCCCTGTTCCTCTGGGAAAACTGGGGTAATAACCCCCCGGTCCAGAAGGGAATAAACTGACATCAAGAAGTCCCCTTCATGCGGAGGACTGCTTAGGAGCAGCAGGGTGGGCTGACTGGGCCCTCTAGCGCCAGGAAGGCTGGTGTTTGAAGGAGGGCCTTTTGCGGGCGGCCTGAAACCCCCAGCGGAGGAAGCAGGCGACGTCCTACCAAACGAGAAGCGACGAAAGGACTAGTACCGGAGCCGGATGACCTGGTCCGAAAAGTGCGCTTGGACCTTGGTTGGGGAAGATGAGTGCCCTTGCCCCCAGTGGCGGCAGAGATGAACTCGCCTAGCTGAGCCCCAGAAGGTCTGGAACCCCCAAAGAAGAGATTAGCGAGGGAACGCTTGGAGGAGGCGTCGGCGTCCCAAACTTTTAACCAGACCTCTGTGCTGAATGACTGAGATGGCCAACCTGCGGGCAAGGAGGGAAGCAATGTCCCTAGAAGCTTCGCAAAGAAGCTTAGAAGCCTGAGACATCTGGAGAACCAAATCCAGTGTGTCAGTAGACGCATCTTGTTCCGCCAGTTCTTGGTGGTGGCTCTGTAACCACACCGAGAGGTCTCTGGCCACCCCTGCTGAGTCAAAGGCAGGTCGCAGGGACGCGCCTGCCAGTGAAAAATGGACTTGGAAAGAGTCTATGCGCCTGTCTACAGCGTCCTGCAAAGAGGAGCTGTCTAAGACAGGGAGGGCCGTATAATTGGCTAGTCTGGCCACCAGGGGATCCACCTTAGTGGGGGAAGACACCTCTCCTCGCCGTCAGCAGGGAAAGGATCAAGTGTATTCATGTGCTTGGTGGCCAAAAACTTTGTTAGGACGGCCCCACGCCCTGGATATGACCGCAAAAAAGAGGGGAAGCCATACTTATCTGCTCCTGCAGTCTTCTCCCTCTATTCCGTACCAGCAGGGCTCACCTCTTCAGACATCTGACTCCCTGAGTACAGTGCTCTGGATGGAGGGCAGCAGCAGGTGACCCAGGTGCTGGTGGGATGCCGGAGCTAACAGGTCGAGCCCGGATCCACTTGCCTTCTTGGGGGATAATGGAGGCAGCCAGGCAGCGTCCCAAAGACGGCGGAGGGCACTCCATGGGGGACCAGGAAGGCGCCATGCCGACCTGCATCCCCATCTAGAACAAAATAACAAAAAGGAGTAGTCAAAAGGGAGTGTAATCCTCCTTCACCAGACACTAAGCAAAGACTGAGATTCTCCTGGTGGAGTCGGGGGTATAGCCCGAGGAGGAGGAGCTCTTTTGTATTGCATAGTGTCTCTCTTACTAATACCTCTAGCTATACCCATGGTCTGTGTCCCCCAATGGAAAAAAAAGTATGAGAAAGTTATGTTTTAGCATAACCTTATTTTTGGATAGTCAGTTTTTGGTGCAAACTGAGCCAAAAGTGTTGTGCATTTGGCTTACTAAGTCTACCCCATTTTGTCTGTAATGTATGTTCTCTTAATGCAATCTGTTATAAGCAGAAAGACAGATGTAATAGTAGTGTCAGTCCTGTTTAGGATGAAAGGGTTTTCCAGACCATCACTGTTGCAGCTGTATAAGTACATAGTGCTGCTATCCCACCTATCATACTATAGGACAATAACAATGCATCCCGCCTGTCTGCAATACATTTATCTTTGCCGAGAGCCCATAATTTATAAAGCTCATATTAATGCTATACATCAGAATACAAAACAACGAGAGAGAGAGAGAGAGAGAGAGAGAGAGAGAGAGAGAGAGAGAGAGAGAGAGAGAGAGAGAGAGAGAGAGAGAGAGAGAGAGAGAGAGAGAGAGAGACTTACCTCTACGACCTTGCGCTCCACTTCTGCACCATCAATGTAATAAACATCTGTGATAACACGAGTGACCACCGTTCGTACTTCCCGAACTGTTCGAACATGCCGATGAACACTGCGGCCAGGAGCAGGGCGAGGGAGTTCAAAGTCATCCTCTCCCTTAAGAGGGGAAGAAATAAATGGGAGCCTTTAATAGCCTATTTTATTTACAACATTTAGAAATTTGTGGATTTCTGGAAGCTTATTTTCAGCAATGTGAAATACGGTAGATGAATGTTCACTTTGAACAAATGCTATCCGTCATATCATGTAAAGCTAGCAATACACATTAGATAAGACTCAGCTGACCCTACCCATGGGATTCGCCATTGATCTTATATGTTTGGAGGCCTCCCAACCTTTCTGCTGACATCGAGGAAGGAAGGGCAATTTGGATTTACAAACAAGTGCAAGCTCAGCCAAGTCAGGAGAAATTTCCATTACATCTATTTCTAAAGTGTAAATTGGAATCCCAGAGGGTGATTTTCCAGAAGTGTCTGAAGCTGGACCTGCATACAGCCAGGCAGATATTTTGAGGAGACAACCCCTTAAAGGAATAGGGAACTGCTGTCAAAAAATTGTTTCAGTTTACAGAGTCTGAAAGGCTCATACTGATGACCTCTGGTAACACAGCAAGAACAGCCTATAAGCCATACTTTGTGACACGTATACACACATTGCTGTAAACCTTTCTTACTTCCATGTATACCGATCAATAGATAGAAGACGTGGATTATATTTAATGTTTTTTTCTGATGCCAGGTCCCTCACAAGGAATAGGGGGAAGGGGGGGTTTGGAAAAAGCAGCCAATGACAGGGGGGCGGGCCTCCCTAGCGTCATCCACGAGGCTATAAAGGCTCGTCCCTGTCCCTACCTGCCATTGGCTCTCCAGTCTCCTTCCCCTTATAAGTGGTCCTATCAGTGACTGACCGCAATCTCTGTATGCAGTCATAGAGGGAAGACTGTCAATCACTGATAGGACCGCCTCCTTGATTGCAAAGCCCAGAATGAGCAGGTATATCAGTTATATATATAAAACTAAATGTCTGTCTGGACGTCTGTCTGTTCTTTATGTGCAACCAAACGATTGGACCGATCTTCACCAAATTTGGCACACAGGTACATCAGGTGTCTCAGGTTTTAGACCGGGTCTCAGCTCTCTAGGACATACCGTTCCTGAGATATTCCCCAAAAATGACCTGCATTAGCCAATACAAGCCTGCAAGTCTTTATCTTCAAATCCCAACTGCCATACACACGGTCACATGTCCCTTATGAGCCAATAGAAGCTTGCAGGCCCTTAGTCTCCACATACACACAGTTTTACTCCAGGTTTCCATAACAACCCAGCTATTTTTCTTCACTGCTGTAGGTCAGCTATAGGCTAGGGCTACACAACGATAAGTTGCAAGACACATAGGGCACAACTACGCTGCAACATGCATCCATCTTGGATTTTTGCGACTGTCGTGTCTCAGTGCAACGCCATAGTCTATCATTATAAAAATTGTTGCGCTACATTGGTACAACAAAATGTCACGCAACACATGTCGTCATGTATCCCTAGCCTTAAAGGGGCGGGCACTGTGGAGGTCACTGTTAAGGGGGCATGGGAGCCTTAAAGGGGCGGGCACTGTGGAGGTCACTGTTAAGGGGGCATGGGAGCCTTAAAGGGGCGGGCACTGTGGAGGTCACTGTTAAGGGGGCATGGGAGCCTTAAAGGGGCGGGCACTGTGGAGGTCACTGTTAAGGGGGCATGGGAGCCTTAAAGGGGCGGGCACTGTGGAGGTCACTGTTAAGGGGGCATGGGAGCCTTAAAGGGGCGGGCACTGTGGAGGTCACTGTTAAGGGGGCATGGGAGCCTTAAAGGGGCGGGCACTGTGGAGGTCACTGTTAAAGGGGCGGGCACTGTGGAGGTCACTGTTAAAGGGGCGGGCACTGTGGAGGTCACTGTTAAAGGGGCGGGCACTGTGGAGGTCACTGTTAAAGGGGCGGGCACTGTGGAGGTCACTGTTAAAGGGGCGGGCACTGTGGAGGTCACTGTTAAAGGGGCGGGCACTGTGGAGGTCACTGTTAAAGGGGCGGGCACTGTGGAGGTCACTGTTAAAGGGGCGGGCACTGTGGAGGTCACTGTTAAAGGGGCGGGCACTGTGGAGGTCACTATTAAAGGGGCGGGCACTGTGGAGGTCACTGTTAAAGGGGCGGGCACTGTGGAGGTCACTGTTAAAGGGGCGGGCACTGTGGAGGTCACTGTTAAAGGGGCGGGCACTGTGGAGGTCACTGTTAAAGGGGCGGGCACTGTGGAGGTCACTGTTAAAGGGGCGGGCACTGTGGAGGTCACTGTTAAAGGGGCGGGCACTGTGAAGGTCACTGTTAAAGGGGCGGGCACTGTGGAGGTCACTGTTAAAGGGGCGGGCACTGTGGAGTAGGGTTGTTTCAGTTATCGAACTTTCGATACCCAGTCCATACTTTTGTCCCGGTATCGATACGATACCGGTATTTGCCTTTTAATCGATACTAGGCTGTGCTACTGCACAGCCCAGTATCAGAGAACATGGGCGCGCTGCTCTCAGCGTGGCCATGTTCCCTCAGAAATGTTCACATAACCGGAATGTACACTAGTCAATAATTTTGTCAAATTATGGCACCCATAAACAATGAAAATTTAACATGAAATTGTGGGGTTACCTTAAAATAGTCAATCATAAAATAATAGGCCCATAGATCGTTGCCAAGTTAAAACATGCATGCATCAGTGATCACACACCACCGAATAGTGAAGGTATAGGCAAATGTAGGATGTACACAAATGCTAGGAGGGCGAGTTAGAAAAACAGGGATATAAATCAAGAGGGTCTCTTTCCCTATATCTCCCTATGTTCTAATTCAAATTGGAACCCTCACTGTATGTCCCTGGGTGTCCCTTAATTGCAGTGGCGATGACTGCCCAGCTTCGTCAGGGAAAAAGCACACACCAAGGGTACACACATCAAGTATCTAAACAAACTTGACCCGACGCGTTTCAATGGCACTCAGCCAAATCATCAGGGGACAGATGTATCCACAAATCATAGTAGTGGCCAGGCAATTCAAAAGTACAAGTCGCTCCCTGGTTCAATAAAGCAACCAAGCAAAGAAAGTAGCAATATTAGATCGCTTTCAGCAAATACTTAGCCCTCCATGCATCGGTGTCCATGGCCCGGCTACGCTCCTATCCTGTGTGTGGCAGTGACTGAAGTAAATGCCCGTGCTGGCGTTCTTTAAGCTGGCGCGGGTTTAGTGTAGGTCCGCTCACCAGGTCACATGACCCGTCATGCGGGCAGTGACGTAATTAGTCACATGTTCCCCGCGTCACGGAAGAAAACCATGTGATCGGAACCTGAACAGGAGGTGTGTCTGCGCTGCCCGTGCCTGCCCCCCACAGTCAGATGGAGAGGAGACAGGCCGGACAGCGCAAGGGGGCGGAACTGTGGTGAAATGGGAGATATAGAGATGGGCTTACTCAAAACTCCCTACATCCTCCACACATGATCTCATCTATTAATGAATGGGTGTGTCACTTCTAAGTTGTCAGAGAAGATGTAACCAGGGTATTGAAACGGCAGGTTACACAGGCAGTATACCAGTGAAGAAAATTATGTACAGTAAAGCTCGTTCCGACAGACAAAAGCAGATGTTCAAACTTACAGTTATCCATGACGATGCATTAGTGAGCCCCAACCAAAATGAAATGAAAAGAAACCTCCCCCAGATCAGGAGGTAGGAGTAATGTTAAGTTAAACCAGGGCAAAATTAAGCCCAAGGTGCACCTACATCCTTTTTATGGGGGAAGTGAGGGATTTTATCCTCATATGTCCTCAGAAATACATGCGGAAAATTTGCCTCATATAACCTAAAGGATGTTTTTGCTGCTAATTGTAAGGACTTGAATTAACACCGGGACGACCTTGTTTCTTCAATGTAGAAACCAAATGATAGCTGCCCATTGAGGCCCCTTGGTTGTGCAGCTTTTAGTTCGAATAGCCACCATACCTCCCTTTGTAGTATTTTTCTGTCCCAATCCCCTCCTCTCTTGAGGGGGGGGGGGGGAGAGAAATCAGTTCAATGGCCATAAATGTAATTCCTGAAAAGTCACCATTGTGGCTCAATTCAATGTGTTTGGCTAGAGGAGTATCCCTGCCATGTCTCATGTCACCAAGGTGCTCCCCAACCCGTCTCCGAAGTTCCCGAGTGGTTTTGCCCACGTATTCAAGGCCACATTGACAGGATCTCGATGACTCCTTTTGAACGACAGTTAAGGAAACACCTAATGGTGTAAATCTTGCCCGTTAAATTACTACTAAATTCACAGCCCCTGGTGATAAAGGGACATGCAAAACAGCCACTACAGTGAAAACAACCCACCAACGGTTTTAGCCACGTTCCTGTTCTGTCATTGATTCCACTGAAATGGCTGTGGACTAGACGGTCCCGTAAACTACGACCTCTACGGTAGGTGATCTGTGGGGCTTCTGCAATAATTTGTTTGATGTCAGGATCCAACTGTAGGATTCCCCAGTGTTTAGATATCACGTTCCTCACTTCTTTTGTGGCACCATCATAACTGCCTATCAGGCATATGAGGTTGGCTACAGTTTGTTCTTTTTTAGGGTGAAGGAGCTCAGTTCGATTTTTTGAGCGGGCTCTCTGATATGCTTGTTTTAAAGGTAGATTCGGGATACCCTTTATCCCGAAATCTATCCCGTAGGTCACCTGCTTGCTGTTTATAGTCGCTCAAAGTAGAGCAATTCTTCCTCATCCGCAGATATTGCCCAGTAGGGATACCCCTCTTTAGGGCAAGAGGGTGATGGCTATCCCAATTTAACAAAATATTGGTGGCAGTCGGTTTCCTACAGGTTTTTGTTAGTAATTCCCCCCAGTCACCTCTCGTGATGGCAATATCCAGGAATGGGTGTGTGTCCTTTTTAATCTCAGATGTAAATTTCAATCCAATATCATTGATGTTTAAAATATTCACAAACTGTACCAATTCCTCAGCATGCCCCTTCCATATCAAAAAGATGTCATCAATAAATCTGACCCATGTGACCACATTCACAGTCACATGCACCAGTGGGTCTCCAAAGAAAGTGGTCCTTTCCCACCAGCCCAGGAACAAATTTGCATACAATGGGGCACATGGGCTCCCCATCGCGGTGCCCCTGAGCTGGTGGTAAAAGGCGCCACCTAACAGGAAGTAGTTACAAGTAAGTGTAAATTCCAGAAGTCTTAAGACCAAGCAGGAGTGATCAAAGGAACCATAACTGATTTAATGAGCCATTCGAAGTTTCACTGTACCGGCCATGTGTACTTACACGTGCATGGCTTAACCTTTGAGACAAGCATATGCTACTGGCAGGATCAACCAGGTTTGTTTCTGTGACGCGGGGAACATGTGACTAATTACGTCACTGCCTGCATGACGGGTCATGTGACCTGGTGGGCGGACCTACACTAAACCCACACCGGCTTAAAGAACGCCAGCACGGGCATTTACTTCCGTCACTGCCACACACAGGATAGGAGCGTAGCCGGGCCATGGACACCGATGCATGGAGGGCTAAGTATTTGCTGAAAGCAATCTAATATCGCTACTTTCCTTGCTTGGTTGCTTTATTGAACCAGAAAGCGACTTGTACTTTTGAATTGCCTGGCCACTACTATGATTTGTGGATACATCTGTCCCCTGATGATTTGGCTGAGTGCCACTGAAACGCGTCGGGACAAGTTTGTTTAGATACTTGATGTGTGTACCCTTGGTGTGTGCTTTTTCCCTGACGAAGCTGGGCAGTCATCGCCACTGCAATTAAGGGACACCCAGGGACATACAGTGAGGGTTCCAATTTGAGTTAGAACATAGGGAGATATAGGGAAAGAGACCCAGCATCTGTCCCCCTCTTGATTTATATCCCTGTTTTTCTAACTCACCCTCCTAGCATTTGTGTACATCCTACATTTGCCTATACCTTCACTATTCGGTGGTGTGTGATCACTGATGCATGCATGTTTTAACTTGGCAACTATCTATGGGCCTATTATTTTATGATTGACTATTAAAAGTTATATTTTAATGTAACCCCACAATTTCATGTTCGATTTCAATGTTCCCTCAGCAGCACGGGGAGAAGGAAGCAGTCTCTCCCTCCCCCTGTGCTGCTGCTGCCACCAATGAGAGGCGAAGAGGAGGAGAGGGGCTGTGGCCACTGCGCCACCAATGATAACTAACGTTTAATACATTACAAATACAGCCGGTGGCAGAGACACATTGCCGACACCCGGCCTCTGACAGGGTGTTGCGATACGCGGCAATTAACCCCTCAGGTGCCGCACCTGAGGGGGTTAACTGCCACTGATCGCAGCTCCCTGTCAGAGGTCGGGTGCCGGCAATATTTGTATATTAAACGTTAATTATCATTGTTGGTGGCAGTGGCCACAGAGTCCGCTCACCTCCTCATTAGTGGCAGTTGTGATCGGAGCCCCAGCAATGTAATCCTGGGGCTCCGATTGGTTACCATGGCAGCCAGGACGCTACTGAAACCCTGGCTGCCATAGTCAGCTCCCTGCTGCTGTGTGCACAGAGCACAGGGACAGTGTAAGATTCTATTCACCCTAATAGAGATCTAATCAGGGTGAATAGACAATGGATTAAAAGATCCCAGGTTCTACCCCTAAGGGGCAAATAGTTATTAAATAAACAGTAAAAAAAATATTAAAAATACACCAAAATAGTATAAATCACCCCCTTTCCCAATTTTACATATAAAATATTTAAACAATAAATAAAATATTACATATCGCCACATCCAAAAAGTCAAAAATATTTTTAAAAAATCTCCCTTATGCGGTGAACACTGTAAAAGAAAAAAAAAAGAAAATAAGAACTGCGCAATTTGCTTTTCCTTTTTTTTTGTCACCCCCAAAAATAGGATAGAACTATTCTATTATGGGCCGGACGTTCCATAAAATGCGGAATGCACGCAGCTTTTTTTGGCGTTTTATTTTTTTCGCGTCGTATCGAATGGTATAGAGTATCGCAATACTTTTTAATGGTATCGAAAGCGAATCAAAATTTGAGTATTGAAACAACCCAATAGCTCCCCAAACATTGGCGTGCGAGGTGCTGTGGGTTTTCCATGCCAGCGTTTGCATCCGCTGACATGGTCTGCCGTATATCTTAACCCCACAAGTGACTTCAGGGAGCTAAGTATCCTATCTTTATCTACTGTATTATCCCTACAAATACTTATACTGGCCACCCCTTGATGAACCGCATCGGTGTAGTTATATTCTATGTCATCTATATATTTTAATAGCTTTTCTACTCAAAATAGTATGTACACATCAGATGTGTACACTAATGTAGGGTTTTAACAGGGCTTTTTTCAGGCTTTAGGCACGGGGACAGGGTGCGACCACCATCAGGGGGCATCCCTGGGCAGAGATTACTCCTAGGGCTGAACAGGGATAGATTTCTCATCTACCTGTTTTTTTCAGCCTTTGCTACCCTAGATATGCTCATCATTACCTGTACAATCCCTGTTAGTATATCTGTCTTCAAACTGTTTTGTTAGGCGAGAGCCCTTCTGTCACATTTTTGGGTTATTATTAGGGTATTTTGTTGCCCTGTTACCCTTAAGATATTAATAAAGGTAATTTTAGAAGCACGTTTACTTTTCCCCTTGATATACTCAAATTCACTACGTGCCCATGATCTGTAACATCTGTTATTATATTTCTACCTGCAGACCATGGGCGTAGGAAGCGGGGGGGATGGATCCCCCCAGGAAATAATGCAGGGGGGACAGGTATGGTCAAATCCCCCCCAGCGGCAGCGGGGCAATGTGTCCCTTTCCTGTTCCTCTGATAGGCTGCCGGCACTACTAGGCTGGCAGCCTATCAGAGGCCGGCGTAGGCGGCGCGATGACGTCATCGTGCCGCCTGAGCCGTACAGCGCTGGAGTCAGGACACAGGCCGGAAGAGGACTGCATCGCATCGCTCCAAAGAGGTAAGTATAAGTGTTAATTTTTAAATGTATACAATACTTAGTTTTACTGGCACATAATGGGGGGGGGGGGGGGCCCTGTTATTACTAGCACATGATTGGGGGGCTGTTATTACTGGCTGATGAGAGGCACTGGGGAAGGGGGGCTGATGAGAGGCACTGCGGGGGGCTGATGAGAGGCACTGGGGGGGCTGGTGAGAGGCATGGGGCTCTTATCTGAGGTCTGATTGGGGGTCATTCATATTGGGGTCTGAGCTGAGGTGTGATCTGAGGTCTTATTAACATTGGGGATCTTATTGGGGCTGTTAGCTGAGGTCTGATTAACATTGGGGGTCTGATTGGTGGTCTGACCTGAGGTGTAATAAAAAATATTTTTTTCTTATTGTGCCCACTTCCAGCCCGGAGCCCAGCTGCCCAGAGCACTGATCCGGAGCAGCTTGGAGAAAAAGGCCTCAGTCTCCCACACTCCTTCTGCCCGGCCAAGCCAGCCAGCACCCCTGAGTCTTCAGAACTATAAGTGGGGGGTTTTCACACACACACACACACACACACTTAAAATTTAACGATATAAACAACTCGCAGTTTACTGAATAAGAATATACCCGGCGAGCAAAAATGCTGTCCCCCCCCCCCCCCCCCGATTTTTTGGGGTTCCCATGCTGCAGACTACTTTGCATTTTCATGGCGACAGGTTCCCTTTGAAAAGCTACATCAGACAAGGCTGACAGACCATGTATTTCCATGTTGAGTAGTACAATGTGTGTTACCTGACTGTGCACAGAATCAGTGTCATCTCGCTCTCCTTGTTTTTGTGTGGTTTCCGATTTTTCATTCTCTTTCAATACCTTCAGACTTTGTAGACCAGATCCTTCACCAACCTTAGATGCTGGGTTCGGCACGATGTCTGTTTGGGTTGAAGAGGACACAACTGCAGTTTTAGGTTCTTCCACATTCACAGTCTGAACTTCTTTGCTTCTACAACCCAAAGATAAATGTTCCTCCGAGTCAGATTGTGGGGTGGGAGATTGAGCAGGTGTCTTTTTCCTCTCTCTCTCTGCATCATGTTGAGTTTCTTCCTGACAAGGTTCTGTTTCCATGGCCTCCTGATCACAGGATATGTCCTGGACAGAACTTTCTGGTAGGGAGGGACGATCTGTGACCTGTTCATTGCAGATTTCTTTCATGTTTTGAGACGCAATTGGTGTTCCATTGTTTCCTTTACTGGAGAACTGGAAATAATTTGCCCTGCAAATAACACAATGTGGAGTATCAGTACTTCATCCTCCAGAGGTCTGAACAACTGTTTAAGCAATGTGCGACCTGTTAGTTACCATTTCCACTGTTATCATGCAGTCATTTATATGTCCACCCTTACCTCTCCTTGGTTAACCCCTTAAGGACCCTGCCATTTTCCACCTTAAGGACCAGGCCATTTTTTAGCAAATCTGACATGTCACTTTATGTGGTAATAACTTCAAAACGTTTTACTTATCCAGGCCATTCTGAGATAGTTTCCTAATCACATAATGTACTTCATGACAGTGGTAAAATTAAGAGAAAAAAAAATCATTTTTATTTTTTTATTAAAAAACAAAACAAAACGAATTTACCAGAAATTTTGAAAAATCAGCACATTTCCAAATTTCAATTCTTCTACTTTTATAGTAGAAAGTAATACTTCCAAAAATAGTTATTACTTTACAATCCCCATATTTCTACTTCATGTTTGGATCATTTTG
Source organism: Bufo bufo (assembly GCF_905171765.1). Classification (NCBI taxonomy): domain Eukaryota; kingdom Metazoa; phylum Chordata; class Amphibia; order Anura; family Bufonidae; genus Bufo; species Bufo bufo. The sequence goes on from NC_053389.1 coordinate 675,693,823, forward strand.
AAAATGACATTTTATTTTTTTGGGACGTCAGAAGGCTTAGAAGTTTAGAAGCAAATCTTAACCCATTAAGGACCGGGCTCATTTTCACCTTAAGGACTAGGCCATTTTTTGCAAATCTGACCAGTGTCACTTCATGTGTGAATAACTTTAAAACGCTTTTACTTATCCAGGCCATTCTGAGATTGTTTTTCGTCACATGTTGTACTTCATGACACTGGTAAAATGGAGTCATAAAATTCATTTTTATTTATAAAAAAAATACTAAATTTACTAAAAATTTTGAAAAATTTGCAAATTTCAAAGTTTCAATTTCTCTACTATAACAGATAGTAATACCTCCAAAAATAGTTATTAATTTACATTCCCCATATGTCTACTTCATGTTTGGATCATTTTGGAAATGCCATTTTATTTTTTGGGGACGTTACAAGACTTAGAAGTTTAGAAGCAAATCTTGAAATTTTTCTGACATTTTCCAAAACCCACTTTTTAAGGACCAGTTCAGGTCTGAAGTCACTTTGTGAGACTTGCATAATAGAAAACACCCAAAAATGACCCCATTTTGGAAACTACACCCCTCAAGGTATTCAAAACTGATTTTACAAAAACTTTGTTAACCCTTTAGGTGTTCCACAAGAGTTATTGGCAAATGGAGATGAAATTTGAAAATTAAAATTTTTGGGCAAATTTTTCATTTTAATCCATTTTTTCCAGTAACAAAGCAAGGGTTAACATCCAAACTAAACTCCATATTTATTGCCCTGATTTTGTAGTTTATAGAAACACCTCATATGTGGTCGTAAACTACTGTACGGGCACACGGCAGGGCGCAGAAGGAAAGGAACACCATATGGTTTCTGGAAGGCAGATTTTGCTGGACTGGTTTATTTACACCATGTCCCATTTGAAGCCCCCCTGATGCACCCCTAGAGTAGAAACTCCATAAAAGTTACCCCATTTTGGAAACTACGGGATAAGGTGGCAGTTTAGTTGGGACTATATTTAAGGTAAATATGATTTTTGGTTGCTCTATATTACATTTTTGTGAGGCAAGGTTACAAAAAATTGAAATTTATAATTTTTAAACTTTAATAAAAGTTTGTAAAATCAGTTTTGAATACCTTGAGGGGTGTAGTTTCTTAGACGGGGTCACTTTCATGGAGTTTCTACTCTAGGGGTGCATTAGGGGGCTTCAAATGGGACATGGTGTAAAAAAAAAAAAAAAACAGTCCAGAAAAAATCTGCGTTCCAAAAACCATACGGCGCTCCTTTCCTTCTGCGCCCTGCCGTTTGGCCATACAGCATTTTACGACCACATATGGGGTGTTTTTGAAAACTACAGAAGCTGGGCAATGAATAGAGTTTTGTTTGACTGTTAACCCTTGCTCTGCTAACGGGGAAAAAATGGATTAAAACTGAAAATTTGGTGAAAAATTGCTGTTTTGGCACCGATTTTTTATTTTTTTTTACTGTTCATTTGAGGGGTTAGGTCATGTGTTATTTTTATAGAGCAGATTCGTACGGATGTGGCAATACCTAATATGTCTACTTTTTTTTAATTTATTTAGCTTTTTTTATTTTAGTATCTCCATAGTCTGAGTCATTTTTTTTTTTAGTTTTTAGCCTATTGTCCTAAGTAGGGGCTCATTTTTTGCGGGATGAGAGGACAGCTTTATTGGCACTATTTTGGGGTGCATATGACTTTTCAATCGCTTGCTATTACACTTTTTGTGATGTAAGGTGACAAAAAAAATTCAATTTTTTGTCACCTTACATCACAAAAAGTGTAATAGCAAGCGATTGAAAAGTCATATGCACCCCAAAATAGTGCCAATAAAGCTGTCCTCTCATCCGGCAAAAAATGAGCCCCTACTTAAGACAATAGGCTAAAAACAAAAAAAATAACTGACTCTCAGACTATGGAGATACTAAAATGTGTTTGTTTTTTTATAGTCTAAAACCTAAATAAATGTTAAAAAGTAGACATATTGGGTATTGCCGCGTCCGTAAGAATCTGCTCTATAAAAATAACACGACCTAACCCCTCAGATGAACACAGTCAAAAATAAAATAAAAACGGTGTAAAAAACAAAAAACAAAAAAAAAACAAAACTTTTTTTTACACCGTTTTTATTTTATTTTTTTGACTGTGTTCATCTGAGGGGTTAGGTCATGAGAGCCATAGCTTTTTTTTGTTTTTGTTTTTCTGGGCGATTGTCAGTGGCTAAATAGAATTAAAATTGGGGAAGGGGATTATAAATTTAGTACTCCATGGAAGTGTTGTACTCCCTGAAGCAACAGTCAATGCAGAGGCCCGGATGATCAGAGCACGTGTCACACTGAGTGGTGGTGTCCTTCCGTATCCCCCTCCTGTGACACACACTGCACTTTTTTGGGGACCGTCCCTTCTTTCCAGTATGGGGGCCACACCTGGAAAGTGTTGGCCAGGGACGATCCGGGTGCCTCCAGTTCCCGAGGTACTCTGGCCTGTTCTTTCCCGGTCAGAAAAGATCAGGACCTTGAGGACTGCCTCATAGAACTGCAGGAATTTCCCTGTGTTGCTAGCGCTCCGGGACAGCACAAAAGAGTTGTACAAGTAACCTATAACAAGTAGACCACAACTTTTTTTTTACCATGCCCGGGTTTTGCGCATGGTGTTATATGGCTTGAGGACTTGATCAGAGAGATTAACTCCTCCCATGTACAGATTGTAGTCAACGATACAATCGGGCTTGAGGACTGTTGCCGCGGTACCTCGCACAGGGACAGGGGTGATGCTGTTACCGTGAATTGTGGACAGTACAAGGACTTCCCTCTTGTTCTTATATCTGACCAGCAACAGGTTTCCACTGGTCAGATAGTGGAAACATTTTCCATCAGCTCAAACACCCGCTTCTATGAGCTGAAAGATAGTACAATTCTTCTGCCTTGCATTAATCCCTACCATCATAGACTTGTATCTTTGCGTGTTACTCCACGTTATCATATTTTTTATATGGCCGGAAATAAAATATAAACTGATAGTCCCCCCTCCCTCTCATGGATATACAATATTTGTTATTTTATCCTTTGTTTTTTCACTCGCCATATCAAGTCCATTAAAAGACTGGCTATTATTTTAAATCTCTTTTTAGGGATTATTGCCAGTGCATTCCACAGAATATAGTTCAGGGAAGGTAATAAGCACATTTTCACTAAGGAGATCCGACCTGCCATCGAAACATATAATCTTTTCCAAACATCTATTTTCTTCCTAATTTCTTGAATTTTGGGAGTCACATTCAGCTGAACATAATCCTTAGGATTTGGGGTTATTTGAATGCCCAGATATTTAACGGGTTCGTTGCTCTTCTTAATTTCCAATGCTCCTGGTATAAAATTGTTCAGAGGATCAATTTAGACCAGTTTATCTTAGGACCGGCATGTTTACCGTACTGATTTCAGTATATAACATCCTTACCTATGATATAAAATTGTCACCAAAACCCATTTGCTTCAATGTTGTAATCAAAAAGGGCCATTCTACAGTATCAAATGCCTTTGAGGCATCTATGGTTACAATTAGGCGTTCGCCACAGTTCGTGGGTTCAAGCTGGGTGTTCACAAAGTAACGCATAATATTATCGGTTGTAGTTTTGCCCGACATGAATCCCGTCTGATCAAGTCCCGAGACCACACTTCTAAGTCTAGCTGCCAGAATCCTGTCCAGAATTTTGTTATCGGTATTAATTAGTGAAATGGGACGATATGAGTCCAGAAGGGCCGGGTCTATCCCCGGTTTTAGAATCTATTTAAATAGGGCTTCTCTCAGCCTACTGGCAGCTTCCCTGCCTTCCTCGAGTCCTCCCACATTGTCAGTAATTTGGGGGTTAATATTTCTTCATATTGAACATACACTTCAAACGGGATGCCGTCTATTCCTGGGGCCTTATTTTTTGTGATGCTCGAAGTCAAGCATCACTCTTTAAATGCCCGCAAGATTGTGGCATGCACAGGTGTACTGACGTCATCACACCTCCTGGCCACATGACCAGGTTACAATGACATCTTAGTCACGTGATCCACGGCGCACGCTAAGCGTCTGTCAATATTGCAAATGCCAGCGTCATGACCCGGGTGTTTGTCACTTGACAGGGAATCATTGTAAGGTGATGGTCACATGGTAGGATACTAGGCAACGCTAAACAATATGCTGAAAGCAGTGTGCTGGGTAATATAATCAGAAAGGAACGCCATCAACCAGTGCTCTATGCAACATGGCTAGTCTTCATTAATAGATATGCATACAGGATCAGACAGAATAAATGGGGAACTAGGGGCGGCACTGAACACATTATTAAATCTGGTCCAAATAAAAAAACAAGAAATGTATGCATATCGTTCTATATCCCAAAAAACAGACACTGAAGTGACGTATAAGGTTCCATCAACACTATAGTGATCGTGATGGATAAATGGAAGCCCAGAAAGTGACTGCCTGCCATATAGCGGCAGTAGCACTAAATAATTACAATAGATATGATGTTTCACACGTCAATGAGGCTAGCGTCACTATTGGTCAGAGATACTGGAGGCTAGAGGGCTATCAGGAAAGAGAAATTCTGAGCTAATAACAAACACTAAAAATAAATAATAATTGATGACAATTAGAGGCTAAAGATAACAAGTGAAGTCTGTTGTTCAGACCCCTCGGCGACTGGGATTTAAAGTAGATGTAGATGCACTGGGTTTCTTTCTAAAGGATCTGTCGCCTTGTCTTGGGGATGGATGTAAAATCTCAAAACCCATAGGTTTCCATTGTGACATTCATCATGTATTAGATACAGAGGTTGTTCTTTTTTATCACGTTGTTGACGTGTTCACTAATTCTCTGTCTAAACTCGCGACAACTTTTGTCAATATAGTTACGGCACTGACACAAATACACAACCCCTTTCGTTTTGCAGGTGACAAAATCCCAATACTGTAGATCAGATTAGTAACAGAGGAGGTATTATTATTGGTGACGGCAACATGCTTTGCATCCGTCTGAGAGGGTTTTTTGGGGATAAGTTAGTCACCACTCCTATTCTGTGTCTGTGGACTTTGAAACATTTCATGCAGAATAGAGTGCGGGTATTCACTCTGCGAAAACTTTTTGTATAGCTTCCTGGCTTCTGTATGAAACCCCTCAGCATCAAAGCAGTTTCTGTGAACTGTGTGATACTAGGGATCCCTCTTTTAAAGGGCCAGCGTGTGGTAGAAGGCCATTTGTTGCCATGGGTTTCCGAAACACTGTCCAATTTGTCCCCTTGTTTTCGGACTTCCGTGTTGAGGAATGTAATTGAATCAGAATGTACTTCCCACGTAAAAGAGAGAACTATATCCTTACCACTAATTGAGGTGATAAAATCCATAAACTGGTTCTTCATTCCAGTCCAGATGAGAAAGACATTGTCGATATAGCGAGTCCAAAAAAGGATTTAGTCATTCCACCAGGGATGGGAGTCGGGGAACACAGTGGTATCTTCCTACAAGCCCAGGAAGAGATTAGCATATGTAGGGACACAGGGGGGTCCGCATAGCTGCCCCCCTGAGCTGGTGGTAGTAGCGGGCATCAAAAAAGGAAAAATTAGGAGTAAGCAAAAACTAAAGCAGAGATAAAATTAATCTGTTATGTGTGGAATGGCTCTACTTAATATCGGTACTTAAGGCTATGGGGGTCGGGGCAGGATTCATACAATGGATTAGGCTACTGTATGCTTGTCCTACTGCCAGGATTCAGGTGAATGGGAAATTATCGGCCTCCTTTAGATTATATAGGGGGACTAGGCAGGGATGTCCCTTATCGCCACTGCTATTTGCAGTGGCGGTGGAACCGTTAGCTGCTGCCCTAAGAAAGGCAAGTGAGGTGAAAGGTATGGTGTATGGCACACTGACTGAAAAGGTCGCTCTCTATGCCGACGATTTATTACTATTTCTGGAGAGCTGGCGTTCATCCCTTCCTGCGGCCAGGTCGATCATTAACGATTTTGGGAAATTATCAGGCTTATCCATTAATTGGTCTAAGTCTGTGATTATGGCACTGTCTCCAAATCTAGAGATCGACTCCTGCCATACAGCAGGTTTGCAGGTGGTATCAACATTTAAATACTTAGGCATTCAAGTATCAGCGCAAATTAACGAATTTGCTAACCTTAATATACTGCCACTCCTAGATAAGTTTAGGAAAAAGGTTCAGGTGTGGTCTAAATTACCCTTGACTTTAATTGGTCGCACTAATCTTTTAAAAATGATCCCTATGCCGCAATTTTTGTATATCCTTCATAATGCACCGACTTGGATACCACTTAAAATCTTCCACACTGTTAATGCGATATTCCGTGACCTTATTTGGAAGAAAGGGATTCCACGCATAAAGCTTGCTACTTTATGTAGATCCAAGACCCAGGGAGGGTTGGGTGTCGCAGATCCCTGGACATATTACTTAGCGGCCGAATTACAACATATTAGAGGTTGGGGTGAAAGTGACACTGTTAACACAGTAGGAAGGATTGTGCAACATCTTATTGGTGGTAGATGTATAATGGCAGCTCTGGAGGACTGTACTTTTGACAAAATGGGAGGACAATATAGCCTTCTGCGTGTTATACATAAGGTATGGTGGAAAGCTAGGAATATAGCAGGAATTTGTGGATACACGAACTTTACCCCGATATGGCCGAATTATGCCTATAAGGAATTGGATAAGGTTCCGACTGCCAAGGCCTGGGACCGATATGGTCTTGACCGAATGTATAAGCTATACACAGAAAAGTCCCTTAAGAGTTTTGCAGTACTACAGCAGGAATAGGAGTTACCTAACTCTCTCTTTTACGTTTACTTACAAGTTAGACATGCTATTCAGGCGCAGGGGAAGCAGGAGGAAATAATTCCCGCTGGAAAGCATATTATGCTAGATCTTACTTCTTCTAGAGGGACGACGAAAGGGGTAATTACACTTCACTATCTGAGCCTCATGGAAGCGATCCACAAATGTCAACCGTTAAAATTGTATGACAAATGGAAGCAAGATATTCCCGGTTTGTCAGTAGAGCAGTGGAAAGATGTAGTAGAAAGTTTTCCAAATGTGGCAGTAAGCGAGGCTCATAGAGTCTCTCAACTCTTTCTATTACATAGGGTATACAGGACACCGGCTTTGCTGTTTAGAATGGGGTATCGGTCAGATGATACCTGTCCACGATGTGGAGCTCATAATGCGGACCTGGTTCACATGATGTGGAATTGCCCGAGACTTCGGCGCTACTGGATGGATGTTCGGGAATTAATCAACACTGTATATCATGTGCAGATTGATTTATCCCCTTTGGTATATATATTAGGTCATATGGGAGATATCCCCGTCACTAGTGAATCGAGGCTGGCTATCCTGAGAATATATTATACCAAGCCAGGAAGTTGATAGCTTTCCATTGGATTGCTCCTGATCCTCCACTCTTGTCGCAACTGATAAACAAACTACATATACTAGTTAAACTAGAAAGCTATGTGTATCAGAAAAGAGGGAACAATAAAAAATGTAATAAAATATGGTCTTTGTGGATAGATCATTATGATGTCTTAGTTTAATATTTTAAGTGTAACGGGAGAGTAGATTTTTGAAAATTGGGAACTTTAGAATGATGTCATTCTGCACAGTATTACTATGGTAAGCTGTAGTGAATGTATGTGAGGGTACTGTATGCTGTGATGATGGGATATGGGGAGCCCAGTGAAGGACTTACTTTTGCTTTCATGGACGTTTCGTGATCAATAAGAAGACGTGAAAGATGGTCCCTTGAACTCTAATTTATAATGTTTATTATAATGGCTGCAAGATTGGGCTGGGGAGGGTGGGATTGCGGGAGGGTCGGGGAGGGGTTTTTCCTATTGTATTGTATTGTTTACTATAAAATGCTATAAAATCAATAAAAATATTTGATTGGAAAAAAAAAATGAATCTGTTATGTGCTTCAAAATAAGTACCTTTTTTTTTAAATTATTTTTTTTAAATAGTATGTGACAGCAACCAGACCCGTCACGTGGGATTGAAATATACATATATTCCAGGTCTATACTCTCTAGTAGACCAGATGACTCAATATTCAAAGCTTTGATCTTCCTAAGAAAATCCATAGTATCATGGGTAAAGGAAGGGAGAGCTGAAACAAACTGTCGTAGTACTCCGGCAATGTAGATACCGCTGTTTTGTGTCACCGAGTCCACACCAGAAACTATGGGCCGACCTTTTACCCTTAGGATACCAGCACCGTACATGGACGGCGCAGAAATGCGGGACAGAAATCCCAGTGCAGTAAAGGTACGGCGTGCTGATCGGGCAGGTGCAGGAGCTGCGCCCGCCCGATCAGAGGCAGGGATCCGGGTGTCACCGATAGCCGGATCCCTGCACGGCACGTGCGGTATCCTCATGGGTGCCGGTATCCATGGGGTCCCCGTGCTGCTGTGAAAATATTACATGACCTAACCCCTCAGGTGAACACAGTCAAAAAAATAAAATAAAAACATTAGGTATCGCTGCGTGCATAACAACCTGCTTTTTAAAATACCACATGACCTAACCCCTCGGGTGAACACCGTAAAAAATGCACCCCAAAATAGTGCCAAATCAAACCGCCATCTCATCCCGCAAAAATTATACCCTACATAAGACAGTCGCTCAAAAAAAAAAAAAAAAAAAACTATGGCTCCCAGAATATCCAGACACTGAAACATGATTTTATTTTTTTATTCAAAAATGCTGTTATTGTGTAAAACAAATAAAAAAAAAAGTATACATATTACACTTTTTGTTTCAAAGATTATATCATTGTGTAAAAAAGTATACATATTAGGTATTGCCACGTTCGTAACGACCTGCTCTATAAAAATATCACATGACCTAAACCCCTCAGGTGAACACCGTAAAATAAAAAATAAAAAACGGTGTCAAAGCCATTTTTTGTCACCTTACATAACAAAGTGCAATAGCAAGCGATAAAAAAAAAAAGGTCATATGCACCCTAAAATAGTACCAGTCATCTCATCCCGCAAAAAATGAGACCCTACATAAGACAGTCGCCCAAAAAAATAAAAAATTAAAATATGGCTTTCAGAATATGGAGACACTGAAACATGATTTTTTTTAAATTCAAAAATGCTGTTATTGTGTAAAACAAATAAATAAAAAAAGTATACATATTCGGTATCACCGCGTCCGTAAGAACCTGCTGCATAAAAATATCACAAACTCAGATGAACACCGCAAAAGCCATTTTTTGTCCCCTTACATCACAAAAAGTGCAATAGCAAGCGATCAAAAAGTCATATGCAAAATATAAGAATGAAACTGGATCGCACATTCTCAATACTATGCTTTTATCTAATAACTGCTTCTCAGCATAATTAACATCGCTTCTACCCCTATGTTGCATACTGTACATGAGGCATTTGTATACAATTTGATCAAAAAGCATAGGCCCACTCACCACGACCAGGTTGCCTCGAGTGGGTAACCTATTCTAACTTTGGCGCGGCGACCACCGGCGCCGCAGCACCGCACCAATAGGCAGCGGGACCCAGCAGCCAAACAATGCCCCCACTGCCTGGCAAAACCACCTTGGCACTGGGCCCCACCAACACAGCACCAATGGCCGTCGCACAGCAATGCACCATGTCAACAGTTGTCAGAGCTCACCTTATCACATGCTCTCAAGAACTTCAACTGAGAGGTGGTAGGAATTTATACACCCTTAGGCCCCTTTCACACGGGGCGAGAATTCCACGCGGGTGCAATGCGCGAGGTGAACACATTGCACCCGCATTGAATCCTGACCCATTCATTTCAATGGGTCTGTGTACATAAGCGTTGTTTTTCACGCATCACTTCTGCGTGAAAATCGCAGCATGTTCTATATTCTGCGTTTTTCATGCAGCCTTGGCCCTATAGAAGTGAATGGGGCTGCGTGAAAAACGCATTGCATCCGGAAGCATTGCGTTGCGTTGCGTTTTAAACGCAAGTAACTTAGCAACAGTGAAGGGATTTCAAAGACAGGAAGTTCATTTCCTAGCGTCTGGCTGCTGGCCCTGCATGGTCAGGAGAGAAGGAGGAATTTTGGATTTCCCTTGCGGAGCAAAAGACACAATGATAAAGGCCCCAAAAGCCATGGATTTCCACCATATGATAATCCTGGTCGAGGAGAGACCATGTATCTGGGATACCAGGTCGGCAGAATATTTGGACCGCTCAAAGAAGGAGGATGCATGGCATCAAATTACAAAAAGGAACTTTTTCACACAGTTTGGGACAATACTGCAGGCCACAGTAAAGTGGACAATCTATACGCTGTCCTTCCTAGCATAGCACATGTCAAACGTTATCTTCTGTAAGATTTTATTGTGTGGTAATTGTTTTTTTCGTGTTTTTTTATTACAAGTTGATGAAGTGAAAAGTCGCTGGAGGAGCTATCGGGACCAATATCGAAAACAAATTCAGCAGCAAGGCCGCAATGAGTCCGGGGTCAGGAAAAGATCCTATTGCTTCTCCGAACAACTGATGTTCCTGCGCCCATTGATAGAGCTTCGTCTGTAAGTAAATTACAAACAATGCCGACGTACAAGTTTTTTAATACACACTGTATGTTTACTATGTGGGTAATGTAATTTGTCCCAATGTGTAAAATTAGATTTTTGTGAACTCACCTGTAAAATCTCTCTCTCGCTTAGTTCATTGGGGGACACAGGACCGTGGGTATAGCTGCTTGCTGCCACTAGGAGGTGACACTAAGCTGAAAAGTGATATGCTCTCTCCAGGCTGTAAGGGATATAGCCGGCAGGGGAGGAGTTATCACTTTTCTGCTTAGTTTCACCTCCTAGTGGCAGCAAGCAGTTATACCCACGGTCCTGTGTCCGCCAATGAACTAAGCGAGAAAGAGATTTTACAGGCGAGTTCACAAAAATCTCATTTTCTCGCTCGTATCATTGGGGGACACAGGACCGTGGGACGTCCTAAAGCAGTCCACGTGGAGGGAAACAAATCACACGCCTATGGAGAAAACGCACTCGAGGATGCGTAATCCACTGCCGCCTGCAAGACCTTGCTGCCCGGAGCAGCAGCCGCCGCCGATGCCTAGGAAGGCACCCGGTAAAACTAGATGAACATGTGCCCGGAAGACCAAGACACTGCCTTCTACAACTGGAAAGCTGATGCATGGAGGAGATGAACCCGAGAAGCACTGACCGCTGGTCGGGTGGGCTATAACTCCGCTGGGCGGTGCCCTGCCCCGGGAGCAAAATGCCCGAGCAACTGTCAATCAGATATACCTGGAAAACATCCATTTCGAGGCCCGCCAAGGTTTGACAAGGACCTCCAGGAAAAAACAGGTAAAAGTCCGTACAGCGGTAAGCGCTAGTCATGGACAAGCAAACCTCAGGAGGCCAAATCACATGGCTGATGGAGAGCTTGCTCTCTATAATGCGAGGGAGAAAGAAGAGACACCCATGTCTGTGATGACGTGGAAGGCGTCGACTACCTTCTGCAAAGAAAGAAGAAGACACTGGGCAGAGAACTGCCTTATGTTCATGACAAAAAAAATTAATGTACGTACAAGAAGGCGCCATCAACTTCGAAAAACGCCGGGTGGATGATCCCACCCGGAATGCCGCCTCCCCCACAGGTCGTTTGGACGAAGCCGGCTCCTGGCCGCAACTGTGGAAGCAAAAACAAAAATCCAGGTCCGCAGGATCCTCCTCTGGTCAAAAGAACGACCCCTAGGGAGCGGTAAATTGGTAGACCAACGCCCCTAGAGCCGTAGAGGCTTGTGGTGAGACTTCTAGCAAGAGAAACTGCTTGAGAAACCACAGAGAGGAAAAAAAAAAAAAGCCTGAGCCAGGCATGCCCAACTGCAGGCCAAAGAACCAATACCTTGGAGAAAGGTAGAAGTAAAGCCGATGTGAGCATCACCGGTGATGGGAAGCCCCATCAGTGACCATATATTGACAATGTGGCAACCCTGCCTGGAAGGGCAGAGGAGTAGGACAAAGATGAGAGAAATACTCTTGCCGGGTGGAGTGCAATTACGACATCCAACGCCCCCACCGTACCTGAGGAACCCTTGTCACGTGGAAAAAATAGAGATGGGATTCCAGAGCCGTACAACTCATGGCTACTGGTCAGCTAGACAGAAGGGGAAGGAGGTCAGCCATCCAGCTTGAGGAGGGACAGGAAAAGAAAAGGGTGTTCCGTTCCAGGAACGAAACCCCTACCAGCGGTGGCAAGGCGTGACAGACACCCGCTCTGCTCGGCGTGGGGAGACCCGTAGTCCACCCCCGGAATGAGCAGTGAAAGGAATGACCATCATCGGCTTGAGGTGACGTAGACATTACTCATATCTGAAGAGAGGTAGCACCGATGGAGTCACGGCATCAACTATTAGCACCCAAGTCCCGCTTATAACGGCAATATAGTGGTAGACGAGTGGCGCAGGGACTAAGCTACCCAGTAGAGTGCACCCGAAGGTAGGTGCTGATCAGCTATGGCAATTACGCCAGCGCAAAGCCCGAGTTGACGACAGAAGGACAACAGTTGTCAGAGCAACGGTCAATTATCGGTAGTGTAAACAAGTAAGAGGCCAGAGCTAAAGCCCATTCCCATCTAAGACTGGTGCTCTGCAGAATCTAGTGGTAATGCAATACTCCGCCTGAGGAGGAGGCCATACAAGGGAAGCCACAAGAGTAATGCTAACGCCATGCTCCAGCTGAGGAGGAGGCCACACCGTAGAGGCCACTGATTCCAGTGTTAGAAGAATCCGTCACCTGACGAAGGAGCTGTGCAGTAGGAACCCTAGTATGTAGTGGTGACGCAAACACCCCTTGTACAGTAGGACCTACAGCATGCTCCGCCAGAGTAAAACTGAGGGGGAGGCCTGAGGACATCCAGTAGAAGCCATGGTACCATGCTGTCCCAGTTAAGTAGAGCTAACCTTAAACACTCCACCTGAAAAGGGCGCTGAACAGGAGCAACCGCCGAAGCAGTGCCAGGGTAGAACAACTACCTGAGGTGGGCTGCCCCACTGCAGAGACTACAATCTGCAGCCCTAGCATGAAAACTTCCCCTGCGGAGGAGAACACGCTGTAGTAGCCACTGCAGAGTGCCAACATAACACCCTCACCTAGATAAGGAAGAGTGGTGGACAAAGAATACAGAGTATCAGTACAACATTCTGCTCGCTGGATCACCATATTCTGTGTAATGGCATGCACACTACACATAGTCAGGGACCAATACCATGACCGACCTGTACGGTGGAGGCCCATAGAGATGGGGGTCTCTAGGCCACATAAGTGTTGCTGGGTAACCCCCCTGAGAGAACAAAGGTCGACATATTTGCGCCCCCAACCAGCGCCGGAAGAAAAGAAGGATACAATATGGAAGTAGCCACAGTATCCAGTGGCAGTATCCATAAAGCACTAGATGAAGAGTACAAGGCACCAGCAGGTACCGACTGTTGCCACGGCCCACCTGTGATGGAAGCCAAGGCATGTAGTGTTGTGGTCGTAGTTGAATTATAGCATGCCAAGATGCTTAGTGATTCCCCCGTTAACGGATCACTTGTGGAAGGGGGTAATGCCACAGGAAGCATGGTGATGGCAAATGACTGATGGAATATCATCCAGTGGTAGTGCAATCCTCCAGTTAAGGAAGGGGGTAGCGCGATAGTAAGAACAGTATCCAACGGTAGTGTAATTACCCCACCTATGGAGGGGGGTAATGCCTACGGTAAGCACTGCACTAAGTGGCAGTGTAATCACTCCACCTATGAAAGGGCAACCAATGATAATGTCATAACTCCACCTATGAAAGAGGCTAATGCATACGAACAGTACTGTACCCAGTAGAAACTGCAATTCCATCCACCTACGGAAGAGGGAACGCCTATGGTTGGCACTGAGACCAGTGCTAGTGCAGTTAGTCCACCTATGGAAGGAGGTAATACATAAGGTAAGTACTGTATCCAGTAGTGCAAATGCCGCCTAAGGAAGGGGGTAATGCATACAAGTACTGCTGGATAGCATGGATGCAATCTTGGAAGATTGAACCGGATTCATGTCAGAGTCTGAATAACTGATACCCCTTCGCCCTCGGAACTAACCCCTCCAAGAAGGGAGGGTTCTGAGTGTGACCCTAGGGAGGAAGGGTGGGGGTGCGGAGGCGGAGGTGACCGAGAAGGAAATATGTCCTGATCTGGCCCGCTTGTGCACAGTTCTACCGCTCAGCATCTAGCCCATGGCAGATGCAGGCTGCGCCTGTGGCGATATATCAACCAAACTACCCAGGGGGTGGAATAGGAACTTCTACAGGTCCACTCACCGGATTGCGCAGGCGGTGCTTTTTAAACCAAACGACCCAGGAGGGTGGATTGGAAACTTTCAGAGGTCCTCCATTGGATTGCGCAAGTGGAGAATTATCAACCAAACGGCCCCAGAGGACGGATTGGGAAACTGTGGGAGATCCTCCACTGTCTGGAATAGGGAATGAGCCCAGTCTGGTACCACACATTCAGGGTGGTCCTGCGGTGATGTGGGCTGCGGGAGGCAGGACCTATATGGGTCCACCTTTTGTTTTTTAAAACCGTAATGCCCCAGCCTCAAGTGGACAGGAGGCAGGAAGAGGTTAAATTCTTCCATAGTAAGGCACAATGCCTACCGCTAGGAACCCCGGAAAGTTTGGTGCCGGCCCCAAAGAGGTGGCTGGCCAGAAAGGGTTAACCCTGCCTTGAGGACCGGGGCGGAGTTCAGCAGGCTCCTGGGGGGGCAACAGCTAGGCGGGAAGAATTCCCGCCAGAGAGATGAACCCGCTCAACCACCACCACCATACTGGGAATGAAGTTGCGACCTAGTAGGCTGCCCAGAGAGACCTAGACTGGAGTGTGAAACGCGCTCTCTTGCTCCCCCCGGCCGCGGGTACCCACCCTGTGGGCCAGGAAGAACACAGCGCAGGTCGGGAGAAAAAAAAGACAGTTTTTGCGGCACCCGGCCGAACCGAATGCCCATTCAGCCGGCCGGGGAATAGAGGGCTCGCAGGCCCCCTGGCGTGTCACCCCACGGCCCGAATAAGACTGCTGTGACGGAACTCAATACCCAAGGTATTCCGTGAGGGGCATGGCGAGTTCCTAGAAATTTTTATTTTTTGTCACAAGTTAGTGGAAAATGATGATTTTTTTTTTTTTTTTTTTTTCATACAAAGTCTCATATTCCACTAACTTGTGACAAAAAATAAAAACTTCCATGAACTCACTATGCCCATCAGCGAATACCTTGGGGTCTCTTCTTTCCAAAATGGGGTCACTTGTGGGGTAGTTATACTGCCCTGGCATTCTAGGGGCCCAAATGTGTGGTAAGGAGTTTGAAATCAAATTCTGTAAAAAATGACCAGTGAAATCCGAAAGGTGCTCTTTGGAATATGGGCCCCTTTGCCCACCTAGGCTGCAAAAAAGTGTCACACATGTGGTATCGCCGTATTCAGGAGAAGTTGGGGAATGTGTTTTGGGGTGTCATTTTACATATACCCATGCTGGGTGAGAGAAATATCTTGGCAAAAGACAACTTTTCCCATTTTTTTATACAAAGTTGGCATTTGACCAAGATATTTCTCTCACCCAGCATGGGTATATGTAAAATGACACCCCAAAACACATTCCCCAACTTCTCCCGATTACGGCGATACCAGATGTGTGACACTTTTTTGCAGCCTAGATGCGCAAAGGTGCCCAAATTCCATTTAGGAGGGCATTTTTAGACATTTGGATACCAGACTTCTTCTCACGCTTTGGGGCCCCTAGAATGCCAGGGCAATATAAATACCCCACATGTGACCCCATTTTGGAAAGAAGACACCCCAAGGTATTCAATGAGGGGCATGGCGAGTTCATAGAAATTTTTTTTTTTTGGCACAAGTTAGCGGAAATTGATATTTTTTATTTTTTTCTCACAAAGTCTCCCGTTCCGCTAACTTGGGACAAAAATTTCAATCTTTCATGGACTCAATATGCCCCTCACGGAATACCTGGGGGTGTCTTCTTTCCGAAATGGGGTCACATGTGGGGTATTTATACTGCCCTGGCATTCTAGGGGCCCTAAAGCGTGAGAAGAAGTCTGGAATATAAATGTCTAAAAAATTTTACGCATTTGGATTCCGTGAGGGGTATGGTGAGTTCATGTGAGATTTTATTTTTTGACACAAGTTAGTGGAATATGAGACTTTGTAAGAAAAAAAAAAAAAAATTCCGCTAACTTGGGCCAAAAAAATGTCTGAATGGAGCCTTACAGAGGGTGATCAATGACAGGGGGGTGATCAATGACAGGGGGGTGATCAATGACAGGGGGGTGATCAATGACAGGGGGGTGATCAATGACAGGGGGGTGATCAGAGAGTCTATATGGGGTGATCACCCCCCTGTCATTGATCACCCCCCTGTAAGGCTCCATTCAGATGTCCGTATGTGTTTTGCGGATCCGATCCATGTATCCGTGGATCCGTAAAAATCATACGGACATCTGAATGCAGCATGACAGGGGGGGGTGATCAATGACAGGGGGGGTGATCAGGGAGTCTATATGGGGTGATCACCCCCCCTGGAAGGCTCCAGGGAGACGCCTGTATGTGTTTTGCGGATCCGATCCATCTATCAGTGGATCCGTAAAAATCATGCAGACATCTGAATGGAGCTTTACAGGGGGTTGATCAATGACAGGGGTGTAATCAATGACAGGGGGGTGATCAGGGAGTCTATATGGGGTGATAACCACAGTCATTGATCACGCCCCTGTAAGGCTTCATTCAGACGTCCGTATGCGTTTTGCGGATCCGTTCCATCTATCAGTGGATCCGTAAAAATCATGCGGACATCTGAATGGAGCTTTACAGGGGGTTGATCAATGACAGGGGGGTGATCAGGGAGTCTATATGGGGTGATCAGGGGCTAATAAGGGGTTAATAAGTGACGGGGGGGGGGGGTGTAGTGTAGTGTAGTGGTGCTTGGTGGTACTTTACTGAGCTACCTGTGTCCTCTGGTGGTCGATCCAAACAAAGGGGACCACCAGAGGACCAGGTAGCAGGTATATTAGACGCTGTTATCAAAACAGCGTCTAATATACCTGTTAGGGGTTAAAAAAAACACATCTCCAGCCTGCCAGCGAACGATCGCCGCTGGCAGGCTGGAGATCAACTCTCTTACGTTCCGTTCGCGTGTGCGTGTGCGTGTGCGTGTTCGTGTGCGTGTGCGTGTGCGTGTGCGTGTTCGTGTGCGTGTTCGTGTGCGTGTTCGTGTGCGTGTGCACAGGAAGTCTCGGCTCGCGCGAGATGACGCATATATGCGTGACTCTGCGCAGGGCTGCCACCTCCGGAACGCGAATCTGCGTTAGGCGGTCCGGAGGTGGTTAAACTAGTATTATGTAAAAAAAAATAAAAAATTTTGCTGATGATAGTAATATACACAAAAATTGTTTGGAACATACTGGTTTTCAGAATGGAGGACAACCTTGAGGAGGAGGATGAACAGAGTGGTGCCTATCAGTCAAGTACCTGTGAGGAGGAGCCTCCTGCCTCGCAAGCTATGGGTGAAACTGCGGAAGGGACCAGCAGTTCCTCCACCTCTCAGCTCCCAGACTCCACTGTGCCCCCCCATCCCAGTTTGCCATTACCAGGCCGCCGGTGAAGGCAAATCCCTCCTGTCGAGGCTGGGAAAAATAGCCCAGTTATGGCAAATTTGTCTTCAGCCCAGCAGGAGGATCATTTCGATTTATTTCTCTGCAGTCTGGTGCCGTTTTTGAGGAGGCTGCCTCCAGAATGCAAGCTGAGAACCGAAGCGGCTCTCAGTATAGTTCTGGAGGCAGCCACTCCACCTAATGAGCCTTCTGAATTGTTCATCGCTTTGGAGAATTGGCGCAGCCATGGGCACATGTCTGGCCCCCAGCAAGCGCCAATTCCCCAGATGCCACAGGGGCCCCTTATATTTTACATAAAAGGTCATATGCACCCTAAAAGGTTACCAATCATCTCATCCTACAAAAAATGAGCCTCTACATAAGACAGTTGCCCAAAAGAAAATTATATATATATAGCTTTGAGAATATGGAGACACTAAAAAACGAGATTTTTGTGAAACTCACCTGTAAAATCTCTCTCGCTTAGTTCATTGGGGGACACAGGACCGTGGTATAGCTGCTTGCTGCCACTAGGAGGCGACACTAGGCTGAAAAGTGATAACTCCTCCCCTGCCGGCTATACCCCCTCCAGCCTCGGGAGAGCATATCAGTTTGTGCCCAAGCAATAGGAGTAGGAGAAAAAAAAAAGATATATCTAAAAAAAAAAAAAATAATAACATACGGTAAACAGCCAATAACTGACCAACGCCAGTCGGATCAAACCAGAACTGAGGGCCATACTGGCTCCACAACGCCAACATTTATGGCAAACAGAAATTATGGGTGCGAGCTGTGTCCCCCAATGAACTAAGGGAGAAAGATTTTACAGGCGAGTTTCACAAAAATCTTGTTTTCTCGCTCGTATCATTGGGGGGACACAGGACCGTGGGACGTCCTAAAGCAGTCCATGGGGAGGGAACAAATCACATGCCCATGGAGAAAAAACGCCCTTGAGGATGCGTAACTCACTGCCGCCTGCAAGACTTTGCTGCCTGGAGCAGTGTCCGCCGGTGCCTAGGAAGGCACCCGGTAAAAGTTGATGAACGTGTGCGTGCCCGGAAGACCAAGATACTGCCTTCCACACTGGAAAGCTACTGCATGACGGAGATGGACCCGAAAAGCGCCGACCGCTGGTCGGGTGGGCCAAGACTCGGCTGGACGGTGCCTTGCCCCGGGAGCGGAATGCCAGAGAAACTGTTGAACAGATATATCTGGAAAACATCCTTTGGAGGCCGTCGGCTTTGACAAGGACCCCAGGATAAAATTGGTAAAAGTCCGTACGGCGGTAAGCGCTAGTCATGGACAAGCAAACCTCAGAGGCCAAATCATATGGCTGATGGAGAGCGCGGTCTGTATAATGCAAGGGAGAAAGAAGAGAAAACCATTTCTGTGATGATGTGGAAGGGCGACCACCTTCTGCAAAGAAAGAGGATACTGGGCGGAGCACTGCCTTATGTTAATGATAAAAGAAAAAAAAAAGTACGTACAAGGCGGCGTATTAACTCCGAAAAAAAAACGCCAAACAGCTGGCTCCTGGCCGCAACTGTGGAAGTAGAACTATAAAGCCAAGTCCGCAGGATCCTACTCTGGCCAAGAGAATACCCCCTAGGGAACGTAATATTGGTAGACCAATGCCCTTATAGCCGTAGAGGCTTGTGGTGAGATTTCTAGTCAGAGAAGCTGCCTAAAAAACCACAGAGAAAAAAACACCTGAGCCAGGTGTGCCCCACTGCAGGCCAAAGAATCAATACCTCGAGACAAAAGGTAAAGTAAAGACGATGTGAGCATCACCGGTGATGGGAAGCCCCGTCAGTGACCATATATTAACAATGTGGCAACCCTGCCTGGAAGGGCAGATGAGTGGAACAAAGATGAGAGAAATACTTTTGCCGGGTGGAGTGCGATTACGACGTCCAACGCCTCCATCGTACCCGAGGAACCCTGGGCACGTGGAAAAAATATGGGTTTCCAGAGTCGTAAACCCATGGCTACTGGTCAGCTAGACAGAAGGAGAAGGTGATCAGTTATCCAGCTCGAGGAGAGACAGGGAAGGAAAAGAGTGTTCCGTTCCAGGGACAAAACCCCTACCAACCGTGGCAAGTCGTGACAGACACCCGCTCTACCCGTCTTGGGAAGGCTCTCAGTCCACCCCCGGAATGAGCAGTGAAAGAATGACCACCATTGGCTTGAGGTGACGTAGACATTACTGATATCTGAAGAGAGGTAGCACCGATGGCGTCACGGCATCACTAGTAGAACCCAAGTCCCGCTTAGAACGGCAATCTAGTGGTTGACGAGTGCCGAAGGGACTAAGCTACCCAGTAGAACGCGCTCGAAGGTAGGTGCTGATCAGCAATGGCAATTACGCCATCGCCACGCCAGAGTTGACGACAGAAGGACAACAGTTGTCAGAGCAACGGACCCTGATCGGTAGTGTAAACCAGAAAGAGGCCAGAACTAAAGCCCATTCCCATTTGAGACTGGCGCTCCACAGAATCTAGTGGTAATGCGATACTCCTCCTGAAGATGAGGCCATACAAGGGAAGCCACACGAGTAATGCTCACGCCATACTCCTGACGCAAACACCCCTTATGCAGTAGGAGCTACCGCATGCTCCGCCTGCGTAAAATTGAGGGGAAGGCCTGAGGACATCCAGTAGAAGTCATGGTATCATGCTGTCTCAGTTAGTAGAGCTAACCTTAAACCCAACACCTGAAAAGGGCGCTGAACAGGAGCAACCGCCGAAGTAGTGCCAGGGTAGAACCCCTACCTGGGGGGGGCTGTCCCACTACAGCGATTACGACCATCTAGCCCTAGCGTGAAGACTTCCCTGCAAAGGAGAACCCGTTGTAGTAGTCACTGCAGAGTGTCAGCATAACACCCTCACCTAGATAAGGAAGAGTGGTGGACGAAGCATCCAGAGTCAGTGGAATATTCTGCTTGCTGGATTGTGATCACAGTATTCTGTGTAATGTGACTGACCTGAACGGTGGAGGCTCATGGGGATGGGGGGTCTCTAGGACACAAGTGTTGCTGGGTGACCCCCCTGAGCGCACAAAGGTCGACATTTTTGTGTCCCCCAACCAGTGTCAGAAGAAAAGAGGGATACAATATGGGAGTATCCATAGTATCCAGTGGCAGTATCCATATGCAACTAGATGGAGAGTACCAGGCACCAGCGGGTACTGACTGTTGCCACGGACCACCTGTGAAGGAAGCCAAGGCATCTAGTGTCGTTGGCGTAGTTGAATTATAGCATGCAAAGATGCTTAGCAATTCCCCCGTTAATGGATCATTTGTAGAGGATAATGCCACAGGAAGTATGTCATGGCAAATGAGAGATGGAATAGCAACCAATGGTAGTGCAATGCCCCGGATTGGGAAGGGGGTAGCGCGATAGTCAGAACCGCAATCTACGGAAGTGTAATTACCCACCCTATGGAGGGGGGTAAGGCCTAAGGTAAGCACTGCGCTCAGTGGCAGTGCAAATCACTCCACCTATGATGGGGAGTAACATATCCAGTAAGTACTGTAACCCGAGGTTGTGCAAATACATCAACTATCGAAGGGGGTAACGCACCCAGCAGGAACTTGCATATGACGAGTTCTGTACCCGGGGGGGGGTAGTGCAATTATTCCACCCCAGTAAGGGGGTAATGCATACGTAAACACCAACGGCAGTGAAAATGCCATAATGCCACCTATACAAGAGGTTAATGCATACTGACAATACTGTGCCCAGTGGAACTGCAATTCCACCACTTACGGAACGGGGGACGCCTATGGCTGGCATTGAGACCAGTGCTAGTGCGGTCAGTCCACATAAGGAAGGAGGTAATACATAAGGTAAGTACTGTATCCAGTAGAAGTGCAAATACCGCCTAAGGAAGGGGGTAATGCATACATCAGAACCGCTGGCTAGCACAGACATAATCTTGGAAGATTTAACCGGATTCATGTCAGAGTCCGAATAACTGTCCTGCTTCGGTCCGCTCGTGCGCAGTTCCACCTCTCAGCCTCTAGCCCATGGCTGTTGCAGGCTGTGCCGGTGTTGATATAACAACCAAACTACCCCGGAGGTGGAATGGAACTCAAGGTCCGCTTACCGGATTGCGCAGACGTTCTTCTATTAACCAAACGACCCAGGAGGGTGGATTGGGAACTTCCAGAGGTCCTCCGTTGTATTGCACAGGAGGAGAAATATCAGACGACCCAGGAGGGTGGATTGGGATGTTTCAGTTGTCCTTCCCTGGCTTTGCGCAGGTGGAGCATTATCAACCAAACTGCCCGGAGGGCGGATTGGGAAGCCTTCAGATGTACTCCACTGGATTTGCGCAGTTGGAGTATTATCACCAAACGGCCTCATAGGGCGGATTGGGAATCCTTCAGATGTCCTCCACTGGATTTGCGCAGGTGGAGCACTATCAACCAACAGCCCCGGAATGCGATTGGGAGAACTGTGAGAAATCCCCCACTGTCCAGGATGGGGTACAGGTCCAGTTGTTACACCAGACAGGGTGATCCTGCGGTGATGTGGGCATGATCTGTATGGCGCATTTTTTTTTTTTTGGTGAGGACCTAGCCTCACATGGAGAAGAGGCAGGAAGGCTGAATACTGCAATATTAAGGCACATTGTGCCTGCAGATAGAAACCTAGGGTAAACAGATGCCGGCCTTAAAGAGGTGGCTGTGCAGGACGGGTTAAACTGCCCAAGGACCGGGGCGGAGCCAGCGGGCTCCCGGCGAGATTCGCAGCAGAAAGATGGACCCGCCCCCCCCCCCCCCCCCCATACCTAAGGGTGGAAGTTGCGGCCTAGAAGGCAGCAAAGCCGGGGAGCTAAGTTTATACGCAGGCCGACCGGGACTCACCGCCAGTCAGAACACAGCGTTACCTGGATCGGTGTCCGGAATGCGGCCGCCTGTGTCCACTGGCCGCGGAAGCCCACCCCGTGTGCCGGAAGAGAAAACAGTGCGGCCGGAGGGAAAAAGAAATAAAAATAAAAAAAATCGGTAGGCCCGAATAAAGCCGGGGCCTAGATTTTGCTGCGTCCAGCCGACTAGGGCATCCGTTCTGCCTGCTCTCCCTCTGGGAAACGGAGGGACCCAGAACGGCATTAGCGGGCGCCCGGGATAGATCCGCCGAGAAGGTGCAGCGCTTGGCCGACCGGGGAGCCCACCCGGTCGGTTGAAGAACGGGGGGGGGGGGGCCCGGAATGGGGCGCAGAAGGCGCCTGTTTGTTGAGAAATCCTCTTGAATGTCCCCTGTCCTGATATGTTTAGATCGGAGAGGGGTGGGAAGACAGAAACTAAGATGCCGCCGCCGTGGAATGGGATTAACCCTTTAATTGCTGAGGTGAGATGGGCGACGGGTGGAGGATTCGCTACACCCTTAAAAAGGGGGCCATGTGTGAGGGGGACAGGGAGGGACAGTAATACTCACCTGTCTTCATCTGTGCTCTTCACCCTTAGTCTTGTACCAGCAGGGCCACCCCACGACTGCTGGCACCAGGCATCAGGGGTCCGGGCAGGGAAGGTGGCCCTCTTGCTGGTGGGAAGCAGGGGAGCGAGGCTGCCCTGGTCCGCTTTGTCTTCTTGGGGGAGGCAGGGCGGTGGAACAAGAAACACCGGCCAGTCTCCCAGGGAGACAGGGACGCAAGCGTTCCTGTGCCCATCCAGGAAATCCTGTAAAAAATAACAAAAAAGATCAAAAAAGCCACCCTGCAAGCAGGGAGGTCTGCCTCCTACGAAACTGATATGCTCTCTCCAGGCTGGAGGGGGTATAGCCAGCAGGGGAGGAGTTATCACTTTTCAGCCTAGTGTCGCCTCCTAGTGGCAGCAAGCAGCTATACCACGGTCCTGTGTCCCACAATGACACGAGCGAGAAAAATAATTTGTTTTCAAAAAGGCTTTATTATACATTAAACTGAAACAAACAGTCATATTTAGTATTGTCGCGTCCGTAACAACCTGCTCTATAAAAATCGCACATGATCCAACCTGTCGGATGAACACTGAATAACAAACAATAAAAACTGCTATTTTTTTGTTACCATATGTACCCTAAAATATACCAACAAAACTGCCGCCTTATCCCGTAGTTTCCAAAATGGGGTCATTTCTTTGGAGTTTCTACTCTAGGGGTGCATCAGGGGGTCTTCAAATGTGACATGGCAGCTTAAAATTATCCCAGTGAAATCTGCTTTCAAAAAAACATATGGCTTTCATTTCCTTCTGCGCAATGCCGTGTGCCCATACAGCGGTTTATGACCACATATGGGGCGTTTCTGTAAACTACTGAATCAGGGCAATAAATATTGAGTTTTGTTTGGCTATTAACCCTTGCTTTGTTAGTGGAATTTTTTTTTTAATTAAAATGGAAAATCTGCCAAAAAAGTTAAATCTGAAATTTCATCTCCATTTTCAATTAATTCTTGTGGAACACCTAAAGGGTTAACAAGGTTTGTTAAATCAGTTTTGAATACCTTGAGGGGTGTAGTTTCTAAAATGGGGTCATTTATGGGTGGTTTCTAATATGTAAGCCTCACAAAGTGACTTCAGACCTGAACTGGTCCTTAAAAAGTGAGTTTTGGAAAGGTTCTGAAAAATTTCAAGATTTGCTTCAAAATTTCTAAGCCTTCTAACGTCGCCAGAAAGCAAAATGGCATTCACAAAATGATCCAAACATGAAGTAGACATATGGGGAATGTAAAGTAGTAACTATTTTTGGAGTTATTTCTATTATAAAAGTAGAAAAACTTAAATTTGGTAATTTTTTTTTTATAAATAAAGATGAAATTTTTTTACTCAATTTTACCACTGTCATGAAGTACAATATGTGACGAGAAAACAAACTCAGAATGGCCTGGATAAGTAAAAGTGTTTTAAAGGGAACCTGTCACCGGGATTTTGTGTATAGAGCCGAAGACATGGGCTGCTAGATGGCCGCTATCAAATCGTTTTTTTTTACACAATAAAAGCACACAGAGCTATGGGGACTGGGTATTGCGGATATGCATAGCGGCCATCTAGCAGGGTGGAGTGAGCTGTTAGCTGAAGAAAAGGGCGTTATATATATATTTTTTCCCCTTCATATATAATGTACTATTTATTTAAGCAGAGTGTGATAAAAGTACAGTTCCCATTTAAGTTCTCCAGTGTGCTCTGCTTGCTCCACATGTGACATGCAGTACATCAAGTGCTTACATAGTAAAGTACCAGTAGTAAAAATAATTACGGCATCATCCTTTAGTACAAGTGTTGCTTCTGCTTTTGTCGCTAATACAAATTTCATAAATAAAACAAAGTGTTTGGTATCTGACATTTTATGAAAACTGATCCACTGCCTAGAGGTGGTGGATCAGCAGCTTGATTTTTTTCAGTTGTATAACCCAATGTATTCCAAACATTTTATGAACACCAAATAATTTCACAATAATTTCACAATAAAAAGAACAGATTGTCAGATGAACCTGCTATTTTTGGCAGACTGGTTGACAATCTAATGTGTAGGGGGAGCTCCTGAAATAATTTGTTGGGGAAGAGAAGGATCGAGTGTGAATTTCAATACGCAATCCTTTTGTTCTCCTAGAAGATTGGCAGCACCTTTCTCCTCGGTCCACTGAAAACATACACACTTGGCTGAGGGAAGCAAATATTGTATGGGGGAGTTGGGAGACAGCTGTCGGTTAACAGGGTATACAGGTACCAAAGGCTGAGTTAGAGAGGGACAGTGACCTCAGTCCGACCTGCATGGTAGATCCATAGGCAGAGTGGCCCGGACCAGCATTACTCTCAACTCTATACAGTTGAAGCCCAAGGCAGAGCATGGAGCATTTTTAATTGTTGTGCACGATAACCATATGGGGCATGGGGTATATTGCACAATAATTGTTGGGGGAACTATTGTTTTCAGGAGGTAGTGACACCATTAGGGATGTGTTTTTCGCCCCTCCCCCTCTTTCCCATACTGAACCCCTAGCGAATCCTCCGATGGCCACATTAAGTTTTATGATATTTACCTGACCGGTGTAGTGGGCAATTGGTGACTTCGGGTCTCGTCTTCACGATGGGCTTCACACACGCGTATAAACACAGATGGGGAGTTCTCGGTGTGACTGATCAAAATAAAATAAAGAAATAAACGTGCACCATTCTGAACAGCGACTTATGTTATAAACTGATCTTATATACCATAGAATGTATATGTATTAATTCCAAAGTTACTAAATTCTTATTCTTTTCATAGGCAAGTAACACACACTGTGGAGAAATGGAACATGAAAAAATAGCAGATGCAGTAGAGCATGCTTGAACAAAGGCTTACATACAAAAGCAATAGTTAAGTAATAACTACTATGTATGTGCAAGCAGGCACACTATGAAGGCAGTGGTCACATGATACATTACGTGTCCACCGTTACTAGGTTTACATGGCTTCCCACAAAATGTTATGGGAACGGAATAAAAGAATACATAATAGGTGCTTAAAGGGCAGGGGTTTAATACGGATGACCCATCTTCAGGATAGGTCAACAATATCAGATCAGCAGTGGTCCGACTCCCAGCAGCCCCTCCAATCAGATGTTACACTGTGCGCCGTCTCGCTCGCAGCGGCGCAGTGCAATTACTTAAATGGAACAAGCACTTGCAATTACACTGCACTTACGCTGCAAGCGAGATGACGCAAGTGCTGACTCCTCTTCAAACAGCTGATCAACGGGGGTCTGATATAAAGAGTAACCAAACCTTTGATGAAAAAAAGGAATCCATAGAAAGTATATGGAATCTGTACTCATCACGCTCCAAAAGAAGAGCAGAGCCAATGAAAGCTGTAGGTGCAAAGCGCTCAGAGCAGTTTAGCTACCCTTTTATGCATGTCTATATGTATAGAGCCACTATGAAACCCTTTTGTAGGAACATAAATCTAAAGTGGTGCATCCACTCTTAGGTTTGTGCATAAATTAATTATTTTTCTAATCAAGCTATTTGTAGAAAGGTCTTTGTATCATATAGTTCCACACAGGACCAAGAGTCTCTTACCTGGCAATACCCCCCTCCACGGTGGCAGTCCCACTTGTTCTCTCAACAACTGGAGGTTCTGGACAAGCAAGAAATGGAAAAGACATATTTAAATAGATTTGTTCACAGCAGTAAATCTTCTGCTGAAAGACTAACTGCATATTTTACACCAAATGTCCACAATAAAACAAACCCTTTTATTCCAAAGTTGGTTCACCAGGTTTACACAAATTAGCTAAAGTTAAACCAGAAAATGAGGACTAAATTATAAGCCTATTCTGACAGTCACATGGACAGTTATATTAAAGGGGGATTCCAGGAAGAAGTTATCCTTATGCAAAGAATAAGGGATAACAACTATTAGCTCAGACCACTGAGAACCCCCGATCACGAGAAATGGGACCCTGTACCACTGAAATGAACTGGGCAGAGGTCAAGCATGTGCACTGCTACTCCATTCATCTCTATGGGAGTGCCAAAAACAGCCAAGTTTTGTACTCAGCACTCAGCTATGTCCATCAGCACCATAGAAAATTAGGGGCAATGTGTATGCTCTAGCGGCCGCTCCATTTCAGGGGTACACAACCCTTTTTTGTGATTAGTGGGGATTCTAGCTGTACAATTATCCCTATTCTTACCAGAATACCCCTTTAAGCACATTTTGGGACTCAATCCATGCCGCCTGTGAAACAAAATACTACATCTCAAAATGATTTTTTGCAAGGGGAATCATCCTCCTGAGGTTACATAGTGCTGTATTCTTACTTTCCAAGCTAAATTCTGGAGCACTTTCGCTTTCCTCATTTACAGGTGTAATAAGTTTCATCCTTAGACACAGTTTCCCATCAGCATTAGAGGCAGAGCCTGAATTTCCCCTGTCACTTTCCTCGGACACATCTGTCGTGACCATGGCGCTCTCTACTGTAACATCGTTGGTGGCGACATTGCTCTCAGCGGTGACATCACTGGTTGCTAGGGTGCTGTCTGGACAGTCTCCAACAACTGAAACAGCACAAATCCAATACCTCATGTAAGAACATATGACTAAGGCACAAAAATGTTCCCTCAGAAAACAAATCCATGACTTAAATTTAGAGACAATCTTGATTTGAGAAGGAAGTGTAGCAAAGACGATACAAGGCCAGGGACCTACTTTGCAGAGCCCTGTAACCAAGGACTGTACAGCAACTTACTGCAGTGTCCTACATGGACCTGTCATGCTACAGAAAGCCTCAGTGCAGCCCCAGCCTAAAGTAAAAGGCAAGCAATAAAGAAATCTGACATGACAATGTACTGCTTTATTGTAGATTAGAAGAATATTAGAAGAAGCTCCATAACCATATTAACCACCTCCGGACCGCCTAACGCAGGATCGCGTTCCGGAGGTGGCAGCCCTGCGCAGAGTCACGCATATATGCGTCATCTCGCGCGAGCCGAGACTTCCTGTGAACGCGCGCACACAGGCGCGCGCGCTCACAGGAACGGAAGGTAAGAGAGTTGATCTCCAGCCTGCCAGCGGCGATCGTTCGCTGGCAGGCTGGAGATGTGTTTTTTTTTAACCCCTAACAGGTATATTAGACGCTGTTTTGATAACAGCGTCTAATATACCTGCTACCTGGTCCTCTGGTGGT
The DNA here is from genome assembly GCF_905171765.1 of Bufo bufo. Lineage (NCBI taxonomy): Eukaryota > Metazoa > Chordata > Amphibia > Anura > Bufonidae > Bufo > Bufo bufo. The sequence goes on from NC_053389.1 coordinate 675,722,191, forward strand.
CCCCTTTGTTTGGATCGACCACCAGAGGAGACAGGTAGCTCAGTAAAGTCCCACCAAGCACCACAACACTACACTACACCCCCCCCCGTCACTTATTAACCCCTTATTAGCCCCTGATCACCCCTGATCACCCCATATAGACTCCCTGATCACCCCCCTGTCATTGATTACCCCCCTGTCATTGATCAACCCCCTGTAAAGCTCCATTCAGACGTCCGCATGATTTTTACGGATCCACTGATAGATGGATCGGATCCGCAAAACGCATCCGGACGTCTGAATAAAGCCTTACAGGGGCGTGATCAATGACTGTGGTTATCACCCCATATAGACTCCCTGATCACCCCCCTGTCATTGATTACACCCCTGTCATTGATTACCCCCCTGTAAAGCTCCATTCAGACGTCCGCATGATTTTTACGGATGCACTGATAGATGGATCCGATCCGCAAAACGCATCCGGACGTCTGAATGAAGCCTTACAGGGGCATGATCAATGACTGTGGTGATCACCCCATATAGACTCCCTGATCACCCCCCTGTAAAGCTCCATTCAGATGTCCGCATGATTTTTACGGATGCACTGATAGATGGATCCGATCCGCAAAACGCATCCGGACGTCTGAATGAAGCCTTACAGGGGCATGATCAATGACTGTGGTGATCACCCCATATAGACTCCCTGATCACCCCCCTGTAAAGCTCCATTCAGATGTCCGCATGATTTTTACGGATGCACTGATAGATGGATCCGATCCGCAAAACGCATCCGGACGTCTGAATGAAGCCTTACAGGGGCATGATCAATGACTGTGGTGATCACCCCATATAGACTCCCTGATCACCCCCCTGTAAAGCTCCATTCAGATGTCCGCATGATTTTTACGGATGCACTGATAGATGGATCCGATCCGCAAAACGCATCCGGACGTCTGAATGAAGCCTTACAGGGGCATGATCAATGACTGTGGTGATCACCCCATATAGACTCCCTGATCACCCCCCTGTAAAGCTCCATTCAGATGTCCGCATGATTTTTACGGATGCACTGATAGATGGATCCGATCCGCAAAACGCATCCGGACGTCTGAATGAAGCCTTACAGGGGCATGATCAATGACTGTGGTGATCACCCCATATAGACTCCCTGATCACCCCCCTGTAAAGCTCCATTCAGATGTCCGCATGATTTTTACGGATGCACTGATAGATGGATCGGATCCGCAAAACGCATACGGACGTCTGAATGAAGCCTTACACGGGCGTGATCAATGACTGTGGTGATCACCCCATATAGACTCCCTGATCACCCCCCTGTCATTGATCAACCCCCTGTCATTGATCACCCCCCCTGTCATTGATCACCCCCCCTGTCATTGATCACCCCCCTGTCATTGATCACCCCCCTGTCATTGATCACCCTCTGTAAGGCTCCATTCAGACATTTTTTTGGCCCAAGTTAGCGGAATTATTTTTTTTTTTTCTTACAAAGTCTCATATTCCACTAACTTGTGTCAAAAAATAAAATCTCACATGAACTCACCATACCCCTCACGGAATCCAAATGCGTAAAATTTTTTAGACATTTATATTCCAGATTTCTTCTCACGCTTTAGGGCCCCTAGAATGCCAGGGCAGTATAAATACCCCACATGTGACCCCATTTCGGAAAGAAGACACCCCCAGGTATTCCGTGAGGGGCATATTGAGTCCATGAAAGATTGAAATTTTTGTCCCAAGTTAGCGGAACGGGAGACTTTGTGAGAAAAAAATTAAAAATATCAATTTCCGCTAACTTGTGCCCAAAAATTTTTTTTTCTATGAACTCGCCATGCCCCTCATTGAATACCTTGGGGTGTCTTCTTTCCAAAATGAGGTCACATGTGGGGTATTTATACTGCCCTGGCATTCTAGGGGCCCCAAAGCGTGAGAAGAAGTCTGGTATCCAAATGTCTAAAAATGCCCTCCTAAAAGGAATTTGGGCACCTTTGCGCATCTAGGCTGCAAAAAAGTGTCACACATCTGGTATCGCCGTACTCAGGAGAAGTTGGGGAATGTGTTTTGGGGTGTCATTTTACATATACCCATGCTGGGTGAGAGAAATATCTTGGTCAAATGCCAACTTTGTATAAAAAAAATGGGAAAAGTTGTCTTTTGCCAAGATATTTCTCTCACCCAGCAAGGGTATATGTAAAATGACACCCCAAAACACATTCCCCAACTTTTCCTGAATACGGCGATACCACATGTGTGACACTTTTTTGCAGCCTAGGTGGGCAAAGGGGCCCATATTCCAAAGAGCACCTTTAGGATTTCACAGGTCATTTACCTACTTACCACACATTAGGGCCCCTGGAAAATGCCAGGGCAGTATAACTACCCCACAAGTGACCCCATTTTGGAAAGAAGACACCCCAAGGTATTCCGTGAGGGGCATGGCGAGTTCCTAGAATTTTTTATTTTTTGTCACAAGTTAGTGGAAAATGCAGATTTTTTTTTTTTTTTTTTTTTTTTTTTCATACAAAGTCTCATATTCCACTAACTTGTGACAAAAAATAAAAACTTCCATGAACTCACTATGCCCATCAGCGAATACCTTGGGGTGTCTTCTTTCCAAAATGGGGTCACTTGTGGGGTAGTTATACTGCCCTGGCATTCTAGGGGCCCAAATGTGTGGTAAGGAGTTTGAAATCAAATTCTGTAAAAAATGACCTGTGAAATCCGAAAGGTGCTCTTTGGAATATGGGCCCCTTTGCCCACCTAGGCTGCAAAAAAGTGTCACACATCTTGTATTGCCGTACTCAGGAGAAGGTGGGGAATGTGTTTTGGGGTGTCTTTTTACATATACCCATGCTGGGTGAGAGAAATATCTTGGCAAAAGACAACTTTTCCCATTTTTTTATACAAAGTTGGCATTTGACCAAGATATTTATCTCACCCAGCATGGGTATATGTAAAAAGACACCCCAAAACACATTCCTCAACTTCTTCTGAATACAGAGATACCAGATGTGTGACACTTTTTTGCAGCCTAGGTGGGCAAAGGGGCCCATATTCCAAAGAGCACCTTTCGGATTTCACTCGTCATTTTTTACAGAATTTGATTTCAAACTCCTTACCACACATTTGGGCCCCTAGAATGCCAGGGCAGTATAACTACCCCACAAGTGACCCCATTTTGGAAAGAAGAGACCCCAAGGTATTCGCTGATGGGCATAGTGAGTTCATGGAAGTTTTTATTTTTTGTCACAAGTTAGTGGAATATGAGACTTTGTATGAAAAAAAAAAAAATTAAATCATCATTTTCCACTAACTTGTGACAAAAAATTAAAAATTCTAGGAACTTGCCATGCCCCTCACGAAATACCTTGGGGTGTCTTCTTTCCAAAATGGGGTCACTTGTGGGGTAGTTATACTGCCCTGGCATTCTAGGGGCCCAAATGTGTGGTAAGGAGTTTGAAATCAAATTCTGTAAAAAATGACCAGTGAAATCCGAAAGGTGCTCTTTGGAATATGGGCCCCTTTGCCCACCTAGGCTGCAAAAAAGTGTCACACATCTTGTATTGCCGTACTCAGGAGAAGGTGGGGAATGTGTTTTGGGGTGTCTTTTTACATATACCCATGCTGGGTGAGAGAAATATCTTGGCAAAAGACAACTTTTCCCATTTTTTTATACAAAGTTGGCATTTGACCAAGATATTTATCTCACCCAGCATGGGTATATGTAAAAAGACACCCCAAAACACATTCCTCAACTTCTTCTGAATACAGAGATACCAGATGTGTGACACTTTTTTGCAGCCTAGGTGGGCAAAGGGGCCCATATTCCAAAGAGCACCTTTCGGATTTCACTCGTCATTTTTTACAGAATTTGATTTCAAACTCCTTACCACACATTTGGGCCCCTAGAATGCCAGGGCAGTATAACTACCCCACAAGTGACCCCATTTTGGAAAGAAGAGACCCCAAGGTATTTCGTGATGGGCATAGTGAGTTCATAGAAGTTTTTATTTTTTGTCACAAGTTAGTGGAATATGAGACTTTGTAAGAAAAAAAAAAAAAAATCATCATCATTTTCCGCTAACTTGTGACAAAAAATAAAAAGTTCTATGAACTCACTATGCCCATCAGCGAATACCTTAGGGTGTCTACTTTCCGAAATGGGGTCATTTGTGGGGTGTTTGTACTGTCTGGCCATTGTAGAACCTCAGGAAACATGACAGGTGCTCAGAAAGTCAGAGCTGCTTCAAAAAGCGGAAATTCACATTTTTGTACCATAGTTTGTAAACGCTATAACTTTTACCCAAACCATTTTTTTTTTACCCAAACATTTTTTTTTTATCAAAGACATGTAGAACTATAAATTTAGAGCAAAATTTCTATATGGATCTCGTTTTTTTTGCAAAATTTTACAACTGAAAGTGAAAAATGTCATTTTTTTGCAAAAAAATCGTTAAATTTCTATTAATAACAAAAAAAGTAAAAATGTCAGCAGCAATGAAATACCACCAAATGAAAGCTCTATTAGTGAGAAGAAAAGGAGGTAAAATTCATTTGGGTGGTAAGTTGCATGACCGAGCAATAAACGGTGAAAGTAGTGTAGGTCAGAAGTGTAAAAAGTGGCCTGGTCTTTCAGGGTGTTTAAGCACTGGGGGCTGAGGTGGTTAAAAGGAAAAGGTAAAGGTAAAGGCTTGACTGCATTTATACAGATCACGGAACCTGTATTGCTAGCATAACAATCTTACCGATCGGGGTACTATGCCTTCGTGGCCCCCGTTTCAACTGGCCAATCATTGGAGTTGTAACATTGCTTATTGGTTGAATTAAATCCCCTTCTTTAGGCAGCGTAAAATGGAATGGTGTTTCTAGGATAGAACGACAAACGGCAGATCAAGTATAAGTCGCAAAAGTGGTTAAAGAATAATAGTATCTGTATAAATCAACGTGATGCTGCACTATATAACATTACTACTTGTCACTGAGTGCACCCCAGAATTAATGTACCCAGATATCTATGTGCTATCAGGGCTGCAAGATACAGAATCAATGTGTATTTATCCCCAGATATGAAAAATCATCTTAAACATGGCATTCTACAGGATATGCCACACATCTGACAGAAGAGAGTTCCACCGCTGGGCCCTGCATCTAGCTCTAGAAGTCCTCCCCACCCAAATAGTCTTGGGGAATTTGATGATCTTAACAGCACAGGGCCAATCCATCAACAACTTACCACTTGAGCTTTCACAGAGACTACGTGTGGACTGTTCTGTTTTCTCTTGGAGTTCTGAATCCAGCCCATGTGCCTCATCTTCACAAGAACCAATGGATGCATCGTCAATACATTTATTAGACATTGCCGTTTTCTGAGGAGATATCACTTCTGGTTTCTTCTGTGACTCAGTAACTAGAATGTTGTCTGCATCCAGAGGACTTACCTCATCATGCTTCTCACTAACTGATTTTGTGTTTAGGTCTAGTACTGGAGCTTTAGACGGATTCTCTTTATCACTGGCAGATACAGCTTTAAGTTCTGCTGCAGGAAGTTCTAACTGTATATTCCCTCCAGATTCAGGGATATCTTTTGACAAGGGACACTTGTCTGGTGTATTCGCAGCATCTTCTACTACATTCAGGCTACATGGTTTGTTTGCCTCTTCTACGCTCAATGCACACATGACATTATCTTCTAGCTTTTCAACATGTTCTGTGTTTTTAAGTGGCTCTGGATATTTTTGGGTTAATTTTTCCATGATGCTTATGCCGCCTGAATCCTCAGCCAGGATACAATCCTGTTGTCCCTTAACCTTTTCGGTCAAATTCGACTCTTGATCTACTTGTTTAACGCATTCTGGTGTTTCAGGCACAGGCTGCTCTTCATTTTCCTTTTCTACAATGAGCTCTTCATTTTCCTTTTCTACAATGAGCTCTTCATTTTCCTTTTCTACAATGAGCTCTTCATTTTCCTTTTGAGCTACAGGCAAGTCAGCAAGATGTGAAATCTGCTGAAGAGGTGATGGGGAGTTCAATGACTTGTCACAGTCGCTAGCAGCAGGCATAATATTGTCCGTTTTCTCTTTTGCTTCACTTTGAGAGTTGTCTATCTTACAGATTTGCTTTGGCTTCTCTAAAACTTGAACAAGAGCAACTTTCTGCTCTTGTCCAGTACTCTGTTGAGCACTTGGGAGACCAACCTCTGATCCCTCAACTGCATCGGCAGACTTGTCACATTCATTGTTTTCCGTTTGTGGAGGTACATCAGAATGTAAAGGCAATATACAAGGCACAGGATTTATGTGCTTTACATCATCACATTTATTTTCTGGCATAATGGATTGCTGATCTTCGACATTCGCATAATCTGGTTTCCCTTCAAAGACTTGAGAATCTTCGATCTGATCAACCTCCATGGCTTCGGCAGGCTCGACACCATGAGAACACAGATGTTGAGTCTCTGAAAGAGCAAGTTTGAGATTGCCCTCTCCTCTCTGTTCACTTTCTGCAGCTTCATTATCATTAGGAGTTTCAGGAACTTCATCGACATCCCCAGAAAGACTATCAGCAACTGAATTCAACTTGTGATCAGACACCTCTTGATCTAAAATGCTCAAAGAGGCATCTGAATTTAAAGATGGTACCAAGAAATTCTGACTACCGGAGTCAATAGTTTGGGTTTTACAATCTTTATGGTCATTGACATCAACGTCTACAATGGCACTTTGATCACTGTTACTGGGAGCATCATCTTGGGCCAGGTCAATTGGCTGCCTATGTACAGTATCCTGGTTTTCTTGTGAAGCATCTGCTTGCAGGGAAGTCTCCTTGGTACTTGTAGAAAGATTGATTACTTGTTCTTCATCCTCTTCAATTTGTGTTGCTCCACTAACATCCTCTGCGAGTGGGGTATCAGTCTCCATAAGTTCACTTGTGGATAGCATTAAATTACAATCATCTTCTACATTTTCCTGGGATGGTCTTGGGTTTAATTCAGTGTCTTCAGATCTTACACTAGGACCTCTTGGACTTTCACAGTCCTGAGGCAAATGCAGATGTTCACTCTGCCCTCTGGAAAGAGAGTCGTCGACACTCGGCGTTGGCACAAATACATCCTGTAAAATATATACAGATCTGTGAAGTATTCTATCCTTATTAGCTACCACTGAATTATTTCCAATTGCTTCTACTTTACTGACAATGAGGATCAATGTGATGAGAAGAACTTCTCTTTCAAGACTTGTCATTTTCAAAATGTATGCATCATTATAGATCAGAGTTCAGCATCTCTGGCTAATAAAAGAGGGACCTTTAATAGATAATGCCTCACAATATATTTTTTTTATTAGAGTACATGGGCAGTTGTCATCCAATTTGGGCAATCCCTTTAAGTGTGCTTGAGGTTAACTAATAAACAATATACAAAATAATAGATTGTGAAGAATTTACCAATGTGTGAGAAGCAATCACTGCAGTTCACATATATAATACTTACATGAGAAAACTGTGGCTGTGAAGGTGCCACAAAAGATCCTGGCACGAATGCTTGAGTGTTCTGGCACACTGGTGTTGATACTTGAGGTACAGCTGAACAAGGGTCGTTTTTAGGTTTTGGAGACTCCTCCTGCGGCCCACTCTCTACCGTTTTACTTGATGGTTCAACTATTTCCATGTCTTCAACTATAATAAAAAAATCGAGAACACTATAACTAGCAAGCATATGCCACCAGAATATTATCAGTTTCCAGACAGAAACCAGTCTAACTAAAGAGTACAAGTGTGTAAGCCAAAAGCTGAAATTAGCAGCTGATTAAAGGGATTCTGTCATCAGAATTTAGGCCTATAACCTAAACATATGGCGAGGTCCCTAATAATACACCAAATCCTAAAAAGTGACCTTATCAAATGCGCCTGTGGCTCTATAATCATATAAAACAGGTTATACCTAGTGCGCACGCGCGGGATCTGGCTGAGGAGAGCGGACGTTAGAGAGGCGGTGATGAACTGAGGTAGACGGCTCTAATGAAAGGGAGGGCGGCGATTTCAATTCAAAAGGCGGCGCTGGGCACCAAAACGAGATGGCTGCAGCCGGGCACCCTGCATCATGAGACGTCCCCTTGGTCACATTTGTGACAGGTGATATAAACCTGTTTTATATGATTATAGAGCCACAGGCGCATTTGATAAGGTCACTTTAGGATTCAGTGTATTAGTAGGGACCTCGCCATATGTTTAGGTTATAGGACTAAATTCTGATGACAGAATCCCTTTAAGTATGAGGGACAGACCAGGACAGGAACATAGAAACATAGAATGCGTCGGCAGATAAGAACCATTTGGCCCATCTAGTCTGCCCAATATACTGAATACTATGAATAGCCCCTGGCCCTATCTTATATGAAGGATGGCCTTATGCCTATCCCATGCATGCTTAAACTCCTCCACTGTATTTGCAGCTACCACTTCTGCAGGAAGGCTATTCCATGCATCCACTACTCTCTCAGTAAAGTAATACTTCCTGATATTACTTTTAAACCTTTGCCCCTCTAATTTAAAACTGTGTCCTCTTGTAGCAGTTTTTCTTCTTTTAAATATTCTCTCCTCTTTTACCTTGTTGATTACCTTTATGTTAGTGGAACATTTAGCACAGAGACAGAAGATTGTTACCTTCTTTTTCCTGCTCTGTCGGTGAGCTGGGTACAATGATGGGGGTAGGCTGGATAGTATCTGGGGAAGGAGACCCTGGGTCCGAGGAAACTCTACATAAGGGGAGGAAAATATTCACATAAGTGTCTTTGTATTGTTTTGTTGCAGCATGCCCAAGCTGTAAGTAACTGAAAGTAAATTATAGGAAAGGCCAAATACTGGTAAAAACGAAGTTATAGGTATTGAAAGGTTGTATCCAGCAGCACTAGGATATTACAAATGTGATGAGAAAATGTCTGTTTATATACTTAAAGGGGTTATGCCAAATATTAACGTTATTCTCTATCCACAGGATAGGAGATAAGTAACCAATGGTGGGGTCCAACCATTGGGACCCCTGCAAACACCAAGAATGGAAGTAGTGTTCCTTATGGAGAGACAAGTCGATCATGCGCCCTGCACCACTGTCCTTTGTTAGCTCCTGCTGTGTCAAAGACTAAATGGAGTGGCAGGGTCCCTGCTTACGTTTTTGGGATTGGTGAAGGCCCAGAGGTCGGATCCCACCAATCAATTAGTTATCCCCTATCATGGGGTTCACACAAAGAATAGGGGTATAGGATGAGACTTTTCACAAAAGCCAGGCATGCAAGTATTGCTGTAGCAGCATGGTCAGCTTGATAAAGTGCACTGACAGGGCATTTAGAATTATTTCAGGCTGATAACTGCTCATGAAGCTGAAGCAAGCTGCAACCACCAATGGCCTTTGCATCCTAATATCATAATCAAAAGGAATTTGTATAAACTTGTTAAGTCTAAAAAAGACTTACCCCGAGACTTTCACAGGTGCAAGGATGGCCTGTCCTGAGAACTGCAGGAGGCGCAATGTGTCAGCTGGAGTAGACACAATCTTGCTTGCAACAGGACTGATATGAGATTCTAATTGGGTAAAAAAATTATACAGGAGTTCTTTTAATTCATAATCCTGGAATTCTAGTTTTGGCAGGTATGTTTAAAAATCCAAATTTCAGTTACTCAAGCACAAATGCTGGTGGCTTAGTAGCCTCAAACCTATTGACGGGTTCCCTTTAAAGGTGTTTTCAGGGAAAGTGCATTTTTTGAAGTGCCTCAGCGAATACAAATTGATCCACACTCCCTCCTACATATGGTTAACCACTAATCCAAACGCTGGCTGCTTTAAGCTACACCCCTCAGCCAGTGATTGACGGAGCAGGCTTTTTCAGACATTCCTGGCACGCTGATCCAGGACTAGGAGGTAAAGAGCACCGGAGACTGGACCAGTCACAATGGGAACAGTGGGGATCATTATGGCGTATTTTTTATAGTCCTTTGTGGTCCTTTTTGAAAAACAAAATGTATTTCCCTTGAATGTCAGGAGTTTTTGCTTATGAGGGACTATAACCTAAATACAGTGGTATCCAACATCTTCTCCACCAATAATAATAAGGATACCAAGGTTTATTATTTTTTTTTTTTTACCTGTGTTACTGGGCTGCCCAAATAGGTCTTCTTGACTAGAGACAAGATCTGAAGTATCCATGTCTTCCTCCTCCGGCTTTGCGCTGCACGATTCCACTTTAGTCTGAAGGTTTTGGTAACTCAGCTGCTTTTTCTCTTCAGAGTTGGGGTTTACAGTAGTGCATATTTGTTCCTCTCTTCGGTTGTTAGATAATTCCACAGAACATGCTTCCTCCTGTAGTCTGAAAATACATATTTCTTAATTTATAAAAATAAAAAAAAACACACATCTTATCGCTCCAAACATCTTCCAAACAACTGAGAAATAGTCAAGAACTGTACTTGGTCATTTCCAGCAGTCCTATAAAGAAGAAACAGAGTGGCAGGGTACTTCGTCGACCAGCCACTCCATAGGGATGGGGAATGGGACCACTCTTCTCGGGATCGGTGGCCGTCCCAGTTGTTAAACCACCATAGATCTGTTAGTTATCCCCTATCTTCTGGATAAGAAATAACTTAAAAGTTTGGCTCAACCCCTTTTAAAAGGTTTTCCCATCTCAGTCATTCATGGCTGAGATACACATCTTATGTGGTGGCCGGAGTTACGCAAACAGTCAAACGGGCCATGCTGCACTATTTCCATAGCTCAGGATGCGGGATAATATACAAAATGTATAGCATTAGCTGTGGCCTATTACATTTTATTCTACTAGGAAAAAATCATGTAAAAATACCGTTTGGAATCCTCCAGCACATGTTCTGTAACACTGTCTCCTTCCCTACTTTGAGCACCAATGTCATGGATTCCTGAAACAGATAAGAATTAAGGTTGAGATGCTACTAAATACATAAAGTTTTTTTTTTTGTTGCTAATTAAGAAGATTAATAACACTTCTGACCTGTACAAACCAGCATCTTGTAAAACATCCTTACACCGTGAAAAAGGTTTTAGACATGGGCATGTAACACCAAAAGGCCAACTGTTATGTTCACACTGACGTCATAGCTTCCTCTGTTACAGGATCCATGACGGATCTGTTATGATCTATTTTTGACATTAACAGTAATGAGTAATGATACCACAAAAATCATTTGAAAGCCACAGGGATGTGAATTCTAACCAATTTTTATATTTATTTTTCTAAGGGCATAAAAAGACAAACTGCTATTAAAATAGCTGCTAAACAAGCAGCCAATAAAAAATAAAAACCACAAGCCATTTGGATATAATGATTTTCATGCACCTCAATGTAATCCAGAGAGCAACAAAGGCAAAACGTAAAAATATGAGCAGTAAATAAAATACATAACAGGAGGCAGTGTCTGTTTTGTGACTTTTCTTTCACACGGTGTTGTTGCAATGCACCTTCCAAGTGGACGTATCCTTAAATGTAATATCACTCATGTGGTGTACACTCATGAATAGATATACTGCCATTCACAGTATATAGGGTGTACCACTTGATCACTTATAAGGAGGACCTCTAAACTTTTATGGGGCGTTTGTGATCCAGACATGAAAAATTAGGCGACGCCCTAATTTTTGGTATATACGGTACACAAGGGAAATACATTTTATTTTCAGAAAATCTGTATCAAAAAAGGTGAATAAACTAAAAGCAGGGGAAGGGGTCATTAGACAAATCAGCCACAAAACCTAAATTACTACTAGTTTTACTAGCGTTTCCCCTTGCTTCATCTAATAGTAATCATTGTTCCTATACTAATTCTTGCACATTTTCTGCTAATGTGCAGGGACAATGATGCTATTATTGTAATATACGTTAATTACTGAAATCACAGGCAGGGAACTTCGCCACTTCTGAGCTACAGTATTTTTCTAATAGAAAATAATAATAATAATAATAATAATAATAATAAGTAACTAAGTATATTACAAACATAGTCAGCATCACTACCCCTTAAAAAAAAAAAAAAGAAGACAATCCTTCATAACATTAGACTGCTACTTTGAAGGGATACGGGGAACACTGTGTTTATACTATGATTATTGGTATGCTCATGAGCAGAATATTTGATGCTGCTATTTCTGCATTTTTGAAGTTGGATTGTACCACAATGCTTGACAAAACACAATTTTTTGATGTTTATGTCCGGAGGCCAGTCTTGTATGTCCATGCAGGACATTCACGTTTCTCTGAACAGTAGTCGGAAGTACGGTAACTGGCTTCTATTGGCACCACCACTCAAGGACAAGATTACAAGATTAACCCCTTCCCGACTGCAATCCGTTTATATACGTGATATTTGCACATGCCCCGTGCAGCTACCACGTGTATAAACGTCAAGCCAGCTCTTTAATCCAAGCGCTGCAAAGCGCTTGGATTAAAGCTTCTGCCCCTGTTCTGCTGCTGTCACGGACAGCATACAGTTCAGTAATGCCGGCAAGGGACCAATCAGAGTGGCCCCTTGCCGGCAATCGATCAGATTGGTTAGTCTGTGCAGACTAACCAATCGGATCGCGGCAGTGAAAAAATGCCGGTTTCAGGCTCTGATCTGCGCTCAGCAGATCAAAGCCTGAAATCAGGTAGTGTCCTCGTGCCTCCCGATCTGTGCCCCCTTCCTGTGCGCCTCCAAGCCCCCCCCTTGTGTCCGCCTGCCCCTGAAGCAGTTTCCCCCGCTCATCTCCATATTCATGCAGCCTGCCCTGATGCGGTCCGCCCCCTCCCCGCCCCATACATTCCTCCTGCCCCCATTTGTGCTGCCTCAGCCTCCCTCAATGCTGGCGGTGCGATGCCGCGGGGCTCCCTCTCCACCATCTGGGCTGCCGCACTGTGATGGCAGCGCCTGATGGTTGCCATGGCAACCGGACGCTTTGCAAAAGCGTCCAGTGTTGCCACCTACAGCGCATCTGATAGTATTATACTTTGCAATGCAAGAGCATTGCAATGTATAGTACAGCCATCAGCCCCACTGGATCTTCAAGATCCAAGAGGGACTTGATTAAAAAAAAAAAAGTGAAAATAATAAAAGTAAAAATAAATAAAAATGTCAAAAAAAAAAATTGCCTTTTCCTATAAAAAAAATTAAAAAAACAAAACAAAACAAAAAAAAACAACACATTAGGTATCACTGCGTCCGTAACGACCGGCTCTATAAATATATCACATGATAGACCCCGTCCGATAAACACCATTAAAAAAAAAAATTATAATATATATTATATATATATATTTAAAAAAAGCCATTTTTGTCACCTTACATCACAAAAAGTGCAGCACCAAGCGATGAAAAAGGTGTATATCAAACAAAATGGTACCAATAAAACAGTCACCTCATCCCGCAAAAAATGAGACCCTACACAAGAAAAATCGCTCAAAAAAAAAAAAAACTATAGTTCTTAGAACATTGAGACACTAAAACATATTTTTTTATTTCAAATATGCTATTATTGTGTTAAACTGAAATTAAAAAAAAATGTGTACATATTAGGTATCGCCGCATCCGTGATAACCTGCTCGATAAAAATATCACATGACCTAACCCCTCAGATGAACACCGTAAAAAAAAAAAAAAAGCCATTTTTGTCACCTTACATCACAAAAAGTGCAACAGCAAGCGATCAAAAAGGCTTATGACCCACAAAATAGTACCAATCAAACCGTCACCTCATGCCGCAAAAAATACCCTATTTAAGACAATCGCCCAAAAAATAAAAAAGCTATGGCTCTCAGACTATGGAGACACCAAAAAATTTTTGGGGTTTCAGAAATGCCATTGTGTAAAACATAAATAAGAAAAAGTATACATATTAGGTATTGCCACGTCCGTAACGATCTGCTCTATAAAACTGTCACATGACCTAACTCCTCAGATAAACGCTGTAAAAATAAATAAATACTGTTCCAAAACATCCAATTTTTTGGTCACCTTGTCCCATAAAGTGTAATAATGAATGATCAAAAAATCCGATGTACCCAAAAATGGTACCAATAAAACCAACTCTTTCTGCAAAAAAACGAGCCCCTGCACAAGACGATCGGCAGAAAAATAAAACACATATGGCGTTCAGAAAATGGACACAGAAAAACATACGGTAATTTATTTTTCAAAAATGCTTTATTATGTAAAACTGAAACAAAGTAAACATATTTTATATCATTGCGTTCATAACAACCTGCTCTATAAAAATAGCACATGATCTTCCCTGTCAGATGAATCTTGTAAAAAAAATTTTAAAAAAATTAAAAAAAAAGGGCCAAAACAGCCATTTTCAGTTACCTTGCCTCACAAAAAACTTAATATAGAGCAATTAAAAATCATATGTACCCCAAAATAGTACCAATAAAACTGGCACCTTATCCCCTAGTTTCCAAAATAGGGTCACTTTTTGGGAGTTTCTACTGTATGGGTGCATCAGGGGGGCTTTAAAGGGACACTGACAGGCCTTCTGAGCATAATTAGCTCTTTATATGCCCCCCTAGGTCTTATAATAAGTTCCTAATTCATATAAGTATTATCCCTGTGCGCATTATAAAACGTTAAAATGAATCTTTATAATCACCTCTCCTTTCTGCCCAAGGGGCGTTCTTTGTGGCGCATTTGTGCCCAGCCGCATCCCAACTGCCGGATCCTTAGACACGCCCATCTAATTAGTATTCAATTGCCGCAATGTGATCCCGGCGAGCGAGGGTGCAGGGCGCATGATCTCCGAATGTCGGGGACTGGAAAATACCGCCCAGCGAAGTGAATACTAATGAGATGGGCGTGTCTAAGGATCCGGCAGTTGGGACGCGGCTGGGCACAAATGCGGCACAAAGAACGCCCCTTGGGCAGAAAGGAGAGGTGATTATAAAGATTATTTTTAACGTTTTATAATGCGCACAGGGATAATACTTATATGAATTGGGAACTTATTATAAGACCTAGGGGGGCATATAAAGAGCTAATTATGCTCAGAAGGCCTGTCAGTGTCCCTTTAAATGGGACATGGCATCTAAAACCAGTCCAGCAAAATCTGCCTTCCAAAAACAATACGGCGTTCCTTTCCTTCTGTGCCCTGCCGTGCGCCCTTACATCAGTTTACGACATGTGGAGTGTTTCTGTAAACCGCAGAATCAGGGTAATAAATATTGAGTTTTGTTTGGCTGTTAACCCTCAATGTGTTAAAGAAAAAAAATTTAATAAAATGGAAAATATGCCAAAAAAGTGAAATTTAGAAATTTCATCTCCATTTTCCTTTAATTCTTGTGGCACACCTAAAGGGTTAACAAAGTTTGCAAAATCAGTTTTGAGTAACTTGAGGGGTGTAGTTTCTACAATGGGGTCAATTATGGGGGGGTTCCACTTTGTAAGCCCCACAAAGTGACTTTAGACCTGAACTGGTCCTTAAAAAGTGGGTTTTGGAAATTTTCTTAAAAATTTTAAGAATTGCTTCTAACGGCCTAAAAAAATAAAATGACATTTCCAAAATGATGCCAACATAAAGTAGACATACAGTAGGTGAACCCGATTTTGTGTCAATCTCGCTCTCTTTCTCGGCGAGATTGAGCACCTACGAGCCCCATCGCGGGAGCCAGCGCCGAGCTGGCTTGCCGCGATGGAGACAGAGCCGTCATAGAAGCGACGGGAGATCCGACTTGGATTCCCGCCAATTCTACACGTGTGCGGCGTTTGTTATGAATCCTGAGGGGGAAGTCCCCGCCGGATTTTAAATAAAAATCCGGCATGGGTCCCCCCCTCAGGAGCATACCGGGCCCTTAGGTCTGTTATGGGTTGTAAGGAGAGCCCCCCCTACGCCGAAAAAAACGGCGTAGGGGGTCCCCCTACAATCCATACCAGACCCGTATCCAAAGCACGCTACCCGGCCAGCCAGGAAGGGAGTGGGGACGAGCGAGCGCCCCCCCCCCCCCCCCCCCCCCTCCTGAGCCGTACCAGGCTGCATGCCCTCAACATGGGGGGGTTGGGTGCTCTGGGGCAGGGGGCGCACTGCGGCCCCCCCACCTCAGAGCACCCTGTCCCCATGTTGATGAGGACAGGGCCCCTTCCCGACAACCCTGGCCGTTGGTTGTCGGGGTATGCGGGCGGGAGGCTTATCGGAATCTGGGAGCCCCCTTTAATAAGGGGGCCCCCAGATACCGGCCCCCCACCCTAAGTGAATGAGTATGGGGTACATCGTACCCCTACCCATTCACCTGCAAGAAAAGTGGTAAAAACACAAATAAACCACACAGTGTATTAAAATATTTTATTTTTCTGCTCCGGAGGCCGCCCCCTGTCTTCTTTATTAGCTCTTTTACCAGGGGGGGCTCTTCTTCTTCCGCTATCCCGACGGGTCTTCTCCGCTATCCGGGGGGTCTTCTCAACTCTCCGGGGTTCTCCTTCTGTCTTCTCCGCTATCCGGGGGGTCTTCTCAACTCTCCGGGGTTCTCCTTCTGTCTTCTCCGCTATCCGGGGGGTCTTCTCAACTCTCCGGGGTTCTCCTTCTGTCTTCTCCGCTATCCGGGGGGTCTTCTCAACTCTCCGGGGTTCTCCTTCTGTCTTCGCCGCTCTCCGTTGTTGACTCGGCGCACCCCGGTTCTTCGTCTCGCGAGACTCGGCGCACCCCGGTTCTTCGTCTCGCGAGACGAAGAACCGGGGTGCGCCGAGTCAACAACGGAGAGCGGCGAAGACAGAAGGAGAACCCCGGAGAGTTGAGAAGACCCCCCGGATAGCGGAGAAGACAGAAGGAGAACCCCGGAGAGTTGAGAAGACCCCCCGGATAGCGGAGAAGACCCGTCGGGATAGCGGAAGAAGAAGAGCCCCCCCTGGTAAAAGAGCTAATAAAGAAGACAGGGGGCGGCCTCCGGAGCAGAAAAATAAAATATTTTAATACACTGTGTGGTTTATTTGTGTTTTTACCACTTTTCTTGCAGGTGAATGGGTAGGGGTACGATGTACCCCATACTCATTCACTTAGGGTGGGGGGCCGGTATCTGGGGGCCCCCTTATTAAAGGGGGCTCCCAGATTCCGATAAGCCTCCCGCCCGCATACCCCGACAACCAACGGCCAGGGTTGTCGGGAAGGGGCCCTGTCCTCATCAACATGGGGACAGGGTGCTCTGAGGTGGGGGGGCCGCAGTGCGCCCCCTGCCCCAGAGCACCCAACCCCCCCATGTTGAGGGCATGCAGCCTGGTACGGCTCAGGAGGGGGGGGGGGCGCTCGCTCGTCCCCACTCCCTTCCTGGCTGGCCGGGTAGCGTGCTTTGGATACGGGTCTGGTATGGATTGTAGGGGGACCCCCTACGCCGTTTTTTTCGGCGTAGGGGGGGCTCTCCTTACAACCCATAACAGACCTAAGGGCCCGGTATGCTCCTGAGGGGGGGACCCATGCAGGATTTTTATTTAAAATCCAGCGGGGACTTCCCCCTCAGGATTAATAACAAACGCCGCACACGTGTAGAATTGGCGGGAATCCAAGTCGGATCTCCCGTCGCTTCTATGACACGCTTGCTGGGATGTGCTGTCACTATTCCAGTGAGTGCGAGATCTCGGCACCATGTCGCCGAGTATCAGCGCGACGCTGTCGTGCTAAAAGCACAATATCACAAACACCTACTGTATGGGAAATGTTAAGTAATAAATATTTTATTAGGTATAACTTTCTGTTTTAGAAGCATAGAAATTGAAATTTTGAAAATTGTGCATTTTGAAAATTTTTGGGTAAATTTGGGATTTTTTCATAAATAAAAGGTGAAATATATTGACTCAAATCTATGACTATCATGAAGTACAATATGTCACGAGAAAATAATCTCAGAATGGCTTTGATAAATAAAAGTGTTCCAAAGCAATTACCACATAAAGTGACGCATGTCAGATTTGTAAATTTTGACCTGGACACTGGGGCATCAATGACCCTTGGTCATGAAAGGGTTAAAGAGAGCTCCTCCATACCTGTTTGGTTACATTCTTGTGTCTGAGGTTCAGAGTTTGTTACATCTTCCATTCCAGCACCTTCCTTTGTACTTTGGCCTGCAAGATCTTGGCTCTGGGATAATTCCAGCACTCCAAATGCCAGCTGTGAGGTTCCAGAATCTGAAAACGATGCAAACAGTGTGTGAGACAAGTATGACTTTTTTGAAAAAAAAAACACTTTAACATGGATGTGTTGGCCATTAAAAATTCCATCTAAATCAACATGTGAAACACTTGGGCCTTTAAAAGGGTTTTCCAGTTTTATCTTAACCACTATACAGTAGTACCTCAAGTTATAATATTAATTGGTTCCGGGACACCCATTATAAGTTGAAACCAACTTCAGACCATAAGTCTATGGAAAACCAGTAACTGATTCCAAAGCCCCCAAAAATGTCAACTCGAAATAAGGAAGAAAATAGTCTGATAAAAAGATCTTTCGCTCAAAGATCGTTTGTGAAATAAAGAACATTCCCAAAAGGATCTTTCCTCCATCTCCCCCGCCAATCTAATCTTTACAATAGGTCATCAGTATATTTGGCCAAACAACCCCTTTAAGAACTGCTCAGGCAAGATGACTACCCCTATAGTCATGTTCAGGAAATACAATAAAAAAAGAATCTAGTTATAAAATAAAAAACTGATTAAAAAAAAAAAAAAAAAAAGGGATGTGTCACTATCTGCTTTTAAACTGGCAGAAAAAAAAAAAAAGCTACCGCCTCCCATCTACAGAAGTAAACCCAAGGATCATTGCTTAAATGATTGAACTTAGCATGCTGCATATTAAAGAGCACATTTTAATGAACTAACCCCTTAGGCCCCTTGCAGACAAGCATGTCCGGATTAGGTCCGGATGCGTTGCATATGCGATCAGGGAAAATCATGCGAGTAGGTACGCAATTGCAGTCAGTTTTGACTGTGGTGGCATTCGGATGTTCAGTTTTTATCGCGCGGGTGCAATGAGTTTTGCACGCGTGTGATAAAAGAAAAAACTGACTGTGGGACCCAGACCCGAACCCGGACTTCACTGGAGTTCGGGTTTGGGTTAGGTGTTCTGTATATTTTATTATTTTCCCTTATAACATGGTTATAAAGGGAAAAACAAGATTTTTGTGAAACTCACCTGTAAAATCTCTTTCTCGTGTAGTTCATTGGGGGACACAGGACCGTGGGTATAGCTTGCTGCTGCCACTAGGAGGCGACACTAGGCTGAAAAAAAGACTTAGCTCCTCCCCTGCAGGCTATACCCCCTCCAGCCTGGAGAGAGCATGTCAGTTTGTGCTCAAGCAGTAGGAGCAGTAGAAAACATGTGCCAAGTAAAAGAGAATGCAACAAACGCTAGCGGAAGCAAGCCCGCTTAACACGCGACCGGCAACCAGACATCGCTATCAACAATAATAAATACTGGGTGGGTGCTGTGTCCCCCAATGAACTACGCGAGAAAGATTTTACAGGTGAGTTTCACAAAATTCTCGTTTTCTCGCTGGTATCATTGGGGGACACAGGACCGTGGGACGTCCTAAAGCAGTCCACGGGGAGGGAAAAAAATATATATATACGCCCATGGAAATAGCACTCTCGAGAATGCTTAATGCACTACTGCCTGAGAGACCAGGCGGCCCGGAGCAGCACTGGCGATGCCTAGGAAGCACCTGGCAAAAAAAACTTGGTGAACGTGTGCCAGGAAGACCAAGGTGCTGTCTTATACAACCGCAAAGCTGATGCAGGGTGAAACATGTATCTCACGAAGAGCTGACCGCTGGTCAGATGTCCCGAACTCCACTGGGCGGTGCCTTGCCCCGGGAGCGGAATGCCTAAGCAGCCACCAACGGATCCACCTGGAACACCCCTTGGAGACCATCGAGCCCTTCCAAGGACCTCCAGGAATGACCAGGTAGAAATCCGCACGGCGGAAAGAGCTAGTCATGGACAAGCAAACCTCCGTACTCTAATTCATTCTGATGGAGAGCTCACTCTCTCGAGTGCGAGGGAGAAGGAAAAACAAGGGAAAACAATGTCCTGTCGACGTGGAAGGCGGAGACTACCTTCAGCAAAAAAGAAGGTAATGGGCGGAGCACTGCCTTATGCGAGTACCTGACAAGAAAAACGTACTTACAAGAAAGGCGCTCCCAAAACCCAAATTTGTTGGGTGGAAAAGCCCGCCCCCAGGAATGCCACCTTCCCAGAAATAAAAAGAGGGGAAGAAGATTTGCAGAGAGGGGTCATGTTCCCCAATGAAATGCCACCAACGACCCATCGGTCACCTGGGCGAAACCAGGTACCTGGCCCTAACTCTGGATGCAGAATCAAAATCCCAGACCACAGGATATACCTCTGCAAGAGACGCTCCACAGAAGCGGTCGATTGGCAGACCGATGCCCCAGAGCCGAAGAGCTGGTTGATAACCCATAGAGAAAAATGTCTGAATCAGACACGCCCCACCGCAGGCCAAGGAACCAATACATGTGAGATAGGTAGAGTAAAGCCGGTGCGAGAACCACCGACGGTGAGGAGGGCCGTCAGTGACCATATATTGACAGCGTGGCAATGCCGCTTGACTAAAATTTCGACCTGGCCAAGATAAGAGAAATACCCCTGCTGGATGGAGAGCGATGACGACGTCCAATGCCCCACCCGTACCAGAGAACACTGGTCAGATAGGAAAAAAATTATATGGGGAGTCCAGAGCAGTGCCACGCATGGCTACTGGTCAGGTAGATAGAAGGGAGAGACAAGCAACCAGCAGCTTGAGGAGGAAGAAGAAATAGAAGAGATGTTCCGTTCCAGGAACGAAACGTCCATCAGCGGTGGTAAGGCATGACAGGAAAAGGTAGGATCACCATCGGACTGACATTACTCATGCCATAAGAGAGATAATTTTAGATACAGGTAGCACTCCCAGGATCAATAGGAAGGATTCACCTGTAGAAGGAGGGTGTGGAGGAGTCACAGTCCACCAGCCGGGACCGGAACAAAAACCCTGTGTCAATGCAGATGAGGGGAAGGTGGTAACGTAGGAGCCACCAAGGCTTGCGGGGTGGCCGTGAACCCGGAGCCAGAGATGGAAGGAAAGAAAAAAAAAAAAAAAAAAAAGTCAGGGCAAAGCTCATTCCCCATCTGGGACTGGCACTATACAGAAGAAGCCACAGAATGATAGTGGCGGTGCCATCCTCCGCCTAAGAAGGAACCCATGCAAGGGGAACCACAAGTGTATTGCTAGCATCATATTCCAGCTGAGGAGGGGGCCACACGGCAGAAGCCACCGAATGCGGCGCTAGAAGAATCCGCCACCAAACAAAAGGAGCTGTGGAGGAAGAACCCTAGTATGTCGTGACAACGTAAAGACCCCTCGTGTCATTGTAGTCACAGCATGTCCCGTCAATGCTGAGGGGAAGGTCTGAGGACTTGCAGTATAAGTCATGAAACCCTACAGCCCCACTGAAGTAGAGCTAGCCTAAAACATCCCACCGGACAAGGGCGCCGAACAGGAGCAACCGCCAAGCTAGCGTCAGGGAAGAACCTCTACCCGGGAAGAACCTCTACCTGAGGGGGGACGCCCCACTGCAACAGCACCAGCGTAAAAAGGTGCACATGCGGAGGAGAACACACTGTAAAACTTAAACCAGAGTGTCAGCATAACCACTTTCCCAGATAAGGAGGAGTGGAGCTAGAGAATACACAGAGTCAGTGCGACCCTCGACTCGCTGGAGCAGATTCACAATATTATGTGCAATGGCGTACACCCTTCACCTTGCTGAGAACAAATACCATGACCAAATGAGATGTGGGTCTCTAGGATACTGAAGTGTTGCCGGGTAACTCCCTGAGAGGACAGAGGGTGACATATTCAAGCCCCAAACCAGTATCGGCAAGAAAAAGGGCCACAACGGGGAACTAGCCACGGTATCCACTGTGGGCATCCATAGTTACCAGATGAATAGTCCAGGGCCCAAAAAAAGCTAAGGCAACTAGAACCCTGGCACAGTGGAGGTGCAGCATCTCAAGATGCTTAGTTATCCACCCGTTAGCTATCACTAACGAAAGGGTAAAATAACAGTAAGCATGGAGATGTCGATGTGACTGAAGAATAACCTCCAGTGGTAGTGCAATATTCCGCTTAAGGAAGGGGGTAGCGCAACAGTCAGAACCGTATCCAATGATACTGGAAGTACCCCATCGATGGAGTTTGACAATGCGTACGTTGAGCACTGCCTCAGTGGTAGTGCAAAAGTTCCGCCCTAAAGCGGGAAAAACACATACGGCAAGAACTGTATCCCGAGGAAGTGTAGGCACCCCACCTAATGAAAGGGGTAATGCATACTGCAGGAACTGAATAATAAGAGATTATGCCACTTAAGGAAAAGGGTATGCATATCGCGAGTCCTATATCCGGTGATAGTGCAATTACCCCACCTAGAGAGGGGTAATGCATACGGGAAACACTGTGCCATAACGCCACCTATGGAAGAGGCTAATGCATATGGTAAGTATTGTACCCATGGAAATGCAATTCTGCAACCTACAGAAGGGGGAACGCCTACCGCCGGCGCTGAAGCCCGTGCTAGCGCAGTTAGTCCACCTATGGAAGGAGGTAATGTCTAAGGCAAGTACTGTATCCAGTAAATAGTGCAAATACTCCGCCTAAGGAAGGGAGCAATGCATACGACAAATACTGCTGCCTACCGTGAACGCAAACTTGGAAGATTGCGCTAGGCAATGACAGAGTCCGAATCAGTGATCCCCCCCTTCCTCGGACAGAACCTCTCCAGGGAGGAAGGGTGCGTCTGAGCGTGACCCTGGGGAGGAAGGTTGGGGGTGTGGGAGTGACAGAGGAGGAAATACGTCCTGCTCTGGTCCGCTTGTGTGCAATCTTGACTCTCAGAGTCTTGTCCATGGCAGCCGCAGACTGCCCTGGTGGGATTTATCATCCAAATTACCCAGGGGAGGGGAATGGGAACTTCCAGAGGTTCACTCACCAGACTGCGTAGGCAGTGTCTTATCAACCAAACGACCCCGGAGGGTGGATTGGGAAGGTTCAGTGGTCCTCCGCTGGATTGCGCAGGTAGTGCTTATCAACCAAGCGACCCCGGAGGGTGGATTGGGAAGGTTCAGTGGTCCTCCGCTGGATTGCGCAGGTAGTGCTTATCAACCAAGCGACCCCGGAGGGTGATTGGGAAGGTCTGGGGGTCCACCATTGGATTGCGCCGGAGGGGCTTATCAACCAAACGACCCCTGAGGGTGATTGGGAAGGTCCGGAATGCTCCACTGGAGTGCGCAGGCGGAGCTTATCAACCACACGACCTCGGAGGGTGAGTGGGAAGTCCTAAGCAGTCTGTGCTCATCAATCAAGCAACTCAGGATGGTGGATTGGGAAACCACAGAGGTCCTCCTCTATCCGGGATGCACTTTAGTTTTTATTTTATTTATTTATTTTAAAATGGATGCCCAGCCTCAAGTGGGCAAGAGGCAGGGAGGGGTTAAAATGTGCAGCAATAAAACCCCTTGCACCGCAGATAGTATAATCTGTGCCAGCCTCAAGGCGGTGGCTGGCCAGTAAGGGTTAACCTCCTGGAGGACCGGGGGCAGGGCTCAGCGAGCTACTGGGGGAGGGCGAGACTAGGCAGGAAGGATTTGCGTCAGACCGTGCACCTAGTAGGAGCATGGCTGACCGGGATGTCACTGCCGGCTGGCCGGAGTACAGAGCGAATTGGAGCTGCTGGGACCGGAAACGGAAGGGAGGTAGGCTCAAGTGAAGCCAGGGTCCAGTCATCCTGTGCAGGCTTTAACCCTTCTGGAGCGGCGCGCACGGCGCCTGCTGCCTAGAAGGGTGGATAATAGCTCTGGGGAGCGGGAAGCCTCCTCCGCTTTCCTCCCTGCATGACCGCTGGCAGTAAAGGTCCGGACCGCAGCAGCGCGGTGGCGCCAGCCAAGGCGACCCCTTGGCTGGCGGGAAGCAGGGGAGCGAGGCTGCCCTGGTCCTCCTTTTTCTTCTGTGGGGAGGTAAGGTGAATTTTTCTCACCGGTCTTGCTCCCTGGGATAACAGAGAGGCTGGGCAACTTTGTTTCCCAACCTAAAAGGAAAAATAAAAGAATCAACTAAGAAAGCTGCCCTGCATAAAACAGGGAGGTCTGCCTCCTACGACACTAAGCTAAAAACTGACATGCTCTCTCCAGGCTGGAGGGGGTATAGCCTGCAGGAGAGGAGCTCTTTTTTCAGCCTAGTGTCGCCTCCTAGTGGAAGCAGCAAGCTATACCCACGGTCCAGTGTCCCCCAATGATACCAGCGAGAATTAATAGCATTCTAAATACAGAATGCTTAGTAAAATGTAGATTGAGGTATTTAAAAAATAAAATAATATAAGAACTTACCTTATCCAATTGATCGCGTAGCCGGCATCCTCTTCTTGCTTCTTCTTTCAGGACCTGCAAAAGGACCTTCAGTGATGTAATCGCGCAGCGCAGGTCCTGCTGAATGAAGATAGAAATCTTCATTCAGCAGGACCTGCACCGACGTCACAGAGCTCACCACGTGGTGAGTGCGATTATGTCACCGAAGGTCCTTTTCCAGCCAGGTCCTGCAAGAAGAAGAAAGAAGACAAGCCCGGCTGCGCGATCAAGTGGATGAGGGGAGTTCCTTTTTTTTTTTTTTAACCTCACAAATGGACCTTTTACTTAGCATTCTGAATTAAAGAATGCTATTATTTTCCATTATAACCATGTTATAATGGAAAAATAATAAAGTAAATGGGGTCCCAGGTAACTCATCTCTCGTCTCCTTAGCAACTATGCGTGAAAAATCGCATTGCATCCGCACTTGCTTGCGGATGCTTGCGATTTTCACGCATCCCCATTCATTTCTATAGGGCCTGCGTTGCGTGAAAATCGCAGTACATAGGACATGCTGCGATTTTCACGCAACGCACAAGAGATGAGTGAAAATCACCGCTCATCTGAACAGCCCCATTTTAAGTGAATGGGTCCGGATGCAGTGTGGGTGCAATGCGTTCACCTCACACATTGCACTCGCACGGAATTCTCGCTCGTGTGAAAGGGGCCTAAGGGGAACAGCGATTTTAAGTTTTTTCATTTTTTAATCCCTGCCTTCCCAGAGCTTTTTTATTTTCCCATTTACATAGTCATGAGGGCTTATTTTTTGTGCTTTCTAATAGCACCATTTTATATGGCAAACGATGTAATGGGAAGCTGGAGAAAAAAAAATCCAAATGGTGTGGAATTGAAAAAAAGGAAAACGGACCTGTTCATTCTCTAGGACACTTCAATTACCGCAATACTACATTCGTACCATTTGTACAAATTTTCTTATGTTTTAATACTTTTAAAAAAATTAAATACAATTTTCTTAGCATCACCACATTCTAACCCTCATAATTATTTTATATCTATGTCCACATAGTTGTGTAAAGGCTGTTTTTGTGAAAAGATCTGTAGTTTTTAGTGGTGTCCGGTTTAATTTTTTCCTGTTACGCCATTCACTGTACAGGATAAATATTTTTGGGTTTTAATAGTAAAGGGGGGGGTGGGCGACTTATTTTTAGTCCTCTTAGGGGACATTGACTGAGGATATAATATTGCAAACTATGTGAGATTCACTATGTTCACCACAGGCAGGGGCTCATCAGAACCTCATTATTGCAGGCCTTGGAGCCTTCAGAAAGACTGATGGTGCCATAACAACGGAATGGTTCCCTCAATTTCAGCGCGGGAAAATCTTTCAGTCCCCGGAAGCATTCCCCGGAAAAGACCGCTCAGATGCTGTGGTCACAATTAGTCATATAAACACTTAAGATGTTATGGTCGTGTCCAGAGTTATCGGCGATCACGGACTAAGCCTTCAGGTGTCAGCTACATAAAAATGCAGCTATGGCAAGGGCTTAGCTCCTGAGTGGGTAACATCTTAAAAGTCCCGATAAGGAGATAAGGAGTAACATTTGAGCGGTGCTTTTGGTAAATCGGCCATCCAATTCAAGAAAAAAATAAATTCACATTAACTGGGGAATGAACAGAACTTCCTTCTCATCTTTTCAGCTGCAGATCAGGCTCCTTTTGCCTGATATATACTGTGCATTTGGTAGCCCATGAGACTTCCGCTGCGATTGGATTGGCCAGCACTGCTCACATGAACATTGAGGGACAATCCAAGAGCAAGGTTGGACAGATAGGTAGTGTGCATCAGGTAGTCTGAAGAGTGGTGCGGCCACATTGAATGGCAGAAGAGGAGTTTGGGAATTAGCAGATCTGCAACTAAAATGATGAAAACGAGGGAACCATGTAACTGTTCAGTTCGTCCCTCAGTTAATGCAAATTTGTTTTCTTGAACCAGAGGGTTAATTTAAATTATTGGGGGAAATGAATTCTAGTTAATTCTCCAACATGTTGCAGAATCAAACAGAGCAGAATAGCTGCATGAAATCATTTCTGCAATGATTAATTTCAATCCCATAATAATAAATTACTTGTTCCCCGTATTGTGCTCAGCAACAGTCCAAATTCATTCAGACTGCTACATAACTTCAGAGGCCTGAAACATTTAATCCACCAAGGGAAGAAAGAAAAGTGTTCTTTTGGGAAACACCTTGTTCATGTATTAAAGGGGTATTCCCACCTAGACACAGATATGCCATAAATATCCGACAGGTGCAAGTCAGAGAAGTGAAGCCTGCATCTGTCGTAAGAACAAAGCCAATGAATGAAGAAGTGTCTGCAAGTGTGTGACTCTCTCCATTCATGCTTAGTTACTTATTTTTGCAACTTCCACAGAAGTGGATGGAAAGACCTGTGCATGTGCAGCCACGTCCTCATTCATGGCTGCATTAGAGGGAGCCTCATCGCCAAGACAGGTGCAGTTCCCAGAGGTAGAATCCACAACTATTGGGCATTTATGGTATATCCTGGGAACATGCCATAACTGTCCTGAGGAGAATACCCCCTTAATTTGCCAGAAATCAAAAACCAACAGGACTTTAGAAGTCTTTAAAATTAGGATTACTGTTACTTCAAGAGATGTTTTTAAAATTAAAATTATAGTTACTTCAAGTTCTGCCGCCACAAGGGACAGGGTATTATTCTCTAACATCCCCTCCCTTTGCGCTGCGACTCCATCCTTCTTTTCATCCAATAATACAGTTAGGTCCAGAAATATTTGGACAGTGACAAGTGTTGGCATTTTAGCCATTTACCAAAACATATTCAAGAGACAGTTATATAATAAATAGGAGTTTAAAGTGCAGACTCTCAGCTTTAATTTGAGGGTAGCCACATACTAATTGGAGGAAGGGTTTAGGAATTATAGCTCTTTAATATGTAGCTGCCTCTTTTTCAAGGTACCAAAAGGTAATTGGACAATTATCTCAAAAGCTATTTAATGGGCAAATACCAGTGGGTTCACCACAAGGTGCAAACCATTAATCAGCCTAAAAAAGGGCAGATTAGACTTTGCCCAAAAAAAAAAAAAAAAAAACCATCTCAAGAAGCCAGCCCAGTCCAGTTCTGGAACAACATTCTTTGGAGAGATGAAACTAAGATAAACCTGTACCAGAATGATGGGAAGAAGAAAGTATGGAGAAGGCTTGGAATGGCTCATGATCCAAAATATACCGCATTCTCTCTAAAACATGGCGGAGGCAGTCTGATGGCATGGGCATGCATGGCTTCCAATGGCACTGGGTCACTAGTGTTTGACTATAGCCAATGTATTCCTGTCAGGAACACATCGGAGCCCTTTTGCACCAGCGTCAAGGTATCTCAGTGTGGCATGGGTTCCTACCACTAGACTACCTACGGCGTGTGAACACGGTCTCAGAGGTGCTAAGATACAACTTGCAGCTAAGCTCCCACATACCTCCATAGTGAGATCACTCAGGTAGTGGGAGAGATGAGAAGGCTGGAAGCCCCACCTATAACAGGCCATGTGACACAGGCTACCAGCGGTATGCAATGGCACAGTCTAAAACATATCAAGAGAAATAACTGAAATAAAGTGGCCTAAATGGGAGGAAATGCTCAAAAACCCCAAACACCGCGGCGAGTTTATAACCGGGGGAGCAATTCCTCCGCATGTGATCCGTTGCTAACAGCAATCCCCAGCAAATATGCATACTGTGTCACATGGCCTGTTATAGGTGGTCTTTCAGCCTTCTCATCTCTCCCACTACCTGAGTGATTTCCCTATGGAGGTATGTGGGAGCTTGGCTGTAAGTTGTATCTTAGCACCTTTCAGACCGTGTTCACACACCGTAGGTAGTCTAGTGGTAGGAACCCGTGCCACACTGAGATAACTTGACGGTGGTGCAAAAGGGCTCTGATGTGTTCCTGACAGGAATACATTGGCTAAAGTCTCAGTTCTTAACATCAGCTTGAGGGATTAGCCAGTGTTGTCAGTTGCATATCATTGTGGTGCACCTTTCGCAGTGATTTATGCATTTGTATATTCGCATCCACACATTATCCCATCTTGTGTAGGATGCTTTTGTGGTGCATGTGGTCCGCTGCCGACATCCTCCATTGTATGCATTTTTGCTAGGGATTGGCGTTAGCAACGGATCACATGCGGAGGAATTGCTCCCCCGGTTATAAACACGCCACGGTGTTTGGGGTTTTTGAGCATTTCCTCCCATTGAGGCAGCATGCACACTGCCGTTGTTTTGGTCCGCATCCAAGCCGCCGTTTTGGCGGCTCGGATGCGGACCCATTCACTTCAATGGGGCCGCAAAAGATGCGGACAGCACTCCGTGTGCTGTCCGCATCCGTCGCTCCATTCCGTGGCCCCGCAAAAAAAATTTTGAACATCTCCTATTCTTGTCTGCGCTTTGCGGACAAGAATAGGCATTTATATTGAAGGCTGTCCGTACAGTTCCGCAAATTGCGGACCGCAAAACACATCACGGTCATGTGCATGAGGCCTTAGGCCACTTTATTTCAGTTATTTTTTCAGATCCAAAGTGGATTCGTTCAACACTACATTTTAATGCTGTCCGTAGACCTGTCTCCATATAGCATTAAATTGTATTGCCTCCGTGGACTTCGGTGAATGAATTCGGTAATCACTTTTGTGTCCGGTTTGTTACCGAGCTTATTGATGATGTGACTGAGGATAGAAGCAGGCAGATGAATTCTGAAGTGTACAGGCATATACCTTCTGCTTGGATTCAACCAAATGCAGAAAGGGCGATTGGGTGGCACTTCACAATGACCCAAAACATACTGTGAAAGCAACCCAGGATTTTTTTTTTTAAGCCAAAGAAAAAGTGGAATATCCTGCAACGGCCAAATCAATCTCCAGATATCAACCCGATCGAGCATGCATTTCACTTGCTTAAGACAAAACTTAACCACCTCAGCCCCTATAGCTTAAACACCCTTAATGACCAGACCACTTTTTACACTTCTGACCTACACTACTTTCACCGTTTATTGCTCGGTCATGCAACTTACACCCCAAGGTATTCAATGATGGGCATGGCGAGTTCATAGAATTTTTTTTCTTTTGCCACAAGTTAGCGGAAATTGATTTTTTTTTTGTTTTTTCTCACAGTCTCCCTTTCCGCTAACTTGGGACAAAAATTTCAATCTTTCATGGACTCAATATGCCCCTCAGCGAATACCTTGGGGTGTCTACTTTCCAAAATGGGGTCACATGTGGGGTATTTATACTGCCCTGGCATTTTAGGGGCCCTAAAGCGTGAGAAGAAGTCTGGAATATAAATGTCTAAAAAAAATTTTACGCATTTGGATTCCGTGAGGGGTATGGTGAGTTCATGTGAGATTTTATTTTTTGACACAAGTTAGTGGACTATGAGACTTTGTAAGAAAAAAAATTAAAAAAAATTTCCACTAACTTGGGCCAAAAAAATGTCTGAATGGAGCCTTACAGGGGGGTGATCAATGACAGGGGGGTGATCAGGGAGTCTATATGGGGTGATCACCCCCCTGTAAGGCTTTGGTCGTCTGTATGTGTTTTGCGGATCCGATCCATGTATCCGTAAAAAACATACGGACCTCTGAATTGAGCCTTACAAGGGGGTGATCAATGACAGGGGGGTGATCAGGGAGTCTATATGGGGTGGTCAGGGGTTAATAAGGGGTTAATAAGTGACCGGGGGGGGGGGGGGTGTAGTGTATTGTGTAGTGCTACATATTACTGAGCTGCCTGTGTCCTCTGGTGGTCGATCCAAGCAAAAGGGACCACCAGAGGACCAGCTAGCAGGTATATTAGACGCTGTTATCAAAACAGCGTCTAATATACCTGTTAGGGGTTTAAAAAAAAAACGAACGAACGCCTGTGTGCGCGCGTTCGCAGGAAATCTAGTGTCTCGCGAGAGGACGCGTATATGCGTCCAGGAGGAATGAATCGACCGCCTCCAGGACGCGTCGCTGCGTTCGGCGGTGGTTAAAGGGGTTGTCTCATCTCGTCATTACTAAGGCGAGGTGAAAGACATTTAGAGTACTCAGGTGCTCTGTTTCAGTAGCTCTCACTGTTTGCATGAGAGCTACTGAAACAGCGTAGCACAAGAAGCTATGCTGTTTCCCTAACTCAGAATCAGCATAGCTTGTTGTGCTATGCTGTTTCAGTAGCCATCATGCACGGCAATAAGAGCCATTGAAACAGTAGAACACCGAAGCGCTCTGCTGTTTCCCAGCCGGGAGGTGGTCAGAACGGAGTCTCATTTTGCCTTAGTAACGGCAAGAGGAGACAACCCCTTTAAGGCAGAAAGACCAACAAACAAGCAACAACTGAAGACGGCTGCAGTAAAGGCCTGGCAAAGCATCACAAAGGAGGAAACCCAGCGTTTGGTGGTGTCCATGGGCTCCAGACTTCAGGTAGTCATTGCCTGCAAAGGATTCTCTACAAAGTATGAACACATAATTACTTTTGAAATGAGGAGGCTTTGTAGAAAAATGGTTGCAATTCCTAAACATTTCAAAGGATATTTTTGTTCAACCCCTTGAATTAAACCTGAAAAGCTACTCTTCAATTTCACCACAGTTACTTCATTTGAAACCCAATGTGGCCGCATGCATAGCCCAAATCATGAAGATTGTGTCACTGTCCAAATATTCCTGGACCTAAAGAACAGATTTCTAAAATGTGATGTGGCCCTAGCCTAGGTCAAAGGTAAAGGTCACTGCTTTTAAAATCTAAAAGTTGCGTTGCAGTATTACCGTCAGCTTGCAAGGACTGTGTAGTGCAGTCAGCAGCCCCTTCAAGTTCATTATTTTCATTCAAGCTGAAGTCACTGAATAATGAGGGGGGGGGGGGAAGAAAAAAAACATGTAAATATTAGAAAATACAGAACAGGAAAATGAACACAAACCAAGCTATACATCTCTAATCTAACCCATTCTCAAGTCAGACTGCTTTGCACCTTATAATTATAAATAATTGATAGTCATCTAAGAAGGCTATATGTTAAAGTAGCATTTCCCCATATTGCTGGGATATGCCATCACTTTATGATTGGAGCCTGAGGCATCAATGTGGAAGGAAAACTTAGGGTATTCATTTTCAGAATCTTGGGGGTCCCAGAGGTCAGAGGCCACCGATCATAGAGTGATGGCAATATACCATTACTTTCCAAGATGAGAATACTTCTTATGTATGGGGATATATAGGCAAGTCCACCTTTCAACTACATTTAGAAAATTACATTGATAATACAGTATCTAACAAATTTGTGTCTGTTGCCACTGACAATCAGCAAAAGTTGTGAATCCAGATCTGGGATATAATGAGGTCTGTAACTCAGGACCGGTATAATATGAGTAATGCAATACGTAATTATATAACTATAAAATGATGCCAACAAGAAGGTCATCTGATAGGGTGCAGTCTGGTTCATCAGCACACAATGCGTCAAAACTTGCATTCAGCTAACTACAGGATCCATCAGGCTTTAGTTTGTGCATATGAACCATCTAACAAGGGTTAAAAATAAATCACAAACCATCATTACTGCTCAATCACGGGCTGAGACGAGTCACTTCTGCAGACTGTGATTGGCAGAGTGGGTAGCCCCAGCCATGTCCTGTGACTAAAGCAATGGTGAATTGACAGCAACAGGATCAGACATGTCGGTATAATTTTTTGCCCTTTTTTTTGTAAAGTATTCTTTGGAAACCACCGTGCACAACAGACTACTCATCATTCTCTTGCTTCTAATCCAGGGTTCAACATTTAAAGACAGCATTTATGCAAGTGCATCAATTTACCAGAGTGAAACAAACTGGTGAAAAACTATTGCATTCACCTTATATTATTTTCAAATGATCCCCCTTTCCCCAAAACCAATAATAAAACAAGAAAAACCCCTCAAATGCATTGTTGTGTACCAAAATGGCCATACTATTAAAATAGAACAATATTTATCCCATACGGCGAATGGCATAACGGGGGGGAAGAAAATTAAAAGTGGCCAATTTGACAATTTTTTGGTACTTCACCTGCCCCCCAAAAAAATTGAATAAAAAGTGCCCATAAAGTGAAACACAATAGTATCACTGAAAAGTAGTGACCACACTGCAAAAAGCGAGCCCTAAGGCTGGGTTCACACGGGCGAGATTTCCGCGCGGGTGCAATGCGAAAGGTGAACACATTGCACCCGCACTGAATCCGGACCCATTCACTTCTATGGGGCTGTGCAGATCAGCGGTGATTTTCACGCATCACTTGTGCATTGCATGAAAATCGCAGCATGCTCTATATTGTGCGTTTTTCACGCAACGCAGGCCCCATAGAAGAGAATGGGGCTGCGTGAAAATCGCAAGCATCCGCAAGCAAGTGCGGTGCGATTTTCACGCATGGTTGCTAAGATGAAAGTCTATTCACTATTATTTTCCCTTATAACATGGTTATAAAGGGGAAATAATAGCATTCTTAATACAGAATGCTCAGTAGAAGGTCAATTGAGGGTTAAAAAATAAAAAAAATTAACTCACCTCCTCCTCTTGGTCGGGTAGTTTCCGATCTCTTCTTACTTCTTTAATCATGAGCTGCCGGCTAAAGGACCTGTTGTGACGTCACATCACATGGTCCAATCACAAATTACAATTTTTTTTTAACCCCTCCAGCGCTATTGTACTATGCATTCTGTATTAAAGAATGCTATTATTTTCCCTTATAACCATGTTATAAAGGGAAAATAATTACATCTACACAACACCGAACCCAAACCTGAACTTCAGTGAAGAAGTTCAGGACTGGGTACCACAGTCAGTTTTTTATCACGCGCGTGCAAAACACATTGCACCCGCGCGATAAAAACTGAACGGAACGCAATCACAGTCAAAACTGGCTGCAATTGCATACCTGCTCGCTCGGGTTTGCCGCAATGAACTTGGGACGCATCCGGAGTCAAAACGTGACGCCCGTGTGAACCCAGCCCAACAGCTCCATAGACATCATAGGGGTTAGAATATACCAATAAAAAGAAAACAATAATTTTAAAGTTTTTATATATTTTTTTTAAGTATTAAGACACAAGAAAAACTATACAAGTGTGTAATCATACTGATACGGATGGTGAAAGCAACAGGTCAATTTTATCGCATAGGGAATACCTTAAAAATAAAACCCATAAAACCGTGGCAGATTTATTTTTTTACAGCTCACCACTTCATCATATTCAATATTAAAGGACGCCATTAGAAAGTACAACTTGTCCCGCAAAAAACAAGCTCTCATATGGCTATGTAAATGGAAAAATAAAAAAGTTATGGCTGTGGTCCTCTAGGGTTTAAAGTTCCTGCCAAGTACTGCAAGTGAACCATCTAGGTCAGTGGCTTGCTAAAAAAGAATGAATGGACATACAGTATATCTGTTAAAGGGGTTGTCCACTGCCATACAAAGTACTCCTCCCTGCAATAAACATGAAGTGGGAAAGGAGAATGAGACATCTTTGTCCATTGTTGGAGAACCCCTTTTAATTGCATATTCTTTGAGAAAGGGAGGGGCACACGTTTTTGGGGGCTTGTGCAAAACACCATGAAAGTTGTGCATTTTTTTTTCTTTTTTTTCTCTCCAAACCTTTGTTTCCTATACAGAAGACTATGGGGGGGAGACCTAGGAAAACACTATACCCAGAGCATGCTGTCATATTGAAAAAAAAAAAAAAATGTAAAAAAAATGCCAGGCAATTTTTTATGACTGCATTTTTATTATCTTGAGGTTAAAAAAAAAAAAAATCTAAAAATATCAGCGAGACAGAGTGGTCAGCTAAGGTGCCTAACTGAACACAATAAAAACACAGCATGCTACTAGAGAATCTCAAGGCTGTACAGAGAAAAGGGATCAAAATTTTTAATACAGACCAATTGAAAATCTTTTTTTTTTTTTTTTTTTTTAGTACAGAAAAAAAAAAAAATGTGTCCATAGCCTTCTTCGCTGGCACCCCCACCAAATAGCTGTATGAAGAGAACACAGCACTCATACAAGCGTTGCGTTTTCTTCATACAGCTAATCGTAGGGGGAGCTGGATAGGTCATCAATATAGCAAAAAGTGGAGAACCCCTTTAAAACGCTACTACAAAAATCACAGTGATTGTAGGGCAGGCATGCTCAACCTGCGGCCCTCCAGCTGTTGTAAAACTACAACTCCCACAATGCCCTGCTGTAGGCTGATAGCTGTAGGCTGTTCGGGCATGCTGGGAGTTGTAGTTTTGCAACAGCTGGAGGGCCGCAGGTTGAGCATGCCTGTTGTAGGGTATATTATAATTTCCAACATGTAACATCTGGCCACAGTGGGTTTTGCGCCTAAAAGAAAAACAAAGTTGACGAAAAGGCTGCGTTTTTGAACCAGTGTGTGAAAACACCCTTAGAAACCAGCCAATCCCTTCATTAAAATGTCCCAGATTTTAAGAAAAATATTAAAAAAAATAAATAAAAATAAGATTTAGTTACCACAACATTAATAGAAAACGTACCTGATTTTGTTTGTTGGACAAGGAATTCGCTCAATTATTTGGCTAGGAATATAATCACCGCTTGGTGCATGCAGTTTTGTCAGAGACTCTATATTAAAAAAATAAAAATAAATTATATAGAACAGATTTTAAAAGCACGTCTTACATTTGAACAGAAACAAAAAAAAGAAGTAGATGGGGCTGAGCTGCAACTAGGCCATGTGACCAATGTCCAGCAATATCACATAGCCTAACAAGAGACCGCGATGCTCACAGAGTACACAGCCTCTTCTAATAGCTGATCGGAGGATAGGTAATCTATTATTATTATTATTAATAATAAACCCTTTGTGACCATACTTGTTTGGGCCTTAAGGGGGTTATCCGAGCCTGGAATTTCCCCCATATGCCTGGGCCCCTCACACCGATTCTACTTATCTGGTTCCCACACGGCCACCACTGCTTCTCCATATGTGCGGATGAAAACATCCGGTGTCGGGGGTGCAGCTACAGGGACAGGCAGTGACCGTGACGAGCCTCCCTAGCATTGTAGGTGACGCTAGGGAGGCTTGACCCCGTCACCGCCTGCCATTGGCTGCGCCGTCAAGCAAGTAGAATCCGTAAGGGGCCCGGCATATGGGGGGGCATTTCCAGGCTCGGATAACCCCTTTAAATGACAGATTTAGGAAATCTGGCATGTGTCAATTTAGCAGAGAATAACTATGTAAAGGTTTTGTACATCCAAATAATTCCGACATTGGTTTTTCGTCACATATGGTACTTTATTTAGGTGGTAAACTTTAACCAATTTGCGTATATTTATTTTACAAAAAATCTATGAAAATTTGTAAAAACTAATTTTTTCCCCCCATTTTCAACTGCAATATTTCACATATATACAAAAATAGTGTTCAATATTTTTATCAGAAATATATTTCCGCATCTTTTTTTTTTTTTTTTTAAATATGGCCAAAATAAATACTTTTACCCCCCCCCCCCTCCAGAAGGGAACTTCTTTTGAAAACTAGACTACTTAAGGCAGGCATGCTCAACCTGGGGCCCTCCAGCTGTTGTAAAACTACAACTCCTACAATGTCCTGCTGTAGGCTGATAGCTGTAGGCTGTTCGGACATGCTGGGAGTTGTAGTTTTGCAACAGCTGGATGGCCGCAGGTTGAGCATGCCTTCCTTAAGGTATTCATCTAGGGGTGGTTTTTTTAATGACTTAATGACTGAATTTAAGAAATGTATCCAACTATGTAGACAATTCCAGTTTGTTCACAAGGTGCAAGAACACCGATAGGGCTATAATGACAAGCTGACATACAATCACAGTGACTGGTCGCACAACATCTATTTAGCCCCATCAATCCCTATCTGAGAGACGACCGTGCTAAGTGACGCGGTGCACCATAACAGGACCCTGCCCGGCAAGGCAGAACCCACAATGCACACAACCAGTCACCTACAGAACATATAAAAGGACCATCTGTAGGAACAGTCATGAATCCCTAATCCCCAAAATACTGTCAGTATTTCTAGATGTGTTGTCAGATGTAAGAGGTCCACCAAAAATTAATTCTTAATAAAGCCCTTAGTGTACTGGTGAGGAAAATCTCAATCATTAGAAATCCTCCAAATAAAAAAAATATAATGTCTATCACAATACAGTAGTGTGAATGGAGTTAACCCCTTCAGAATCCTGCTATTTTTTACCTTAAAGGGAACCTGTCAGCAGTTTTATGGTGTCCTAACTAAGGGCAACATAAATAAGTGACTGATTCTCTTAGCAAAATGCTGGGTCACTTTCTTTAATTGACCCAGTCAATCTGCCAACATCTTGTATTGAAAAGCTCCAGCTGATAATGATGAGTCCTGAATATTTATGAGCTCCTGACTCTCCCTGCCTACCTGCTGCTGATTGACAGTTTTTTTCTATATGAATCAGCAGTAGGTGGGCAGGGGAGTGGCTATAGCTGTGAATTTAAAAAAAAACGCTGGACTCACTGACATCACGCTGGACTCAAATCAGCTCATTAGCATGTGGCATCTTTGTGTGTATCTTATGAGGTAACCATCTGTCACACCAGTAAGTGAATACATCTAAGGTACTTTTTAGTAGTTAATGATTATAATCTAATTATATACAATCAAATATCCACATGACAGGTTCCCTTTAACCCCTTAGGGACTCAGCCCTATTTCACCTTAAGGACTTGGCCATTTTTTGCAAATCTGACCAGTGTCACTTTAAATGGTGATCACTTTAAAACGCTTTGACTTATCCAGGCCATTCCGAGATAGCTTTTTCATCACATATTGTACTTCATGACACTGGTAAAATGAAGTAAAAAAAAAAATGTAAAAAAAATACCAAAATTTACCAAAAATTTGTAAAAAATTGCAAATTTCCAAGTTTCAATTTCTCTACTTCTATAATACATAGTAATACCTCCAAAAATAATTACTTTACATTCCCCATTTGTCTACTTCATGTTTGGATCATTTTGGGAAGGAAATTTTATTTTTTGGGGATGTTACAAGGCTTCGAAGCAAATCTTGAAAT
Source organism: Bufo bufo (assembly GCF_905171765.1). Classification (NCBI taxonomy): domain Eukaryota; kingdom Metazoa; phylum Chordata; class Amphibia; order Anura; family Bufonidae; genus Bufo; species Bufo bufo. The sequence goes on from NC_053389.1 coordinate 675,759,703, forward strand.
TTTTCAGAAATTTTCAAAAACCCAATTTTTTTTAGGGACCAGTTCAGGTCTGAAGTCACTTTGAGGGGTGTAGTTTATAGAATGGGGTCATTTTTGGGTGGTTTCTATTATGTAAGCCTCGCAAGGTATTCAAAAGTGATTTTACAAACTTTGTTAACCTTTTAGGTGTTCCACAAGAATTAACCCTTTCAGGACCAAGCCATTTTTCACCTTAAGGACCAGGCTATTTTTTGCAAATCTGACCAGTGTCAGTTTATGTGTGAATAACTTTAAAATGCTTTTACTTATCCAGGCCGTTCTGAGATTGTTTTTTCGTCACATATTGTACTTCATGACACTGGTAAAATGGAGTAAAAAAATGACATTTTTATATAAAAAAAAAAAATACCAAATTTACCAAAAATTTGGAAAAATTTGAAAATTTCCAAGTTTCAATTTCTCTACTTCTATAATACATAGTAATACATCCAAAAATAGTTATTACTTTACATTCCCCATATGTCTACTTCATGTTTGGATAATTTTGGGAATGATATTTTATTTTTTGGGGACGTTACAAGGCTTAGAAGTTTAGAAGCATTTTTCAGAGAATTTCCAAAACCCATTTTTTAAAGGACCAGTTCAGGTCTGAAGTCACATTGTGAGGCTTACATAATTGAAACCACCCAAAAAAGACCCCATTTTGGAAACTACACCCCTCAAGGTATTCAAAACTGATTTTACAAACTTTGTTAACCATTTATGTGTTCCACAAGAGTTATTTGCAAATGGAGATGAAATTTCAGAATTTAAATTTTTTTGCAAATTTACAATTTTAATCCATTTTTTTCAGTAACAAAGCAAGGGTTAACAGCCAAACAAAACTCATTATTTATGGCCCTGATTCTGTAGTTTACAGAAACACCTCATATGTGGTCGTAAACCGCTGTACGGGCACACGGCAGGGCGCAGAAGGAAAGGAATGCCATACGGTTTTTGGAAGGCAGATTTTGCAGGACTGTTTTTTTTTACACCATGTCCCTTTTGAAGCCCCCCTGATGCACCTCTAGAGTAGAAACTCCATAAAAGTGACCCCATCTAAGAAACTACACCCCTCAAGGTATTCAAAACTGATTTTACAAACGTTGTTAACCCTTTAGGTGTTCCACAAGAATTAATGGAAAATAGAGATTCAATTTCAAAATTTCACTTTTTCGGCAGATTTTCCATTTTAATATTTTTTTTCCAGTAACAAAGCAAGGGTTAACAGCCAAACAAAACTCTTTATTTATGGCCCTGATTCTGTAGTTTACAGAAACACCCCATATGTGGTCGTAAACTGCTGTACGGGCACACGGCAGGGCGCAGAAGGAAAGGAATGCCATACAGTTTTTGGAAGGCAGATTTTGCTGGATTGTTTTTAGACACCATGTCCCATTTAACCACCTCAGCCCCCATGGCTTAAACACCCTGAAAGACCAGGCCACTTTTTACACTTCTGACCTACACTACTTTCACCGTTTATTGCTCGGTCATGCAACTTACCACCCAAATGAATTTTACCTCCTTTTCTTCTCACTAATAGAGCTTTCATTTGGTGGTATTTCATTGCTGCTGACAGTTTTACATTTTTTGTTATTAATCGAAATTTAACGATTTTTTTGCAAAAAAAATGACATTTTTCACTTTCAGTTGTAAAATTTTGCAAAAAAAAACGACATCCATATATAAATTTTGCTCTAAATTTATTGTTCTACATGTCTTTGATAAAAAAAAAAATGTTTGGGTAAAAGTTATAGCGTTTACAAACTATGGTACAAAAATGTGAATTTCCGCTTTTTGAAGCAGCTCTGACTTTCTGAGCACCTGTCATGTTTCCTGAGGTTCTACAATGCCCAGACAGTACAAACACCCCACAAATGACCCCATTTCGGAAAGTACACACCCTAAGGTATTCGCTGATGGGCATAGTGAGTTCATAGAACTTTTTATTTTTTGTCACAAGTTAGCGGAAAATTATGATTTTTTTTTTTTTTTCTTACAAAGTCTCATATTCCACTTACTTGTGACAAAAAATAAAAAAACTTCTATGAACTCACTATGCCCATCACGAAATACCTTGGGGTCTCTTCTTTCCAAAATGGGGTCACTTGTGGGGTGGTTATACTGCCCTGGCATTCTAGGGGCCCAAATGTGTGGTAAGGAGTTTGAAATCAAATTCTGTAAAAAATGACCTGTGAAATCCGAAAGGTGCTCTTTGGAATATGGGCCCCTTTGCCCACCTAGGCTGCAAAAAAGTGTCACACATCTGGTATCTCTGTATTCAGGAGAAGTTGAGGAATGTGTTTTGGGGTGTCTTTTTACATATACCCATGCTGGGTGAGATAAATATCTTGGTCAAATGCCAACTTTGTATAAAAAAATGAGAAAAGTCTTTTGCCAAGATATTTCTCTCACCCAGCATGGGTATATATAAAATGACACCCCAAAACACATTCCCCAACTTCTCCTGAGTACGGAGATACCAGATGTGTGACACTTTTTTGCAGCCTAGGTGGGCAAAGGGGCCCAAATTCCAAAGAGCACCTTTCGGATTTCACAGGTCATTTTTTACAGAATTTGATTTCAAACTCCTTACCACACATTTGGGCCCCTAGAATGCCAGGGCAGTATAACTACCCCACAAGTGACCCCATTTTGGAAAGAAGAGACCCCAAGGTATTCGCTGATGGGCATAGTGAGTTCATGGAAGTTTTTATTTTTTGTCACAAGTTAGTGGAATATGAGACTTTGTATAAAAAAAAAAAAAAAAAAAAAAAAAAAAAAAAAAAAACATCATTTTCCACTAACTTGTGACAAAAAATAAAAAATTCTAGGAACTTGCCATGCCCCTCAGGGAATACCTTGGGGTCTCTTCTTTCCAAAATGGGGTCACTTGTGGGGTAGTTATACTGCCCTGGCATTTTCCAGGGGCCCTAATGTGTGGTAAGTAGGTAAATGACCTGTGAAATCCTAAAGGTGCTCTTTGGAATATGGGCCCCTTTGCCCACCTAGGCTGCAAAAAAGTGTCACACATGTGGTATCGCCGTATTCAGGAGAAGTTGGGGAATGTGTTTTGGGGTGTCATTTTACATATACCCTTGCTGGGTGAGAGAAATATCTTGGCAAAAGACAACTTTTCCCATTTTTTTTTATACAAAGTTGGCATTTGACCAAGATATTTCTCTCACCCAGCATGGGTATATGTAAAATGACACCCCAAAACACATTCCCCAACTTCTCCTGAGTACGGCGATACCAGATGTGTGACACTTTTTTGCAGCCTAGATGCGCAAAGGTGCCCAAATTCCTTTTAGGAGGGCATTTTTAGACATTTGGATACCAGACTTCTTCTCACGCTTTGGGGCCCCTAGAATGCCAGGGCAGTATAAATACCCCACATGTGACCCCATTTTGGAAAGAAGACACCCCAAGGTATTCAATGAGGGGCATGGCGAGTTCATAGAAATTTTTTTTTTTTGGCACAAGTTAGCGGAAATTGATATTTTAAATTTTTTTCTCACAAAGTCTCCCGTTCCGCTAACTTGGGACAAAAATTTCAATCTTTCATGGACTCAATATGCCCCTCACGGAATACCTGGGGGTGTCTTCTTTCCGAAATGGGGTCACATGTGGGGTATTTATACTGCCCTGGCATTCTAGGGGCCCTAAAGCGTGAGAAGAAGTCTGGAATATAAATGTCTAAAAAATTTTACGCATTTGGATTCCGTGAGGGGTATGGTGAGTTCATGTGAGATTTTATTTTTTGACACAAGTTAGTGGAATATGAGACTTTGTAAGAAAAAAAAAAATAATAATTCCGCTAACTTGGGCCAAAAAAATGTCTGAATGGAGCCTTACAGAGGAGTGATCAATGACAGGGGGGGTGATCAATGACAGGGGGGGGTGATCAATGACAGGGGGGGGTGATCAATGACAGGGGGGGGGGGGGGGGTGATCAATGACAGGGGGGGGGGGGGGTGATCAGGGAGTCTATATGGGGTGATAACCACAGTCATTGATCACGCCCGTGTAAGGCTTCATTCAGACGTCCGTATGCGTTTTGCGGATCCGATCCATCTATCAGTGCATCCGTAAAAATCATGCGGACATCTGAATGGAGCTTTACAGGGGGGTAATCAATGACAGGGGGGTGATCAGGGAGTCTATATGGGGTGATCACCACAGTCATTGATCATGCCCCTGTAAGGCTTCATTCAGACGTCCGGATGCGTTTTGCGGATCCGATCCATCTATCAGTGGATCCGTAAAAATCATGCGGACGTCTGAATGGAGCTTTACAGGGGGGTAATCAATGACAGGGGGGTAATCAGGGAGTCTATATGGGGTGATCACCACAGTCATTGATCACGCCCCTGTAAGGCTTCATTCAGACGTCCGGATGCGTTTTGCGGATCCGATCCATCTATCAGTGCATCCGTAAAAATCATGCGGACATCTGAATGGAGCTTTACAGGGGGGTGATCAGGGAGTCTATATGGGGTGATCACCACAGTCATTGATCATGCCCCTGTAAGGCTTCATTCAGACGTCCGGATGCGTTTTGCGGATCCGATCCATCTATCAGTGCATCCGTAAAAATCATGCGGACATCTGAATGGAGCTTTACAGGGGGGTGATCAATGACAGGGGTGTAATCAATGACAGGGGGGTGATCAGGGAGTCTATATGGGGTGATCACCACAGTCATTGATCACGCCCCTGTAAGGCTTCATTCAGACGTCCGGATGCGTTTTGCGGATCCGATCCATCTATCAGTGGATCCGTAAAAATCATGCGGACGTCTGAATGGAGCTTTACAGGGGGTTGATCAATGACAGGGGGGTAATCAATGACAGGGGGGTGATCAGGGCGTCTATATGGGGTGATCAGGGGCTAATAAGGGGTTAATAAGTGACGGGGGGGGGGGGGGGTGTAGTGTAGTGTAGTGGTGCTTGGTGCTACTTTACTGAGCTACCTGTGTCCTCTGGTGGTCGATCCAAACAAAGGGGACCACCAGAGGACCAAGTAGCAGGTATATTAGACGCTGTTATCAAAACAGCGTCTAATATACCTGTTAGGGGTTAAAAAAAACACATCTCCAGCCTGCCAGCGAACGATCGCCGCTGGCAGGCTGGAGATCAACTCTCTTACCTTCCGTTCCTGTGAGCGCGCACGCCTGGGTGCGCGCGTTCACAGGAAATCTCGCGTCTCGCGAGAGGACGCGCCGGCGCGTCCAGGAGGAATGAATCAACCACCTCCAGGACGCGTCTGTGCGTACAGCGGTCCGGAGATGGTTAAAGCCCCCTGATGCACCCCTAGGTTAGAAACTCCCAAAAAGTGGCCCCATTTTGGAAACTACGGGATAAGGTGGCAGTTTTGTTGGTACTATTTTAGGGTACATATGATTTTTGTTTGCTCTATATTACACTTTTTGTGAGGCAAAGTAACAAAAAATAGAAATTCAGAAATTTCATCTCCATTTGCCATTAACTCTTGTGGAACACTTAAAGGGTTAACAAAGTTTGTAAAATCAGTTTTGAATACCTTGAGGGGTGTAGTTTCCAAAATGGGGTCATTTTTTGGAGTTTATACTCTAGGGGTGCATCGGGGGGGCTTCAAATGGGACATGTTGTCAAAAAAAAAGTCCAGCAAAAACTGCCTTCCAAAAACCATATGGCGCTCCTTTCCTTCTGCGCCCTGCCGTGTGGCCATACAGCAGTTTACGACCACATATGGGGCATTTCTATAAACTAAAGAATCAGGGCAATAAATATTGAGTTTTGTTTGGCTGTTAACCCTTGCTTTGTTATGGGAAAAAATTAATTAAAATGGAAAATTTGGCAAAAAATAGCTGTTTTGGCACTGTTTTTATTTTTTATTATTTACAACGTTCATCTGACAGGTTAGATCATGTGCTATTTTTATAGAGCAGGTTCTTACGGACGTGACGATACCTAATATGTATACTTTTTTATTTATTTAGGTTTTACACAATAATATCATTTTTGACACAAAAAAAAAAAAAACATGTTTTAGTGTCGCCATAGTCTGAGAGCCATAGTTTTTTCAGTTTTTTGGCGATTGTCTCAGGTTGGGTATCATTTTTGCGGGATGAGATGACTGTTAGATTGGTACTATTTTGGGGTGCATATGACTTTTTGATCGCTTGCTATTACACTTTTTGTGATGTAAGGTAACAAAAAAATAGCTTTTTTGACACCGATTTTATTAAAAAATATTTACAGTGTTCACCTGAGGGGTTAGGTCATGTGGTATTTTTATAGATCAGGTTCTTACAGACATGGCAATACCTAATATGTCTACCTTTTTATAATTTATCAGGGTTTTACACAATATCATTTTTGAAACAAAAAAAAATCATGTTTTAGTATCTCCATAGTCTGAGACCCATATTTTTTTTTATTTTTTGGGCCATTGTCTCATGTAAGGGCTCATTTTTGGCGGGATGAGGTGACGGTTTGATTGGTACTTTTTTGGCGTACATGCGACTTTTTTGATCACTTTTATTACCTTTTTTGGGAAGTAAGGTGGGCAAAATTTCAATTTCCTCATAGTTTTTATTTTTTTATTTTTATGGCGTTCACCGTGCGGGAAAAGTAACATGACCATTTTATAGATCAGGTCGTTACGGACGCGGCGATACGTAATATGTGTAGTGTATTTTATTTTTTTTATTTTTATTCAGTGATAAATGTGTTTTTTTGAAACTTTACTTTTTTCACTTTTTTTTACTTTTTTTTGACCCAGACCCACTTGGTTCTTGAAGATCCAGTGGGTCTGATGTCTGTATAATACAGTACAGTACAATATATATTGTACTGTATTTTACACTTGTCTGAACAGATCTATGCCTTTTAGCAAAGATCTGTTCAGCACCATGGACAGCAGGATGCCTGAGAGGCGTCCTGTTGCCATGGGAACCTTCCCCGTCTGCTCAGTACTGGTCAGAACTGCGCAGACGGGGAAGGATAAGCACAGGGCTGAGGGGGGCTCTCTGGGGGCTCTCTCCCTCTCCCATCGGGGGGCTGCAAAGGGTTACCAGCCAAACAAAACTCAATATTTATGGCCCCGATTCTGTAGTTTACATAAACACCCCATATGTGGTCGTAAACCGCTGTACGGGCACACGGCAGGGCACAGAAGGAAAGGAATGCAATACGGTTTTTGGAAGGCAGATTTTGCTTGACTGTTTTTTTTTTTTTTTTTTTTTTTTTTTACACCATGTCCCATTTGAAGCCCCCCTGATGCAACCCTAGAGTAGAAACTCCATAAAAGTGACCCCATCTAAGAAACTACACCCCTCAAGGTATTCAAAACAGATTTTACAGTCGTTAACCCTTTAGGTCTTCCACAAGAGTTATTGGCAAATGGAGATGAAATTTCAGAATTTCAATTTTTTGGCAAAAATTGCTGTCACCAGCAATTTTTTTGCAACGTAAAATGAAGCTCTGGTTATATGTATAGGTATGGGTTCTGTTGGGTCACAGATTTCAGTTTTTCAAAAATTTAAGTTACTTTACCTGAATACCCCTTTAACCCCTTAAGGACCAGCACCGTACATGTACGGCGCTGGTGGAAGTGACTTAAGGACAGTGGGCTGATCGGGCAGGTGCAGGAGCTGCGCCCGCCCGATCAGCGGCAGGGGTCTGACAGTCACTGATAGCCGGACCCCTGCTGTATGCGCCAGCATCTGTGTTTTCACCGTTGCTGGCGCATTAACCCTCGCACTGCAGCGGTCAGACAAAACCACTGCAAGCTGCAGTTTTGAGTCCAGTCTGCGTAACTGAACAAATCAATGTAAGTCAATGGTGCCGGATTTCCGTAACGAAAAAAACTTTCCCATCACCCATTGACTTGTGACAATGATTTTCATGCCAAATCAGATTTGTTCAGTGGAGGAGGCAGACACTAAGTAAAAAGTGTTAACTCCTCCTTCCAGCTATACCCCTACTGTGGACACTGAGATAGTTTTAGCTTGGTCTCCATAGGAGGCAGACATCTGCTCTGCAAGTCTTGCATTTTAACGCACTTGGGCCCAGGGTGGAATTATCTCCCGATTACCCACCTGTCAGCACAGCAGGATGCCCCACAACATCCCTAGTAGCCAGGACAGAGGAAAAAGGTGGTATGGAGGACCACCAAATCCTCCACCGCCAGTCAGCATCAGGTCTTCTTTACCTCAGCACCAATCTTCCGCCACCAAAAGAGAGCGACTTAGGAGGCTGAAGGATCTCGCTAGAACCAAGGCTTCACTTCAGGGATCGCCTCTGGCTTATGTACCAAGCCACCCATCAGTTGTTTACTTGCTGTAGCACTACTGTCACCAGCAAGTCCGGTCCCTCCTGCAGCTATGTCGGAGGACCAATGGCCCCAGCAAGACTGGGCCGGTCACCATTAGGAGCTTTTCCATCTTTTCCCCATCGCCCTGTGCCCTCCGGTTCCCCCTTCTTGCACCCGATGCTGGCCGTAGCCTCCGGACGGCACATCTGCGTCTTCAGTCACGGAAACCCCTCACTTCTGGTCAGCCGCCAGTTTCTACTTTAGGCCCTGCGTCTTTTTTCCCACCCTTCCTAAGCTCCTCCCGACTGGTGGAGGGCCTGGCAAAGCCCCAGCCATCGTCCAGCACGCCAAGGCCTCCGTTCTGGAATGGTTGGCTTTCCTCCTGTTACCAACCTGTGTTCTGGCTCCTCCTCCTCCTCTTCTTCACAGCTCTTGGATGAAGGCACACGTGTCCTGAGCTGCTCCTGGGACCCTCTGCTCTGCAAACGGTTGGCTCTGCCCTAGGCGGCACCCCCTACCCCCCCCCCCCCCCCCCCCATCCCTCCTGCAGGCTATTGGATTTTTTGTTATTAGACATCTGCCTCCCTAGTTCCGCCGTCCTCCAGAGGCTCACTTTCCTCCCCCCGATAACCCCCTCTCCCCCACGGTTCAGAACCTAAATGGGCATGCTCCCTGTCTACAGCGGTATCCAACCTAATGCGTCCATATCCAAAGTTGACATGTTAGGTCGCTTGGCCTTGCAATCCTCGCAGCAGTCCCCCTCATCAAGGGATGCTGTGATTTTGCCTAGGGACAGATCACGAAAACAGACCAGATTCTCAATGTCATCTCAGAGATCTGCTTCTCCTCCCTCTGTTTCAAGGAGGAACTCGCAGCCAGGCCATGATGGCAGAGCCACCAAAGATCTTCTAGTGGGTGGAAAAGATGGTTCCAGCTCTGTCAGCAGTTCACATTCTGGGATTGGACAAGTAGATAGACTTCCTGAGCAAAGAATGCGGCATAGACCCCGGAGAATGGTCCCTTCATCCACTGGGCTAGACCGGACGTCAACCTGATGGCCTCCAGGCTGAAGAACAAGTTGCCACGCTTTGTGGCCCGATCCCGGCCCCAGAGCAATAGTGACGGTCGCCCTGGTGATTCCCTGGTGTTCAGGCTCCTGTTCATATTAACCCTCGTGAAAAGGCAGCGCCCCAGCCAAGGTCCCTTAGTGACCGCCATAAAAATGCGTATGTGTCATCAGTATGGGGTTAAAATTTTATTATTAATAATAATAATAATAATAATAATAATAATAATAATACCTTTAGGAGATGTGGTCCATATAACTTTCTCCTTGGATCACACTAGTAGCAGAAAATATGGGTGGACAGCACTCCCAAGTAGTTATGCGTCGGGTGCTCGTCTCCAGGAGGGGCGGTAAAAACCCCCCAGTAAAGCAACTTGTAGAAATCCAGAAAAATAAAAAATAAAAAAAAAATAAAAATGGAGACAGCACGTCCAAAAAGGGTGCAAAAAGTGGAATTTATTCCGGATGCTTGTGATAACACACCTTGTACCATAGTGTGCATGTGAGGTTGGGCGGGTAGCCTGCAGTATTGGAGCCGTTCATCTCGCCATGAGGGACGCCAACGGAAGATTGATGCAGGTGGAACGCATCTGCGTGTCAAGAGCGGGCTGCCGGAGTCGTCACTTCCGGTGTCAAGCCCTCGTGGAACGCATTTGCGTTCCAAAGTGGCACATCCGGTCAGGTGACTTCCGGATGTGGGTGCCGGTCATGTGTGGACCGCATTTGCGTTCCACCTGATACTTCCGGTTGTGTAAGAAACAGAATCAAATGATGCTCTCTGCAGTATAACTGTATTTGCGCACAAAATAGGCGTAGCGGCGCACAAAGTGGAGGGGATAATGGAATAATAAAGATAATTCTCCATGGCACTCTCCAATACTGTATGGTGCGCATGCGCAATGTTATAGAGTGCAATATCTATTATGTATCCAAATGCAGGATCAAGGGAGGGCGTATGCGCAATGGGATAAGCCTATAAATATGCGTATTTTTGAGTATACCTGAGCACAACTTATGTGCTCCGCTCATGCGTAGCAAAAAAATCTTGCGTATGCCCCACCCACCTGCGAATTGAATTTTGATTGTGTCACGGGGCTCCATCCCTGTGTGACACTCACAAAATGTACAAACATAAACGGATAGATTTCTTTGGATACTGTTGCATAAAAAATGCGTATGGTCAGATACTGTGATCTGATATCACATGGCGTGTACATAATTCTGTATGATGAGACAATATCTGTAAAACTGCATATTTTATGGGTTTCTTACCCTACCCACGTATAATGGTGAAGTGAAAAAAGGGGGGTGAGCATGTGTAGAGTCCAAAAGTCCCAATGTAAATGTATCAGGAAAAGAACCTGAAAGATAAAAACAAAAGTTAAGCGCAGAGAAATCCGATGGTGCTTGTACACCTAAGAAAATTAAATACATGTTATTTAAAGGAAGGGGGTTATGGCAAAGTCAATGTTCATGCCCCTCGGTGTTAAAGTGTCCAACTTATCTATCCACTTGAGTTCACACTTTTTCAAGAGGACGGAAACACAAGAGACTCAATGGGATCATCTGCACAAATACGGAAACCACCGTTCCGAAGATACCCCGCGAGAGAGAAGAGGACAACTTAGTCGTCAACATATCATCATGTTCCCTGACACCAAGTGAGACAGCAATCCTGAATAAAGGTATGTCTTTTGTTCCTGATCCTAAAATTGACTGGTTCACCACTGACATTGAACTCAAAAAATTCTTTCGTCTATTAAGACTCAAAGCATTTTTTGCCAACAAGGCCCAATCAGATGATCATGCACTCACTAGAGAAACTACACTAACAAATGAGATTACATTGAGAGAATGTGGGTTAAGAAATAGGAGCTCCTTCACGCCACCAGCAACTGATCATAGTGTGGAAACATACATAGATGTGGTCACAACACAAATACATAATTTGCGTAATAACAACACATATGAGAGATTCCATAGGAACATAACAAAGGATGAAGAACAAGCTATTCACAACCTGAAGAAAAACAATGCCATTATAATAAAAACGGCAGACAAAGGTGGAGCAGTAGTGGTTCAGAACAAAACTGATTATATAGCTGAACTAAGACGTCAACTGACAGACACGGCAGTATATGAACCGCTAACAGGAGATCCAAAATTCAAGATCATGGATGAGATAAACAAAATACTAACTGGGGCAGTAACCAATAATGTGATCGATCAAGATCTATTTGAGTATCTGCGAGTGACTAACCCAGTCACTCCAGTTATATACTGCCTACCAAAGATACATAAACAGCTACAGAACCCACCAGGACGCCCGATTGTGTCAGGAAACGATTCCCTGTTTACACCAATGGCAACTTTCCTAGACAAAATGCTGAGACGATTCGCCACACAATCACGCTCTTACATACGTGACACTACAGATTTCCTGAATAAATTACAGGAACTGAAAGTCACTACCACAGCAATTTTAGTCTCCTTTGATGTTGTGAGTCTTTACACATCGATATCGCACACCAAGGGTTTACATGCTGTTAATAATATGCTGGGGAAATCTGACTTTTCCTCCCATCTGAATGAATTTCTCCTGAATCTACTCAGGATTGTCCTGACGAAAAATTATTTCCTATTCGGCAATGACTTCTATAAACAGCGACGGGGGACCGCTATGGGATCAAACGTAGCGCCCACTTACGCAAATATCTTCATGAATCAGTTTGAAGAGGAGGTTGTGTATAAATCCACTAAGTTTCCACACGTACAATGTTGGTGGCGGTATATTGATGACGTGTTTGCAATCTGGAATGGCGACATCTTAAGCTTACAAGAGTTCTTGATAGAACTCAACGAATCAGACCCGGATCTTCAATTTACTATGGTGCATTCATATTCGGAACTTCAATTCCTTGACGTTTCAGTGTGCAAAACCGACGAGAATACTCTTACCACGGATCTCTTCACTAAAAAAACGGATAGAAACAATTTATTGCGATTTGAGAGTCACCACCCGAGAAGTATGGTGAACACATTACCCCGATCGCAACTCATGAGAGTAAGACGGATAGTCGGTGAGGAAACACTCTGCACACACAGAATGGAGGATATGAAGAACAAATTTCTTGCTAGAGGATATCCGGCTCCGCTGTTGAATGAACATGAAAAGGACATTTCAAAAATCCCGAGGGAACAGCTACTAACCAGCACCCGCAAGAAAGAAATATCCAGAATACCCTTCGTCAGCACATATGGGCACCATAGCAACAAGATCGGACAGATTATACGTGAAAATTGGGACATCATTCGTAGAGGCCATCCAGATTTAGACACATTGAAGGACCCTCCGATCATGGCTTTCAAGAGACCAAAAAACCTAAAAAAGATTTCCTCATTAAATCAGATATAGGTCCCTTAGGGGGTCTGATGCAGACCTTTTTGGCACCCCAGAAGAAGGGTTGCTACCCATGTCTCCATTGCAGCAACTGCAATGCCATGATGAAAGGCCCACATTTCTCTCACCCCAGGACAGGCAAACAGTGTGATATCAGACACTTTCTAACCTGTCAGTGGTCATATGTCATTTACACCCTACAGTGTCCATGTGGTCTCCTCTATGTAGGAGAAACCACTATGGAATGCAGGGAACGGATTACGAAGCATAAATCCACCATCAGGAAAAAGAATGTGGAACAACCAGTTCCAAGGCATTTCGTGGAGGCCAAACACAATATCAGCCAATTACGTTTCCGTATCATAGACCACATACCAAGGCAAAGAAGAGGTGGCGACCGAGAAAAACTCTTGAAAAGTGTGAACTCAAGTGGATAGATAAGTTGGACACTTTAACACCGAGGGGCATGAACATTGACTTTGCCATAACCCCCTTCCTTTAAATAACATGTATTTAATTTTCTTAGGTGTACAAGCACCATCGGATTTCTCTGCGCTTAACTTTTGTTTTTATCTTTCAGGTTCTTTTCCTGATACATTTACATTGGGACTTTTGGACTCTACACATGCTCACCCCCCTTTTTTCACTTCACCATTATACGTGGGTAGGGTAAGAAACCCATAAAATATGCAGTTTTACAGATATTGTCTCATCATACAGAATTATGTACACGCCATGTGATATCAGATCACAGTATCTGACCATACGCATTTTTTATGCAACAGTATCCAAAGAAATCTATCCGTTTATGTTTGTACATTTTGTGAGTGTCACACAGGGATGGAGCCCCGTGACACAATCAAAATTCAATTCGCAGGTGGGTGGGGCATACGCAAGATTTCTTTGCTACGCATGAGCGGAGCACATAAGTTGTGCTCAGGTATACTCAAAAATACGCATATTTATAGGCTTATCCCATTGCGCATACGCCCTCCCTTGATCCTGCATTTGGATACACAATAGATATTGCACTCTATAACATTGCGCATGCGCACCATACAGTATTGGAGAGTGCCATGGAGAATTATCTTTATTATTCCATTATCCCCTCCACTTTGTGCGCCGCTACGCCTATTTTGTGCGCAAATACAGTTATACTGCAGAGAGCATCATCTGATTCTGTTTCTTACACAACCGGAAGTATCAGGTGGAACGCAAATGCGGTCCACACATGACCGGCACCCACATCCGGAAGTCACCTGACCGGATGTGCCACTTTGGAACGCAAATGCGTTCCACGAGGGCTTGACACCGGAAGTGACGACTCCGGCAGCCCGCTCTTGACACGCAGATGCGTTCCACCTGCATCAATCTTCCGTTGGCGTCCCTCATGGCGAGATGAACGGCTCCAATACTGCAGGCTACCCGCCCAACCTCACATGCACACTATGGTACAAGGTGTGTTATCACAAGCATCCGGAATAAATTCCACTTTTTGCACCCTATTTGGACGTGCTGTCTCCATTTTTTTATTTTTCTGGATTTCTACATGGATCACACTAGTAACGGATTGAGCTGGTTACTACAGTGCTGCTCACGTTGACTTGCATAGGAGTGGTAGTGCAGTAAGCGGCTCCATCTACTACACAGTAGGTGTAGCTGTGTGGTTCTGGGACCGGAGTTACTGCAGAAGAGCTGGTTGGTGAGTGTCCAAACAGATACTGATGATCTATCCTACAGATAGGTCATCAAATTTTAAATTTTTGAGAACTTCTTTAATGCACACATCTGCAATGTAGAGTGTTTTGTCCTATAACTGCACATCCATTATACAGATGTTGATCTTTTACACTGAATCTAAACCTTATATATCCTGACAGTGAAGTAGTCACAACAATGTTTCTCTGCATTCAAGTCAATGGGGCTGAGCTGCAATACCAAGTACAGCCACTATATGATGTATGGTACTGTGCTTATCAAGATACCAAGAGGCAGCTGCGCACCCCAGAGCTCCAGTGAGCATAGCGACTCCCTAAAGCATCTGAGGATAGATCACCATTAAAAGGGTTGTGCCACATTTTAAATGTATGCAGGCTAAGTTGAGATCCAACCACTGGGATTTCCACAGATTATGAAAAAGTGGGTCCTGTATCTCCCCCTCCCCCCCCCATATGAATGGAGTGGTGGACGAGGATGTGCATTGCCACTGCATTTATTTGCTTCTCGTCAGCAGTCCCATAGAGATGAATGGAGCAGTGGCATGCATGCTTGACCACCATTCCATTCATACGGGGTACATACAGCATAAGTGCAAAACGTGGAACTAACTACAAACTGACAGAACAGTCACCAGTTATTTGCAGGAAATGTTACAGGCCGCTCTGATTACATTACCTAGATGATTTTCTTTTGAGGACTCGCGTATCTCGATGCTTTCTTTAACACCAATGGTAGGTTTACCAGGCACAAAATCCTAAAATAAGTAAAGCAATGAATAATTAATAAAGTAATTCACTAATTCACATGGCCACAATGGAATGATGTCGATTGCCACTGATCGCCCAGGCTTTTCTCGTGTGTGTGTAGTCCCATTGTTCGGTTCAGTTAGCACCACAGTCTTTTTGATCAATGGAGTCCCACCAATGACATGCGGTCCTACCAGAAGACCTTTGTTTCCCACTGGAAGAAGTGATGGCATATTGCTAAGATGTGAGAGTTTCTTAAAGGGTTTCCATCATGAGAAATAACGTTATGTAGCTGACTGATATTAGCGATGTGCTAATGTCAGCAGTACATAACAGTATGCTTTATAACTCCCTGCCTGCCGCCGTTCTCTTAAAATAAAGACTTTTAAAATATGCTAATAAGCCTCTAGGTGCAATTAGGGCAGTGCTTCAGCACCTAGAGGTTCGGTCTACGCACCCTTTGGCACGCCCAGGTACAGTTGATTGACTTTCGAGTTCTCCTCAGTGTTTCATAAATCCCGCACCTGCGGCGTCCAGTTTAGTATTCGGCGCAAGAGCAGTGAGTGAAGGACGCGCTCCTGCTGCCGGCTTCCTTCCTTCGGCAGCAGGCGCCTCTAGGTGCTGAGGAAGCCGGCAGCAGGAGAGCATCCTTCATTCACTGCGCCTGCCCCGAATACTAAACGGGACGGCGCAGGATTTACGGGAAGAGGAGAACTCGAAAGTCAATCAACTGGACCTAGGCATGCCAAAGGGTACGAAGACAGAGCCTCTAGGTGCTGAAGCAACGCCCTAATAGTGCATTAGCATATTTTAAAAAAGTCTTTATTTTAAGAGTTTCATTATCTCCACAAACTCTCTCTTCCACCTTGCTTCATTGATGAGTATATTGGATTGAAGCATACAACATACTGGAATAACACTCCTACCATGACAGGGCTTTCCACTTGTGATTCCAGATGCGGAAGATGCTGCGCAAGCAGACCAAAGCGTGCGCGGTCCAGATCTTCTTCTGTTCCCATACTTTCTGGCTGGGAGTCTTCCACAATCAGACATGGTGTATCCTGATGAGAAAACTCGGAGTCCAGCTGACTCCTACTGGGGTCCATCGGCTTGCCTAAAAGTTACATTACAGAGCACAGTCAGGTTAGTTTGGGTCTCAGATACGGCACTTCTTCTGTTATTTGTAGAAATGAAAAAAATAAAGAGCAGAGCCAACTACTCATACACAATCTACCACAGCTCACTGATGACTGCAGGCGCTGCTGCTGGCACTGGGCGCAGGGAAGAGGCAGTGCTCACTTACTTATGGCTTGTCCTGACAGGACTCTTAACTGATCAAAGCTTTCATAGAAGCTATACCTGTGCATATGCCATAGATGTATGTCAGGTCCACAGTCTCAAGGTTGTCATTATGGGTGCGACAATTCAACAAGTTAAAAGAGAATCTGTCACCAGGAAATTCACAGGCAGTGCCTTCTAGGGCTACCTTAGCTGAACGGAAGGATACCTTTCATTTTTACTATGTACCAGTAGGTAAATCTGCCTCATTCTGGAGAAAGAATTACGACGGATGCAAGCCTGTGGGGTTGGGGGGGGGGGGGGGGGGCTCATTGCTCTCAACACTCTTTCCAGGGTCAATGGTCCAAAGAACAAATAGTTTTATCTAGGGCTGCAGTAAACGATTAGGTCAGTAATCGAGTATTCTATCGATAATAAGAAAAAATAATAATTGATTGACTTTTCCTTTATAAAAACTGATTAGACCCCCTGCCATCAGTCCCCAACACCCTTCGTTCCCCCCTGTGCAATCAGCCCAAGTGCCTTAAGCTCCACTCCCCTAGTGCCATCAGCCCCTCCATGCCATCCATTGCCATGTCCTCCACGTCCCCCAGTGCCATCAGGTCAGCCCGTCCACGTCCCCCAGTGCCATCAGGTCAGCCCGTCCACGTCCCCCAGTGCCATCAGGTCAGCCCGTCCACGTCCCCCAGTGCCATCAGGTCAGCCCCTCCATGCCATTCATTGCCGGCTGTCCCCCTTCAGTGCCATGTCCCCGGCGCCAGTGAAAAAAAAAATACTTACCTTTCCTGTAGGGGAGCCGCTCCACAGCTCCTTCCTCTTATCCACGCGCTGCACTGGATTCTCACGTCACACATAGTGCGCGCTTACATGCACTATGACCTGACGATGTGTCAGGATCCAGTGCAGCGCGTTACAGGCCGGCGGGTCACATGACACAAACAAATCCTCGATGCAAAAAATGAAGTAATCGTTTCAGCCCTAGTTCTATCCTCCAAACGGAGGGAATTAAATCGCAGTCTGGGAGGCAGTAAATGCTCTCTCTCAAAACATGGAAGGAAAAGACATACAAGTGAGACCAGAGAACACCACAGTAGTGGCCTATCTAAACCGGCAGGGAGGAACAAGGAGTGTAGCCCTAAATCAAGTGGCGGAAAAGATCTTTTCTTGGTCAGAGATTCATCTGTGGTCCTTGTCTGCAGTACATTTAAAAGGCTCCCTAAACGTAAAAGCAGACTTTCTAAGCAGGGTTGCCCTAAATTCATCAGAACAGAGTTTAAAAAGTCAGATTTTTCTCCAGATAGCGTACAGATGAGGAATTCCCCAAGTAGACCTGCTCGCATCAGCAAAGAATACAAAGCTGAAAAAGTTTTTCTCCCTCAACCCAATCGACGGAAACATAGGGGTAGATGCACTGGCCGAAGATGGCATTTTCATTTTCATCTTGCATATGCATTTCCTCCCTTTCCACTGATTTCCAGGATTCTAAAAAAAAGAGGTGTCAGGAAAAAGCTCATCTTGAGAGCCCCTTTATGGCCAAAAAAAAATCCTGGTCCCCCCTCTGAAACTCCTCTCAGTCCAAAGCCCGTGGGTGCTTCCCTGGGTACAGGATCTATTATCTCAAGGTCCAGTGCTCCATCCCAGGACAGAGAGTTTACATCTAGCTGCATGGAACCTCAGAAGGTGACATTAAAGTTCAAAGGCCGGTCTGATGCTATAATTTATATATTTGTATTTTTATTGAAATACAGCAATACAAATCTGTTTCATCTGTATGCACAATTGTATAAAGTAAAGTGAACAAGGCAGAATGTATTCAGCAAAAGTAAACATATAACATCAGATGTCATATGCAATGTAAATAAGACAAAAACCAATAAAGGCTACGCGATAACCCAGCGTCTGGTCGTATTCAGTTGGTTGAAAAAAAAAAAAAAAAGACAATTATCTACGGTATCCCACCGTTAAGAGAACGTTCCAGAAGAAGTAGCTACTTAGATCTATTAATAGGGTGGGTATGATCTACACTGAATCCTATAATTAATACCATAACAGCCAGCAGAAAGGACGTAACCTCAAAAATGTATTCTAAAGTTTGGAAGAGATTGTGTTACTGGTGTATTCAATCAAAAAAGGCTGCACAAATGTATTCTATTCAGACAGTACTAGGGTTCGAAAAAGGGTTACGTTCGAATACCCTGAGAGTTCATGTGTCCGCATTAAGCTCGGTTTTCGATAAAAAAATTGCTGATCACCTATGGATCATCCGTTTTCTCAAAGGAGCGGCTAGTTTGAGGCCTTCCCTAAGACCAGTTGTATCTCCTATCAGGAAGTATTACTTTACTGAGAGAGTAGTGGATGCATGGAATAGCCTTCCTGCAGAAGTGGTAGCTGCAAATACAGTGAAGGAGTTTAAGCATGCATGGGATAGGCATAAGGCCATCCTTCATATAAGATAGGGCCGGGGGCTATCCATAGTATTTAGTATATTGGGCAGACTAGATGGGCCAAATGGTTCTTATCTGCCGACACATTCTATGTTTCTTAACCTAGTCGTGTCAGGATTAACAGTTTCTCCCTTTGAATCACTGTCTGAAGCCTCTCGAAGATATCTCTCTGTCAAGACATTATTTTTAGTGGCCATTACTTCTGCGCGCAGAGTAGGTGAGATTCAGGCTCAAAAAGTAGTTGAGAACATTTCTTCATGGTTTTTCCCAGACAGAATAGTGTTCAGACTGGATGAAACTTTCTTACCCAAGGTTGTATCCAATTTTCACAGGCAGGAAGAGATTATCGTTCCCTCGTTTTGTATGGATCAGAAATCAGAAGGAGAAATCTGATTTCATAAATTGGATGTGAGAAGGGCAATTCTGATCTATCTAGAAGCTACTAAATAATTTAGAAAAATCAGAATACTTGTTTGTGCAGTTTCTCAAGGCAAATAAAAAGGTCATAAAGCTACAAAAAGCTCCCTGTCTAGGTGGATAAAAATTGCAATCTCCGAAGCCTACAAATTTTCAGGAGTGGTTCCACCAAAAACTCTGAAGCCCACTCTATGAGGTCAGTGTCGACATCTTGGGCTGAAAAAGCAAATGCATCTATAGAGCAAATCTGCAAAGCGGCTACGTGTACAAGTCCACACACATCGGAGCAATGTGGAGGAGGCTGTAGCGTTGTCCAATCGCAGAACGTCACAGCAGGGAGAAGGAACGCCCAGGAGAAAAGCTGATGTCTCCTCCCCATTGCTCCGATAGTAATTAGCATACGGAGCAGG